>NC_138660.1:15638775-16838775 GCF_964273445.1 Streptopelia decaocto
TAAGATAACAAAGATTTAGGGAAAATGCAGGCTTTAGAGAGTTTTCATTCAATCCAATTATTCCAGTTCTCACAAAGTATTTAGAAACCTTCTCTATTTGTGTTTTTATTGTTTGTTTTTAACATGAAAGATGGGTTTTGGCAGTATTTTTAAGTTATCATAATTGATCTGACTATGGTCGTAGTGATTTTAACTTTAAAATTGACACTGCCATCTGTGGCAACAAGGTAAGGTCAAACAGAGCGCTCCTGCGTTTCACACAGTTAATGTTTAATTTATCCAATATATATCTCCAGTGAAGGAGAAGATGAAACTGCTAGAATCCAGTCAAAAGCTCTTTGATTCTGTGCAGCTTTCTCTAGAATTATTTACAGCTGCCAGTATAACCTCACATTATGCTGCAGGCAAACAATAGTTGCTTCTAAATCTTGAGACATTATAGTTCAGATTTTACATTGGGTTCTTCAGATGTACAGTTGGGCTGGGTTGATTTCCTCATCTACAAGTAATTCGGTGGCTGGGCAAGGTGTTGCTAGATAAATGGAAAATTCTGGTTTGTTGATAGCGGACTGTAAATCCCTACAGGCGGCTCTGGGAAGTGGCGAAGGGACAATACTGTGTTTTCTACAGGAAGGGAAGACAGCCCTTTCTCTGTCCTCTATCAGTTTCACTCAAACACCAAGCTAAGACCAGCACAGTTTCCTAGTGGTGGGGTATTAAAAGAAGCTTCTCTCTTTCTCTAAAGGCTGTAAATGTTATCCATCATATTTGCAAGTTAAATCCTTTTCTGATTAAGTTCCTTTAACTCCAGGGAACAGCCACAACGAAGAGACCAGGAAACAGGGCAATAAGTCTCGTTGGTTAAGTGGGTAAGGGTATAGAGAATTCTGCTTTCAGACAAAACACAGTACTAGCAAGTTATACATTCCAGAAGTGGAATTCTGAAATGTGCCTCCTATGGAAGCAGAGCCAGGGAATTACTGGAAGGCACAGGGAAGCCTGTCCAGCCAGCAAGTCGGTATGTCACATACTGCCCTGCCCGTTCCCATTCATTCCACCAGTCTAACCCTTGTTTACATAGTCTTCTCTGAAATAGTCGTGTCTAACTCCTGAAGGTTGCTTTCTCAAATTAGGTGTAAGAGCCTTTCTAACCACATTGCCAGTCAAACAGCTACTCACATTTTTCACTGATCCTGATGGCAAACCCGTGAGGGAACAGCTGCCTTACAGAAAAAGCTTCTGGCCTGACAGTTCAGCTGCACAGGGCGCGCAGTGAGCACAAGATGCTGCATTCAGATTTCAGCGGCACTTCACCTGCAAGGTTTTATGCAAGCTTGAGAATGGGGTAAAGGTAAAACAAGAGAACTCAGTGCTGCGTAAGTTCTGAGTAACTTTACAAAAGCATGTAGTGTTACTAATACTGCTTGCATAAATTAATTTAGACTGAAGGACTCAAAGTTCAGACTGATTTTTGGGTTTTTCTCATTAAGGGACACAGGACTGATTGCTTAAAATGTTCATCTCCACACTATAAAGCATGATCATTAAAAGTCATCACTTTGCAGAGGAGCAGCTAATATCTTCTAGAAATCCCTCAAAAATACATTAAGTTTTCTAAACTTGCTTAGCTTATTTATGATATACATTTTCCAACAAGGTAACAGGCTAGAGATTAATCAGCTGATTGCTGGATCATAAACTGAGTGGTGTAAAAAGATCATGTTAATAAGCATATTAATTTAATGCTAATTAATCATATTAATTGAAACCTGCTGACAAAAGTAATGAAATATTATTTAAGTCCTCAAGAACTGTAAATCAAATCATTATAGTATCTTCATCCTGATATGTCATCATACAGTCTCAGTATGGACTTTAGACTTGATGCTCTTTCATCCTTAATTATAGACTTACTGCTGAAGGAAATCGTAACAGGAAAGTATAACTTAAAAAGTAAAGTATGGCAATGGAGATGTCCAGATCTACTGAAAGGAAGGAAGAAAATGAAAAGGAAAAAAACCCAAAGACACCACAAAACACCACACTTCACTCAAAGGAGTGTTTCCTGAACAGATGCCAGGAACTGCAGCTCCTGTTTGTATCTTTCTGCGAGAGAAGGGGAGCAGCTCAGTAGATGGCTGTGTGCTACTGCTGCCCAAACTGCATCCATCTGCTGCCCGCCAGGGGTCCTGCTCCAGATACGTAGCATCCAGATTGTATTTGGGAGCAGCAGCCCTCTGAAATCATAGACAGCAAGAGCACAGACAGAAATGGGCTTCGTGCCTCTATCTTAAACCCTCCATGGTCACACAGGACATGTGTGTGCCCTGTGGCTTTGGTCCTGCTATTTGTACGAGTGTTTAACAGACCAAACAATTAGAGCTGTGTTTAATCTAAAGCACACAGGCTCTATGAATTTATTTATGGTTAATGACTACTATTTTCTGTTATCAGACATTGGATTGTTTATAGATAATTAGTTTACACTTCTAGGAAGAAAAGGACACAAAACGGCAGGTTATAATGGCTCTCACAATTCAGTCTCTTGACTGTTAAAAAATTCAAAAGTATTTCTAGACTGAAGAAAACCCTACTTACAGCAAAATGTCCTTGATAATTAGCAACACAGCAACCACCATAAAATACAATTCTCATCCTTTTGAAACGAGCAGCCTAATTAGCAGCTGTTGTTGTGATTCCTTCAGGAACTACACTTAGGAAAAAATGACCTTTAAGGCACTACAAGAGGTCAGGTGTTTCCACATGAATGGTTGGCAGAGAAAAACACTGACAGAAAAGAAAGTTATCTTTCAAACAAGATGACCACCAGTACCAGATTCTAATCAGTCTCTGCATATGTGCCGTGCAGAAGGAATCTGTTCTCCCAGCACGTCACAATCATGGTGCCTGCAGGAAAATTTCATACTAGAATGTTATTTCATTATCTTCCAAGGTATACAGCACCATTGGCTGTCTGATGTAAGATAGCATATGTGATGGCTAATACTCTGTCTGAGGGTAAACTGGAAATCCGTTTTAACTAATACATGGCACTGAGGTCTGGCACTCTTCAAAAAGTATACATGAGGTTCTTGCCTAAAAGATCCAACAGAGTCCAAATTCCTAGTTAGATTTAAACAGGCTGCACGCATGAGGTACTTTCTTCCATTTAAGTGGAGCCTAAGCATAAACATTATCCCTGATGGGCACTGCCTCTTTCTGTCTCATAGTTCCCTTTCTGTAGCTCAACAAAAAAACCTAATTTCCAACCTCCATGAACCCCTGGAGGGGGTTTGAGTTCAGACTCAAAAGTGATAGACGGGGGCTTCAGGCAGTGCTGCTCAGGAAAGAGTCCAGGTGGTCAGCAGAAAGGCCTGAAGAAGTAGCTATTAGTACTTCTGATAACAAGAAAATGAATTTGGGAAGATTTACTTGTATTGGAATAGTATCAGTATAGTTTTGCTGTTGTTTTAGCCAGATTTGCTTAAAGTAAACACTCTGGAAATGAGTTACATTACGGGAAAGCCTTGCTCATAGTATCCTATATTTTAACCAGATTTTATTTTAGAGGCCTATAGCAAAACCTTCATTTTGCAGCTGTTCAAAACAAGCAGGGCGGACATAGAAATTCCCACATTCTTTTTCTTTCTGAGAGAATAAACCGATACAGACATTAAAAGGTTATAAGCATGGAGTCAAAAGAAGAAGAATAGCTTACACTGCATTTAGCACATGGCTGCTAAGAGTAGATACCTGAAATTGTAGGTAGACATTTCTGCTAACTTTGAGGCATCTAACTTATTGAATACCACATGAGTCAGAGTGTAGACCCTTCTAGAAGTCCAAAAGCTCTCATGTCTCTGGATACGAACTATCATTACAGCTCTAGCCTAAGGATCCTGAAGAGAAGCATCCCTTCATTCTTGTCCAGCACTTTCCCATCCAACTTCCCCGTTCCCCCCGAGGCAGCAGCGGCTCCAGCTGCCTCACTGGCTGAGCACCGTGCTCCCGAGCTGGACCGCACAGCCCGCTGACTCCTGCATCCCTGCAGAGCCACTGGGGCTGTTACAAACAGGCTGCCCTCGTTTATAAATTGCCTTCTTATCTCTAATTGGATATGCACCACATGCGTAGCGCTTGTAATAATTATTACCTTTAAAATGGATTGCAATTGACAGGAAGTGTACAATGAACTCCAGTTCTCTACACAGCTATTTTCTGTGTTTAGCAGAAAAAAAGATGAAGACTGGAAATGCGCCAGATGCATTGTTTGACCAGATGTACCATGAGATCTTATGGAACCCCGTAGAATAGTATAATGCTATAAAGAAAGCTAAAGCTGCTTACTGTATGGGTTTAACAAGAGGAATCATAAAAACACAACAAAATCTTGATTTCTGCAAAAGGAATTATACTACCATGTATTTCAATCTGAATTTCTTAACAAAATCCCTCATTATCTTACTGATGTTCCTGATTACTTAACCAGGCTAAAAGAATGTTAATCTGTGGTCTCTTTACATGTGGCTCCTCTTAAGTTTTTGTGGAAATGCTGTCGTTGTTTCTGTCTTGATAAACAGCTAGGAAACATTGCTACAAGTAAACTGATAATATACTTCTTATAACTATGGTATACCTGTAAGTAGCTGCATAATTTATGATTTACATCATAAAATAGCTACTATCTTATCCATAATACCGAAAATATTGGGCATCCTCATACAGAAATCTCATATAGAATATTCAGTTCTGTACTTAGTTCCTTAATCTCCATTTTTCCTCTATTTTTGCATACATGCTTCAGTTATTCTTTAACTGAGAATGTCCAGATTTACTCTGGCCTCATTAGTTCCCATCAGACGTGTCCCTTCGTCATCAGCATTTTGTAAAGAACACATAGTCTAGTATCTTACATGCACACATCCTGCTGAATAAAAATAGTATTTTGGATCTATGGATTGTCTTCTGTAAAACAAAGAAAACAACTTTCCTTCATTTTGGTTAAGCATAGACATGCTGAAATGTACTTCATAGCCTGAAGAAACCCAGAGCTGTAGTGAAAGTAGTAGTTCTACAGAGAAGCCGATCTTGTTGAAAAATGATGTCATTTTTGATGCTGGTAGGCTAAGGAACATAATACCATATGCAAACTAGTTTCCAAATTGCTTCATTAAAGTTTTTATAATCTGTTTAAACATTAAACATTTTCTTTAAATATTAATAAAGTTCTTTGATTGTTAAGGTTATAGTTTACTCTTTAGAGCACAGTAGCAGATGCCAGCAGTTAGCTAACATATACCACATGGAATTAAAATCTATAGGCCAAAATCTCCTTGGCATATGGAGAAATATATAATGGAATTCCAAACTGAGACACATGCTGTAGTTTCTTTGAAAGGTGCCCGGAATCACAAATGAGACTTTCATACGACTTCATCTGTGAAGTCAAACTGTATGGGGCTATGTAAGCTACTGCCAAATCAAAAACTGGTTTATGTAACTATGCAGATCATGTAATTTTACTTTGCTCACGTCTGTTATTGTCTCTCTCTCTCAATCTTCTCATGAGAGGTTTGAAGAGTGACCTCTGAAACGTTTCTCCTTACTGTGGGTAGCCAGCACTTATCCTTGGTTTTCGTGTCTGCATCCATGCAAACATCCAGCCCTGTACCCCACCTCCGTCAAGCACATCTAGTTTTGTGAAGAGAATTTCCTTTAAGTGTATGGGCTGTCAAATCAGGTCCCTTCCTCATTATTGCCACTGCAGATGTGGAATACAGAGGCAGAAAAAGCAATCCAAAAATCAATCTAATCCTCGGCTAAGAATGTATTGTTGTATCATCAGCACGTAGGGCTGAAACAGAGCAGAGTTCAGTTTAACATCACATACTTACAGTACATAAGGTTACCTCTAGCTTAAATTATATCTTATTCAATTTCATGTTTTCTAGAAGTTGACAATTACGACATGCCCTTAAATGTAGTTGGTCACAACTCTCTCATCTAAGAATTTGTGGTAGGATTCTTTATTTAAGCCTTTATTCAGTTTTCATACAGGTAAACTAATTTAATAGAGGTTTATGTAATGAACCAAAGCCCTTTTTCTTTAGTGAGATTTTGCTTACACTGTAAATGAAGAGGTTCTAAATATAATGATGAGTAAAACTACTCAGATTCTTTCCTAAAATATAGTTACGTCCTAACGGTAATAGTTTTCTCTAACCTTTGTCTGAAACACTAACACTTGACTTTATTGTACTAACTGATTTTAGTATAGGACTTATCAATAAATTCTCTTATTATGCAATCAACCTCTAGAAAACAACATCTGTTTTTTATTTCTGTGCATAGGTACATTATACTGCTAAACTGCAATGCAGTAAAATTAAGCACACAGGTTTACATAGTTTTTAATGTTGAGGGTATTATTAATAGGCTCCTTTGTTATAACTGTGTTGCCTCACACTTACATAAGCCTGTGTCAACATGGTCATAATTCTCTCACTGTGGGGTCATTGGATTTGATAAAGAAATTAAGATAGCAATTCCTAGCATGGGTAGATAGGTGACATTGTGATCTTTATGGAGCATCAAGCTTTTTGTCACAAATGGAAGCCCACGTGGTTTGGGAGCTGGCAGCTCTGCCAATATTGTGAGGCCTCTGGTTCCCCTGCAAACCATGAGGCTTTTACATGTCCCAGAGAACCCTGGGGCAATGGGAGGCCTTAAGGAATCTGAGCTGTTGTGGGATTTCTGACATTACCAAACTACTATTGGCAAAGATCCATCCTTGCAATGTGGAATATGTTTTCTATATCTCTCTCCTTTTTAACTTACATGATTCCTGCATCAGTGCTGATCCCTTAAGGTTCTTTTTCTAGCGATACCATCTGCAAAATTCCATATTAGCTAAAAAACTGCACAAATCTTTGGTCAAAACATCTTGAAATATGTAGCTAAAACTAAAATTCTCACACAATAACCTGCAAGAAAAAATAAATACATGTATATAACGCACTATAGTAGTCTACAGCACTTGCCAGCATCCCATCATTTTAGTGACCACACAGATGTGTTTCCGTTACATAATTAATGGTTTTTCTACCTTCAAAGGTGACAATCTTACAACATGGTAGAACAGTGCAAGAAATACTGAACAGCTGACTATAGCTCTTCTCTTTCTCCTGGTGCTGTCTGTGGAAATGAGTAAGGGCTAAAATGCCCTTTGTCAAAATCCTTCAGATGAAACATTTAAATCCTGACTAGGATGGTAATAAGTGCCCTGTCCTTCCACATGGTTTGGTACCTACCTAAAACAATTAAGATAACGTGCAAGTTTGCGCATTTGTTTCAAGCGTTTGACTTTTAATTCTGCTTCAGTCATACTAAGTTAGGGGGGTGTTGACCGCGCTTTGCCAACAGTGAGCTTGAGAAGAGTTCTGAGTGAGAATTCCAACCAGACATTCAGCATCCTCAGCAGCGCACATTCGTCTAGTAACTAATACTTCTCTGGAAAAAACATTTCTCTGTATGATGTGCCAGATGATATTTCCCTAATCCACCCACCTTCTGCTTTCCTACAGATTCTTATCAGGAGTTATTTTTAAGGTGAATTAAAGAGTGACTGGTTGTATCTTTTCACTACAAATACTTAATTTTATGTAAAATAAAGTGGGTTGTGAGCTCTCAGATTGAAGTACAGTCGAAGGTGTGTCTTAGTTTAGGATTTTTTATTTCTGATTATTTTACTGGGTGCCTTTTTTTGGGGGGAAGCGTGGGAGGAGGGGGTCTGAGATCAGTTGTGGGATTACTAAAACATCACCAAGGAGAACACTAGTAATTTAGTAGACCTGAAAATGCTGGAAATCTGTACAATACTTTCTCCAACAGCTTCTGTTGGTTTTAGCTGAGTTTCATTACAGCCAGATGCAAACCTTCCCCATTGAAATTAATTATGAAACTATCATTTAAATTCAAATAAATTCAAAGAGCCATGGGCTCACTTTGGGCTTGTGTACACTTACTTTGAAAGCAAGATTTCACTTTTCAGGCTTTGCACCCTAACGTCATCCAACTGCTGTACCTTTTGTATTTTTGACATGATTAATTTTTGTCCTGTTTGTGCATCATATAATACTACCTATTCATTACCATTGGCCTTTACACACACTATTAGTGTATGCAGACACATGCACACACATACACTCCATGCTATGTAAAAGTCACATGTAAACAGCCCTGATAATTACCTCAAAGTTCATTTTCTGCAATTATCATTCATCTGCAATTTTTGGTGTATTTCGGAGACATAAGTGCAGGGTGTTAGTGCCCTTCACCACAGACAGTTATTTACTCACACTAGAAGCTGCAGGCACTTGGAAGCTGACTGTATTTGTTGACAGCTTTCTTGTGCTTTATTCACAAGATGGTCTTTTGTACTGTTTGCAAAAAGTACATCAGCCAGCATCTGACATTTTCTGTAGTTAAGAAACTGGACTTTTCACATTTAATGTTCGAGCAAATCCCTTTCACATTCTGTCTCATTTGTCTCATCTAAGTACAGTCTGCACTGTAGAGTATATCTTTAAGTGTAGAGTGCTGTTAGATGAGAAAAGTAATGTAGTCTAATAGTTAAGAAAAAAGTGACATACAAAAATCATAGTTGCTGTTCAGATTTCTTGTTATTTTGTCCAAATGAATCACAAATTCTTGAACACAGTGATTCTAGTACCACCATTAATTACTGACCAGTCAAAAGTACTTATATCCCTTCGAACAATTTTTCAGCTCTAATCTGTTATGCCCCATCTTGAACAGGACCCTTCCTTCCTACTGACAAACAATACAGCACCGCTGAACATAGAAAGCTGTTCCCCAAGCACTTGGTGTTGATACAACCGAGCAAAGGTGGTTCCTCCTTCCTCTGTGCCTGCGGCATCTCTCTTCAGTAATTTAAGATAAATAAGCACTTTGAAATGGTTGTTTCTAGTTGTGAGCCAAATAACAAGTTAAATGACAAGCTGTAGGAGCAACAGCACTATCCTTTCTGTTTTGGTGATACTTTCCATTAAGGTGTCATTCTTGGGTTATTTTTAGGTACAACTTAATGTCCAATGCGTAATAGCAAAAGTTGTTTGCGCTGCAGGAAAGGGAGATACTTGTCTAAAAAGGTTCTCTCGCTTACGAACTAATCCATATGTGAAAAAAACAACAAAGTTTGCAGGAACCCCCTTTCCTAGGCAACTTAGCAAGAGTAATGATAGAATAATTAATTTTTTGACAGCTAGATCCAAAGTCTATTGAAGGCAACATGTAAATTTTCTCTTGAAGCTCTGAGTCTGGCTGTGCTGCTACATGTACACTCCAAGGTTTCTACAAGTTGCCTTGATGTCCAAGGCCAACATTTTTCCTTTACTGTTGCTGGTCAGAAGTGTGTTCTGTGCCAATAATTTATCCAGCTTCTCCCAAGCTGAACTTTGGTGGTGGTGTATAGATTATACCAGAAAGAATAATCCATACTGTGTAAATGCAAAATATTGCTGGCCTCTCCCTTGGTGATGTAGTTTTCTTTATTCCTTTTACTTTCCTGGTTCTTCCTCAGGCCTTACGAAAGTTTTAAACCTCCCAGCTCTACAGGGAAATAGAAAGTTATTGTGTGCCTTCCAGAAATCCATTTGGGTGAAACTCATTGAATTCAGTAGCAAAGCCTGCTGACAAAAAAGGCCAGGATTTTGCCTCAGGACCTCAAAGGTCTTGTAAGAATCTCTCTCTGCTAGTGTGTTTGTAAGTTCACAGTGAAATATGTTTGGATATCAAAATTAGCACCATAAACAGGTTTATGTTCTATCATTAATTTGATTCCTTCCTCTAAGTATGTTATTCTAGAAATGAGCATTATGATCACTACGCTGTGAAGATTCATTATAGCTGTATGAAGTATTTCAGGCAAGGGGTTGAAATTCAAACCTTTTTCTGATTTTGAAACTTCTAATCAAAATAGGAAGACTAAATAAAGTAATTAGGCTATAATAAAGGCTTCTACAATCTCAGAAAAATTATGGTAGTCTGAATTCTCACTGCATTTTAATTCAAAATAGTTAGGAAAAGCAATTTCAATCAAATCAAATCAATTGATTTATCAATATCTTGACTTCATGGAACATTTTTGAGATCTGTATTCTCATTAAATAGCATTATTCAAACATAATAAATTTTATAACCATCACTTAACGTTGACTGCTTGGGATTTTAATAGCTCTCTGTCACCTTCAAATCTCTCTTAAAAAGTATAATCAATTTTACATCCTAGCCGCCTAGCTGCTGTTAGACTATTGAAAATCTCCCTCTCTTTTGATGTCATGCAAGTACGTATCACTGTAAGATGTCACCCCTAGACAGATGGCATTCCTCCATGTTACCAGCAAAAATCAATGTAACTAGAGAAGGCTTCCAGGTACCTGCAAGAGGCAGGTGACATTCCATCACAGGCGTTAAATCAAGTGAAAGAATGTACTATTGCCATCAGTGAATAAAAGTAACCAGATTTTCCTGGAAATAAATTGTGGGTGTACTTCAGCCTCTACGCAATACCTTCATACTATCTTTATTCCCTTGAGATGAGAAATGCTGTTTAAAACAGTAGGATTTGTGAAATCTTATTTTCCATCTCCCTAACCACCAGGGGATAGTGTCACAGAATATGTTCATTTTCTCCTTTTGAGGCTCCTTTAAAGAATTCTATTTTTATTGCAGTTGAGATTGGAACTTAGTGTGTCCCATCTTCCAGGTGCACTAATTACCTACCTAGATAGTCTCTTTAATATTCAGTGAAAATTTAAATAGTTCTATAAAACAGGTCAAGTTGCAAAACTCATTTTGGCCTAGCTTATTTCTCTAATTGGCTTGAACTTAACTATGAGGATGGAGGGAAGGAAGAAGAAGAAAAAAGAAGGTACTTCCCTTACCTCATTCAAAAGATAAAACTAGTGCAGTTTTTATATTACATACAATTTTTCACTTGAGTTAAAACATCAATATAAGATAAACTTAGTGGTTACAGCACTAAGCTGGGCTAATTCCTTCCTCTGCCAGTGAGAACTGAACTGCAAACAGTACTTTCCAGAAGAGTGTCCCAAATTAAAACTGATGTTTTGCACATCCCTCTTAGTACTTACAACGGCTGAGAGTAATAGAAAACCTAAGCAGGTGTGGTGAATAATGTGGTTTTGAATACATAAATATGTCAATTTTAGTAGACATTTTTTGATATAAATCTTTTGTACTATCCTTTTTTACAGAGAAAATAACCAAAGCCAAGCAAATACCAGTTTCAGTAACCAGCTGATCTAAACACCTAAACCAAGTACCCAGATTCATTCTGAACTGGTGGTTTTGTGATTAATATTCTACTCTGCAATGTGTTGACACTGGTGATTTATTACAACTCGTACTTTAAACCTACAAGCAGATTTATAGACTTCATGGAGAGATAGAAACAGCACATTACAAATGAGGTTTTTATATAGAAAAAAATGTCTTATTACTATGAGTATATTAAAATGGTTTCTAGTATAATTTTCTGGTAGCCTTGGGGAAACTAATGGCAGCAGATGAGCAGTTTAGTGCCAATTTCATTTAGAGTAGAAAGAGGTGAATTGTCTGTGTGGGAGGTAAGGAAAAGGAATTTATGGTTATTGACAAAATACTTCCAAGTACTCGACACATAAAATTCTAATCCTTTTTTTTTTTTAAATGCAAGTAATCCTACCTGCAACTACACATATTCAAAATAAGGGAAATTTTTGAGTGTCATTTAAGCAGACCATGGACCTGGCTTATGGCCACTCAGACAAAAAAGGATGTTTTTTCAGAGGCTAATGTGCATGGTGCAACTCTTTTAGGAACTCCATGGCACTCTCAGAAAATTGTAAATTCCAGATGAAAACCTATTCCTCCTGTTCTTCTGCTTCTTATCAAAAGGTCTTGATATCTCATCTTTAAAATACTGACAAGCGTTTGTGTGTAAGTCATGACAACTTGGGAAAATGCTTCTATGGAAGATGTTTCTTAACATGGTTTTCAGAAGTTCTCTTTAGAATAAATTGTGTTGTTCTGATGGGACTTATACTGCATGGTACTGACAGTTAAGTGCTTAATGGAGCATCTCCATCGGCTCCGTATTGCTGTTCAACAAAACACAGAGCTGAAGAAACACTAAATAAAACACTCTGCTAAATACAGGAATAAAAGTGAAGTCTGGAGGACGGTGGATAAGTTTCACATTATATCTACAAGCATTGTGTTCCAGGAAAAGGCATTCAGATATCACTACTTTTGTGACAATAACTAGTTCTGAAGCAGTCAATATTTTTAAAGCTGTTGTTGTTAACTCAAGGTGAGAAATTTGGATCGATTGCATTCCATTAACGAATGTGTCATATGTGAGATATATTTTTAAAAAGAGAGAGCAAACTATATAGTGAATAGAGAAGTCTCTGAATGAAGCTAACAAGCTAGTTTTACCATTCCAAGGAGCTGAATCTTTCATAAGAGCCCCTATCATGGTAGTGCCTGCAATAGAAACGAGCCTGCTCCAAATTAGCTATTGAAATAGCACCTGGATTTTTGCTATACAAAGAAAGGAAACTAGTCTGGATTTAATCTTCCAGCAAGTAAGCAGTGCTCTGCTCCTGCAAACAAACCAGTTCATGTCCAGCAATATGATTCATGAACTGCAATAGATTAGAGTGTTGCATGTATCTGGCTAAAAAGTGTTAAATTCACTGTAAATATAGGCTAAAAAAATTAATAGGCCTGTGCTGGTGGCACAGGAAACACTGGCCCAGTGAGCAAAGGAAAGATATATTATTCCTGTTGATTGGAAGCACACAGTCAAAATTACAGATTTTTCTTTTTAAGAGTCACTTACTGAAGTGACTCTGGAGGTTTGAAGCTGCAGTAAAGTAGGAAGCAACAGGGTGCATGTAGCCAGAAATTGAGGTAAACTTATAGGGAAATGTAAAAGATGCACTAAACTGAATTTACAAGAAATCCATAAAGACTGCGTCTTGACCAGATTGCTGGGAGACAAGGAGTGAGCAGTAATTTCAGGAAAGCACTTCAGGCAAGAGTAAAAGCTTAAGTGTACTATTGGATGTTATTGAGAAAGAGCATACAGCTAAAGCAACAATATAGCAAAACCTGTTTTCCTTGAAAAAATGTGTGTCAACAAAAAGTTTGGAAAATACAAGAAAGAAACTTTAGTTTTGGAAACTGTATTTCCAAAGCACATCAATAGTAGATCTACTTTACATTTCTTTAAGCCTTGAATAAGATTTTGTAAATTAAGAGTGAAATATCATTCAGGTTTAAAACCCCTGGAGTGTCTCTATCTTATCCCAACAACAGAAGCATGCAGTTATGGCTCCTCATAGCAGTACCCTTCCCCAAAAGTTTTTTTATGTACACACAAATATATATATTTTTGTATATGTAAGTCCCAAAATAGAAATGTGAAGATTTACCATAATAATTTGTATGGGTCACAAGATTCCAATACTTTGAGTTTTTTTGGCAACTGGTTTCTCCCATTTAAATTTAATTTAAATAATTTAAGCCTACTAACTTGCAAATATTTCTTGTGTTTTATTTTCACATTGTTCAGCACTGCAGCATAAAATGGGGGCTATGGAATGTGTGCTTGGGATAACTGATAAGGCTGCCATGAGATCTGAAATATCTTCCCAAATACTACTGGGGTTTATGCCATTTTGCCTCTGAAATTTGTTTTAAATAATGGTTCTGACAGCTCCCATTTTTCCTTTGTTAGATCTTAGTGACTGTTACTGGATATTTATTTTTAGAAGCACAAATATATTACAAAAAAAATATAAGTCCATTCAGGATGAATAAAATGTCTCCATAGTAACATTCCAAGATAGTGACGTATGACTGGTTGTAGACAGATTGACAAACTTCAGCCCTAATTCGGTATCAGGGTTTGTTAGTGTAGTCTCCTGAGCCCAGAAGTGACTTCAGAAGTGAAGAGACCTCTTTTTGTCTCCTCTGTAGTTACTCATCAGCAATGATTAATTTTTTCCAGATGTGGATAAATATGAAAATTTATTTTATTAGTTTTTTATACAATCAGCTGCAAATGCAATCAAGACCACCCCCTCAAGGCAAATGAATATTTTGGCTTTGCTTTTTCTCACAGAAGAAATCCTACCATAATCATATATATTAGGGTTATTTTATAATATGTTTAAGTGATATCTTAAATAGTTTAGTTTGAAATGAGTAATTGATAGTGATTTCCATACAGTGCAATAAGTTTTAATCTGCAGGACAGTATTCACAGTAATAAAAAAGATCATGTTATATTTTGAAGGCACAGATTCTTAGAAGTCCTTTTAGGGTTTTTTTTCCCTCTCTTAGAATTAGTGTGCCCATACCCAGCTCTGTGTTATGCATAACCATGTGTGTAATCAGGATCTGAGCCACTTCCCAGGTTCACCTGTGTAAACATGAGGGAAGTTAAATTCCCTCAGCTTCCTTGCAGTTTGCATTGAAGCTTCTTTAACTTACTTGCTGTTTATATATTTTATCAGTTGTCAATGTCAAGTTTCCACACACAAATCACACAAACGCGCAACTATGATTTCTTTACAGCTAAAAGACACCACGCATACTATATAGCAAATCAGATGGTTTTAAAATCCGCCCTTGAAATAGGTGTGATTTCTGTTTCTTTCCTCTAAACAGCTCTGTATTCCAAGGGAATCTTTTGACAAACAGCAGTCACTTATAGACATGAGTCATAATTATGTTGTTTCTCTCTCACTGAAGTTGTTCGAGTTCATGAATTTTTTGGCTGAGAATGTCATCTTCTGTTACATGGGACTCGCGCTATTCACGTTTCAAAATCATATCTTCAATCCTCTTTTTATATTTGGTGCATTTGTATCCTTTCCTTTAAAGAAGTATATCTCTATGTGCATGCATATACATATTTTATATATATAAAAGTAACGTGTGCTCTATGTGAAAAAAGTCAACAAACAAATAAGTCAGTTATTTAAATACCAAAACTCAAGTTTTTGTCAAGTCCAAAGCCAATCATGTTTATTATGTATATCCCAATAAGTGGCTCAATGCAGGTGAGCACATGGTCTTGTGACAGTTGCTGTTTTGCAGATCTGCCACAAGGCAGATAGGTTTAAACCTACTGGGGACCTTTTGCCACTGGTTCACAAGTGGGGTGGGAAATGGGGATGTGCATTGGGACACACCTGTAGGGGCAGCTGGAGGCACAAAAAATCTTTTTGCCTGTCCAGAGCCCGTGCAGGTCTACCAACTGTGAATCTGCCTCCAGACAAATATGTGCCAGAAGCAGAACTTCCCCAAAGCTACTTAAATGATATGAAGTCCTTAAAAAGCACACAGTTCTGCATTGCTCAAATCTTTCCTTTTTTGTATTTGATATCTCTAGTGTACATGGAATTATTTACATCATCATGTGCCTAAGACACTGGTAAGAAAGTCCGTATCTTTAATTCTGCCATGGTTTCTCAACAAATCTGTTGCTTATTTGTACAGTGGTATTGATTTTTTTCATGCTGACAATTCACACAATGACTTTTTCGGCTCAGAGCAGCAGCCCTTTGCTTATCACTTTTTGATGATCTGTAATAGCTTTGAAAGTTGGGATCATATTGTTTACTCGTAGTAATTTTTATTTGTAATTTCCAAACGAATAAGAAGAACCGCATCACGTATCCCCTGGCTACAAGATTGGGTTATGTGACAGAGAAGCCTCAAAAGCCCATTGCACCCCTCACCACGAGGCGAGTGCAGCTGTGTCCCCCGCATCCCCAGCCTGGGAAGGGAGGTGCAGGGCAGAGCAGCCCCAGCTCCCAGGGATCTCAGCTCTGCCCCAGCTCTCGCTATGAGCTGGCAGACGGCCACGGGGCTGCGTGGTGGCTGAGCACAGGGCACGGGGGCAACCCCTGCCCAGGTGTGTTCTCCCAAGCGCACAGGAGCTTTGAGCAGCTCTTGGGCCAGCAGATACGATACATCCAGGCATTGCCACTTGAGTACGTCATGTATTCTACGGGCCACAGCATGGCTCAGACTCAAAGTGCCACAACTGAGCCCTAAGGGCCACAAAGCAAGGGGAGGATGGAACCTGCTAAATGCATGTAGAAGGAGCTCTGATTGTCCTTTTAAATCTGAAATAGCCCCATGTTTCTAATTCAGGTAACTTTTGTGATCATTTCACAAAGGAGTAACAAAGAACTCCTTTTGAAAAATCTCCAAAGAAAAAGGGAGGAAAAAAGCAAAGAATGTTGGATATAGACAATATGAATTGTCAGGAAATAAGAAAGTAATCATGTCCAAAACCACACTTATTCTTTGCAAATTGCTGCTCAAGGAGATTATACCATCTCTGCAACTGATGACAGGCATTTTACTGAAGGACTGAAGATGAAGGCACATGTGATACAAATGTGATGAGTAAAAGCAGAGTGATTGAAGTGGGATATATGATGATGAATATAAAACCAGGATGTCTGGGGAAGACAATCTCTGCCACTGCACTGCATAATGAAATTGGAACAAGAAGGATCTGACATGCAAAATATGAAGGAAGATAGTCTCATATTCATTTTAATTACACTTTTAAAACTTTGGAGAAATATTGGGTTTAAGTTAACTCTGTTTTTTTCAGTATTTCCTCCACCATTTTCCTCAACTACTTACATTTTAGGTGGCAGTTTTTGCAGCAAGAGCTTGCAACATATATCCACTTTCTTTCATTTTGAATTTGGGTCGAAAACAAAAGATTCCCAGGAACTTTCAGCATATGATGATGTTTTCAGGTGAGTGCTATTTTAGTATTTTTGCTGTCCACATTTAACAACTGACAAAGTCATCTATCATGAAGTCATTATCTTAAAACTCAAGATAGTATTTCCAAAGCTACTGAAGCAAATGGATGTATCCTCAACAATTTTATTGTACTCTGGACCTATTTTAATTAACTTGTTTTGGAAACCTACCACCCAGGAAGCCAGTCTTTCAAGTCATTGTCCAACATCCAGGACAATTTGGGAATACTATGTTTTTATGTTGTGTTGTTTTAGAGGCACCTGTAGTGCACCTAACAGGATGCTTACATACCAGCAAATAAATATCCAGCCTTGAAGATACTAGTCTTGATACTCAAATCAGACAGAGTCTTTGGCAATTCTTCTAACTTCAGGAACAGTTTTACCTTGAAACCTGAGACCGGGAGACTTTAATTCCACCGACCTTTTCATATGTACTCCAGCCTGAAGAGGGAGCCGTGTTCTATTCTGATCTGTACATCATCCCTTGAACTGTTAAAATCTCAGCTAGATTCTATATTTTTGGACTTCCACAAGCAAGAAATACTTCGACTTGACTTTCTAATGCTAGTTAGGAAAAACTCACCCATATGCTAAGAATATTTGTTCAGTAAAAGACAGAAACACAGAATCCCCAGCGCCATCGATAAAATAATTTTCTAAAATTAGAAAGTCAGCACTTTTTTCTTCCTTTCCTTGCTTTTTATACAAAAACCTATTACAAATTTTTATATATAAAAGGTAGATTGACAGCCATGATGTACACTGATCTATTTAGAGAGATAACAAGTAAAATACAATGCACCACATTTCAGGCTTTCTCATCAGGAGTTCTCCACATCAGGGTGCCTCATTTATGCCTATATAATTCCATCTCTCTAGAGAACACAGTTGTTCATTTCTATATCTATTCAAATCCTTCTGCTGAAAGCAGCCACTGAAATTGTCAGTTAATACCAGCTGGACCATAGTAGGAGATGGTGACATACATGCATTAGGAACTGGCTTTCAGACTGCCTGCTCACTTACAATTGTTGCCTGGGTAAGACATATACATAAACGACCAGTAGAGTTAGCAGGTGGCCAACTAGAAAACAGCATGAAAAATAGCTTCATATCATTAGTTACCTAGTTTCTGGGCCTCAATTTTGTTTTTATTTTTCATCAGATGAAGTATACTATTAAAAATTTTCTAAAAATATATCTTATTCTTCAACTTCTGTGTCCTTATTTTCTCCAGTCAATTTTTATTCTCCAGAGAACTAGGAGCAGAAAGTAGCCTGCAGCCAACAAATGAACTTGAGAACTCACTCTCACACATTAGCTTCCCAGTACAATCTGGTAGCTGAGAACTGAAAGTAGTAGTATTGAAAGTTTCTAAAATGTGAATGTTAAAATACTCAGAAAAGTAACATTTAACTCTTTTCAAAGGAACACTGTATTTTGCAGAGAAAAATGTCTTTGCAACATGATAAAAAAGTCAACAGCATCATCTGCAAGTAGAGCAATAAAGACTGACTGCATGCCACGCTGCCCACAGCTTTACGCTTCCCAGAACACATTGGATTTGTGAATCTTCCGTGGAATTGTACTTTTTAATTTGCACTAAGATTTGTGCTCAGTTACCAATAACATTCTTATTTACTATAAATTGATCATCCTGTACATAGTGATAAACAGAGACGACAGTGACTGCCAGAAGAAAGACACATTTCTGATATGAGTAAACAAGGCATTAAATTTTGAGTTTGGAGGAAGACACTTATTGCCTACATGAGATCTGCGGCAATATTCTGGTACAACATACGGTTCTAATCAAACATGGGGAAAATGGGCTTCCCTCTCCACAGCACCACACACTAAGATGTAGAAAACAACAAATTTGGGGTTACTTTTGTTTTCCGTTTTATCACTGCCATATACACCAAATATTTACCGCTTTATTTGCTGAGTTTTGCTGCCTTAATCACCATGAACATCGAAGTCTGAAAAAAGCAATTAAGATCGGGCAAGTACATTGTCAATTAGCATTTGAGTATACCTTACTCTGCAAAGAATTCTACCAAAGTAATTAAATTCTGCTTTTTGAGGAGTATTAACACATTTGAGAAAACATGGAAGAGTTAGGCTTTTAAGTGGATTATGTAGCATTTTGATTTATTACATTCATCTGCTTCTGCCACTCCTCTAACACCACATTACAGAGGGTGGATTCACTTTTACAACTATGTTTAATCATGATTCTTGATAATATTCCATTGTAAATTAGAACTGGATTAGTCTTTATAGAAGTCCAAGCTTCTCAAATTAAGTTCAACATCAGCCAAAATGGGCAGGCCAGCAGTCTCTGATCATGTGAAAAAGAAATATTCTGATGTCTCAAATTGTAAGGGAGCTAGCACTATACATTAGCTGTCTATACTGCATGAAAGATGGCTCATGTCAGTTCAGACTCCACTATGATGCCTTTAGCTGGAAATAAAATTAAAAGGGAAGCAAACTAAATAGATCCAGGTGATCTTATTAATGGGAATAACATGTTTGATATTTGGGCATCACTGCTACATAACCAGGAGGGGACTTTTTAACAGGTACAGTGCCGCACCTTCCACACTTCTTCCAGTATCTCTACTTCCTTTTTACTGTGTTTTCCTCTTCTCTACAGCATATAAACCAGTGAGAGGCTTCCGGGACATGGTGCTACAGGGTGGTTGCTCTTAATATAAGACATTACAGCAGCAGTGAAGTCTGGAAGGGTGGAACACAAATGCAGAAGAAAAACAAAAAAAGAATGCCTGTGTACAGGCATTTACATCTGCACAGTCATACATACACAGTGGTGGGAAGCGTCAAAGTGAACTTTCCCAAAAGATACGTATGAGATCAGCTAAAGAGGAAAGAAAGCAAGGAAGAAAAGATCAGAGACCTATGGTTGAAACCAAAACACCAGATCTGCATACAGAAAGTCTCCTTTCCTGGCAGATTCTCTCCACGCTGCCCACAAACACTGCTGCCCTCCAAGGCTCTTCAGAAGGATGGGTTCAGAGTGGTGTGTTTGTGGAGCATGAGCAGAGGATAGAAAACACTTTTTCCATCCTGTGGGCCACTTAAGCTTAACCCTTGAAATCCTTTTCTTTGAAGGCCCTGACACATGAAAGAATATCTCTTGAAAAGATGATCCCTAAAGGCAGGCACAGCTAGCAGGAAAATCTGGTAGGAAATCTGTGACTGAGCCCAAAGGATCGATGGATCACAGCACAGATGTGAAGCTGCATCTCTGAAAGATGAGGGGAGACAATCTCTGCTAATGGTTCATCAGAGCCTTTTTCTGCCACTTTTTGCAGGTGTAGCTGAGATACCAATGTCCACTGGAGTCAACTGTTCCATTGTGCTTTGTTGGTATTTTTCCCTGAGGTGTGACAGAAACCCTGACCTTCCTTATCTTCACTTTAGTTCAGCATTTTACCATCTTCTGAGATTGTTGAAAATGCCTTCCTTCATTTGTGTTGTTATCTGGAATGTGTTCCTGGAAAGTATATAAAGATCCTTGCTCTCATCAAGTCTTCACATTTTAGGTTATATTCATCTGCTTCCCGTTGCTTTAGTTGGAAGCAAATTCTTTATTTATTTTACTTTAGACAGGTTTTTAGTTGAAACTGAATTAGCTCTTATAGATCAACACTGAGCCTTTTATGAATGAAAAACGCAGTGAAGGTACTATTCTCACTATTTCTCTGAACAGAAAAAATGCACAGTCCAGTACTCAAGAAGTAGAGTCTTAGTGATGTATTAATTAACAACTTTTTTTTTAGCATTCCTTCTTGCCTAAAGAGATGTTCGAGATTTAATATTGCACATACCACTGTGATGCAGCTGTGGCAAGCAGCATTGTTTTCCGCCAAAATGTAGCCACCAATAATTTAAGCGTTTAATCTGGGTTAGTCATCTAGAATTACCACTATAACCACTGGAGAAAGACCTTTTCAGTAGCAGTTCATTCCCTCCTCAGATATATGTTCAAAACAAGCAGGCATTTTTTCCCATAAGAAAATAGGAAAGCGTGCGCATCCTTAGAGATGTCTTCTACATAAAAGCAAAGTCAAGGACAAGCCCACTTGTTGACTGCCGTGTTATTTTCATAAAAGTGGAGATTTTAAACCTGCTGCCCCTGACCATTTTCAGCTACTGTAACTATAGTCTGGCAGAAATGGCTTTGTCTTGTTCTCTGGATAAACTGTCTGTCTTCTATACCAAACAATTCACATTCTAGCTATGTAATGTTAGAGAGCTTTAGAGTTCTACTCCAAAAATAGCTGCTTTTTAGCAGTTGATTAAATGATTCTGCATATACCATCAATGCCTTACAAGAGGTTTAATTATTAGATTTCATCTCTCAATGCTTGCAAAGTACTTTTTGGATTCAGTGTGTATTGTATACATGTAATGGCCTTACTCTCTACAGTTATTCTGGGGATTTTTTTGAAGAAAACAATAAAGTAAATTAAAATAGATAAATAAAAAACATTTGAAAATATAGAGTATTACTTGTATTACACATCCTGAGGGCTGGAGGGCTGGCTTTTTTCCTCCCTCTTTTTTAATATGTGTCACTCTGTGAGGACCTATTTAGTTAGCTTATTACTACCCTGGGGCTTTTTTTTCAAACTCACTTTTAGCTGTCTTCTCCACATTTTAAAGTTTTTGTTTACTCAGTCTCTCTAGGTGTATAATTCTACAACTATTATAATGCTAAAAATCTACATTCATTCTGCATCCCCTTTTTAGATACTTCAAATAATCTTCTAAAAATTATTCATTGTTTTTAAGTCATAATTATTATGACTGCTTTTAGCACATTGAAAGATTTTAAATACTTTTGAAAGAAATTTTCTATTGTTTCAAGCAAGATATGGGTAGCATACTTGGGTACAGATTTTAATGCTAACCCTCTTTCTCCCATGCACCTAGTTTCAGGAGTAATCCCACTGAAGTCAGTAAAACAACACAGGGAATAGATTTCTTTCCTCATGTGCATAGAGTCCAGATTACTAATTAATTTGCAATTATTCAAAACAAAGGATTCAGTGGATGCAAAACAAGTGTGTGAATATGAGAGTAGTTTCATTGTCCACTTTTGCAAGGTTGCTTATACTTCCATTAAAAACGATCCTTTCAATTAGCACAATTCAGCATTTTATAAGTATGATCATGGTCTGAAAATTTACATTGCCCTTGAAATTGGCTTTGGGCTGAAAAGAGTAAAATTTTGTTTCTCCATCACATTAAGTTCAATATTCTTGTCTGTTTTTTCAGGTTTACGTGGTGCAATAGCGTTTGCATTGGCTATTCAAGACACAGAATCCCAGCCCAAACAAATGATGTTTACCACAGCACTGCTTGTTGTGTTTTTCACTGTCTGGGTGTTTGGTGGAGGCACAACACCGATGCTCACGTGGCTTCAGATCAGGTTAGTATTGTCTTTACAATATCAGCCATCAAAATAGAATGCAATCACTATGGATCTATCACTGAGTTCCTACAGCTTTCTAAGGCTTACTTATATGTTTTTTAATAGAGTTGTGCAACCACAAAGGAAGTATTTGGCTACCAAAGAGAGGTAGCGGTTCCAGACTACAAGGAACAGGTTCTTTCAAAGACCCTTGTGGGTTTGGACCTATAGGTAGATCCATCCTTATTTCCTTAGAGTTTGTTTAACTACTGTTCCTTTTAAAGACTCTGAATAAATGTTAGTAGTGTCCTCCTCACTGTTGAAGAAAGATCTATAAAGACAAATATTGCCCTCATCCAAAATGTGTATTCATTACACAAACATATAATAAATAATGTATTTATAATTATAATGTGAATATACTAGAAAATCTATCTGCATTGGTGCGTCATTCAGCCATTGATTTATTACTCATGTTTTATATATGCTCCTTCACTACATTATTTTTTAAATTATGTCATAGTCACTTGTATTCACAGGCAGAAATGAATAATAAGGGAGATTTTAAAAAGGAAAAAAAAAAGGCAAATAGGAAGCTAGAATAAAGAGTATCAGAATTCCGTATCTTCTCTATATATAGCATATTCTTGCTTTGTTTACAGAATGGTGTCTGATTAAGAACCCTTAGTGTCAGATGGTTGCTATAAAATATCAGCTGAAGATAACTGGAGTTTAACAAACAGCATAGATAAAAGCTTGCAGACAAAATAAGGACTAGCACACAAGTGTACTGTGTAAACGTAAAAGGCAGCCACCTGTATGCAATGGGGCATCTTCCCATTTCTGTGACAGTTCGGTTCTTTTTCATGACATCTCTCTTATGCCCCGTAATGTCAACCAAGTTCATTACAGTTTGGATATACTCTACCACTATCACTCATCTTGCTGAGATTTGCCACTTTTTCACTGTTGGTCAGCAATGACGTTGCTCTGCATGGCAACAGGAATGTGGGTGAGGAGGAATGTTCTCACTGGATCTTGTGAACTAAATCGCTTTGAATTACTGTCACAGGACATTAAGGAATAATTTCGAGAATATAGTGTGGGAAAAAGGAGGTGGGCCAGTAGTTGTGTGTCCAGTCTAAGGACTTTGGTCACTAGATGCCTGTCCTGGTCTAGCTTTCTAGGTAATTTTTACAATGAACGTTGCCAAGTGCTTTCACTAACACAAGCAACTTAACCAGATACAGTGGCACTTCTGCCACTTAGTACTACTCAGAGGCAGGAAGGCCCACAAGACCACAAGTGAGGAGATGACTCTTATTAACTATTTATACCCTTCAACGCAAGCATGTGCTTCTTTCATTACCCACATACAAAACTGGCTTTACCAAAGATACTGAAAGTAGACAGTCATTATTGGTCTGAAATGTTTCTCTCTTTGGGAATCTCCTCTGAATCCCAACAGATCTGCCAGGCAGATTTACTAATCAAATGACTTGGTTTTGTAACAGGGATACAGATTTTGTTACTATCAATATAAAGCTATTAGGTTCACAAATCACACTCGCTTTCCTGACATCAGAACACACAGCTTCATAAATTAGGAGTGTGTGTTCAAAATGAGATAAAACTTTAAATCAACATCTGTAATTACAAATGTATCTTGAGGCTCTGATTTCTCTTTCTAGTGAGTATATTTAACTGTCTTTATAATTCATTACACCTCAGTGTGGAATTTCTGCTTAGTTACCGACATTTGTCATTTTAGCCTTAAGCAATTTTGCTAAGTAATTGTGTTTAAAGGTGGTGGTAATTCATGCCGGTTGATACCTGTATAGGTTCTAGCAGACCTGGGTTTGCTGAGAGAGTTATGGGGCTACTCCAAATTCCACCACCTTGCTTGGGGCACAGTCCCCCAATATGCTTGCAATGGTGCCTGAACAGCAATTCTGTGCTGCATCTATCTCCACATTTTTTTATATAAAATTAGAAGAGAGAGATTGTATTTTTCATGCTAGTTTGGAGGGTTCAAAAAGCCAGGGGAAACTGTATTATGAGCACAAAGATTACATGATTGTCTGTAAAGAGACTCATTGGAATGGGTTGGCATGTCATCAGTTACAGAAAAAAAAGGGATGAAGCCAGTGAAATAATGCTGCAACCATGTAAGAAGAGGCAGAGAGGTACCACACTAACCCTCAAGTCTTCAGTTGATGTGGATTTACAGTGTAGACCACTTCTATATGACTTCCCAATGCTTTAGGGAACCAGCTTTACCACTGTTGTTCAAATCCAAAGCGTAACACTCAATTAGTTAATCTAAACAACTCTAGTCATTAACATTATCAAAATTAAGTACTTACAGGAAATGAAAAAGACATGAATGGCTGTTTTAAGGACAGCGACCAAACTGGATTTCCCTACATATCCTATGAGTTCCTGTAAAGGTAAATCTTCTCAGGAGACAGGAGCAATCAAGGATACTGTGATCAAGTGAATAACACTCAAAATCTGAGTGTGCTGCTTTTTTTTGCCAATCAACCACTTAATCATAAAATTATTATCCAGCAGGTAATGTAGTTCACTGAACAGAAGGCATTCAGAGGGTAATAAAGAGGAGCACATGATTTCTGAAACTATTTGGATGAATCGAATCTTATTCATGTACATTTTATTTTGTGTGCAATCTAGCTGTATAGAATAGGCTACAATTCCTATCAGCAGTCTTGTCCTACATAGAAGTGATTAAGTTTATATGTTACAAACAAACTGACCCAGGTTTTCATTTTAAAACATGAATAAACCTTTCATCCATTAAGTTGAAAATATGTAAAAATAACATAAATTACAAATAACTGACACTAATACATTTACCATTTACTCTACCATAATGCATTACAGCATTAGTCAAGGTGAAAGACAGTATTCAAGATCTGTACAGCCCTCTTATTTTAAATTGTTCTCTACATAGTATACTATGTTTCAATGTTTTAACACACACTCTGTAATTTGCATTTTGAAGTTCTTATAATGGTGACCAACACTCCTTGTGTATCAACAGAGTATCAGGGAATAGAACTGTGGCATTTTTTAAACAGTAGTAGCAATAGTCTTCTGAAAAATCAATCTTTGTTTCCATAATAACTGGAATTTCCATAAGCTTCCACCTCTCCTCACAGCAATAGCATCTGATCTGCTTTTCTTTTTTCTTTTTAAGTTAAAATTCAACTTAATGTAAATATAATCTGTCACTCTTTTTGAGAAAATATGAAGATGTGTCCTTAGAGATAACTACCAGCTGATTTATTCCAGAAATATGTGTGGCTTATACAACACTTGGAAATTGTTGCCAAAACATATAGTAAGATATTATCAAAACTAAACATGTGTTCCTGAAAAAGGCTCCATTTCCATCTCCCATTTAAGGCATCAATATCACAAGGTTGCAGAGGCCAGCTGTGCTGAGAGCTTTTGCAAAAATAAGCTTAAATGGATCCCAGGAGTTAACCCAAGTTTAAGGTTCACATTTCTAGGTCTCTTCATTTAACAAACAAATGATATTGAAGCATATGCTCCTACTTAAACTATAGCTTGCATCTAAGAAATGTTCTTAAAGCCTTGGAAACCTGATCTGCTCATGATAAGTTTTATGTCTACATGTCTCCATAAGCCAAACTATAGTTTGAAAAGAAATACATACCAATCGTTCTCATTATCTTACTAGCATATTTACCCAGGCAGAGCAGCCTTCAAAATGAGTCTTAAAATTTTTGGTGAAGTCTGAATATTTTTTAACTTTGTTCTAAAAGAATAAGATGTGCTTTCAGAAACGCCTTGTTTATTTTAGCTGTCTCCTTTTTCAGATACATTAAACTCTGAGTTTCAGAAAGCATTGAGTGTTTCCTATCTGAAAATCAGGCCCTATTTAAACATTCCCAATTGTCTGGTGCAGTAACAAGACATTCATGAGCACAGAGGCATATGCACAGTCAGTAACAGTGTTATCGGCTGGCATTCTGAGAGCAGAATCAGTTGCACCATGTTCCTAAATAATACATTATCTTTTGGCTTATCTGAGAGGTATAACTAGAAAAAAAAAAAATTGCCTTTCCTCCCTGTGTGAAAGGGCTACAAAATACTGCTCTTGGCAGACAATGAATAAACCTGCATCAGTGTATGAGAATAATACCATGATACATCAAACAGCAAAACAAAGAGTCATTTAAGCATGAGCTCACAGTCAAATTGAAGAATTCAATAAATGTGCCTTTGGAGATGCTGAGTATTACCTGCTAAAGCTTTTGGATATATGTCTCACTTCATTCCCTATACTCTGATTAAAAATAGAGAGCTACATTTTACAGTAAGCCTGCAATGAGAGGTTTGGGGATAAAGGATTCTCCTGACAGCAGAGCAAAAATACAAAGCTGTTAATAAAACATGTCCTATAAAAGCATTGTGGTAGGTATTAGGTCCTGTTTGTTTATCATCACCTCCTGTGTAAATGTTTGTCGAGGGATTTCCAGACTCTCTGTATATCTCTTTGCAGCAGTTCTTCAGTGAATAAGGAGATTTTTATTCCATATTCTAAAGAAATGCTCAGCGGAATTGAACAGTAACTTTTAATACTGTGCCTATCTGACCATCGCTTTTGGTGTGTATTTTAGAATCTGGCAGTGTCCATGCGCCTGGCTGCCCTTGAAAACATACCCTCTCTAGTTCACCTAAAACTGCAGTTCTAAACTTCCAACTTTCTCCAAATACTAGTGCTAGAAGCCTGACATAGCACATTTTAGGGGGATGACCAAGGCTGTCCAAACTCACATTCTCAGCAGAAGCAACTCCTCATTGCACTGTTCTATGAGAAAGCACCAACCCAGGAAACTAAATTAATCTAAACAAACTGTTCTTCTAATCTCCAGCTATTGGCTTCCCTAACTGACCCAAACTTTCAGATTCACTTCCAGAAGTTTCCCAGAGCTCTGCTTATTCTATTTACTATTCAGATTACAGCTGTATAACTACCAACAGCTGTTTCTCTTTGCCCATCTAGGCAAAACTAAACCCAAAACTGTTGAGGTTATGCACCCCCAAAACTTTCTTTGCAATACTGGAGCCAGAAGGTCTCTGATGGTGATCAGCAGCTGGTCATTCATTCACACTGCACTGCCATAAATACAGCATGTGCTTTAATAGACTCAGTGATCGCTGAGAACACAAAACATAGAAACGCGTCAAGTGTAAAAAGTAAAACTGAAAAAACAACCTAATGCATATAACAAGAATAAGATGAGATGACTCACATTCTATAAATTAAGAGTGCTCAAAACTGTTTGAAATGAGTACATAAGTCAAGGGGATATCATTGCTGTAGGGACCTGTTTCTGTTTTGTATAGGACACAATGCTGACTGGCTGAGAATCAAGTGCAGGTAAACTGGGAGCAATACTGTTATCGGCACGAAAAAGAAATCTGCCATTTGCAAGGGTCAAGCATGCGGTAACCCCCCAACCAGATCTACAGCCACGAAGGAAAGCAAAAATAATTTACAGTTTATTCATAGAACAAATCATTCAACTAGCCCAAATATGTACTCCTTATGCCGTTCACCCATACATATTTTGATAGCAAACCTGCATCGAATAACATTGACAGAACATAAGAATTCAGATAAAAAGTTACAGAAAGACCTAATTGGAGGACTTCTTACCAACTCATATAATATATTGCTATTTTAGCAAAGTACATTTTTTAAAATGAAGTTTTTAAAGTTTTATTCTGAGTTCTTGTTGCTCCACTTTTAGAAAGTTCTACTGTAAAACATTAACAGACCAGATTCTTTTGTGAAGGTTTCCTTGTGGTATGGCTACAGCACAGTTCTCTGAATGAAAAAGGAACAAACATTATAGGACTGTCTCCAAAACATTTTGAGAATCTGACTTAGCTGTTTATGCTTTTGAAATAATGTCAGCTAACTGACTCTGTCACATCTAAAACATAAAATGCTAACACAACTCAGTATTATGGTGTTAAAGTTAGAAGATCAAAATACTGCTAGCTTCTAAACTCCCACCCATTACCATATTGCAAACCTACTGACTACAGTAGGAAATCAGTGTTCAGCAGACATCAGCACCCAGAAATCATGACCCAGCAGAGTTTAATGCCATTGGGAATATTAATATATTCCTTTACAATGACAATGTCCCAGGGATAAGCTAATCTTTCGAGAAGCCAAGATTTTGTGGGTATTTTTCAGTATCCAACACTTCAGACCATCACTCCAGTGTCAGAGGCTGAGGTTGTGTGTATGTTCACCAGAATGCCCTATTAGGGATGCAAGTGGGCAGCCCAGCTAAATGCTATGGCTTGGCTGCTTGTGACCATGGCTGTCTACCAAAAAAAATTGGTTGGTAAAGTAAGATTCTGTGCTTATCCCACGTTTTTATCGACTGATTATAGACTGCTGAAAGACAGAACTTTATGATAGAGCAACTGGAGTTACAACATGACCTTGGCCAGTATTGCAGCACTACAGTTTCAGTAACAAAAATATTCTTTTCATTATTCCCAAACTCTGTGTTCAGCTGCATTCAAAGAGATGCTGCAGAAAGACAGCTTACAATGCCACAGTGGTAGCACTTGTCACTGCCAAGTGGGAAGCTTTGATTGGATTTGGTCTGTACTTTAAGCTTCCAAAGTTGTTCTTTCTGCTTCCCAGAAGAGTCCCTTCAAATTAAAAAAAAAAAACCAAACAAACACCAAACAATATTGTGGACTTGGGCAAGAGTTCTGCCTTATCTAGCAAGGCAACAGCTGTAATAAGAAATCTCAAGGGTCAAAATGGTGGTAAAAATGTGACTGAGCCTCAGGGCTCCAGAAGGGAGGTTCTGAGCAGGAACCAAGGAAGGGTGCACTTGAGATCGAAGGATTAAGAGATTGTTTTAGACAAGGTAGATGGTGCTGCCTGCATTACTGTATTTACCAGTTATACAAAAATATTTGTACTTTCTTCCTTTTTTTTTTTATGATGACATAGAGTCTTTCTTATTAAAAAAAAAAAAAAAAAAAAAATCTGAGTTCTGCCAGAATTAAGTTCCATTTTGCCATCATAGGGTTGTAGCATCTGTACCACAGCTTTATTCACTCTCCTTTGTCAGTTCTAACAGAAAAGTATCTTCTTCATAGAACATCTGTAGAAATGTGTATGAATGGGATCTATGGGAAAGGTAGTGATATAACTCAACTCCTACATCACCTAGCTTAAACCCATAATGTATGCTAAATGGAAGTCTTTGGACAGCAACAAACTGTCTTAAAAGTTATCTAAACAGGATGTAGGCAATATTAAAATTCATTATTTTCATGTCAGCTTCTATTTGCAACATCTGCTGTGGGCACACAGGTAGAACTGTGTATTACTCAAGATTGTACTGAATGATCAAGCTAATACCAGCAACTGCTCATTTTCACCTTTAACTTGACAGAATATTCCTCTCATGTAAGGCTTCTTCCATCCCTGGGTTGGGGTTCTTCATCTTTACCTGATAATGAGGAAGAGCCTTTCGGATACTGAGGATGGACACAACCCGCAGTAGCCTGTGCGTGGCAAAAGAACAGACAGCACCTGTCTCTTGGGCATTTGTGAACTTTCTTAATTGTTTTGCTTGTATTCCTTTGAAGACATTTTCCTATTATCATTTGCCAAGAGAAAGGAAGGTCAGTTTAGAAAAAGAAGTTTAATTAAATGTTTTTTTTCCTGGCCTTGGCATGTTCTCTCCTCTATAACTGTATTCCTTTGGGTCATATTTCCTCTAGAGTTCTTGAAAACAATTTAGTGAAAGTGAAGGATCTGTTGATTTAGTATTGAAAATGGAATGTCAGCCTATCTTTAACTGTAATTTGCAAGTCACCACAACACAGAGATGAACAGTTCAATTAAAGGCAGTACATTTTCAAGTACTATTATATTTCTGTGCACTTTGTACTGTTTATTGTTTTGTTTTTAGAATACTCATGATCAATCTATCTGGTATTCCCTCTCTGTGACAGAAATAGCTCCAATAAACAAAGTCCTTTCTTTGTTTCCAGAGTCACATTCCTCCTTAGCCATAGTACAGTAACTATTTTAAATCAGGCTGCAATAAATATTCCTGTTGAGAGTCCAATTTCAGCCAAGCCACTTCAGCCCACTGAGTTCCTTTTAATGCAGACACTTTTTCAACAGAGATCACACTGTCTTTGCCTGGAAAGTCTTTTAAATCCCAACAAAACCCTCTCAAATCCAGAAACACCTTTCTGTAACAACTCTAAACACTAATGCTGCAATTATTTTTAAATTACTACTGTCCTTAATTGCACAACTTTCTGCACCTGTGAACATCTCAAGGACAGCATTTTACCAAGCATCTTTTACACTGATGATAGTTTGACTTTTCCTGCACCAACAAACACTAATTGCATACACATGAGAAAACCTGTTGCTGACTCCCTAGGCTCTCCTCAGCATTAGGATACTACTGATTTACATGCAGACTCTTAGGGCACAAAATCTACATTGCTATTTAAAAGTTAAGTCTCACAATCACAAAGAACACTATGAAAATTATTTAAAAATAAAACTAAAGCAGACAGTGTCCCATGGTTACCAAAGGAGAGTTATGTCACAACACCCATCTTTGCTGTTGAGCCCTCTCCTTGATCACACACAGTACTCCAGGTGCGACAGAAAAATAGTCATTTAGAGTTGACTTAGCTAGGAAACTGGCTGTCAGTCCCTCTGTCCAGCAGTAGATGAGTAACAAGAGATCCAAGGAGAAAGAGGAAAAAGCAAAATTTCAGCTTCAGCTGTGAGACTTTTAGCCACTGTATCAGCAACTTCAAGTTTGGCCAAGTCCATTAGAGATCATTGTGATTAAGCATTTAAGTAATTTGCACAGTAATCTATTGATTACTTGTGACATGGGGCACAGAGAGCATAAGATCAGATTCTGGCTTATCACTTCATTCCCTTTGATCTGCTGTAGTAGCGCAGACTAAAACATTGGTTTAGATACTAGTTAAAGATCTTTGTTATATAAACATATTGCTAGATGTAATACTTTGCTGGTGGTGTCTGCCACCAGTCCTGGATTTATTGGAATGCAGCCCCCTAGCATGTATGCACTATCTACAAGAAATAGGAAAAATCTGGTGTTCCTGACTAAAGACATATTAGGGAAATATATTCTGCTTCACACAAAATTATCTGTGAACAGAGAAAACTCTTCTTGGGGCACACCCACGCTGAAAGGGTTAATGTAATATCTGCTTTATAATAGTAGCTAGAACACAATTAGCCTGGGAAATGCTATAAATCAAGAAGCAATATAAAATTGGACATTAGATGTATTGGATGTTGTTATAAAAAGAGAAATTGGATAATTCCTTTCCTTTCTATTTGAAGATGAGAAATCATCCAGGTAATGAATCTCAGTGATCTTCTGAAATGCCTATCATTTATTTGCAAGTTAGTTTTCTGCTAAGATAAGGTGTGCATTTGATCTTTCAGAGTTATTTACCATAACATGTTGCCTGGATGATACTCAATGAGGTTTATAAACATTTGTGTTGCAATAGTCCTTGAAAACAAAATAAAAAGACCAAAATATAGAGGATTTGGGTTTTCTCACTCCAACTGTGAAAGGCAGCCCTGGGCAGTGGCTGAATGGGAGATTTGGGATGGCAACTGTGACTTGTGCATGACACGTACCCGACTCCTGATGCCAACTCTGTTGATCCCTATTGGCCAGAGGGGTCTAATTTTGGGCCCAGTCTCCTAACATGGCAAACAAATCCCACCTCACACACCTTGTATTTCTAGCTCTAGATAACAACTGAAAACAGGAAAGGAAGGACACAGTGAAAGATACACTTTTATTGCTAGAATATTTAGCACAGGAGAAATTGAAAATTGCAGAGTAATACAAAAGATTCATGCCTTTCAGTTTACCAGGAATAAATTGTAAGATGAATTTTCCACATGCCAAAAACCCAGGATAGTTTAGATATTTCCAGAAAACTACAAATAAACCCATAGCTTCCAGCAGGGTGGGTGGATGTCAATTAAAATATTTCTTTTATTATCTTTTAAAATAGCATTGCTTTGAGATGTCTGAGTACTCAAAAAAAAAAAAAAAAAAGGTTTTCTTCCATTTCATGCAATCATTTATTTATTTCTGCCATTAAAATGTGTCTCATATAAAAGGTAGCTGCTATGCAACAGTCAACATGATGAATTTGTTAAAGCTACAAATAAGTAATCAACATAACTTATCTGGAAATACTGCTAGAGAATGTCTTAATTACCTGGGACTTCAGAACAAAACTGATGATTTATTACTTTCTACCAAAACATGCCCAATTACTTTGGACCCTTATCTCTATTAGTCCACCAAAAATAAATTGGTGCAATCATAAACCCAGTTGACTTCAAGCATGTGCCAAAACGGTGTTGCTTGAGGATAAGTAGAAGGTAGAGAAAAATAATTTGAGCCCTTAAAATTTAAGATAAATATGTGGTACAAAATCCTGGCTGTAAAAAACACAATGATCACATTTGCTGAGATGAATCTTACATCCCTGCTTTGTACATATTGATCAAGATGCCTCTTAACTCTATTATTGATCAGATATTGTTGCTTTTTGCAAAATAATTGCTCTGAAAACTCACTGAACTTTCACAATTTAAGAACTGTGTACTACTGTCAGCTGGCCTCAAAAATAGGAGGGTATGAAATTAATGTGTCCTTCACAGCTGTTAGTTTGCTTAATTTCCAAAGTGTGTATAGTAATTCTTCACTCATTTTGCTTGACAAAGAATATTAGAATTCCTTCACTAAGAAAAAGTGAAATGAGTGTTTCATTTTAAAGGGATGAAAGTTTTCATTTCACCTTGAAATATTGTTTCAGTCTGGGAAAAAAAAAAAAATCTCAGTCTTTCTCAGGTTTTTAAGCTTTCCTGTGTTTTTCCTCTTTCTGTTATCAAGTATTTTATGGAGTGCAAGAATATTTAATTCCATTTTTAAACTATACACAAAGTATAGGAGAAAAATAAATAAGTAAAATCTTACGTCTTCTACCAAGAAGAAAGATGCTAACTGGGAAGAGAATTAGGCTTAATACTCTTATACAGTATATAGGCTGATAGAAATATTTTAAATCTAAGCAAAAAGAAGCAGACTTTGGTATAAGTGGGTGTATCTGGGTTTGCAGAGGACCTCAGTGACAGAAGAGACCTGTGTGACATCAGCTTTCATGTCTCCTGAAACTTTTCCCTGAAAATTCTGAACTTTCTGTTCTGTTTAAAAATGCAGAGTCCAATAAAAGCTCTGGCACCCTTGATAACAAACCTATCAAATTGTTCCAGAATTAGTTCAATATGAAAGGTTAATTAAAGCAGATATTAAATAACCTAGGCTCTGTATAGCAGTGTGGGCTTTTTAGCATTTGGTAAACAGCAAATTACACTATAACACAGCCTTTTTGTAGTGAATTATCAGTGCAGAAACAGCCCAACGGTGATCTGCTAGTCAGTACATCTATGAGATTTAAATGAGAAAATTACCTCTTATCTCAGCAAGAAGTAATTGATTTCAATGCACTTACAGCATATTATCAGTTTCTAGGTAACAAATAATATATAAGGGAATTTTAAAACTGTACATAAAATTATGTTTTTATAAAGCCAAGATATTTTCTATGTAAATAAATGTATATAACAGCTGTTTATATAAAAGCTTATATATAAAGAGCTGTTTATGCGAAATACCCTAAAAAGAAAATATAAACATACCCTATAAAATATGCTAAAAACCCACGCTTTGCTGAACTGATCTTACAAGCAGACAAGGTGTTGTGACCTTGAAACTTCCCAGTGTCCTTTGCTATTCCCTCACTCGCGGACACTAAGCCTGGTCAGGCATCTAGGGGAGGTTGGGGCCATCTGCCTGAGTCTCCCTGACTTTTTCTAATCTCCACCCAAAGGGATTCCTACAAACGCTGTGGCAGCTCTGTGTTCATTTCAGCCCCAGCGGCAGTGGCCCAGCTCTCCCTCACCTGCTGCATCTCAGCAGCTCTGGCCTTTTCTGCTTCCTTGGATTCGCACCTATTTCTTTCACCTTTCCGGAGGAATTCTAGCCCAAACATCACCAGTTCTGCACATGTATGGATATGTATCCATGAGATGAGCCAAGCAGAGAGGACAGAAAATAATTTGTATTTACTGAACCAGAAAATGAGATAAAATTATTTTGTAGACTAGTGGTTAATATGTTCACTGGAGAGGCTTTAACTCCTGTCCAAATGAGTGTTTCTGTTTTATGTAAAATGAGTCATCAACTAAAATACAGTAATCTTCTGGACAGTAAAGATCAGAACCCTATTCAGTAGTATACAGAATGCTTTCTCACATGCTTTCTGACCTAATGACCCTTACATATACACATATTTGAATTTACTGAAGAGCAAGTTTTCAAAAAAATACCAAAGATCTTTTTTTTTTTTTCCTTGAGATCAGTGGGACTACATTATCTCCCATCAATCTCACTGTCCTTTATTGATCTGAATATCTCAGGCTGTGGGTAACTAACTCCCATTTTAGGTGGGCACCATTTGGGGTCCTCATTACTTTTATTCCTTCCTAAACTTGTAACTGAACATGGTTTTACATTTCACTGATTCTGAGAGTACTGAGAAAACTTCTCAGCCTATGAAATGAGTTGCCAAAGCTGGTTCAATGGCCATGTCTTAGTTTACCAATTAAGCAGCATTATTTCCTTCTTCCACATCTTCAAAAATACTGTTTTAATACTTCCAATGTTGATAAGTAAAAAAATCATCCATTCACCCACCCTAATTCCAAAAGACAGCCCACTGCCTTTCTTGTTTATGCTCATTGCAGCACTGGGAAAACAAACTTGCATTGGACTTCAGGGAATTTATTTACATTGCCCTATTGCTATGAAATCTAATTCATAATGACTGTGAGCTACTTTGCTATCTCTTACATTGAAAATCTGAATTATAAACAAGGGACAAGTTCTTCAACTTAGATTAAGCAAGTGTCACAGCTTTCAATCCCATTTATTACATATGCCTCAATTTGCACTACTCTTACATTTTAAATGTATTGCTCCTTTCTGGGATATGCATCTTCTTTCTCTAATGTATAATTAATTTATCTTTTCTGAGTTTCAGTGTCTCCTGCCTTCCCAGTTTTGTATTTTAGATAAAAAGCTCCCTGGGGTGCCACACTGAGCTGTACTAAGCTAAACAAACTGTCAGCAATCATACTAACAAAGAACTAAACAAAATCCTTTTTAAAATGCCTCATTTATTGATGATTTTATCAATAAGTGTTTTTTCTCAACAAGAGGAAAAGTTATATTTTATAGGGCTTTTAAAAAATTAAAATGGCTTTTGTGGTTTACAAATCAACTCTTGTATATATACAGGGTCTCTCTGGATCCCAATGTTAAACCATGAACAGAAGGAAAATCCTTTACATTTTAGAAGTCCTGTCTCACAGTATTTACTGATTCATTATTGTGCAGGGTATGTGGAATTTTGAGCATTAGACTTGCCTTTCAGATATCAAGTTTTCTCACTCTGTTCAGTAAGGTAGGAAACCTGAGGCCAGTGTCCAGCAACAGAACTATCACACATGCCCACAGTCACTACCCACAGAGAATTACTTGGAGCCCCAGGGAAGCTGAGTGGCAGTGGATAAGTTGGGACAGATCCTCAGCTGGTGCAGGTTGTCATAATAACAGCCATTTATTTTCTTGACCTGTAGGCAGAAGTATAACATGCATTGGGGATCCCTGACAGGCAATTTCTCACTCTTTACTTTCTTCACTTTACCTTTTCATTATCTCATGCAAGCTATAGCTTCCATTGTCATCATTGTTTGAATTCAGATGTTGGCTTATAGTTGCTATGTGCATTAGCTTATTCTTAATTTTACAAGAAGGCAAAAATCACAACAGGAATGAAGTGGAGTCACTTGCTTAATCATAATGCAGCAAAAACATTCAACAAACTGCAAAGCAGCACAAGAAGCAAAAGTAAAACTGTGAGTCTTTCTAGCACACTCCCTATCTCATCCTCCCAGGGCTCCTTTTCCCCTGCACCCATTTCAAATGGCAGGCAGCCTCAACTGGAACTTCAGGCTTTATGCTCAAGCTGTATATATGGTTATAAGTGAGGGGGAGAGGGGAACAAAACAAAGCACTGTTCCAGAAGCTTTGAAGACTGTCTCCAAAAGCTTTTGTAAGAAAGATAAATGGTTTAATTAATTAAAATGAAAGTGTTTTATCAACCTTAACTACAGCGTCACAGTTAGCGCTACTCAACAAGAGAGCAACTAACTCTGCTTCTGGCAGCTTGTAAGAGGCTTGCAAGGATGGACAGAGGCAGCACAAAAAAAAAAAAAAATCTCAAAAGAGTACATGTTTAGGAGAGAGCCCCCAGTAAACCAGCCAAGAATGCCAATTCAGTTCATTACCCTGCCAAAAAAAGAAAAAAAAAAAAAAAAAAGAAAAAAAAAGAGAAAACTGGGAAGTTTTTGTACTTGAGATGGACAGAATTCACATAATCAAGAAGTTTGTAGCCACATTTCAGTTGATGACACAAAATGAAAAAGCTAGAGTTGACATTTGAAAACTTTCCTTTCCCAGAATAAGTATTTGCAAATGCAAAATAAGTGCCTGAAATTTCCTGAATTCTTCTGAATACAACATGACATAATGCAAATGTATGTATATAGGTTGAATTTCACTTACGTTAGGGCACCAGACCCAGGCTTCTGGATCATTTACATTCCACTTAAGCTTTTGTTCTCTCCAGATTAATTAGTTTATTACCAAATCATGCATATTTTAAAATGTGAGACTACTATATTTAAGAGTAAAAAAAAAAAAACACCCCAACATTTGTCTTTAGTGTACTTTCTGAACTCTAGATAGGGACTTAACATACTATGATATAAGTGACAGCTCCTGTAGTTCTGGATAAATACAGCACTAAGGTAAAAGTATATAACTTTGTTACTGCTGTAGAAGTGAACCTTGCTGCAAAATGGAAAAAAAAAAATACACAAAACATCAACAGCATTCTACCAAAGCTATATAATGCTCCATAAGCAGTGTGACTAGCCCAGCTTACGCTATCAGGTATGGCATCTACTCCAGATTTGCCAACTGTACTAGAAGGTTTTTTTCCTTCTGGAACCTCTGTAGTACAGAGCTGGAAAGTCTGTCTATGAGCATGCACACATGCACTTATACATTAATAATAGTTTTGGCATTGCCTGGCATTACAAACAGTGTGACTATAGACCAGTATCTATTTTGGAGACAATAAGTTTTTATATTAATAGCCTAAACATTATTTGAAACAGCCATGTGAGATCTAAATGTGTTGCCTGAAACTGATAAAGATGGTCAAGATTCTGAAGGAAGGATTATATTGGAAAAGAAAATTTAAAAGTCAAATGAAACCTACACTGTCTAAACTAAACAGTACAATTAGCAGACCAAGATTACAGTGGAATAAAACAACTCATGAATTAAAAACAATTAAAAACAATTCATGAATTAGAATGAGAAATACTAGATGATGAAGTGGAGCATACTTTTCCAGCACTTCCATTTAGCCGCTCTCTATCAAAAAGACTATTACACTTTGACTGATACTTATTATATCAGGAGCATATAATTTATGTAGATTTTTTTTAAAAATGGTAGAATAACAAAATCAAATAAAATAGCTGTCTTTCTGAGTAATTTTTTAACTCTTTGCTGTTGAGAAGCAAAGTGTTGCAAAAGAAATGGAAAGTTAGATTTTCCATTAAGCAGTGTTTTAGAACATTGTCTTAACAAATGACACTACTGTTTATCCCACTGTATGTAAAATGGCTTTAAAGAGTGTTTTGATATGGATGTGCAGAGGTGTTTCTCAGCCATTAAAGCTGAAGGGGTAATAATTGTTGACACTGCATACAAACAATGAAAATTTAGGCAAATTCTTCCACTTTAGCACATAACATTTTACTCAGCCTGAGACTTTTCCCTAGGCTGTTTCTTTATAAAGTTTGATTTGTAATTTCAAATGTAAAAAGAAGGTGAATGCCCAGAGTTGGCAAAATTTAACAATTATGCATCTGATCTGAAAATAGATAACTAAAATAAAAATAACTTTCTTAAATTTCATAGTATCTTTTTTATGTTTATATGACTAAATTGCAGTTAACTGAGCACTCTCTGTTCTACACTATTTCCTTCTATGTGAGAAAAGGAAGAAAATCCTATCAATACTTAGATTACCAGCTGCAATGTATCTGCTAACAAACATAGTGACCTCAGCTCTAAAGACCATTGTGCTGCATGGTTAAGACAATTTCAATAATTCAGAAATGACAGTTTGACATATCCTGTACAATTGTTTTATCAAAGGGTATCTTTAAAAGTATATTCTCCAATATACCATGAATGTGTGTTTAATACAGCCTTGGGTCAATCAATCCATACAAGTCCTTAGTATAATTTCCTGCTATTCTGAACATTTCAGGTAGGAATTCAGAGAACATATTTCACACCAGAAATTAAATATTAATTTAAGCAATTCAGCTGTTTTACAAACCGCTTGTGAATAGCACAGCCTAAATGGAAAGATGAGTGACAGCTTTCATGCAAGGTACCTTCTCACAGTCCTCAGCAGCCACACCAGTAGCCTTTACTCAGTGTGTTTTGGTGGTAGCACAAATTTGGCTTGACCAGTGTTACTCACGGCTTCCAATGGCTATGCAAAGACCTGCTCCCAGTACCAGCTTTACATGATAGATTTCAGACATTAATGTGAAAGATGAAGTGTGATGATGTTTCCCCCCATGCTGTGAGTCCAGGGAACTTAGAGTTGGTCATCTCATTAATTAGTCTAATGCCTCAGGAGCATTTAATGGTTTACTCTGGGTTAATAACATTAACAATAAAGTAATGCGTCTGCAATACCCTGGGCTTCTTTCCAAAGCTGTGCTGTTTAAGTTCAAGGAAAATAAAGGAACAGACACCTAAAGTGATTCAGAAAACAAACACTTTACTGCTCTAAAAATCATTGACATAATTCACTGGAGGGCACTGTTATTTCTGAGCCAAGAATTAACCAGCCTCATCTGCAGGAAATTGTCAAAATACATCTGAACGCAGTTCCTTTTCCTCATACAGATCTTTTGTAAAATCAGTTCTCATTTTTCCTGGCTGGCAAAGCTCATTAGTAGTCTAAGTAAGTTGCCAACAAAATGGCCTAATTCCTGACTACTTTTTTTTTTGAAAGCTGTATTCATCTCCATAGTGTTCATAAAAGTAGCAATTAGAACATTTGCTATGTACAGAAATGGTACTTCTTGTAATGTAGTGGTGTTTTTGTATTTTTGTGTTAACTGAAAATACATTTTTAATAATGTTCCAGGGTTTTTTTTTATTAATGCAGTTTCAGAACTGCATTGAGAGCATTTGATGCATAGACTTCTTCACAGCATGGAGAGAGGTATGGTAATAATACTGAATTTCTTAAAGCATGTGGAGGCTGATCAATATTGTGTTTTGTGTACTGCCTCATATTGAAAGGATGAAACAGAGGCATTTGTGTGCCTATACCTCTCCATTTTGCAACATCTACGTTGCAGCAAAAAAGCACCTGCCGTCACCAGTATCTCCTCCTCTCTGTGTGAATCACTTGTCCTTAAAACATGTAGGCTGGTATCGGTCCCAATAGCTGCTGATCAAGATCATTTGCCTCAAAGTAAGGGAAAGTAAAACATACTACTTTTTTTCAATCCACTTCCCCCCAACAGTTACAGGGTAAAGAGTTTGGATAGAAGGGATCACAGTCACCTCATGACAGACTTGCCACTCCGCAGTGATTCAGTACTATTTCAAAAGCTCAGCTTTTTTGGGATTTACTGGGTTGGCACACAAAAGAAATAACCTCATCACTACCAAAATAGGTCCCAAATCCCATCCCTTTTCTAAGTCAATGCTGCACCAATGCTATTATATGATATCAAGGGAACCTCTTATTCTAGGGGTCCTACCTCTTGTCTGAGACATAAAACTCAGTTGAAAACTAAATAATAAAAGCACTATATATCACAGCTACTATCATGCATATTCCTCACCTTTAAACTTCTCTTGCAGTTTTAGAAAAGTATTCAAGTTACGTTCTTTTCCATGTGTTATTTTTCAGTGCCTCTAATCACAATGTAGAATTCCCAAGTGATGTGACCTTGTAACCACATTTTTCTTCAGACATATTTGCATCACAATTGGGTCTGAAAAGGTTTTTTTTCAATTTAGAACAAATGCAGCTTTTAATAATTTTGTAACATTTTAATATTAAATATTCTACTATTAGTGTGAGTGTTTCATTTTAGAAGGCTGCCGGTAGCAATGCAGTCACCCCAAATTTTAGATTTGCTGAGGATTTGGGGTTAAAAAAAACCTAGGAGGATTACTGTTCTTGCAAGTTTTCTCATCCTTTTCTCATAAATCTATGTCTGATTGCTTACAAGCAATCACATACCTGTTCAATAAGTAGAGAGTGTAACTGAGAAGGGCTGTGACTATTAACTGACTATGGCCATGTAGCCTTTTGACACTGTTTGGGACTTTCTCTTTGCTCTCCTTGCTCTTCAAAGTAAGAGGAAGCTTGTAGGACTTGCTTATGGAATGCTTTGAAAGCAAGCAGTTTTATAAATCTCAGACTATAATTGTATATAAATAGGAAAAACAAAAATAGAGGGGAAAACAAAACCAAAGAGAAAAAAAAAAAAAAACATTGTAAAGCAAGGGAGAGTTTCACAGAAGAGACGTCAGTACAGAAAAGAAGCAAAATAGTGCTGATCAGTTGATGTCCTGACTGGCTGGCTCACGTGGCTGCCAAGGGTTCGTGGGTTTCACTACCTGCCTCTGAGCCATGTGTTGAACATATTTAGTAGGACAACTCTTGTGAAGTCCAAGCAAACAGTTCTAGAGAAAACACAGAAATCACATTTCTCATGCACCCAGTATCAGAGGCAGGAAGCAAATGTGAGTTTGGATCCCAAAAGGCTGCACATGTGCACATATATACACAAGAATGTAGAATAGCCTCACCTGACACTTTTCAGAATCAACTGAGAATCTACTACAATGATCTTTCCATAAATCTGAAACAAGACCCAGTTCTTACATTGTCACCACACAGAAGTTCACATTATTTTGGTTACTGCCAACCTTCATGCTAATTTTATGCCAATTCTATTTATATGCACTCATACTACGACAAATTATCATTTCTAAAATTTTCACAGAATTTAAGTGATGCTCATTTTAGTCAAGTTTGAGTCACATTCTTAAGCAAGAGGCCTGATCCCTCACTACAGGTATATTCGTGTAGCAAAATGACATTCTACTGTGCATGCCAGAAGCATTACAGAGACATAAATCACTGCTGCCCCGAACTCCTGAGCCAGACTGCCTTGCTGTCATGGTTGTAAGCTGTCTGATATTACATTCTGCTATACAGACTTCAAAGTGACCAAACTATTTTATCCCTCCCCCGCTATGTCAGGATAAGATTAACAGGATAGATAATCAGATACCAGAAAACTAAAGATCCATTTCTTTTTTCTAGTTGCTATCTGCATAAGTGCATGATGTAAATGTAAATGAAAGCCATCATCTATTTTTAAATTTTAGCTTTATACTTCACACAGCTGCACAGCTGTAGGGAAGCAACTGGTAAAATTTTATGTAGTGACATCATCCACAATTTTACAATCTTTTTGATACTTAAGATCACATCTAGAGACTATAACTTGTGGATCTCTTGTAAAGCACTACAGTTCCTTCTTCAACTTCATCTGTTTACATTCACGCATTATCTTCATGCATCACAACCCTTCTTTACTTGGAAAGCATTTATACAGTTATTGTATTAATTTGATTGCACACTCTACAACCAAGTAGCTCTCCATATGTCCACCAAAAATGGTCCACAGACCTTGACCATAGGACTAATATTTTGCAGAAGCATTTCCAAAAATATCTCACCAGTTTTACAAAATTACAAGTTCAAAAGTCAAACTACGCCTCCCTTTTTCTCACATTGTTCTGTAGGTTTAAAATCACACTCTGCGTTTTAGTTCAGTATGCTGTGTTAATAAGATAGAAAGCATTAGCCACATGACAAACAGCTGTCATAACCATTTAGGAAGCATCATTTACCTGATAATTTATTTTAATCCTTCCCAGCACGAAATTAAACTGATTTGTTCTTTCTGCTGAGACACAATTGATTATTCTTGCCTTAAACCTAAAGTGTTTTCATTTATTAACAAAATCAGCTTGAGATGAACTTTAAAGATCTATACTCATGCCACAAGCCTCCATAGGGTTCATGTCAATTGAAATATTGTACTATAAAAAGCAGATATTTTTGACAGCACCAGTCCACAGCAATAGCAATATGTAGTAGCGATATAGCAATCTAGAAGCAAAAGCAGATTTTAGGTGTCAGTCTGTTAGGAATACACATCACACTTACTGCCACATGGACAAGAATAATGGCCTGAGCAACCATTATTCATCCTGAAGGGTTTTTTAATTTCAATTTTAATGATTTATTAGAGATGGTGAAACAATCTTTTTTGGATTTTGTTCATGTTTCTAGTCTTCACAGTTAATAATTCTGTGCTGAATGTAATATCCTGATGATGGATAGCCAAAAGCTTCAGATTTATTCATGCAAAAATATTCAAGACTCCTGTTGCAAATGCTGCTTAATGGCCATCTTTGAAAATTGGGTTATAAATCACTTACTCAAAAAACCCTTCCTGGTATTCACAGTTTTTTGAGATATAAGCTGAGGCTTAAAGATTCTTTTAGTTACAATGAGACGGCCGGTGGAAGACTGAGGCAATTGCACAGAGAAGGTGAGTTCTTCCAGTAAAACCTTTGACAAGCAAAGAAGCCAATATTGTTATTAATTATTTTACACAGCAGCACTCCTAGGGCTCTAAACAAAATCATAGCTTTAAGCTAGATTTTATACAAACATAATGAAGGATGCGTACTTGCAAGCTGAATACACAAAACTGATGAGCAATGGGGGTGGAGAAAGTATTATTATCCCCATTGTCTAGTATGAGGCCTCAAACAGAAAGAGATGCCAGACTTTTCACTTCTTGAATTGCCTTTGGTTCCCCACTGGTTTGGAAAGGGAGCAGAGGAGCCATGGCTAAATCTGACAGCAAAGCAGACTAGGTGGGACTGCAAGAAAGATTCAGCTTGCATGAACCAAGCTCCTTCTGCAAATACAGAAAGCCTATATAGACCCAGAAGCAGAATTTCAGTAATTAGAATTCAGATTTCAGAGAAATGTCTCAATTTACAGATTCCCTGGCACCTAAAGTGAGGGAGGGCTGTGAATCACACTTGCAAGTATAGACACCCAGACTTCTGCTCTACATGCCTAGATCCTCATGAAAACACTAGTCTATACATATTTCTCTGGCTTCAACATAGAAAGCAAAGATTTGTATCCAACTGTGTTGACTTTGTGGTGATTTGAAGTGAAGAAATTAAAAGTTTGCAATGCCTGAATAGTGATTTACTACTCGGCATTCCTATGGATTGGTTTTGTATTTCTTACTACTAGTTCCCCTGACAATTTGGGATTTATATTTCCATCCATTTTCATTTCAAACCACATAAGAAAAGACGTTATTGACTGCTTTGTATTCAGAGACAAATTCCTCCTCTTATTACCCAATGCATTCTGACTGTGACTAAAAAAAAAAAAATGATGCACTTGATAGCACACGGGGATTTAAATACCGCCAACTGTAAAGGGCGCTTCTGCAGACTAATGCACAGTTCCTAGCGATACTTAGGCCTAATTGCTTGTGTCTGGCTGTAGTCACAAGCTCCACTTCCAGATTTTGAATATAGCAATTTTGAACAATCTCTGAATTTGGGTTTTGATACAGCCATTACTTAAAAACAAAAAACCACACACACACCCCGCAACACCTTCCCCCTATCTCCACCCCTCCCCCCCCAAAAAAAAAAAAAAAAATATACCCAGAGAAAAAAGAACACGGAGCAGCTTTCAGGATTTTGAATTTCTCCATATCTAAGGCATTTAAATCCAAGACATTACTAAAACCTACTTAAATACACAGAGTAGTTAAACTCCACTGCAATACAGAGCTGATTAACGCATCATTGCATTTGTTTTTATAGTAGAGAAGTCATCCTAAGTGTTTAACGTATAAAAAGATGCAAAAATAGGCAGCAATAGAAGCACACAATATTTAGAAGAGACAAGAAGAAATGAACAAGGAATAGAAAGCAACCAGGAAAGTGGGACAGAAGGATGGAAAAGGGAGACAGCAAGAAGTAAAACAAAATAGCAGGAGAAAAGAGACAAAGTTGACAGCAAGAAAGGAGAAAAAATACTAAGGAAATATTTTTCTGACCATCTATTAAATCTTCTCAGAGAAATGGAAAACAAGGAAGGTTAAAGGGGGAAAGGTGCTTGCTTATACAACTATAACCAAGAGTATTTCTTAAAGGTCTTCATAATAATTTATATGAATTTTAAGTTTGCAAATTCTAGTGGCAATAGCATTAGATATAGCAGGTCTTTTGAGGAAGTCAAGGATGTAAACTTGAAGTGCGTATCTGTATGTAATTTCAGTTGTCTTGACTGTCTCATATAATTTGTTATGCTTTGTTTTTTCAGCATTTGCAGTCTAAAAATAGCATTCTGGTTCATGTCAAGTGTATCAGAGTTAATTATAGCAGACCATGATTGTCAATGCTGGGTGCCTGATGTTAGGCTCCCAAGCCTATGTTTGCATATTAAATAATTATAGCCTCAATTTCAGAATTGACTGAACTGAGTCTGCCTAGTGCAAACTTAATAAAATTGCCAATCTTCAAATTATTACAAAATATATATTGCTATTTTAATGCATTTAAGATTGTATTACCCACACTAATTTCCAGCGGTGAGATACCATTCCATGGGAAAAACAGCAATAGTATCTGGTCCTGTGTTTTAAATGATAGTAGAGACCAGACCAAAGGAAAACATCGGCTGTGGCTCCGTGGCTTTAATGTGGCATAGAAGCCTCCTTTTCTTTTTCATGTGTAAAAGGAAGTGTCATTTCATTATATATTTATTGCCAATTCTTTCTGACTTTAAATGTTGTATTCCTGTTAAGATTTCACATACCTTCATATGTGCCATTTTATAATAATCTATTGTCTACAGAAAAAAACAAGGCAAAACAGCTAGCTATCTCTTAAACTATAAGGATGAAAAATTATACATGTAGAAAAGCTTAAGCATACCACAAATGCTGCAAGAACTCAAAATCCAGATATTTTTTTTTTTCTATGCCAAGGGATTCCTGTTGTCAATTATTAGTTAGTAGTTATATCGCCATTACTGAAACGATATCACAGCCAAAAACTCTGGTTCCTATTGGCTCCATTCATTGCCTACCCTTTTCCCACTTGCTATTATGGCCCTTTTAGTCCTGGGTGAAATGTTTTCTGTTGCCTTAGCTCATTCTGTAATAAATGCATCACGATTCAAGACACACAATCAGTCAGAACTGGCAGTTTCTCAACTCCAGTAAATTCAGAACTGCATGAAGGCAAAATTACTTTTGTCCCAGAAGACTGATTCTTTGAGGTCAAGTCAAGCTCATTAAGGAGAAGAGTGTGCGGAAGTTTGTGCTGTAGCCTTTCAGCTGCACCTATCATGCATAAATGCTTTGAATATTTTTATTTCCAAAACTGTGCAAATCCTTAACTATTGTACTGCTGGTGTATTGGCCAAGTAGTGCTGTTGGTGAACACATCTAGCAAATAAGCATAGTTTGAAAAATATTTAACTGCCTTTAGGAGAACAGGAGTCTCTCTGTGATTCTGACCTGTTTTGTGAGTTTGGGCCCGTGGCAGTTCCATTTCTGCCACAGTTTCAGCCCCCACATCCCACTGCACACCCCGCGGTGCTGGGGTGTCATACACCGCTTGGTCGTGCAATGCCAAGCACAACAGGTAAGGCCCTGGACCCCACTGTCTTGTACATGACAACAGCAAATCCAATATCAGTCAGGTGGTTAAATCTATGTACTATTTCAATTTTAATGAAATGGAAAATACCTAACTTGCTGTACTCCAAACTAATGACTAGGTTGGTGCCATCAGAAGTTTTTTCTAGACATTTAAAGAACAACAGGACTAAACAAGAGAAAGAAACAGCTATTCATTCTGTCTCCTTGTTGAGTCAGCATCAGGATCCTTATTTTTAATAAGAAGATAGATATATTTATGCCTGAAGGACTAAAATCTGTTGAAGCTCAAGAGCTATGACAGAAACAAACGCCTCTTTTTTCCTCTTCCATTCAGTATTTACATGTAAAAAGCATCTACTTTGCATATAGTTCCTGTCATTGTCTCTAACTGAATAAGAGCATATGCATAATATTTACAGGAAAGAATGCCGAGGGATGCAATTGTTAATATAAAGTATTATCTTAAAATCTATTTTGATGTGTTATTACCAAAAGCAAAGGTACACTCAAGAAGGATGAATGTCAGAAAAACAGTAAAGGGGCCTTATATTAATACCTAGTGAAAGAGTACATTTTATTTGCATCAGTAAATTCTATACCAGCTTGGTGGACCTGATACTATGTGGGACTTTGTGAGGCACGTGGGAGCTGTTGGTCACTCCAGCCATGGGCTTCAGTCTCCAGTGATAAGAACGTTTGTTATTCATCATCCCTCACTGCTCTCCTTCCTTCATTGCTGTGAACATCAGCACAAGCCTCTGTCATTCAACTCATTTCTCAGTTGCATTTCTCCTCAGTTTTGAATATCAGGCACATTCAAAATATGTCAGTTCTCCTACCATGTCACTTTGAACAGCCAACTTTACTTTTATCCTGTCCATATTAGTAAAACGCCACCCAGGTTCTCCTCATCTTGCACATCAGCCACTGCAAGCTCCTCTCCCCTCTGGTTTGCTTCCCCATACCTTGCGCACCCAGTAAAGCCCTTTCCAAATGCTACAGTCAATCCATAATGCAGCACAGTCCAGAAACACCAGAGTCCTGCCCTCCACACCACCTCTCTACCTCCAGTTCCTCCTCAACACCTCTCTTCTGCCAGTAATTAAGGATTTCATAGCACTGGTTAATGTCTTGATTGTCTCTCCCCAGATGTGGATCAGAGCCAAGGTAAAGATCTAATCTCAGGTGTTATGAGTGGCAGTTAAAAAGAATTTCAAGTTTCCCTAAAACTTATTAAGAACTCCCTTGATTAAAGAAGTGATCTTAATGTTTTGCCAGCTCTTCTTTGCATTTTTCACCTAGCAGGAAATGAGTGGCACAAGAGAAACATTTCTACCCTCAAGGCTCTCTCCTATACATCAGACCATTATCATCTGTCTTTGTTTTGTTTGTTTGTTGGGTTTTTTTTTTAACAGAGTTGGCGTAGATCCAGATGAAGATCTGAAAGCAGTAGCTGAAAGCCAGGTATGTCAGGATTTTAGACATACATAATTAAAAATTGTTCCGTTGTTGGCAGATCACATTTGTCAAAATAGTGTTATAGCTGAAAATGTTTAAAACAGGCACATTGAAAATAAAAAGTAGCTGCAGAGTATCTTTATTGTAAAAGGTACAAAGAAAGGATATATATTTTTCAATGTGCATGCACTCATGAAAATTTTGTAACTAAAATGTTAGAGTTTTGAAGAAAATTATAAATAAATGTGAAGATATCATTACAGGTCTAATAAACAAAATAATAGAAGTATCACCTTGATAAATCCGAATATTTATGACCTTCCAAATGCTTCATTTATGGAAATGAGACATCTCAGAACAGTGTTTAATTCACTGCAATAAAAAAAGGAGAATGTGTAATGTTTAATTCTAGTAGGTTAGGTTTCTAAAGAATATTTCTTAGTTATTTTTCACATGGAAACTTAAATACATTGCAAACATGAAAACTTTAAACTAAAGGAGGCTATTTAACAAGCTGCAGCTGTTCACCTGTCACCCTCCCTTTGTTGTCACGCATGTACAGCATTGTTTCAGTTGCAGCATTGCCTACAGCAACACAAGAAATCTGCAGATTTCTGTTTCCAGGTAGCACCAGCCCAGGCACTGTCAGACTGCGCAACTGGGACTGAGCTAGAAATCACACAACAGTGATATCAATGCAGAAAATGAGTTAGGAAAAAACATGAATAAGATACTCCATTCATTTGAAAATAAATTAAAATTCTGCCTAATGATATCTTTAATGTATGTTACATACTGAGTATTCTTAACATTTACATATTTGCACATTTAGGCATTTAGGATCTCAGCTTTCATTGAAACTGAATAGTATTCAGGTGCCTAACTGTCCTAATGTTTCTTTGAAAAAATGGAAAAATAATATCATTCATATCTTAGTTTTACAACTCAGTCACTATTAAAAGGGTGAGCATAACATTCCACCGTACCATGCCAAGATGCTGATTTATTCCGAGTCTGAGGGGACTAGTCACTAATATGAGCCTCCTGAGCATCTTGGTAGGAACTCTTGCAATGCCTCTGCCCAAATTCTGAACAAGGCCAGAACACAGAGCCTTAATCTACTCTTGACTGGATTTTAAAGATATTTCAGAAATTTTCTACTTTGCAGCACTCATGAATTATCAAAGATCAGAGAACACTGAATGCAGTATAAAATTGACTGAATGCATGTTTTGCCCAAACCTGTTTTCTTCAGAAGTCAATAACTATCTCATTTTCTCATTTTATTAAACATGAGAATAATAATATTCATAAATAACAATAACACATCCAGTGTCCCAACTGTGCCCTGTGATTTAACACCTTTCTCTGTTGACAAAACTCAGCAATACAACATAGGAGGTGTAAATAAATATAACACCTTTCATGCCCTATCATGTCCAAGTCAGCATTCCTTATAGTAGTAAATTTTACCTTGGAAGGTAATTTTGATGCTCTGATTATTCTTTCCCCCCCATTGTATTCTATTTTCATTTGTCTGAATGTTTGTTTTTGACATCTCAATCTTTTAACTAATTGAGAACTCTGTTGCATTCTCTATAGTCCTCTTTGTTTTAACTCAGTACCTATCACAGTTATTCAATCTATGTCAGGTTCTCTCATAATTTTCTCTGATCTCTCATTCCCCTTCTTACCCTTTGTTGTCTTTTTTCTTTATTTCTAATACAATGTTTTTATTTAGTTTACCCACCTTTCATTTTCTTCCTATGTTAGTGTGTCTTCACAGTGAAAGCAGCTGATTTTCTTGCATATATCCCTGGACAAATAACATATCAAGTGCCAGCATCTCCCACTACAAGTTAAAGCTCGTGCTTAGATGAGCTCTAAACCACGTGCCAACTCTTAGTGCTGTTAATTGGAGCTTCAGCGGGATTGTACCAGAAATGAGAATTGAGTATCTTCTCAAGAATAAGATGTTTATAAGACAGCAATATTAGTGGAAAAAAGCCTCCAGGCTATTCCCTTCCCAGCCAGAGTACTCAGCCAGAATGGGGAAGCCGCAAGGTCAGCTGCAGAGATTTGGATCCATCTCCTCTGTGACCACTCTACCAGGACATGGGGTATCATGCTGCAGGAACCTCTCAATCCATATCTGTAACCAGACCTGGATTTTTTAGGGGCAGAAAAAGCCTTAAACACCTTCCACCTCATGAGTACTATGTCAGAGGCAATAGCAGCTCTATGGCTCCATGGCCCTTTTCCTACCTCTTTATCTTGATCTCCCTTTTCTTCCCTTCCACAAATTCAATTTTCTCTTCTCTGAAAGAATTTGATTTAGTCAAGACTTTCATGTACATGGTTGTTTCTGGACTTCTGATTATGCTTTATTCTGGACTGGCTTACCCAGTAATTTTGGCAGTCAGCTAGCAGCAAATTCCAGTTCAAGTTGGAAGACCTGGAACGCAGTGCTCCTTCCCCAGCAAAGGTGGAGAGCTTTTTTATATATAATTAGCATCCTTACTTCTCCACACCATGACCTCATTCATCAAAAGCATCTCTCTTTATGTCAGTTCTACCTTATCTTTCTTTAAATGTGTTCATCAATATAAGCATAAATATAAGAAATAGCCTCATATTCATATCCACTTATTTATTGATGGACAGACACAATTCAGTTCTAAAAGAATCGAATTATAGAATATATACTATAGGCAATATATAGGATTTTATAGAAAATAATATATAAAAATAAACAAAAGCAGTTTGCTGCATATCACGTAAATTCAGAGTATAAACACTAAAGCTAACTGTGATAAGCAGAATGCAGGATACATAATTGCTAAGGAGAACTACAAAGCTGATCTGTTAAAAAAAGGCAAAAGCTTTTAAGGCAGTGGGCTTTTTAACACATTTCCCATAAGCAAAGTTAGTCAATAGCATATTTTATTCAGGTGGTTAATGTTATCTTAGAAATTCTGCTACATTAATCTCTATTGAGACAGTGAAAGAATATATTTTCTACAAGCATTTCTGGATATAGTATTGATCTTGGGAGAAAACTAAGCCTGCAAAACATGTAGCAATATCATCTCTGCCAAACTAATGTTCACAGTTTATTTAACCATCCGTATATATTTATCAGTATAATAAGAAAGTCATCTATACTTTCCCCTTCAGTTTCATCTGCCAGCTGGTTGGTGAATTTATTGCAAGTGACTAATGAGAGTAATCTCCATATGGGTAATTTCCAAGTAAGATATGAGAAACATTGGCATTCTCACTTCCTAGAGAGAAAAATCATCCAGAAGATGTGGTGGGCTGCCTTCCCTACTTCTGCATCTCTGAAGTGCAGAGAGAGTTAAGAGTTACTTTTTAAGATCATAGGATCCAAAAATCTGCCGTAGCCCAAAAGCATTCACATTGGATGTTTTCCCTAATATCCAATCTAAACTTCTCCTGGTGCATCTTGAGGCTGTTTCCTCTCATCCTATTTCTTGTTACTTGAGAAAAGAGACCAACACCCTCCACGCTACAACCTCCTTTCAGATAGTTGTAGACAGCCATAAGGTCTCCCCTCAGCCTCCTTTGCTCCAGGCCAGCCCAAAATTGAACAGTGTCCAAGGTGGGGCATCAGCAGCACCGAGTACAGGGGAACAATCACTGCCCTAGTCCTGCTGGCCACACTAGTGCTGATACAAGCCAGGATGCTGTTGGCCACCTGGGCACACTGCTGGCTCATGTTCAGCCAGCTGTTGACCAACACCTTTTCCATCAGGCAACTTTCCAGCCACTCTTCCCCAAGCTTGTAGAGTCCCTAAGATCAAACTCCTTTCTGTGAGTACCTGCATGCAAGGTGTCACAAGCAGTGCCCACAGTGGTTCTTACAGAGTTTATTTTAAAAAGACAGAGTAGCAGACATTCAGAGACAGTATAGCTACACCAGGAATCCAGCTGCACCTTTGAATCCAGCTTACTATTCAGTCCTCCAAAGGACCAAAATGCTCAAGAGCTCAATACAAGCTAGGAATCAGGAACAGCATTAATCATGGACACCACATGTATTACATAAAACATCTCTCACAAATTTGTTAATCAAGAGACACAGTCTTGCAGAATTCTCACATAGACATTCGGAGTACTGCACCATAAATAGCTTAAAACCTTATAGCAGATATGTGCAGCAGAGTACTAGAGATTTGGGGCATCAGAGAATAATAAAAATCCCAATCATATTAATCATAAGCCCTCCAAGCACCAAAGAAACCAACACAGCAAGAAGCAGAGTTTGCCTTCTTAAGGAACAGCAATGCAAATAGTTCTCTGCAAGCCTCAGGTGGCAACCAGTGTTTCCAAAAAGAGAAGCAGTATAAGATAACTCACCGCGAACAGACACTGCTGGCATAGAGCACTACGCTGTGCCCAAGAAGTTCACTGTCACTGAGGAAGCTCTGGGATACACGAGACTCCATTTTAGCCAAGGCAAAAGTTGCACTAACCATAAACTTCAAGAACACAGTCACAGCCTTGAGTAAACAGGGCTTGTCCTTCCACAGGTGGTATTAATACCCATCAGAAGAGCTGCAAACCTGAGTAGCAATCACTGCTGGCCTATAGAAACCCCTAGTAGCTAGTTATCATTACTGCTCCCTGGACCTAGGAATTCTGCACCACCTGTGCAGGACACTTTTCCAGATCACTAGTAGTAAACCCAGTAGTGGGTTTGGATGCCCTTATTGTTCAAAACACCTGAAGTAGCAAGGGGCCACAGCCAAGTAGCATGCAGAGGGTATCTCAAAGACTGCAAAGGTAAAATGTTGTGCTAGAACAATGGGTAATGGTTTTAAACTAAAAGAGGGTAGATTTAGACTAGATATAAAGAAGAAATTCTTCAACATGTGGGTGGTGAGGCACTGCAACAGGTTGCCCAGAGAGGTAGTAGGTGCCCCATCCCTGGAAATGTTCAAGGTCAGACTGGACAGAGCTCTGAGCAACCTGGTATAGTGGAAGATGTCCCTGCTCATTGCACAGGAGTTAGAATGGACAATCTTTAAAAGTCCCATGCCAACCCAAACTAGTCTATGATTCTATGGTTTCAAATTATGACCCTGAGTAAAAGGACAGTCCGCCTATCTACCTTTGCAGCACACCCCTGAATTAGCTTGCAGAAAGGAAAGCAGCATTTTGAGTCTTGCTTACTCAAGTCATGTTCCTCTCCCCTTGGAAAGAAGCACAGAAAGAAAAGCAGCGTCATAATTAGAATATCATGATCCCTTTGGGAATGACATTTTGTTAGATGTACACAAATAACATCTGATCTTGTAGGAGTAAACTGAAGTAATCCCACAATGGCAATTAAATCAAAATATCATTTTATTGATCTCAGAATATAGTGCTTCTCAGCTGCTTAATAAAATGGGAATCATTAATAAAAGTAAATGCTGCGCTCTTCCAATGAGTATTATAGCAATGAGAAATGTGCTATATGAGCCAATTTGCTCCTAAACTGATTCAGAGATGACATTTGTGTGCCAAAGGAGCTTTTTAAATTTAAAAAAAAATAAATAAATAAATAAAAAGTGCAGTTAATTTTCACTTGGCTTGACGTGTATTTTTAATATTGGAACTCAATGTTTTATTTATGTTATAAAAATGCTTTTCACTTTATTCATTTATTTATTTTGCAGAGTGCATCTAACTTGGATAAAAATACAACCAAAGCTGAGAGCGCATGGCTGTTCAGAATATGGTACGGCTTTGACCACAAGTATCCTTTTCTGTTAAGCCATAGGTCAGGGCTGTCCAACTCATTTTCACCGGGGACCACATCAGCCTCGCAGTTGTCTTCAAAGGACCAAAGGTAATTTTAGGACTGTATAAATGTAGGCATAGTTACATTTATTCAGGAGTTTGACACTCCTACCGTAGATGATAGTTGTATTACAACTAGCACCTTTAAAGTAGTTAAGAACCAAAAAGAAAAAAATATTATACTTTTAAAAACAAAAGCATAATTCAATGCGTTTAGTAAGGAGAAGAAATATTGGATGTTCAAAGAAACAGAAAGTCTAGAGAAGCTGGGCCATGCAGTAATAAGTACATTCCTGATTGAGGCTATGGGGACTAAGAGCAAGCTAAGAAGCTCCACCCTACAGTAGTACATAGACAATAGCTTTCAATAAAGTAACCTTTTTAAATTCCAAGATAAAACTAATACATTATTAATCAGGTGTTTGGGAAACCAGGAACTTGGACACTGAAGCAGCCCAATGGCTGCTACCTGCCCACATATTCAGAAAGCGGTAACTACCCAAGAGAAAGTAAAAATAAGACAACCCTGGTTTCCCCACGCCTCTTACAACAGAGAAAGATGCACCCATTGTGAAGAGGTAGCTCCCAGGACTCCCCCTGAAGCTCACGCTTCCTCTTCCATGGATTCTCTAGCCTTTGTGCTTTTATTCTCACTCTTACTGAGGCACATGTGGTAGAGATCTTGAACATGGGTGTCTAATGCTTTATTCTAGAAAGTCTGGTTTCCACATCTTTTGCATTTCAAGAAAGTATTTTAAGTTTTGTTTGGGTTTTTTTTTTTTTTTTAATATCCTTAAAAAGAACATCCTCCCAAAACCAAGGTAGAACAGGCACCCTTTGACATCCATGCTGTCACTAATGCCTGTGCAAAGATGGCAAAACTACCGTTCTAATTTGTTGCCATTTTAAACTGACTCTGTGAAGGCTTTGCATAGCCATCAGTGAGATCCCACAATAACAATCATGCCCTAAGGCTTTAACAAAGATATACAATGAACATAAGAGGAGCCCATCTGCTGATTTCCATGCATAGTGGCTCAGGAGCTAAACAGGCAAAGCTCTACCAGTAGGCTCCATTATTCAATAGCACATCTCTTGGGCCATTACCCTGCACTACTGAGTAGAGATTAATGCTCAGCCTACATGTATATTTTTCTGATACCAGCTGCAGCAAACTAGGATGAAATATTTTGGCTGATAAAGTCGTAACTCTTTGAGAATACAGCTTCCTTAGAGAATTCAAGTGAAGTTATCCTTCAGAGGCTTTTGATGGAAAACACTTTTTTTTTTGGTTAAGAATTAATGTACTGCCCTAATTAATCTGCCAGACCAGTTTTAAGGGCCAAAAAGCACTTAGTATTAAATTATTTCCCTATGACAATTCCTCAAGAATGCTTTGAAATAGTAGGTGAATACTATATATAAATAGGGAATGTGTTTAAATGTTAATGCTGAGTACCAGCATAACTGGCTTTAACTACCACTCAGCTCCACTTCCTTTTCAGAAGGAATAGCCTGTGGTTGTGGTATCTTAGAAACTCTGAGTCAGAAGGAACAGATTAACAAGGAAAAAATTTTACTCTGAAAAGAACAGGAAAAAGAAATGTGGAAGGAAAAACAGGACAGACACAAGTTTTTTTTTTTTTAAAAAAAAAAAAAAAAAAAGAAAAGATACATGAAAGAGACAACAAGAGTCAAGCAAGAAAACAAGGGACAGAGGCAGAAGGGAGAGAGAGAAATCAATATGAAGAAGACAGACAAGAGTACATGCAAAATGAAAGGACTGTAGAATGCACCAGAAGTGCCACCTCTCAGAGGTTATTCTTTATGGTAGAAATCTTGAAATATGAGTGTCTAATGCTTTATGCTAGAAAGCCTGGTTTCCGTGCCTTTTGCATTTCAATAAAATATTTTAAGTGATTTCTTTTAAATATTCTTAAAAAAAAAAAAATTAAGTGTCAATCTCTCAGCCAAATCACAATCTTCCTTTAGAGTTTAGATTTTAAGAGATTATGTCCCTGTCATTATCCTAAAATATATTTTTATTACAAATAATGCTTCTACATTTTACTAATCCTGGAAATACATACCCAGATACCTGCACAGAACAATGGTTCAACCCACTAATGCTGTGACTCACAGCTCTGAGCATTTCTTTGGTGTGACTATTTCTGAAATACATTCTTTTCAGGGAGAGAAATTATCCACCCAAACTTTCTTTTGCTTTCCCCTGCCTAATGTTACAAATCTGCACTGCTAAACTTTGAAAGAAATTGTCATGCAGCACAGTATTTATGCCCAATAAAAGATCGCATACAAGATTATTATAAAGCTTTCAAAGAAAAAATACAGCAAAATAATAATCTGGTTATATATTTTGAAAGCATAAAAAACTGCGACAAAATCTATAGTTTGACATTTTCTCTTCGGCATTAACACAAATCTACCCACTCTTCTGGCAATACCATCTCTTTGCCCATTTATTTCACAAGGGAAAAGAAAGAGGGAGGAAATATCACTGAGGAAATGAAAAAGTTATACTGTTCCTCGCTGACCTTATGAATGATTTCCACTTAGTTCAGCAGTCATAGGCAATGGCAACATGCCACGCTAGGGTAGAACTAAACAAAAAAGAGCTTGAAATTCTATTTGAGAATCAAACTTGATTTTTATTTTCTGAAAGAAACAGTAAGAGGCTGATCCAGAGCCAGCTGGGTTCGAGAAGGCTTGTTTAAGCAAATGTCTTTGCATCAGGTATTGACACCTAAGAAGAACATCCCAACCTCCAAAATCTAGACTAAGAAATGTTAATACAGGAATAATAAAAACTAAGAACAGATCATTTAATTTTTTAGAGGTGTCCTCTTGGCTTTTCATCTCAAAGTTGTCCCATTCCAGAACATCTCACAACAAAATTATAACTTTGTGGGCTACCAGCAATTTGCTTTTAACTCTTCTCAGTCCCAAACCTCTTTAATTGCTTACTCCAGCAAATATCACTGGGTTTTCCCTGCCTAGTCCCAAGACATTGTGTACCTAACTAGAGTTAGAATTCCGCCTCGACATAGGCTTGTATTCCCAGCTACAGTCTGCTGCAAAAAATGAAGATAAAATTAGGATGATAAAAGTGTCTTTCAAACAATCTTCACCTGTTTTTCCACCTACTTTAGACAGAGTTCCTGCAATCATTTCTGGTTTAACTTGATCTTATACAAGGCTTTTGTCCACTAAGGCTTCTCTCTCTGTATTCATATAATTCTCACTTTCTCCTGTGGGGGTATTTTTCCCCTCACTGGCTGCTCTGTAGCATCCATCAGGAAGATGACTACGCTGTTCTCCCAGCTTCTCGCACCATAAACCGAGAAGAGAAGGAAGGATTTGGGATTGCTTCACTAAAACACAAAAGTGCAAAAATAACTGAAAATGAAGATAAAGAGACCATGATGTACATGCTAAGATATTTCCATCCATAAATGCTCACCGTGTTCATAAAGAGAAGCCTACATTATGTTGAAGGATATGTACTATAATAGCACACACAAATTTGCACTGAGAAGAAATAGTTACCGCATAAGAAGAGGATGTGTGCAAGATTACAACAGAAGAGAGCAAGAAGCGAAGGAAGAGGGTCCAAGGCTTCAAATGTATGGTAAGTTTCTTAAGTACTTAATAAGTATTAAATTGCAAGACAGAGGCCTTGGGCCCACCTGCAGCCAAGTCTAATCATTTCTTTTCCCTGGCAATGGGGTGAGGAGGAGAGTGTGATGTGGTCCTCTAGGAGTAAGCAACATGACCAGAGCACTAATGCTGCCCATCTCTGGCAGGGTGAGGGGTGAGAGGAAGCACAAGAGATACAACAGTGGTTCTTAGCTGGCCAGCGTGGGTATCATGAGTATTGCAACGACAGGGCTTTTGCGCCTTGGTACTGCTCCAAGCTACCAAATAGCAACAAAGCTGCCTAACCTGCACAGAGCTTTACTTTTCAAGTGGCTCACTTGCACGCTGCCATGAATAGAGTAGGAGAAGAGCTTTATCCTGCTATACAGATTTCTTTTCCAATCTGAGGAACTAATATTCAGGTGCACTGAACAGAAGCAGGAGACTGGGACAGAGTGAGCCAATTCTCCATAATACAACTTCTGAAAGTGTTTCTACTTGAACTGCAGTTATCCATCATTCAGATGCATTCCTTTCAGTTAAAAAACAAGGTTGTTTTTGTCCCTTGCACTTACCTGAAGTCAATCAGCCAAAAAGAATTGCACTATTTGTAGACTCCAAAAGTTTATCCTCCTTAACTTATCAGGGTAAATATCATTTTATTTCTCCTGTTCTTTGTATGCGGATAAAACAGACATAATGGCTGCCTATTGAGTAAGGTAAGTACTATTTTGTGCCTGTGAGAAAGTGGAAAAGCTACAAAAAGCAAAAGTGTGCTGCAGGGTGAACTGACAATCAAGGAAAAATTCAGCATTTTGTGGTCTTCAGGTGATTTTTTTCTTATGGAATGACTTGTTACTCATATCAGAGACAGACATCTTTGGAAAGAAAAGGCAAAAGGCTCTAAGCATGTGTGCGCACACCATTGGTTTTTGGGGTTGGTTTGGTTTTTTTTACCTGTTGGAGAATGAAAGATTTCTTAATTACTAATATTCTGATTTGGTGTTCTTCATCACTTCAGTGCCAACAACAAAATAGCACCTAATGTCCTAGTTTTGGACCAGAACCTCATTTCACCAGGCAGTTTTCAAACAGAAAAAAGACAATCTTAGAAAGACTTCAGTCAAAGAAGCATCAGATAATGCAATGTGAGCAAATTCAGGTGCCACAAACAGTAGAACTGGCCAGCAGGAAAGGTAGATGTCAGAGCACGGACATGCCAATAGAGCACAAGAATCAGTTTTCCAGCTGTTACAAACAGATCATAATAAAAGCTGAGAGGAAACACAAATCTTAGTAAATGAATTATAGCAGATGAACATGAACATGACACAAGAGCAGCTGACTATGTCATAAGGCTTCCTCAAACACCGCAAACCTTGAACAGTACAAGGTCCCCGGAAGGTATTTTATTATGGAAACAATTGCCTGAACTTGGCTCAAAACTCATTCAACTCAACAACACATTTTCAAGCACATGATCTAGAAAACTCATTGTTCTTTTTACAGCACAGATAATCAGTGTATCTGATTTGGTGCTATTTCCTAACCTTTTCCAAGGACACGAGATTGTTGAAACTCTGCAAATTAACCTAATAAAGGAACATGGCTAACGATTAACCAGGACAATAAGTGACCTCAGTTTGTCCTCCATTCACAGAAAGAAACCTGGGTAAATAATTCTTAAACAATTCCACACTAAATATGTGAGTAAAATCATTCTCATTTATAAATTTCTCTCATGTCAATTCTTTGAAAAAGATTGCATTCACGTCCAGGTATTTTTTACAAGAAAAACAATTACTAAATATGAGTTAAAAAACAAGTGTGAATGTGAAGATAAATATAAAAGCTTTACATGAAAAAAAAACCAAACCTCTAGTTCTTTTACAATATGACATATGATCCTTTTCACCCTTCCATTGCATAGAGACATATATAAAGATTAATTATGATAGTTTCTTGATATTTTTATTGCAAAATATAAACATTTGAACCCACCCTTTCCCCATCGTCATCCTGAAGAAAGCAGGGAGCTGCAGCAATTTTAGTTGCACAAAATATAATTAAAAGGAGATAAAGTGTGAAATCTTTACTATTCAGGTTTTATATCCTGACACTAATTGAGTACCTTGCCCCACCCCACCCACCCCTCCCCCCCCCCCCCCAAAAAAAAAAAAAGAACTGACAAGGTGAAGGGAAGATAACAAAGATGGAAAGATCAGGTTCTTTTTCATTGTCTAATTTTATCTCTTATGTCACAAATTAAGTCATTCTGGAAAATGACTTTTTTTTTGCCAAAGGTTTTACTTCGCTGGTAGAAAAGCCATTATATCAAATTTCTTGATTTCTTTAAAAGCTTCCTAGAAGCATGCAATGCTTTTACCTTTAAGGAAAGAAATACATAGGGGAAATCTGTGTGATTTATTTTTTAAATCAATATGTAAGCTATTGTCAAATCTTTGTTCTCATCCACCAAAGACATGCTGGGCCAGGTTCTATTTTCCATTCTTTGCATTGAAAGGTCATTGCTTTTTTTTTTTTTTTTTTTTTTTTTTTTTTTTTTTTTTAAGAGTTTGGCATGGTATCTAAGGCAGAACCTGGCTCAGTGCAGAATCACCAGCTTTTCTATTGAACATCATAGCTCATTTGATGTAGCATACTTTTTGCTTGTGCTGTTCAAGGGGTTCTCTCAATTTCTGACAACAAGGACCACAACTGAATATCAAGACTGTTTCACAGACTCCAGCAGCCCCAATGTAAATGCACGGGTCTTTACACAACTATGTCACTTTCTTTCATGCAAAAATATATTAAAATGTGTTAAAATCTGCAACAGCTAGAAACATCAATCCTCATCCCAAAGAGAGTTCTAAAAGTAGAAGTAAAATTGCTCATAAAAAATATAACATTTTAATCTTTCCAGTGAGTAACAACTCCAAAGCTTATTTTAAAAATGGAAACTTTCATAAATGTTTCTGATGCTTATCAACTGCATAGGAGTCTGGCAGCCCACCAAGTAGGTCAGAAAGTTGACAAAAGAGTAGAGAAGTGGAACTGAAGCCCTAAGAAATCTGGCTTTTGCAGGGCTCTCAGCAGAGGCTGTTATTGTGCCTTCCACATGGTTTACCAGAGCCAGGGAAAATAAGGGAAAAGGGGCAGGGAACAGGTAAAGCTTCAATCTATAACACTGCTGAAACTGCCTTTTTTTTTTTAGTTTCAGCAAACCTGCACTTTAGACACAGAGATAACACGCTGCCTATGATTCATTCCTTCAGTATGTGTAAGTGGCTGGCATTAAAGAATCTCAGTTCTGTGCACAGCACCACTCCATGCTCCATCCCTGCCTGGGGGTGAGCAGCCAGTCCCCCTGGCCTGGGGACCCTTGGCATAACACCCCAGAGCTGAAATACCTGAGCCATTCCTCCCAGATCACCAAGGATTGCTTCTCACACTACTGAGCAAACCAGCAGATGCTCACAAGTCCCACCCAATGCACGTAGCACTTCATACATACACAGCACTAGCATGTTAGCCAGCATCAAGATTTACACTTCAGCATAGGAGAAACTCAGCACATACACCACCAAGACAGAACCAAGTACAGATGATTCCTCTCACAGACATATTCTATACAGAGTTGCTATATTAATAGCTCTTGACCAAGAACCAAATATTCCAGCACGGAACTCAAAAAGCCGCTACTTTTAAAAAGACACCATCCAGTTCTGCAACTTTCTTCTACCTGTATGGCTGTCTGTTACAGTACCTGTCAAATCAAAATACAGAACTTGAAGGAGTTGATCTAAAGCCTAGTGAAGTAAATGGACTCACAGGTTATTGATTTCGACAAATTACAGGCCAAGCCACTGTAGTATCTGATTTTACTGATAAGTATTAATTATTATTCCATGTGACAATTTTTTATTTTCTTTTATTTTTTTTCCTCCCCTTCTCACTTTATTATTATAGTGTACTGTAGTCTGAATGTACAAAGAAGCAGAAGCCAAGGCTTGTTTTAGTCCACTCAAGCACGAAATTACAGTTTGTTGGCTCACAATACTTAACAGCACCCAGGAGACCCAACTATGATATAAGAGTACAGGAAGCTTATAAGGCAGATTTAATCAAGCATAACTTAAAACCTTCTTTCAAGTCACTTACGTCCCTGTATGTGCAAAAAGTTACTTTGAATTACATCTAAAGTGTTTTTAAATGTTCTTCTGCATGTATATCTTTCATTGTTACCTTTCCAGTCACTTAGCACATATTAGAATGCTTAGACGTGCATGCAGCACATGCTGCATATATAATAGCATCTATAAATGGCACTTTTACAGCAGCAATTGTCACAGCAAGATATTTCCAATTATAACATCAGCTAAGCAAGAAAATGGTAATACTTCCTAGTAAGGGTCTATTATTAATGTTAAATTACAGTGGTATTCCTGTAAAAGCTATGAGACTAAAGGAATTCAGGATGATTAAGGTTATTACCAGAAACGCCAAAGGGCACGTTAATGATTTTCTATTAGAAAGTATTCTTGAATTGAACTCTTTTACAGAAAGCTAATATCTGGATGCAAAACCCTTAAAGTCATTGACATGTTCCAGAGCCTTCAGTGGGTGTGGATGAGGCTCTCAATACAGGTCCTATTTAGAAGCTTAGTCTGTATTTTGGCATTCTTCCCATTTTAGGTGGTTGCACTGGAAAAAGCACTGTTGGTATCCTTAGTTTGTGCTGGCTGTGATAGTTTTGAGTTGAGTTCAACTACTTCAACACACAAACACAGAACCACCAATAAGCCTGAAGGAAATGTGCAAAGGAAAAAATTGTCTGTCTCTAATTTTAAGAACACTTTGGCAATCAGTGATTCTATATAATGCAATTCTTGGCAGCAGAGAAACTCAAGAACTGTTTTTTGTTTTCTGACATTGAAATAGGTGTCTGCTTCACTAGAACATATGCATCATCATGCACTCAAATACATTGTGAGTCAACCAGTCTTAGTACCAGTTCTAAATTCAGCACTTTTTCTGAAGGGGATGCTAACTGGAGGGGGAGACGATAAATCAGAAGGATGAAAATACTAATTTAGGACTGATTTCACATGTGCATGAAGTATTAGAGCACATGATCACATCTTATGAGCTCACTTTAATAATTGTTAGAGGATGCAAAAGTCCTGAGCAGGGGAGACAAAGGCTGTCTTTCATCTTAAACTCTACTACAAGTTCCAATGGAAGTCAGTTTATAGTTCCTACAGAAACAAAGCTTCTTAATTTAGAATAGCAGAGGAACAGGTGGCAACACAAACATTGTTGGGCACTTCCTCTGTGGCTTGTTCACAACTGGTCATACGGCTGCACAGATGGAGAGTAATAGACTGTAAAATAACAACTTCAACAAAGTGTATATAGTTTACCTAAAAAAATCATGAAAGTAACACCAAAATTTTGTGGGTTCAGTGTTGTGGAGCTGCTATTCCAAAAAGCAAGAAATACTGTCATGAAAGGTTAGGAAATGCATACTTAATTACACTAATGGATGGGATAACTATTTTGGTCTGATGATCATGGTCATTTTTTTTCAGTTTGTCCTATTACACCTGATGAACAAAATTGTTGAGTGTTTATTTAAAAATCATTGCAAAAGTTGTATTATTCATGCAGACTTTTTCTTTTTTTACCTTCCATGTACATACATACTAAGAACATACTTTCGTGCTATGAATGCTAAAACCTCACTCAGATTCTATAAAGTTCCTAGCCAGTGCTGATGGACTTTGAGTGTTCTGCTGTCTGTTCGTTAGAAATTTATAGGGGTTATTTTATACAATCTGCTAAAAGCAACCTGGCGTTTTTCTGAACTGATTCTTTACCATGTTATGATACTTTAAGCATTTAATTTTGGATGCAGAAGTAGGGAAAACCAATTGAAAAATGAAGCATTTCTCTACACTTTTTGCAATATGGAATTTCTTAAAATAAACCACTGGCATCAACCATAATCTTTATATTTTAAGCAGTAATTTGTTATTTATTATATCCTTGTTAGCCAAACCTGCTCAGTACTATCTACTTTAAAGAACAGACAGCCCCAGCTTTGCAACATCTATAAATAGTTCAAGAAGAAGTTCCTTCCTTGTTTCATTTTGTGTTTGGTGCACTGCTAAGGACCTGGGGTCTAAATTCAGAGATGACTTGAACTGCAATTGTTACATCAGGGTAATACCATTAACTTAAGTGTAGTACATTAGTCTTAGTTTACACCAGTACAAGAGAGGCTGTCACTGCATCCAGCCTTCAGGCTTTCAATTACACATCTTTGGCTTTAGTGTCTTTAGAGTCTCAGTTGCACTAAGTAAAACAAAGCATCCCTTTTCATGTCCACTGTTTCCCCAAACTACCGGGAAAGAAATTCCCTCCATTCTACAGTGATTTAATTTGGATTCCTTGAGAAGAAAATATGGAGAACGTGGATTTTTCCTCAGCCATTGCACTACCCTGCACAGCCTCGGTCATGAAACCGCTTCTGCTTCCTCATTCTCCAGTGATCAGCGTCGGGTGGGAAGGGGGAGCACAGAAGCCTGATTTACACTTTAACTGTTGGCAGAACACCTAAAACCAGTTTGAGGAATATTTTCAGTGTGATTAAGATAAGAAACTATAGACCCTTCTTTAACAGGGAAGCACAGAAACGGTTTTTACTCATAAAAAAATCCAGTATGGTTTATTCAAAGGTTGAGTCCCCATTAAAGATACAGAATAGTGCATGTCACAAATGGTTAAGGCTTTGAAATTCTTTGTGGATTATTCACTGAAATTTGCATTTCACAAACTATTTTTGGATTCTGCATAAATGGAATATCTAATATAGAATTACATTATAATGAAATATGCAATAATGCAAGTACCCATAAAGTGCTTTTCATGTACTTGCAGGCATCCAAAAGTTTCAAATGCATAAAATACAATTACACTTGCTGCACAAAAGACTGCATGTCAGGTTCATGTACATTTAATTAAAATTCAGATGTAAAAATACATATATAGTCTGCTAATACATAGTTAAACTGCTAATGATACTCCATATCATGGCCAGTATCAGTGGGAACTGGAGTGAATCAAGATTGGTCTTTAGGGCTTGGTGCTTCTAGCTAAACTAGAGATGTATACTCCGTGCTATGCAGAAAATGCTATTTGTTAATGATCCATGAAAATGCAGATAAAGCAACTCTGGATCTGATTGTTCCACAGGTTGCTACAGAAATTTAAAGAGACAATGTAAAGATACAGTTTTTGTTTCATTATCTGTGATACTCAATTCAATGATACCTTAAATCTTAAAATTAAGGAAAGAATAAAAATATGAAAAAAGAAATGTACACATATATATGTAGTCCATATGGAATGTAATAATATTTTTCAACTGTCATTTCCCTCACTTTCATTCTCACTTACACAGTGGTGCAGCCCCAGCAGCAGGATTCTCTAGGGAAAGCATTGCCTCAGCACAGGCTGCTCTCTGGGTCTTGCCTGCAAGGATATTCTTTCAGGAAATATATGCAGTTGATTCAAACCCTCTTGGGCTGAGAGGAACCAAAAGTCCTGGTCTTTCACTTCTGAGATCGGTGCTTTAACACCTAGGCTATTATGTAAAAAATGGCCAGTAACTCACCTGGTAGCTGAAATTTTCTGGTTGAGTTCACTGCTGTCTCAATGAGTCAGGGATGGTACAAGGACACCTAACTTATCATGTCACTCTAAGAAATAAGGCAGAAATGAAATATTTCCACAGCCCTCTCCAAATTACAGTGTCTGCCTCTTTGATGCCTCCCTTCCCAGCCCAGGTTGTTTCTCAGCATACATAGGGATATGATTAGAAACCTAAGGAGACTCGTGGCTAATATTGCAGGTGAGTTGTGGTTTATTCTTAATAGTGTGGAATGCCAACTCTGTTCATTTTATTAGACTATGCATCTTCAGCAATATTTCCAACAACATAAAGGATAGCTAAAAATTACATTTTTATTTTAACTTCCTATATAGTAATAAATACATCTACATCTCTATGTTTTTGCTTTAGGCTCTGTTGCTACCCATTCAACAAGACAGCCATTTATCTTGGTATTTTTACTTTTGCACACAGAAGAGCTAGATCCTATTTTGTTAAGCATAAATACATGGATGCTTACATTATGAGTACAACTATAAAATCAGCATTATGATCTTGGACTGTTTTCTCAGTCTTCTTCTGTCTACATACCCACCCTTGCAGAGCACAGAACAATAACCTATTACCTACACCAATAATGATACACAGTGTTTTCCTAACATTAGATATGATTGATAAAAATAAAGACCTCCTGGGTCAAGCCTTTGTCCCTCTAGTCCAGACACACAGCAGTTCTGAGAGTGCACAATACCACTTCACACAGTGGGATTTACAATAGGGGTACCTACTGATTTGATCAGACCAAGCCTGACACAAGGCATAAAGAAAGTTTGGGGTGTGATTTCATGCATAGAGTGGTAGGTCCAGTCAAAGCAAATGAGCAAAAATTGTTACACATGTGCTGGCAAGCAGGCATATGCTTGCTTTGCCTCCACCTGCAAGGTAATTGCAATCCAAAAGCTGCACTGCCCCTGAGAGCAGTGCAAAGCTGGAGCTGCTATCTCCTGGGTGCACGTGTCAGGAAAAGTAGGTGTGCTACAAAATACAGCTAGGAAGCTGTAGCAAATAGCTGTGGATCAGATCAGGCTGGAGGCTCAGGGCAAATGCATCACAAACACTTTCTCAGGAGTTCCTCATAAGATGCAGCTGGGACCTGCTGCCATAGCCTGTCCCTGAAAGGTGTGCAGTTCCGTCCCCAGGGTGGGGAGGGGAGTTCCTGCAGCAGAAGCCTCAGCAAGACCTTGCCCAAAAACCCTCCCTCCCTACAGCTGGGGAATATGCTGTGAGCTTGTCACTACAGACTGAAAATGTGAGTGGAAAATATTTGAGGTAAATAAAAAGAAAATTCAGATTCTGTAGAGCAGTTCATCAGCTGCAAAGCAAATGGCTATGACTCAGTTTATCACAAACAATAACAGAACAAGAATTAACATTAACAAGCTAATGCTTCATCTGATTGTGAGGGGGGTTTTAATCTTGTTTGTAATTAATTTTGACAGATTGAATTAAAATGCTTATTTGCTTTGCATTTGATGTGCATGGGGCTGTTCCTGACTTCCTCTCATTAGATTACATGCAGTCAGCACCAGCCTTTGTAAGCCCTTTTACTTTTGGACACTGAAGAAGTAGACTATGTCTTTATTTCCATTTGTTAAAGATTTTTGATGTATTAAGAGGCTTCTGTTTTTCAGCAAGGTTTTCCTGCTTTTTATTGCTTTGCTTTCAGTTTTTCAGATATAGAAGCTTAACTTGAATATTAATGCATAAGCTCGCATTTTGACCATGGAGCCCCCTTGCTATATTCTTTTTTAAAAGCCTTCCTATGTTAGTTCCAGCTGAAGTACCAGAGGAATAGGCCTCTTATCCTTCTCTGTACTTTCTGTCAAAACACTTGCAAGAAACATTTTTGAGACATTTCAGCTGGAATTAACAAGACAAGACTGATTTCCTAAGATATGCCTGCCTTCCTCTGACAGAGTCAAGGAGACAGCCTGCTTCAGGAGACAAATGACTTTTCTTGCATTATTTTCTCCTTCTGATGTATGAACCATTCTCATCATCATTAGTTTGGATTCTAGTTGCTTACAGAGGTGGGTGTGGGCTCCTCAGCAACGAACATTTGTTAGAGCTACTGTGTGCAAAACTGCAGCTATCAAACAATGCTCAAGACTAGTTCTAAAGAGCTACAATCTATCACACACAGTCAGAAGGTTATTGGATTCTTATGTTTCTATACTCTGTATCTTAATACCTGCATTTTTGATGACTGCTGCTAGAATGCACACTTCTCAGGGAAATGAAAGCAAAGGAGGAGAGAAAAATCTTCTGGCAATAAATTTCACAGTAAATAAAAGAAAACTTGGAATATCAGGGGTGTAATGATTCTGTGCAGAATTTCAGCTGGTCCCCTTAGATTGTGCATCAAGCTGTGTTATTTGAGCATAGAGGTGACTCTTGTTTTGTGGTTATGCTGCCTATTTTACGTTTTATTTTAAAACTACAGTTACACAAATTGTTGTGAAAATAGCATACAGGAAAAGTATATAGATGTATTACGTGCAAAAATAGCACACACATTCACTGCTGCCTTGTATTAGTGTCAATAAAACAACAAACAACCCAATGAAAAAGTAAATCCAAAATAAGCCCCTTGGAATAAATGGAATTGATATGACTCCTGCCATAACTTAGCTCTTGCTCCAAGTACTAAATCCAGCACAGATGGAATCAGTTATTCAGCATTAACACCCCTGTAACTGAGGGCAGAATGTTCCTTGATGACTCTTTCCTGTTGTTTCACTGGGTTGTGCAAACTGCTGTAATGGTGGGACCAGGCAAGAAGAGCCAGTTTTGAAGGGTGCTTGGGCAGCATATACTTCAGTGTTTATCAGTAACCACCCCTAGGTGCAAACACTAGCCAGGGTTCCATGTACCCTGTGCACTGACAAGTGCGGGGGTGGGTACCTGAGCTGGCTGGTGTGCAAGATCTTGCTCCTTCTTCACATGCAGATGCTGAAAAATACACTCCAAATCCCTTTTGCCCCAGGACACAATAGAAATCAGAGAAATTAAGTTTAAATGAGCTCTTCTGGAACTAAAATAACTACAAATGGTGTTTTCGGTCCATTCCTGCTGAAGGCTGAGATGCTTTTCAGCTGTCTGCTGTGAAAACCAGAGTAAAACCTGAGCTGAGCACAGGGAACCTGAAAGCACCAGCACAGCCATTGTGCACTGCTGTCCTTCCCTACAGAGCCAGAGTAGGGGCACAACCTTCAGCTGTGTCTTTTCACAGTGCAAAGACCATCTTCAAGATCTGTAACCCAAGTAAATGGCTACATGATGTAAGACGCTCTCATAAGTATATGTCAGATTTTTAACCTAATATATACACTCTTTATGAGCTGTAGAGACAAGCAGAATAGAGAGCAGGCAAGACAAGGGGACAAGGCAGATATTAAGGAGAGAGGCATTTCATCAAATAGTATATAAAACATATGTAATCAATAACAATGCAAGTAAAAACTACACTCAGCTTCAGTATTCCATTAAGACCACTACATTATTAATAATATATCACAATAAAATCTAAGGCAAATTATTACCAATATATTAGGGGAAAAAAAATATGCAGCCTACAATTAAAGCTGTATTTGTTCATTAAAGCTGTATTTGCTCTAGTCACAGATATGATGGCATTTTAAAATAATGACCCAGCTCTCTCTTTCTGAAATGCCAGACCATTCTAATTTACAGCAATTGGGAAGCTGAGGACACTTACGGCTTCAAACTTAACCTGCAAATTATAAGCCAAGACCAACCAATGCAACAATACAAAGACAAGGTGATACATCAACTGTGAAATAAGAACAGCCACCTTTCAGCACGAAGTTAATTCTAGAGCCTTCCTATTCCTGTTTCCAAATGAAGAGGACATTTGTCAGTTGGAAATAAACAGCTGATTGTGATTTGTAGATCTGCATAAAAGCTATGAATCATGGATCAAGCTCTGCAAAATCATTAACCATCATTTCACTTTTTTATCCTTCCCATGCTGGCATTTACAGAATGGAAGTTAACCTCTTCCACTTCTCTCAGGTGCTGAGGGGACTGTTTTGCTCTCCTGCTAAGGAATATATATAAATAAATCTTCAACTCTAATCACCATATGTGACTACCAGCACTATATTTTTGTTGAAATTCTTCAGTGTTTCTCTGCACACGAGTTATGAAAGTCAGTGACTGATAAGGAGTTAGTATTTAGGTTTTCCTTTCAAGCTCTTTCATCCTCAGTAAAGCATTGTATCCCTTCACTTCTCCAGTTCTTGCTCCACTTATGTCAGTGCAGTTGTGATTAGTTTCCCTATGTTTTTCTGTCTTTCATCTTCATCTGATTCTGAAAGGCCCTTAAATCTGTAGCTCAGCTCAAGCTGAAATTTCTAATAGACCCTGATGTTTTCATGTTAGAACTGTTAGTTTTCCTTATTGCTTTTTGATTTTTTTTCCCCCTAAATCTTATTTTTAGGTGTTGGGTGGGTTGGTTTGGATTGTTTGGTTGATTGGGTTTTTTTCAAAACAAAGACTATGGTTACTGGTAAGACATTCTGCTAAATATACTATTGCATTTGGGACAGATCACCTGTTTAGCTAAATGCAGCAAAAAAAATTAGTAGCAAAAGATCAGATGAAAGTTGATAATTTGTTTTGCTATCCTGTAAGACCTAGGTTTTTGTGCACATTGTAGTGAGAATGTGCACACCCTCCATCTTGCAGAATGCCAGTAGCATCCTGAAATAACTTTTATTGGTAGTATCATAAGAAGTAGTATAGAGACTGAAAAATCAGAATACATCTCATTATTTGACAGGATGTACTTTTGGCATACACAACAGAACAAGGGGAAGCTGCAAGAAATCTATGAAGGGAGATACATGCTCTCCATATCATGAAACTCTGGTCAATCATGTTGGCTGTAACAGAATTTGGAAACTGAAATGAGGCTTCACTGGGAAGAGATGAGAAAATAAAATAATCATGGCACATACCAAAGATGAGAAAAGTCAAGAGGGCACAAACTTCTGGGCCCTTTATATCCCCCTATATCTATAGACAATCAAAAAAAAAAAAAAAAAAAAAAAAACAACCCAGCTTTGTAAGTCAATGGTTTTGAGCTGTCATTCTACCATGCACAAGCACTTATCTAATATTCTATAGTTGTAGTAGGCTTCCATTAAACACTAATCCTCTAGGAGCATACTTACAAAACCCATCATCTTTTCAGAATCCTTCAGGCCTAGAGTATCTGACCATAGGTTAATTAATAAATTGCTGCTAAGACTGACTGAGATTGCAATACAACTCCTTGGTATAATACCTAATGTTCTCAGTCTCCATAAAACTCTTTCAGCCATTGTCTATGTGCAATATTTTTTTCTTTGAAAAGTCTGAAAGAAATCTAATAAAACCTGAAGAGTTGAAACTTTCATAGACACCATAAGTCATGCTTCTTTAGTATAATGGTTATAAAATATTTGTGAGATCTTTTCCTTTTCACCACCCTACAGAGTTTTTTTGATTGGTCTAAATTGTTGCATGCCACCCTTTATTTAATAACACCACCTGCATAGAAGAAACAGTATTGTTATGACCTCCAATTTGTAAGTTAGAAAATATTTATGAATCAACAAGTATTATTTCAGTAGATTAACTTTTTTAATTGAAATAATCTATTTCCTCAGTCAAACCATAAGTATGGTATTTTCAGACTTTAAAGATGCCTCAAGACTGGTTTCAAGAGCTACATGCAGCTTTTACCATACATACACGCAGTGTAGCCTTTATTTTTAAACTTCATATATGTTTGTGTGCTAAATGACATTAGATAAATGCAAAATCAAGCACAGCCTTTTTCATAAATATTAGTTAAGCCATATACAATATAATAAAACTCCAAACTGAGATTTAAAACCTCTCTACTTACTGTGCTAAGGTGATTTCCACAATTACACACAGACTCTAGCACCACTGTAATTATCCCTGTTTTTCCCCACAAGGACCAATTACTGTGTTTCGAACTGATCCATAAGGGGAGAAATACAGGATCACATATTTAAATGTAGCTGTCTACCTTGAGCCTGAAAATTGCAAGCCAGCATATTTGTGATTCAGAGAAGCCTGCTGTGGCATTTTCTCCAGTACCTGGAGAAATCTCTGTGGCAGAGAATGAAGTGCCTTTGTCTGCAGTGGCAGTTCTGATATGGCAAGAGAAGGAGAAGTGCTGCCCACTGCTCCATTAACAAAATTGCTTCTTGGTCTTCTGTGAAACCCCAAAGTAGCAGAAATCCTTGCCTTTTTTTTTTTTTTTTAAACTCTGACAAAAGCACTGAGTTGACCTCCATTTGCAAATCAGCAATTCATTGCTGCACGCATTTAACAGCTTATATTTTGTTTAGACTTTTAAAAGATGCTGTTCTTCACAATTCAAGTGCAAGAGTCTCCAGGCTACTCATTCTTCACTTATCTATACTACCAGCACAGCCACTGCTTAGAATGTTGTAAATCATACCAACAGGCTGTGACTAACACTGGAGAAGGCAATATTGATAGCCTTGTGTCAATGGAAGCCTGTTTTCTGCTTGTCATAAGCATTTGGTAATGTCCTGTTAATGAAACTTAACTTGCTCTTTATTCCTGACAGACGAGAGCATGTTCTGTATCTCACTAAATCTGATTTAATGACTAGGACAACTCTTGTCTATTTGCCTCTAGCAGTGCAACGCCTGCCCTGAAAACAGAGTAAATTCCCTGGCAATTGTACCCCACCAGGCTGTGCTGCTCCTGCTGTTCCGTTGGCACCGGAGCCCCAGCTCATGAGCATCACTGCTGCAGGAGCAGCCTGCAGAAGCTGCAGTCACACCTCTGACAGTAGGACTAAGCGTGTCATTGAACCTGGAGGATAAGTGACAAAAGAAACCCCACAAAAAACAAAAACACCACCACACACAGCAACACAGCATGAACTTCAGCATTTCAGAAACAATGTCCTCGCTCACAGAGCTGACAGTTTTTCAGATACTGAAGTATGGCTCCAGTCTTGGAAGGCAAGAACAGACAGAAAACTTAAGTGATTTTTGTAAAATGTGTAGGAAGATCTTTCAGTGCTGAGGGCACAGAGGAACATTTGGGGCAGTATCTAGGAGAAAAGGGGCAGAACAGAGGCAGTGCTTACCCTCTCTCAGCCCAGCACACACAGCCAGTGAACCCCAGCAGCTCTGCCCTGGGGCTGCACATCCCAGAGGCAGCACCACCCGGTCCCCAGTGCAGGGCTGTAGGAGAACCCCCCTCCTGCAGCTGTCAGGAAACAGCTGAGCACTTACAGGGCTCAGACCAGATCACTCCTGTGATAACTGCCACTGTTTGTTCTCCAGTGCCACTAATGTGAGGATCTAGTGGCTGAAAGGCACCATTTTTCCTTTTCACCAAAATTAATAATATAGACACATAGGTTTGTGGTTGGTTGGTTTGTTTTTCCTTTAGCAATTCCTTATTTCTTGTTTTCTTACTCTAATGTCCCTCTAAAAGCAACTCTTTCTTTTCTGTGCTTACAACAGGGTAAAAGTGCTGCTCTTTCTGTGGGAGACCTATTTAGAAGACTGAAATCTCTCCTAAATATTGGTCATGACTGGTTCCCACACTACCCATATCCTATGCCATGTGATATTGGTAGATATCATCCACTCCTGAGAATGAATCATTTCTGTAATGATTGGCATTTTCACCAATTAACAATCCTTCCATGAGATGCACATGTCAAAACAGTATGCAAGTTTGTTTTCATGCTGCTGCTACATGTCTTAATTTTGTTAATACTGCACAGACATGAAAACCAAGGATATCACACAACTTTTTTTCCCCTTAAATGTTTCTAATTTTAAGAGATAAATTTCACAAAACATGCAAAATATTCAAGAACTGCTGAATTACAAATACCTTGATGTTTTAAGAAGAATATTAAGGAAGCCCCTACGTTACCACCTATTTAAGCATATAATACACATTTGCAAGTTAAAGGATCTTATGTTCCCGTTCCCAGGTTCACAACACTTTCACTGTGTGACTTCACAGAAGTTGCATGGGCCACGATCAGCCCCACTGAAGTCAAGGGAAGCTTCTCCATCCATTTTAATGTAATACATGCAGATTTGCCTACTTTTTTGACCCAATTTTCAAACCAAAGGTCTGTAATGTGTGTATCAGTAGAGTCTGTCAGCACAGATCTCAAAGCACCTTACAATATTTATTCTTTCAAAATGTCCTGTGGTATAAATATTATTATTGTTCCCTTTTTGCAGCTGAATAAACCACAGCACACAGTAGTTAAGGTACCAATTGTTGACCCCAATGACCATTTTCCACAGATGCAGTAACAATAAACTGCACCTGTAACTTTGCCTTCAAAGATGATTCACCCTTTTTATGAGGATGAGGATCTCTTTCTTTTCAGATGTTGTGTATACAACAGTACTTGCCAAGAGATGGAAAAATGCTTGTGTTATGGTAGACAGCCTGGAGAGAAAAGACTAGATTGTATAAAAGCGGTGGAAAAAAAAGAAACCAGTAACTTGATAGATCCCTATTTTGCTGTTGTTCCAGCTCTTATCAAAACTTTATCAGATTTGGTGTTGTGAGAGAAGCAAGCCACAAAAGCGGCTACTGAGCATTTCTTACGCTATTCAGTGTGCTGTCTGCAGGCAGAGTGGCCGTTCTTGCTACCAAAAAAAGTAGATTGATATTTAGAAGCAATAACAGAACAAGAAGCATGCTTGAGAATCCTGCTTTTGTGCAGATGTTATGCAATAGAAGACAAGCAAAAAAAACCACATTTCCTTTCATAAAGATGAGAATGATGAAAACATAAAAATGCCACAGTTACACAAATGTAACTGTCATTGCATAAATGCAGAAATTCATACTTCTATGTATACAAATGCATGTTCTACTCAGTCAAAAGCAAGTTTTTTTTGTAATCCAGAGGAAAAATAGAGGGGAAAAAATAAAGAAAGCAATCGGTACAGTGAAGTAGGTAGAAGATGATCTTAGTGCCATCAGAATAAGTGGAAATCTTTCCACCAACATCAGTAAAATCAGGATTCTGCTGTACATCTGTACTGAATTGAAAGCTCTTCTCTTTGAACACTGACTAACATTGGCAGTGAAATATATTTTAAGTGACAATAAAAGGCAATTCTCTAGCAAAGGGGATTCTAAATAAAGGTCAAGTGAAACTGTACATAAGCTCAAGGTCAGGTTTAATGTAGCCTTTTGGACATGAAAATGAGGAATAGTTTCCTATTTGCAGCTAAAAAGTATAAGTTTGGGAAGAGGTCTTCCTTGACCTACTTATATGCAGAAGCCTGATGGTTTCAGAAGATTTCCTACTAGGAAGAAAGCTAATAGCATCTGTCCTTTCCAGAATGCACAAAGATCTATATTCTTATTTTCTTATCCACCACAAATACAAAATACATTTTAATGTTATGCAGAGAAACACCTTACTATGACTAAAAATACATAGATTCCCCAAAATTGACATAACCATTTGATTTACTGTTTAAAAATTCATTGTAGACTTTTTTCCTTTCCATAGATTATTACGTTTTTCCTCTCATCCTTCTTTCCCTCTAATGGAGAAAAAAAAAAAAAAAACACAACACAGATGTATATGTTTTCTGAGAGGAATGATTCACTGGTTTCTGCAGCTGGAGTGCCAACCTTGGCTATTCTTGGAAAACCCAGAGGAGCACATATGGTTACTTGAGAGGCGCTGTGCATTTCTTTCACTTCAGCTCTTGTCAGGTGGTATTCTTCACCTTTGCAGTAATCTAATTTGGGGATAATAGTTCTAAAGTACCTCGGGGTGGTAAAAAATGAGACTAAAATGCACCTTCCTACATTGTTGAAATTACTAAAAATATTAACTATGTTTTGTCTTTACTAGTTGGCAACTTTTTTAACAGATTAAAGATTGTGCAGGATAGAATACTGCTCTTGAGAATCTGTTTATCCCACATATCAAGCTACCACAGAGAGGCTTCATAGATTACCTGGCTAGATCCAAGTCCTGTTCTTAACTGGCATCCCTAGAGTTCAAAGAAGTTCTAAAGAGTGTGGCACAGCCCTATATTTTGCTTCTTTTAATCTGCATTTTATAAAAAAAAATCTCTGTTTTCTGTTTTGTTATCTCTGAGTCTTGTCACAAAAACTGTATGTTTACCATTAGGGTGATATACCTATAAAGGGTGACATTCAGGTATCTCTGTCATAGGCTAGATTTAGTTCCCTTATCTTGAAGTTTCTAGTGTAGCTCTGAATTTCAACAAAGATCATAATGAGAATCTCAGATTGAGTGATGTCATCCTCATCTGCCCTTTCATTTGTCATATTTCTGTGAAGCAGATAATACTGTCTGCCAATCTAAAACAAACTACCGTCAGCAATGTTCATCTAGTAACATTTACCAAGCAGATCAAGAAGACTTTCTTGAAGACAAGTTGTATTTCTTTTAAGTTTCTTAAGGACACAGTGTCCTTATGCCACACCGTGAGGGCACATCCGTAGCTGCAGTAATATCTCTTATATACAGAGAAATGAGCTTCTGTTACTTTGACAGATATGAGAGACACCCATGTCATGAACTTCAGAACAAAGGATAGTGAAGCAGTATCATTCCACATGAAGAATCAAGCAATCGTTTTCCAATTTAAAAACTCAATTTTTTATGAAGATGTAGATAAAGCACTGTAGTAATTTAATGACTCTGAGTAGAAGTATTTAAATGTTCCTCATAGGAGAACCAGAATGTGTCTCAAATACCATCAAATTCCATGATAAATGCATAATACTAGATCAAAATTTTATACTGGCTAATGCATAAATTATTTAGTCCCTAATATTAAATCTAATGCCTGATACAGCTAGAATGAATGATAAAGTAGATCCTCATACTTTACTCACCGTAGTAACTGTCAAACAACTCCCCTTGATGGAGAGTGTGCTTTCCACAGAGCAGTAGATTACTAAACATGTTTCATGTCACAACTAAAGAGTATGTTTAGTTTCAAGAGTAGAAACTCAAATGTTCTTTAGGCAGATATCAAAGTAAGGCCATCAGTTCTTTTCTAAAAGCTAGAGTAAATTATAACTAATCCACAAAACCAACCTATATTCAGTACTATACAAGAAATTTGCATTGTAATCCACAAACCTAATTCAATCATAGTGTTCAGTTGACATAGAAAAGCATAGAGCAAAAACATCAAAGATCAAAGTTCAGACTTAGTAATCACAGAAGCCAAATTTTATAGTTATTTTTAAAGTATTTACAGATTTAGATACAAAGAAAAAAATTTAAGTTGGCTGTTACTGATGCCGAGTTACAATGTAGAACATTAAATGCAGAAGTTTCCATTTTAATTCTGAATGTGAAGAAAAAAAAAAAAAAAAAAAAAAACAAACAGATATTACCTGTATATTCAAAATGGAGTCATGGGGGAGGAGAAAGAAACCTGGAACAGAAGCTATAAAAGGCAAAAGACTAGTGGAGACCACTGAAGTCTCCCACAGTACCAGCTGTGTCCTTTCCTGCTCTTCTTTGTGGCTCCATCCACTTTGGGTGATTGTCTTTCCACAGCCCTGGCTACTGGGGAGCAGGGTCCCAAGCAGAGGAAGCACACGACATTTAGTAGCAAAGGAATGGGCAAGAAAACTTAAGAATAAACATTTTGGGAGGACAGGTATCTGATAGTTTTTGTATTAAGTGGCAAAGCACTATTCCACCTCTTTAATGAGATACCAAGTAAGGCATGATTATTTTGCCTAATGTTTTAAAGTGACATTAAGACTGAACAGAAATGGTTCTAACAGCAGAAGTGCCTAATATGGGTAAAGCCTAGTTGTTAGGCTATTTTTTTTTTCCAAAATACTCATTCAGCGATTTTTTTTTTCTGTATCTATTCACTATAAACACCTTTTTTACTGACCACTGGCCTCTTTTTTTAGTCTCCAGCTTCAAACACATAGAGGATGTGTCTATCTGGATACTAAAATAAAATCAGTTATAACCTTGAAAAAGGCCTGACTTTATTAGAAAATACTATGTCCCACACACCTGGCTTTTTCAGTACAGGAAATCCTCAGTGTGACTAGACAATAATCTTCTGGATAAGCATGTAAGCCTGCAGAAAGTACTGCCTCTCACAGCACTGGACTGTGCTGCATTTGGAAGCAGAAAGGACCAGCCCAAAGTGGTATTTTTCATAGTAAATCGTCTTCTTGACTAACTAGTGTAAATGAAAATCCATAAATTTTTCTTCCACTTTGCAGGAAGATGCCCCAAACAGACTAATTCTAACATAATTTTTACATTTAGAAAAATATTTCTCACTTTTCTATTTCCTCTTTAGTCTGTCACCCAAGGATATCAATTACTTGTTACTTTTTGGTATATTGACTTCATTTGCATAGATTTTTCATGTGAGTTACAACTTCTATTATTGTGTTTCGCTGTGTAAATGATTTTCTCAAATGGTTGCAGTGCTGAGCTAAAATAAAACATATATTAGGGTTCTGGTATATTTAGGGCTCTAATCTTGTTTCATATAGGTGTAGCATAATTTATAGGATAAACCCAAAGGAAAAAAAAAAAAAAAAAAAAAACACACATACATGACATTGAATTCAAGGACACACTTTCAGTATACTCAACTAAATGTACAAGGGCATGAGAAGCAGCATAGAGTGTCCTATAACGCCCAGAAAAGTGTCCAAAACAAGTTAGAAGCTCCCAATCTTTTCACATATGCTGTTGCTTATCAACCTAAATGGCAGAGATGATACTCTTCCCTTGTGAAGCTTCCCTTGAGAAGCACCTATGTTTTGTGGTGGCTAAATTTCTGCCCCAGACGTCTGTATTTCCAGCAGTGGGCAAAACATGGGATACAACTCTAACTGCTGCTGCCATCCGAGAGCATGACTCACAAACTGGCATCCTCTGCTTGTGTTCCCAGCCTGTTCCTATTGTTCAGGCATACCCAGAAGATGACAAGGCCACCTAAGTACAGCTTTTCCCCATCCCAGCAGAACTCACCAGCTGTGTAAGGTGTAGAGTGCCACATGTTTGCACCAGAGACAATCTCATTTTTGAAAAAGTTCTAGAAATCCCTTGAAGTGCAGATCTCTCTCAGTTTCTCCCATTACAGCTACTTTATCTTGTCTAAATAATCAAATGCGAAAAATGGTCTCTAAAGCCTATCTGTGTCTCATGTGAGGAAAACTGAGGCTCAAGACCATGTCTAATGGGCTAATACTAATAAATCCTAGGTGGGACACACAAACAATGCCAGGAACTCCTGGCTGTGGTTCAACTTGCAGCTCTGAATCAGGCAAAGTAAATCTGAACCAAGCCTTTTAAATGTGCTCCAGCCCCCAGGCCATCAGGTGTCTGCGGTTATGGGAAAGAGGCTTTATTTTCACGGAGGATGTCTAACCCCAGATTCCAGTTCAAGATCCCAAAAGGAGACAGATCTCCTGATGGGAGTGCCTGCCAGACCAGAGGGCAAAACAGGAAGAGGTACTTGTGCTTCCCACCCTCTCTCAGCATCTCATTCCTCTGCATCTTCAGTGGACTCTCACTCATCTGGGTTCTAAAGTCTCTTTATGCCTAAGTCTTGCTATTACCGAGCCTAAAGCTCATGATTCCAGCAGGCACTTTGGTATCCTGGTGTTATGTGGTGCAGTGCTGAGTGTTACAACACCCCAGTACCCCAAAGAACCAGTTTCAGAGTCAGTTTTGGTAAGGACTATACAGTACCTCAGCAGATGCAGTTCTGTAACTTCTGTACACCTACACAAATGACCAGTGTCACAGAATTTGGTGAGAAAATGGATTATCAGCAAGGGCTATAGAACTGAACCTCTTGACCTATTATAATAACAAAATATCATAACTATATGTAAATCTTCATTAACATTTTAACAATTATTATTACCACTACACTTGGTTTACAGCTGATTACAAAAGTGAGTTACTTCCTTTTCTGTTCTCAAAAGAGTTGCTTCCAGCCCAGGCAGTGGCACAGGGTATTCCTGTTTCAGCACAGAAAATCCTGCCCAGTCACACTGGCTAGACAGGATGAGAGAAGAGGGAAGCAATCCATCTTTGGAGGACTGTGTTGCATAAGCTTACTAACTATTTTCAGCTGGCAGTTTGTTTTATGTGACTGCTGGTCTGCTAGTGTTACTACGAAAAAAAAGACTCTCTTTCCTCTGTTCTCAGTATTACCCAGTTAAACTCATATCCTCCGATCTTTATTCAAAGTCATGCTGGCTCAATGGTGATATTTTAAAACTGACTTAAAGTCATGGAAAACCTTGAGTATACACTTTTAGTGCACCAGACGCACAAGATACCTAACTTATTATTGAATTACCTGATTTAAGTTTCAGTGGTACAGCTCTGAATGTAAACGTGCCCTAAGCTAACAAATTAAGCAGCAAAACACAGCAAAAAAATCTGAGCATTCTGGTAGTTCTTTGAAGAGATGCCAAAAATTAATAAGACCAACCAAATAATTTTTTTTACCTTTGAAAAACTAATTTATTTGTAACATCTGTGTTGCACTGGCTCCTGGTGTGATTAGATTAATCTGCACACACATGCGAGTATGCTAATGGGGATTCCATGTATTCAAATACCCATCAGCATGCTATGCCTTCATCAAAAACTAATGTGAACAGGAGTCCAAAAGTTCCTTTCTGAAACAAGCTGGACAACTTACACCTGTTTTGCAAACTGTTCCATATGAATAGTCATATTGATTATGTCCTTAGAATCAAAATCTGAGAATATTACTGTGTTTTCAGTAATATTTTTGCAATCTTCCCATGTCTGTAAGCAAAGCTACTTCATTAATCCCTTAATCATATCAATGAAGTTTAATTACCCATATGAATGTTTTCAAAGGCTTCTGAGACTAGGTGACATTTGGTCATGTTGGTTGCAAATAAGGCAGGAGTTTACTCCACTTAAAAAAATATATATGTATTTAAAAACCATAAGTGTCAGCGCTCCAAAGGACTGAGTGAACTCCGCCTGTAACACTGAAGTATTCTCCCTGTGCAGAGGCTGTTCGAGAGGTGTTTATCAGTATCTTCTGTCTTTGGACCATGACAGACCATTGCTAAAATCTCTTGAGTGCATCCAGCACCCACCTAAAGTCTCATGAGAAGCTACCACACTCAGCTGTGCTAATGTGTTATCACACTTTCATTAACACATAAATTCTTTGCTTATTTATTTTCTCAGAAACACAAACAGAGTAGTGAGAAAATCCAGCCAAGGCAGACTATTTCCCCCACTTACGATTTTTTGCATCCTGCCTTCTTGCTAACTCCAAGATTTCCTGAACACCAAGACCGTGCAGCACTAGAACTCGCATGACTGCCTTGGTTTATGCTACATTTCATGAATTTAAACCAAATTTCCCACAAAGTGTATGACATAAGCTACTTATATCAAACACATAACAGAAAGTACATGAAACAACTTGCAAAAAGGATGTTTTATCTTTGTTTTTGAGTTCTTTGAAGAAGCAGAGATCAATAGTTTAGTTGGACAAAAATTAGACTTAATATTATGCTATGCACAAGCATAGAGATTAACTAAAAATGAATACTGCCTTTACTCAGCTCAGTCATGCAGATTATAAGGAAAATGGCAGGTATAGCGTATTGTGTTCTCTCTCCATACTTCACAATTGTATTTTGTTTTAGTTTATTTTCTACAAATTAATTTCTTGCCATCACTTCATAAAACCTTTATCCTTTCTGTAGTTCTTTCCCAGTACAGTTTTCGTTTAATCTTGCTCATGATTTACAGTTTTAGTGCCCTTGTAAACTTAACCTTTGCTAACAAAGTTATGAATTATTAATAGCAGTTGTTAGTACAGGGGCAGATATGTGAACATAATGTTATTCTGACATTTTCTGCGAGCTGGGCAGGTAAAAAGGAAGCAAGCAGTATTCTGCACAACCTCAGAAAAGTGGCTGTGTGCGTTGGGTCAGTCTTCCTTCATGAGTTACTCGGCAGCAACAGCTTCACCGTTCAACAACCGCTGCATCAGGAGTGTTGCTGCAGTACTTAACAACAGCTGATATGAACTCTCAATCTCAGCTAACGCCTCCTCCCTACCACTGCAGGCCTCACCATCACACAAGGTGAAACACAGATTCACCCACTTTCCATGAGGTTATAACCACTGTGCAGCTGGTCACGGGTGCGATGCAGGCAGGGAGCAAGGAAGAAGGGAACAGGACTTGGCCCTTATGAGAAAATACCCAAGCTCCAACACAAAGCTGTTAAGGAATTTCAAATTTTAGCCCCAGTAAAACTCAGATGAGCAGCGGTGATTAACAGAAACATTCTGTAATTCATTGTAGCCAGTTTCAGAATCGGATAATACTTGGTAGTAGAAAGAAAAATCAGTGCATTAATGCCTAAAAGCCAAAGGGAAACTCATTTTGAAGAAATGCATTGGCAAAAGTGGTACTGAATATGAGCAAGCTGAAAGACAACAAAATGAAAAACTAAAAACACATTGTTTCTTTATTATTTCTTAAGGTTTGTTTTTTTAATATATTTTCTAGTTTTAATTTTAATCTTTACCTGAACAATGAAAAAATCGTGAGTGAGCAGCATTTTAAATTTAAACCTCATTCTATGCCTAAAATTTGGGGGTGGGGTGGGAAGAAGTGCGTGTATAAAAATCATAATAGAAAAGTCCTGCGCAATATAAATGCAAAATCACGTATGTATATTTTCATTGTTATTTCTAAATTATTTGTTCTCAGAACCTTCAGAAACAAACTGGAGGCTGCACTGTGCTCAACACCACACAGAAACCAGAGAGAAAGCTCCCCCCACCCTACAGGACAACAACCTGCAAGATATTATAGCATGTGGAGATACAGACAGGAAAAGATATAAAAGAAAATTATCAGACAGTATATGACAGGAGAATAGGTTTAGGTATTGAAACATTGATAATTAACAGTCATTGAGTATTATTTGGGCATTTAGGGTTAAGATTTGTTTGATTTAGGGCAGAGTGTGGTACAGATAGGTATCCATGATGTAACAGCAGCATAGTTTTAAGAAAATATTTTAAGGAACTTTAAACAGTTAAAGTTGTTCTTGAATATTTTTCTAAGAAAACTCAATGGAAGTGTGAGGGGCAACACAAAACAAAGAACATGCTTTTGGGAAAAATTAATAGGTGGATAATGCAAGCTAGGATGCCAACAAATGGAGGCAGAAAACTCTTAATCCTGAGTGAGAGATGGATGATGGGGTGGGGCAAGTCCATGGACGTTCTCAATCAGAAAATCCAGGAAAATGAAAGGAGTCCAAAAGGAACAGAAAAAAGGAGCAGGACAATGTACATAAACACCCCTGGGATTTAGCATTACTAATCATCACCAAGTCTGAAATCTAGTGCATAAGTCAAACCCTTATAAGCACTTTGCTCTTCTTTTAAAGCTGCAATCTTACAGTCTCCAATGTTATAAAATATCTCTATTATTGTCATGCAGCCCTTTGTGTATGCAGTGTGCACTATGATACAAACTAATGTTTTTCCACAAACTCTTTTTTCTCAAACCTTTTTTGTTCATGTTTCAGTGATCCATGCACGTTGGTTCTTTTTACATCCACCTTCCCGTTGTTGCAGGACTTTGATCACCTTCTGTTTCTCCATCCAAACATCAAGAGTGAGTATAAGATGGCAACTAAGCTGGTGAGCCTCCTCCCCCACCCCCTCCATCTAGCCTGCCTGACAGACACCTAAATGCAAAATTCATCCAATTACACTATTCATCATCCCTTATTACTACCTCCCAGTCCCTCCAAACTGACATTTTTATAGCGCAAGCCTAAATGCACATGTACAGTAGTTTATCTTGACATCCAAAAGACAAATATCATTAAGGCTGGTCTAGAACTGGAGGAGAAAGGAAAGTCAATCACAAATCTTTCCTAAAACAAGCATCCCTTGGTTATTAAAAAAAAAAAAAATGTTCAAAAGGCAAATATTTATATGAGTTCAAATAACTTAGCTACTTTCCTGTTGTCAGAGGGAAGATCATGAATTAAAACTTACTAACACTTGTGATGAGTGCTACAGAGCTCATTTTTCCTTGAAATAATGTTTTGTTTGATCATGAAGTGTTTTATAACACATACTATTTACAGCACACTGTCCAGTCTGAGGTGCTTTAGACAGCACTACACTTCCAATAAGAAAACCAAAATAATATTAGTACTAGTGTTGTGTATTTGAGTTTTTCTACCTTTCCTTAGGCCATCCCATAACACTATCCCGCATAAACACGTGCAGGGACCTACTGCTAGACCTTAACAGAAAGTCCAACTCTGCAGGTAAAGACCATGCAATACAGAGTAAAACAGAATGACTTCATGCAGCAGGGCCACAAATACTACCCAAGAGTTGGGACCTGTCAGTCTCAATTCCCCAAGGAAATTGAAGAGTATTTTCTGTCCATTGCTGATTCTGGAGACAGAACTTGATGTAGCTCAGCAGGGTATGACTAAAGACTGAGATGTCTCAGTTCCTCAGTGATGGAACTGAGATGCAGGCAAATAAGACTACCTGACACACAGCATCTCCAAAATGATGCTAGGTCTGTTCAAAGTTCTGTCTCATTCTTAAACAAACACAGGAGCCCAATAAACCCAGTCAGACAATGTTGCTGCAGACAAAATCTGCTGACACTTTTTCTTACACAAGAAAACAACAGGGGAAAAAAAAAAAAAAAAGCAAAAAAAAAAAAAAAAAGCATTGTGCTTGCCTCTTAAGATCATTTGATCATTTTGTAAGGAGTTTCTTTGTCAAAACTGTGAGGTCAAAGGAATGCTCTGCTATTAAACCTTTCTGTGCCTTAAATTCCTTCTACTTCACATGTCATAGGCTCCTTTCAGTTTGCTCATCTGACAAGGTTCACAGGAGCATCCCCCAGTGTCCCGGAGTGACAGGACTGGAAACCTGCACTTCTCAGGCACCTTTCTCACATTGTCAGAGTGCTTTACTATAGGCAACAATCAGCCTGATACTATGAGAGAAAAAACTAGAAATAAAAATGAGGGAATCATACTATACAAATAATAGGTAACAATCTCTGTAACTGCTCTTCACCAACACAGGGAAGGTTAGCCCTGCATCACCACAGACACCACCTTCACCTTCCAACACTCAGATCTGACTTGGAACAAGTGTGTTTGTCAGCAAGAGTGGCTCGATTCCCTCGACCACCTGTTCAGCCCTTGAGCTCCTCCACAAATACCTTGCAAAAAGGATATCTATGGATCATGTGGCAAATTTTTAAGCCGTAGATCTCAAAGTGTTTGATTAATGTCTTTACCACAAATATCAGAGAAAAGACAGAAAGATATGTGAAATTAAATGGCATATCAAATATCAGAAACCAGGTCAGAAGACGATCAGGAAGAACATAGAGTTTTTACTTTGCGTCATATGGTTTCCAACATACTTCACTGCCTTGTGAACCATATAAATTCAGATTGAGTTCTCTTTTTATTGTGGCAGACCTGACATCTTCGAAATCATGCAAGGTCACCAAACTGTTTACCACAGGACACCAAAATATCATCTTTCATAAAATTAGCACAGAGTCACATTACTCCAATAACTGCCTCCAACAGTTTAACACATACCATAGTTTCTAGTATCATTCCATTATTCTTTTTATTGCCTTACAAAAATGGTGAAAACCACCCAATTTATTACTGAGCATAGTCTACAGATTTTCAGGAAATCTGTTTTTCCTCCTGATAGACAGCATCACTGAACAGTTACTTGGCTGGAGGAAGTTTGAATTTTAAGGGTCAGCCCTTTCATTTTCAGTTCCTTTTAAAATATACTTTCCTGGAATTTGTCATGTACAATTGCTGATCAATGATTCATTCTCCCTTTTTCGTCTTTGTCCTGGTAGGAAAAGAGAAATCATTTGCAATACATAAAATATATAACACATAGCTGGTAAATCTTTGTTTGAGCACCCTGTAAAAATATTTGCAAAGTAGATGAAGGTAAAATAAGGCAGATAGTACAGCACTTTAGCAGTCTTAATCTGAGACAGCATTTGAAAGGAAAGTGTTTAGATGACAGATTCATATGCTGTGTTTAATGATTTGTGTCTACTCATCTGCAATAATACCATTAACCTAAACAAACTTGCATGTATTAATTCAGGAGTCAGCAACTAAAGAGGATGAAGAATCAAATCAAGTATTTTATATCAACTCAGGAGTTTGTTCCTTAGGGGACAAACAAAGTAATAAAAGGTGAAAAGTCTCGGAATTTCTTGTAGGTCCAAAAAAGTATCTCGTACACTACCCAAACAAAGAGTATTGATTAGAAAAGTTCAGACATTTAGAAGAAAATTGGTGCATAAAGCCTAGGTGATATGTACATAAACCCACATTAACTAAGATTAATGAATCTTTTCCATGATCCATAAAAAATGTGGAAGCCTGTAAACTCCACATACTGCAAATCCACTTTCTTACAGAAGAGAGCAGCAATCAAACCCAGCAAAAGAGCTTAGAAAGACAACTTCCAGAGTATCCTTAATGCTGTGTTGGCTCTTGGATGTCTGGCTAGCTGCTCTAATTTTTCTTGCTGTGAGGCACATGAAAGATGCTACTTTTTGTCCACTGCAGAAGCACATGAACACAAATGCTAGGAAACAAAATACAATACATACATTTGCAAACAGACCAAAGGATTTAAAGCTAAACAGGTCAGCCTTTTACCGAAGGCTCAGATTGCTTCTTAATTGCAAAACAGATTATATATCAAATACCATTCTTCAGTGTGTACACACAACCTATTACCAGCAATAGAGACGGTATTAAAATATCAGTGTGGGTGTTCAAGTACCACTTATATCACTTAAGAACAAACAGGCTCAAACACCATGATGGATGAACTCTTACAATGAAGAGACTGAAGTAAATAATTATGACATACTGGAGTTCAAATCGCAGTATGATTCCTTTCCCATGGGATACCTATCTACCACCACTACTTTCCAACCTCTGGTATTGTTCCATTTCTTTCATACCATCACACAAGACCACACAGTTCAAAAGGAGGGGTGATTTTCTTTCTTAAAAGACAACATAATCTTATGACATGCAGCTATAGTTGATTCATGAAAAGGATCTAATCTGATAACGCTTATGCCAATAACATTTTTTTAGAGGTGTTCCTCTTATCTTCTCAATAGATTGTTTTAGGATTAAGCTGTTTGAGACCCATGATTACAAAAAGTCAGATGGGTAAAGTGAATTTAAAGAGATGAGTGAAGTGAGATGAGTAAGAGTAAATTTCAAATTTATTTAGGTTGATGGCATTACTGCAGATAAAGACAAATCATTTTACTCCGCATATGAATCTGTCATCTAGACACATTTTCTCTTCAAATGCTGTCTCAGATTAAGACTGCCAAAATGCTATATTACCTGCTTTATTTTACCTCTGTCTACTTTGTAAATCAGCATAACTGATCGTGATATTAAAAGCCTGGCCTTCGAACTGGAAATAAGTCACTCAAATGATAGAATATTTGGGTTTTTTAAAAAAAAAAAAAAAAAATTCACCCTATTTTAATTCCTTTTGATTTTAATTTCTCCTGGTTTCAAGTCTCTTTCAGTCTCAAAAATAACTAATACCAAGGTTTTAAAACAAAGCCACTTAAATTATCTCATTTATTGGACAATCACAGAGTGAATTAAAAATAGTTAGCATTACAGACCACAATACTCAGAACTGGTTTGTTCTTCTGAAAATTCGTCTACTTAAGTATAGTTTGAACTATGGATACAAAAGCCTCTACTTTTCAAATGGTGAATCTTTTTCAAGAAAATTTAAAGATACTTTAAATCAGAAACCAAGAGCTGAGTTAATAAATTCTCAAAAATAACAGATTACAACATACCTGTCAAGTAGGTCAAATATCAGATTAGTAATCACATTTCATGGAATGACAAACTGAAAAGTGCATTTACAAGGCAAGTCACTGGCTGAGCAAGGATTCCCATCTCCCGAGCTCAGAAGAGGATGTGATTTTGTAAATTTCAAGTAGTATTTGTGAAGCACTGAAATATGGTGCCTGACAGACATGGAAAGTATTATTATACCTTACAAGTATAGTTTCTAGTGAAGAGTGTGCAGAGAGCAGTGGTAAGTAAACACTTAGCAAATTTGTCAGAATAAAGTAAGATTAAAACCAAACATTTAAGAATCAAACTTGAAACATAAAAAAAAAACAGTTTGTTTAAAAGCATTTTATAACAAAGATTTTTTACATGCTTTTGCTTTTAAAAATGTGTCCCAGGCTTAATGGATTAATTAATTCTATTTCTCCACTCTAAGGTTTGATGGCCCCTTCTAAAGATAATTTGTGAATATATTTGCACACACTTCCAAAGCATTGCCAGTCCAGGTTATTCAAGCAGCATCCTCACATAACCAAATCTATAAGTTACAAGAAACATCCTGAAAAGCTGTTCTTGATATGACAAATCTCCTTGTGCCTAAAGAATTTATCTAAGCAATTCTTGAGCAAATTGCCTCTGTTTAATGACACTCAAAGCCATGCTACTTTTGCACTGCAACTACTAAGTTCCTCTTGCCTAATAAGATGATGTTATTGGTTATGTAAAAATAAGGACTTGCCAGTTAAGGAGAAAAATGTATTGGACAAGAATGTTTTGCACTGTGTTCTCATTTTATTAGCCACAATGTGCTTGACTGGATTTTATATTATTAAATTTCTTCTCTTTCTGTTACTGCTGTCCTCAAGATTATCTCTCTGCTCAAGTAGAGTAGCCAAATCCTCCTCAGTACTGGTTTTGTTTTGCACCCATTTCTGAAATGTGCCTGTGAACACTACCCCATGCATCACCCTGACTTGTGCACCAGGCCTGTTCCCAAGACTGGGGCCTGAGGCACAGCCCATATGGCCTCTGGCCCTTCTTAAACACCCTTTGTAAGATGACCCAAGCTGGTTAAATTTGATTTAAATTTCTTATTGATCTTCTAAAGCATACTATTCCCTTTGTCTCTCTAATATTTTCATATGAGGTAATGTACCTTATATGCTTTACTTAAATGTACATGGGTATTTGATCTGTTACTACAACCTCATCTAGCAAATCAGTTACCTTATCAAAAATAGATACTGGTATAGTCTGATATAATCAGCTTTTGTTAAAAATATACTGCATTTTATCTGATTTTCCATGTAACTTCTTGTCCTTGGATTGCCCTTTTCCTTCAAAAGGTGTTCAAAGATTTCACTTAGTACTGAGGTCAGACTTACATAATGATCCTCAACACAACATACTTATAATCCTCCGTCCTTGACTGCTACTGTAGGTCAGACAAAGCTGTATTTGTATATGTAGTTTGCCTTAGCTGGGCTGGTCAAATATTTTAGCTCAAAACTATTTTCAAGAAAATGAAAATGCCCTTGGAAAATTCTGACTTTTCATTGAAAAGTCAGGCATCTAAACCCAGAAGCATTTTCATCTACAAAATCAAAGATATTTCTATTATAAATGTTAATTTGGCATCTCACAGGAATTGCAGTTTGATTCTCTCTCTCTGATCAAAAAAAAAAAAAAAAAGCTTTCCTGGGTATGCAATAGTCAAGAATGACTGCGACAGAATCCAGAATCACACACACCATCATGCTCAGATACAGAAAATTAATTTAGGAAGGGGCAGACAGAGAGTTCTTGTGTGCAGACTAGAGACATATATGCCAAAAAAATAGAGGGAGCTGCTCCAATTGTGTTCTGGAAAAAAATTATTAGAGGCAAAAAATATATTTTTAGTAAAGTTGTCATAATCCCTCATCTGGGTAATGGCAATGTCAATGATCCAAATGGATGAAAGGTAATTGTCCAGAGGGTTCCTTTGGGCTGCTGAAATGAAACTAAGGAGGGGCAACCTTATTTAAGTCTTGCATGATACTGATACCCACAACTCACCACGCACTAGCGACCAACTACTGCCACATTATTAAGCCTTGTGGATCAGGAGCCAATCAGGTTTCTGGAGACTGTACCTAGTATCTCTCTTGCATCTAACTCCCCAGAAGATTAACATCTTTTCCTGGGAGAGAAATTATCATGGTTAGAGGCAATGGGAACACCCTGCCCCACCGCAGTTCCCTCCTCTGCTGCTGTTTTTGTGGTCCAGAAACCCCCCACAGATCCTCCAACACAGAGAAGCTTCCTCTGGCTCTTTGGAGAGCAGAGCAAGCAGGACTATGCAGAAAGGAGGGACAAGCAGCCCTTCTCTGGGAGAAGCAGCACTGTGCAAAGCACTAGAATGGGAACTGGGTACCACAGGAGTGAGGAGCGGGGGGGCCAAAAAAGACAACACGGCATGGAGAGATGATGATCCCAGCTATCTGAGGTGATATAGGGCCATGCATTAAACTTGTATTATAGATAGCACCACAGCCTGGTAATTTTACTACTGCTCACCAGTCATTGACATATCATCATGATGTTTGTAAAGATCGAGTCTAGTTAACACAGCTTTAAGTCAGCTTCTGTGACAGCACTGAAGGTATTTTATTGCCTGGGACATGTATTGTGTGTGACACCTGCAGCAAAATAAGCATTTGACCCTCTGAAAGCTGTCCATCACCAATCATATCCTGGCTGGGATAGTGCTTTCCCCATGCACCATCAGATCCCTCGCTACAGCTCACAACAATTCTGCAGAGACAGACAAAAATCCAGTATCAATTTCCATGAGATCCTCAGTGTGATTTGGGGATGTTTTTTCCAGAGTAAGAGAGAATGGTCAATCTCTGTAATTGTATTCATCTATGTGGGAGACAGGAGTTTAAGAAAAAAACAACCTTTAATAACTGCACACAGCAATTTTCTAAAAATGCTAAATTAGTTAAGTGTCCTCTACAGTCTGTTGTTGACAAACTTGAAGCTAATTATTATAATTGAGTACAAAGCCAATACAGTATTGTAAAACTCACTCAAGAACTACAGGTTGGCACAAAGAAAATGAAATACTTATTCCAGTGGTAGAGAACAGAGAAGAGCTTAAATGATGCACTTTCACAGAATGTTAGCAAGCTAAATGAAGCAGAGGTAAGTAACTAGAAAGAGAGGGTTTAGCACGTGTAGTCACATCAGACATAACCTGGAACAACTAGGCACATAAGTAGTTTAAAAAAAAAAAAAGCTTAAAGATGAAATCTTTCTCAGATACTAACTCAACTATCTTTCCAGGGGGAATTAACTTGAGCGAGCACTTCTATGACTTTTCTAGTGTCGAAGGACTTCTAAGGTGTTAACTAATTAAATTCTTAAAACTTAAATTCTGGTGTACACAGGGCCTTCCACATTATCAAGTCTGAACTCCTGGACATTGCAGACTCTTAAATTTCATCCTGTATTGATTTCAGAAACTTGTGCCAGCTAAAGGACACCAGGTATTAGGAACGTATCTGTTCCTCATCAGAAAATATCAGCAATGGAAAGTTCGTTACTTCCCTTAGGAATATTTTGCACTGGTTAGTCACTGCTAAAATATCTGGTTTGTGTCTTTTAGCACAGAATTAGATTATTGCCTGCATTAATTTAAAAAACACCACAAACCACACTCCAGTATCATTTTTTTCATGAAAAGGTACTTAAGGAGTTCATTAAGTCACTATTTTACCTTTTCCTTTATTTTTGGTATTTTGGGGGACGGCTGAGCAGGAGGTCTTTCTTACATCTTTCTCAACTTTTTGAAAACCACTTTAAAAGATGGACCACCACACTGGACATGGTATTGCAGCCGCAGACTCACTAGTATCTAATACAGAAGCCCTGGCACACACGCTCTATTCTCTACTCACTGCACACATCGCTCTCCTCAAAGCTCAAGAAAAGCCTTGGCATTACACCCCGCAGGCACTGCAGGGAAGTTTGGCCCTTCTTGCTTATTTGTTTTCAGGAATGCAATTAGAGGAAATATATTTGAATGAGATGAGCTTATCAGGCAACCAAGATATGTCTGTATGACTGCTCTGTCCTTCCCATGATTTAAGTCTGCATCATCCACATGTTTTATCATTAGTGACTTCATAGTTGTGAAATTATTGAATATCAAGTTTTCTATTCACCCCTTTCAAACCTCCACTGAAACACCCACCAATTCATGGCAGTTCTCCACTGGCAATCACTATTTCAGGTCTATCAACTAGCCAATTCTTAATCAATTTAATGCATGTCTTGTCAATACTGTAGCAAACTAATTTTTTATCCTAACACCATTCAAAATGCCTTAAAGCATACTAAATGCAGGTCATTTTTATCACACTTGTAATTGCATCTAATGGGTTAAATTAGATACGTCTGACGAGATCCAATTTGTACAGAAACATTTTCAACAGCCCTATATGTAGGTTAAATAGATGTTGTTGCCACTGTGTGATAGTTCTGTTCTCCCTTGAAAGCCACAGGAAAAAAGTTCCACATAGAGCCTAAAATGGTCCATCTCCAAGGACTATACTGCAGAGGCTGGAGAAGGTTTCCAATACCAAACACCAGAACATAAAAGTTTATTTTTAAAATTTATATTATGTGATTTTAAACTGATTCACTAGTGCTGGGCTGGTGGGGTTTTTTTTTATATAATTTTTGACAACTCACAATTTTAAGCCTTTTTGATAGTTAGTCCCCAGATTCCACAGTGAGTAGGGTGAAGCTAAATGTAGTCTAGCTTAAAATAATTAATTGAAAATTTAAATAATATCTAGTGCAAGATAGTAATAATCTCAAATTTTGGCAAACCCAAAACATTTCTTTGATGTTTTTCTCCTCCCTATTTCTTTTTCATTTTTTTTTTCTAGAAGAATTTGACTTGAATCTCTCAGGCAGCTCATTTCCTCACACAGCTCTGCAAGCTCTATATCTGCTAAGAGAGTACACTGATGCCAGCCATTTCTGTACCGCAGTGTTACATAAAATTCATTAAATACTCAAAAACATGACTGCTACTGCTAAGACATCCAGTGAGTTTAGCAATATGTTTTAAATATTTTAGGTTTCCACACCTTCTACAAGTTTTTGGGAGGCTTTTTGTTTGGTTTGGGTTTGTTTGTGTGGGTTTTTTTTTTAAGGTACCATCATGAATCTATTAGAGAACGGGCCATACCTCTACAAAAAAAAAAAAAAAAAAGTGACTACATCAGTTTTATATGGGGAAAAAAATAGCTGTGAAAAAAGGAAATAAACTGAGCATAAATTCACACAGAGCTAGGCTTTTGAATACAAATCTAGGTCTAAATCAACTAAAATGTGAAAGTATTTGGAAACAAGCCGTTAAAGTGAAATCTAAGTAGCAGTTTTGAAATCAGATCTAGATTAGGAGTTGAATGCAGGAGTTGTCAGAGATGGGAAAGGAAAAGAAAATCAGCAATCTCAATGAATGTGTTTCTTAACCAAATCACATTCATGGAACAGCTACGCTTGCTTGTGCACCGTACAGCTGGTTTTGTATTATGAGCAACTCCTGACTGAAACCCCAATAGGTGACCTCTCCATTTGTAATGAAACACTGAGAGTGAGAAAAACCTCATGCCCATTCACGCTGCACTGTACTTTTCCTCACCTCTATTATTGTCTGTATTTGGATCAGTGCCAGCACTGGTACATGTAGGCAGTGTATTGTGCCAATAAATAGGGAACGATGCCAAATTGAAACGAAAATATCTTTCATAATCTGTTTCCGGAATCTTTCACTGGAAACAAAGAACTGTCAGGCAAGTTTTAAGAGACTGGCTTAACCTCTCTGAAACTGACGCCTGAGTAGTACCTACAATATCTCTAACACCACGTGAAAATAATCCATTAAAAAGAATTACAAAAGCATTTCATACTTCAGCCAAACATGGCAATAACAACAATACTAGGGTGCAGATTTCCTCATGCTATGGCAGATCCATTATTTACTATCATGCTGATGGAAGAAATAAAACCCTCCAAATGCATCTTGTGGGTCATACAGAAAAAAGAGGCCTGGCACCCTCCAGTGCCTCGGCTTGAGCAGCTGGAATTGCATTACACTATCAGATCACCCTTTGCTTTATCACAGGCTCCATGAGTTCTTCAGGCAATGACTGCTGCACCCTGAATACCTGTTCTAAAATCATACATCTTTCTGTGTGCCTGGAAGTGAGTACTCTACATTTTCATTAAGTTCCCACATTCCTTTAGAAAGACAGTGAAAGAGAAAAAAGGCTTAGAAATTCTCATTACAGCTTCTCATCTGGAGTATCATAGCTTGGAAAAACTATGTCCCCTTCAAATCTCTCACTTTACCAAAAATAATCTTATTTTTCCACCTTCGCCCAACTCTATTTCTAAAAAAACAACAAAAGTCACTTGTCACACCCCATCCACCCGTTGCCCCATGTCTCTCAAACTCTCTCCACCACAACACACTGTCTTCACCCAACATACTTTTCTCCAGCACTCACAGGAAAGCCTTTTGCACAAAGAGATACAGGAGTTTGGTTATCCTGCTCCAGACTCATGTGATGATATGGCAGTAAGATGAACTATCCCAACTGGAAATCTATTACTAGTTTTTTTTCCCTATTTCTGTTTTATTTTTGGTAAGCTTCTCTGCTGATCTAAAGATAGTTTTGATCTCTTTTACTATGTATCCTCTATACCGTTATTTTAATCTGCCACTATTCCCAAACACAATACCCTGGTTTATGCATTTAAAATCTTAAATTATAGTATTAGAATACCTCACATTTCTTTCATTCCTAGCAGTATAAAAACTGATATTATCTTTGTTCAGTTTTTTTTGTTTGTTTGTTGGTTGCTTTGGGGTTTTTTTGGCTGATATGTACCATAATTGATTATCCTCAATTGCTCTTTGCATACCTCTTAGGGAACACTATATCATAAGAGGTTTTTAACTGGTCTTTCTCCATTTTAAAATACCTATACAAAGCAAAGGTCTAGCTTGCCAGCAGGGTGCTTTCCTTGGATTGCAGCAGAACCTATTTCTGTGCAATATGTCTTCCCATCCTCAACACTAAGCCCTCCACTTCTTAATGTTCTTTCTTCACAAACATTCTAGAGACTTCCAACTTCACCCAGCTATCTAGCTGTGCATATAACACGGGTTACGCATTGGGAAAAGCTGCTGGAGAATCTGAAGTCAAACTTTGGACCAGTCTGCTCACAGGACTAGAGGCTCTCAGGGGATATATTACATTAAACAAGCTTTCTGTTAACAGGGCTTTACAAAGGCTCTCCTGCTCTCACCAGCTCAGCATAGAGAGATCTAAAAAATGGGATTTTTTTAAGTCACTCCCAGCACCTCTTACTCATCATCTAACTGGACAGAAGCACAACACATTACTGAGTAAAATACTCTTCCACAAAAGCGCTAAACCATGTCCTGATCTTGTCAGACAGGTTTTGAATCTACTTCCATCTCTGGAATGAGTATGGTTTCTCACACCTGTACAAATAAATAATATAATTTCAATAATACATGGCACATTATCCTGTTGCTGTCAGCTTTGCCATGGGCTTCACCCAGCACAGGTCACCTTGGTGCACTGGTTTCATGTTCTGTAGGGGATCCACACATCCCTGATCACAGTTTTGGCTGCACACTCATACTGCTGGGCTGAAATAGCTCTCTGGTCTGTCTTCACTGCTGCACCAACCAGTCCTCAAGAAACTTTAAGACTTCTCATTTTCTTTGGAGCTACTCTTCCCTACTGGCATACACCCATCTCCTAATTTACTCTTTATTCCACAGTCTCCTGATAGAGGAAGAGATATTATATTATTTTTATTAAAAATATACTATTTTTTCTTCTAAAAGATACAGTGAATTATAACTGTTGTGTCTGGTTTTGTTAGCATCTTTACAAACACAAACATCAGAATATGACATGTTGTTCCTCTAAGCCTTCCTCTGTGTTCATAGCTCATTCATCCTTCAACAAAATTGTGCAAGAAGTTCTTTACAGGATTTTCTCATAGGGGATCATATTTCCCTTTCGAGTTCTCACTTTATAACTGCGAGAGCATCCTCTGAATCTTGGCAATGCAGAAGCTGGAGATTTGTCAAAAAACAGTCTCCACAGATCTGTGAAGTATTTTAACAGTTATTGTGCAGCTGTATCTATGTAATGATGAAATATCTGATCTGACTTCCTGAGAAAAATGCCAAATAATTGTTTTCCTATTTGAGTACAGTTTTGGTGCACCGGCTTCAGCCCTCAACCCATGTCACCAGAGGGCCATAGCAAGAATATTAATCCAGCCTGTGCTTACAAAGTTCTAGCAGCCATTTTTTTTGCTTTGCTTTCACTATAATATTTTAGTTCAAGCAGAATGATGCCCATCTTGTTTGGGAAGTCTTGTTCACATCACTCCCTTGCTACCCACTCCTTCCACCACCATCCTGGTCCCCAGGTCTCCTAGCACAGAGGCACTACAACCATTCCTGTCCTCAGTATCTGTCTTCGTAGGTGCAAGTTAATTGTACCAAATATAATTGATTAGAGGTTTTGAGGCTTTTAAAAGCTTTCTAGTTTTTACTTTATTTGGATCAGACCTTTTCTCTCTTCCCCTATGATGCAACTGAAGTAATTCATTTGATCAAAAGCAATTTGTACTTCTACTTCACTGCATTTAATCTTTAAAGTTTACTCCCCCTGCAGCTCACAAATGATTAGATTTGTGGTGCCACTGGTGCTAGATTGACATTAGCAAGGTGTGTAACTGCTGCCAGTCCCCCTTCTTCACACATCTGTTTTCTGGAATACTTCTCAGACAGGCAGTGATGCCAAGGACATTCTCATGGAACATAACCTTTCACACAGAGCACCGAAATCCCTGCTAACTTGCTCACTCCTCCACATTCATTCCCTTTGCCAGTACCAGAGATGAAGCATGTCATACAATGAATGCATTTCATATGAAGAGCTTGGAAGTGATCTCATCAGAGGCAACTGGCATCAGAGGCTTTTTAAGGCCTTAAGGGTCTACACACAAGCGGGTCACACCAGTGTTTGTCCTTTCTAATGCAATCATTTCACTTACTCATGGCCAATGCTATCTCCAGTTTTGTAATCATGCTGAAGACATACCATATGCAGAAGTTCATTTTCTGCAGGAAAAGCAACTCTATTGCCAAGTCACAAGAATACCAGTTTTGCAATGTCCTGAAAAGTTTTCTATGCCTTCAAACATGTCAGAAAACCTTTTTGAATTTTATTGAGATGTAGTTTTTAGATTACTTCCATCGTCATTCAGGTTTTCACAAGCTTCATGGTTTTAAAATTTGTTTCTGCTGCTGACTTTGATGCATATTTATTACACAAAAGTTTATTATTTTTCTCTTTCTTTCTTCTAAATACATTTAGCATTGTATTTCCTAATTATGAAAATGGATGCCTTTCATAACCTGCTGGTTTCCTTGGTATGGATGATGCTAGTGTGTTTGGTTTCTTATATTTTTGCCTCAGGGGTTCAGTTTTCTTATGCCCTTATACGAGATTCATTTCACCAAACTTTAGATACTTAATTATTAGCCATCTAAGCCTAATCTAATTGTTCAGATTCTTATAGTCAATAGAGAGGAAGAAACTCATCCTAGTTTCAATTCATTCCAATTAACTCCAGCACCACAGGATGAGACTAACTGCCTTGGGATTTGGCCACTTCTCTTCATTGATGAAAGAGTAAAACTTGTAGATTACATTTCTTTCAGCTACCCTACTATAAGGTGAATGAAGATAGAAGAGATGAATCCTACCAGTGATGGCAACTTTGAACCACACACATTTCTCTGAAGAGTCACATGCATGTCAATGCTGATTTCACTAGTGCAGTCTTTTCACTGTGTGTAACTGACTCTTATCTCTGACAGTGCACTTTTTTTTAGCTGGTTGTATTTTGGTTGGGTTTTTTTGTTAGATGGAGGGTTGTTTCTTTATTATAAAGCTAATATCAGGGAGGTCTTTTCCTTCTTCTCCTCTTTTACTGCCTCACATAGTCTGCATCTTCCAAAGATTTTTCTAATGTTAATTTGTTTGACATTAGCGTCTATGCATATATTCTTTTTGAATGTGAGCGTTCTTCTATCCTTTCACATGCCCCTTCCATTTTCAAGAGTAGCCGCATTATCCGTGCATCAGTTATATAAGCAAGTTGCTATGTCTCAGATTTTTTCTTTGCACAGAGGTGTTATATTTGGGGTATAATAGGCTTCAAATAACTTAAGATGTCTCAATTTTCCTTCCTGCTTCAGTGAACACAAACTAGAAGCTATAGTCTGCAAAAATCCCAGACGTCACACAGTTCATACTAGAGAACAAGCCACTTCTCAGTCTGCACCTACTTATATACAAAAAGACTTGACTAAGATCAATTCTATTAACTCCCTCCATTTTGCTCACATCTCTGCAATGCTTCCAGTTTCAAATTTGAAAGCAGTAAATTCTTAGCCATATTCTGCATAAAAGCCAGAGGTAGTTTCTTGGGCCTGACACTACATTTTGCTCTAGAATCTGAAAGAGACTTTTACTGTAACAATGCACTAGTGTGTCCCTCCCAAATCAGAACATTCTTAGAACATTTAGTTTTTATTACCACCAATTTTCATCCACTCTCCCTGCTCTCAGACATGAGAATGACAAAGACAGAGAACGAATCTTTAGAAAATAGAGACCTCATGATTTGACTTTGTATGATTCCATTTATTCTCAGTTGTTTAGTATTTTAAGTTAAAACACTAGCAGTGTGTTGTTTTGTTTTGTTGGGGGGGCAGCGGGGGAAAGATGAGTGTTTTGTTTGGTTTTTTTTTTTCTTTTTTAACCACTCCATTAAAAGATTTGAAAGTAACGAATAACTAGAGCAGCATTCACTAGTGACAACTAAGTGAAAATATATTTTACACCAGAGGTAGTGGATCCTTCTCAGCTTTCTCGCACTATGCAGATGAGATTGTCCTTACATGTTAAATCACTGTAGATCTCATGGTCTGTTCAGAAACAGACCTGTTATTCTAACAATTAGATCTAACATAAGCATGCCATGCACTTTTCAACTAGTCTGCACTGATAACTCCCTATCCTCTGAAGAAAATTCTGTCATACATAAGAAAACCTCATTCTCTCTTGCAAGAATCAGGAGGAGAAACCCCTCTGAAAAAAAACCTCTGCTTTGGGTGATTCTAATCTGTTGTGCATGTACTTAGGACCTGGAGATGTCTCTGTGCTTCACCAGCTCAGCCATGCACACACAAGCTATTGTATAAAGTAACCAAATAATCTCAGTCAGCTGTTAGCAGTAGCCAGCCACGTGCAGAACTTATTCAGATAATCAAAGTTTCATGGTTTGCCTGCTCCTACTCAAACACAATGGAAATGTTTGCTCTTCAGGCTATCACATAGCTAATAATTTTTTTAGGAAAAAAAAAAAAGAAAACACCACCCCTCTTCAACTTCAAGAGCTAAATTCTGAAGGTCTGTTGCTATTGCTATGCTCTACCCTGTGCACAGGCTGTGTTTGAGCTGCTCAGCCTCACCAGTCACAGCAAACAACCCGCCCGTGGTTCAGCTCTAGGCTGCCTTGTTCAGACGTTTGCCAGCTATCTTGTCTGCAGTGGCCTTGCCTTCGCTGCTTGTTGCTGGGCAGTACAGAAGACATCATATGAGTCAAACTCAGAAGAGACAGAAGCTGAACCAGGAAGGGTTAAACAGATTTAGACACTGAGTTTGGTGTCAGTGAGACAGGAAGGGAGAGTAGCTGTGCCTGCTGAGTGGTGAGGAGAGACTGGGACTGACTGGAAGAAAGGATGTTCCAACAGCAGTGAAGGGTCCCAGGGTAAACATTCCTGGGCTTGTGAATAGAAAATGGAAGCCTGGAGATGTAAGGAATTGATAGAAAAATTGGTATATGGATGTCAAATTAAGGCATGCTAATGTGCCAGCATTGTACATGGATTAAAATTCTATACATGTGCATATACAGGCATGCTGAATTCAGTTTCCCAGCTTAGATGTTACCACCTTTACAAAATTAATGTCCTTTAACACAGTATGCTGTATGGTGTAGAACCTGAGACATGCGGGTGGGCTGTTCTGCCCATGGAGGGCTAAAGTGCAAATCTAGAAGCAGACTTACTGATAAAATGTTTTCCTACTATCTTTTCCCTATTCCTGAATTAGGTAGGCATGAATTTGGTTTGGCAGTAATTTCTGAGTTATGTTAAGAGGTTTACACTTAGTTTCTTCCAATTTCTAAAGCAACCTTAGTGCAAAAAGTACCTTTTTTATTACACTATTTAAATTATTTTTCCCTGGGGATGCAACCAGAGCAGCTGGAGTGTGATAAGATTTCTTACCAGCCTTAAAATGCTGTAGACCCACATCTGATATACTTTTGAAATGCCAGCACTGCACATGGATCAGAATTGCTCTTTCATGCAGCACTGAACCATGTGATTATGTCTGTAATACTATAAAGCAACTGTGTCAGTAAAGAGGAAACATTTATGGCATAGGTTATTAAAACAATGAAAAGTAGGCCAGTGCAATTTCAGTTCCTTTAAGGTGCTGAATAACAACTAGTTAAAGAAAGAAGATATAAATAATTTATTACAGAATCAGAAACAACACAACAAGCATAAGAAAATTGTCTTCACTTTAAATTGTATCTCAAGAGGCTTCAAAGCAGAAACATTGCCAATGCACAACGAACACACTGGAGCAAATGTAATAGGAAGGGGACCTAGAGGACCTGTTGCAGCCCAAAGAGAAGCCATCACTCAAAAACAGTGTATGTACATAGCAGTACATACACTGCTATGTATGTTAAACACACCAGACACAAAAGTTGCATGACAAAAGCGGTAGTGGCAGCTTGTTTCAGCATGTATGTCCTATCCCTGATGTGCTGTGGGCTTCATGCAAGCATGGGAGGAAAACAGGAACCATTTTTCATGTGAGGTATAAAAGCTCAGAAATTATAAGGTTGCTTAGAAGTAAAGCCTAGCTCAGAGATCATCAGATTAGGGAGGAAATATAGAGTAATACTAGTCTTCAGTTACTTATTCTGAAAGAAAATAAAATAACAGAGCAGACAAAACTCAATTTAATCAAATGCAACTTCCATTACAAGCCTGTATTTTTCATGCTAGGTCTGACAGCTCAGTTCAAAACAATTCAAGTTGTTTGTACTAACAAAGCCAATATTACCAAAGACTAAAAACCTAGAGTTAGGCTCCTACTTCCATTTTTGGCCTTTTAATTAGATTTTCCTTAAGTGCTGAGAACAGAACAAATCTAATTGATGGCTTTCATACATTGCTTTTTAATAGGCAATAGCTCTTAACTGCTTGGTGCTTTAGAGGTTACACATAAGATCAGGAGAAGATGAGTAAAGGATTGTTTGGTGTTATTTGACTTCTACAGAAGCAAGTGGATTTAAGTTTTCCCTAAACAATTTGATCTCATGAGATTCCCACCTTGATCATGGTTCTGATAAGAATTTATATTAAAATCTTAAGATTTTTTGAAGTAGACTCAATTTTTCACACTAACTCAGTATATGACCATGGATGAAGAAATCACACAATCTTCAAACAGATGCAATTTAATTTTTAAAAAATATGAACACACATACAAACCCCAGATACTCTAGAACAACTTCCACAGCTGTAGTGTAGAGGACAGAGCAAGTTACACAGCCTTCCAGTCTGTAGCCATTAGGCTTAAGACCCACTGTTATTTACTCAGTATTTTTTACAATATTGCTGCAGAGCTCAAATCACTACTCAGTTTTACATTTGTTCATTTCTTTTTTTAGGGAGGCAGAGAGAAAGAGAGAGCACAAGCAAGGCAGCAATAGAAAGGAGCAGGGGGGAGAAAGAGGGATGACAATCAATAAATCAAGTTTTCCCTAGCAGTAAAAATAGCTGACAGACCTGCTTCCCAAAGAACACTGAAAATTACTTTGCAAGTAAAAGTAGCAGAGAAGTCAACTTGAGGGACTCACGGGAAAACTGTTATTGACAGATTTGAGGATGATATAATTGCTCAAGATGAATAGGTTTTTATCTCAATAAAGCACTTTTGGATGAAAAGACTGGAAAGACAGGTGCAAGACACCAGCACAAAACTTGTTCTTAACTTACATAATTTTATACAAAGGATCATTGACATATGAAGTATAAAACAAATGCATTGGATGCTGAAAATAAAGTGCACTCCCAGTGATAAAGAAACTTAATATTTGATGAAGTATATTTTGTCTGTTGAAGAAATGCACTGATTTCACAAAAAGCTGAGTACGTTTTTAAGCAAATGTTTACTACTGTTCTTACAGAAAGTAGGTGGTACAGTTGCATCTTAAATTGTTTCCTGTTAAAATTACATAAGAGATCACACAGCAAACTGTAGATGGGAGCAGTAAAGAGGATAATCTAGCTCACATTTCCTCTCTTCCAGCTCCTACTGCATTTATGTATCCCACAACACATCCCCTTCAGCCATTCTGGTACCCTGCAAGACATATTTGGGGCACCAAGTGTTTTGGAGTTTTATTGTTTGGTGGTGTTTGGGTTTGATGGGGGCAGGGGGAGGAATGAAGAGTTGGGTCTTAGTTTGAAGGGGGTTTTTTGCTACTGAAAAACATTAGACAAAACCGATGACAGGAGAATGTATGCAGCAACGGGTGCATAAAGAGATGGTATTTTTGATATTTCCATTCAGTTAGATGACTCCCTTATGCTTTACAATGAAATTTGTTTGTGTAATAAGGAAGCATGTTAGTATCAATAACTGTATGGGAAATATTCTTTAACAAACTTCACAGATACCTAAAACCTATCTTAACACATGCCGGTCCACCTCTCACAACAACATTACCTGAATGGTGCAATCCTGTTGCCAGGCTCTTGACCAGCCCCTCTGCATATGGCGTAAGTATCTATCTTGGTTAATTGTATTTAAGGTGTAATCCAAAACCTGACATACTCAATGAAACACTTTGGTAAAGTCGCTTTCCCAAAAATTATTACTTTTAAGGCTAAAAGTTATACAATTTATCCACAGTTGTGGAGAAAAGATCTTAGTTGCAGTGCTACATTTCCGAGAATGGCCACAAATACTGTGAGCTTCAAATGATGACATATGCTAAATAGTTCAGCCACATGCTGAAAGTATTGGCTACCTATCAGTGATACTTGAGCATTGAAATTATCTTAAAGATCTGAAGGGTAGGTTATGTTTCTCAACACTGCTCAAGAGCAGAATGTGGTAGGAAGCGATTTGCTTTAATCAACATCAAGATACTAAATTAAGACCTGAGAAAATAAATGAAGAATGAAATGAAAATGAAAGTGGAATTGCATCAGACTTGTTCCTCAAAGCTTTAATGAAAATTCTCCTTAAGATTCTTCCTCTCACTGAACTTTTTATTTGTTTGAATACAGGATAAACTGAAGGGTGATGACACAGATCATATCATAAATAACGATGAATTAACTGAAAACTATGACTTGTCTGCTCACATACCAGTGCCAGCGCCGGACAGAACAGGCTCCATCCAGGCTACAGGCAAGGAAGATATTCATGAAGGAGACCTGGGATTAGGAGGCTACAAACTCCAGCTTGAACAGCCTGCAGGTCAACCCCAGATGAATTCTTTGGCACGAACAGTGTAATGTTAATCACAAGAAATAAGATTAAAACAAAGAAATAAACTATACTAGTATGTGAACAAGAGACTAGAAAATATACTAAGCACAGAAATCAAAGAAAACTTAGATTTTACCAACTAAATGCCTGCATCCCCCATGAGAGAGCTTACCATCATCCATATACCTTCAACAATATGCAGGTTTTCCATTTTTAATAAAAAGGCATAGGGCACTGCCAGCCCACTGCAAGTCCCTGACAGTCATGTGTTGTCTCATGGCACTTGACTGCACTGTGCCCCCCACACAGACACAGGCCTTTGAATGTTGCTTGTAGCCTTTAGTCAGCTGGAGTGGAGAGAAACAGCTCCTAACATAGTTGTGCTCACATGATGACAGCACTTTTTATACAGCTGGTCCTGAGCAGATCCACAGATATCTGCTACTCCAGTAGCAACTAGATTTATAAGGATGAAGCAGAAGACTTTGTCCAATCGGTGTGATCTAAAAATACTTAAAACATGCATTGCAGCACCTCAGCCTTGGCAGATCAGCCTCCTTCATGCTCTAAACGCATCTTATAACCTAGTCCGTATAGGGCTGCACCAGGCTGCCAAACTGGCCATAGATAGTAGGAGACTTTGAAGTTTATGAAATCAACAACAGCTCCCATTATTGCTGCACTGAGTGGGCATGACCACTATTCACACAGCAGTTATTCCACAAGGCATTTGCCATCACAGCTTCGCAGCACACAGAGCTTACATGCCAGGGAAAATTTTGTTGTTTTACAAGATCATTCTAAATGTACACCTCGATTTAAGAAGTCAACTGTTTCATTTTTTATCATTCAAGGGAAGTGAGCTGTTTCTAAACAAATATTTCTGCAAAACAGCTATACCTTAAAACTGCTGCTCCAAGGAAAAGTTTGTTCATCACTATTTATGCTGGGCACTTAATATCATGCTAATTCTGAGGACAGTGGTGGTTAGATATTTAAAAAAAAAAAAAACACCACACACACACACACACAAACAAGAGAAGAGTAGTATCTATTGCATCTGCATAAATGTAGTAACTGGATAAACAACTGGTCAACCTATTTACAGCTCCCTGACATACTGTTATCAAGCTTTTGCATATATCAGCTAAGTAGCGCAAACAGAGGAATTTTGTTGTTAGGCTTTTTGTTGTTAACAGCACATGCCTTTTCTCATCACAGATGTTTAAACTAACTGCATAATAATGTTCCTACTAAGAAAGTTAAACCATAAGGAGTTTTTAAATAAGGTCATTCTTAATATACAAAGACAATAAGCAAGCAAGAAATATGAAATCTACAAGAAATTTTTTTAAAAAATAAATAAATAAATCAAGCCATCTCCATGAATAATCTAAAGCTGAATAGGTCTTGATTTCACTACAGATGGAAGCTGAAATACAAACTTAAATATAATCAAGTTTCAGTTATTCTTTTCCAGAATAATTGATTTCTGGTTAAATGTGACTCTAGAACAGATGTTACAAGCATAAAATTGAACACTGGAGTTCTATATACTGTTACAAATGATCAGAGGCTTAAACTAGCATTTTATTTTCCTCTAAATGCTAACCAAAGAACTTCAAGTGATCTTAATCTCCACATGGTTTAAAATAAACAATATTCAGATACAATAATTTCTGAGAAGAACTAATTAATTTCCAGCTCTCCACTTTGCCTTGTTTAGCTGCATGAGGTGGTTAAAGATGTGTGGCAGGTTGCAAGAAGGGATAGAGAATAGATGGGGTCAGGTTTTCTGGCTCAGTGCTGTGCACCCTACAGCACACAGTGGGAGGCAGCAGAGGCAGGATAGGAAGGTAGAGACACTGCAGTGAGGTGAATGTGGCACCACAGTGAGAAGGTTTTGTCATGGATGGGCACTAACACAGGCCTGATTGCAGTAGCCAGAGTTTTGATATCAGTCTTCAGAAGTATCGAGTGTATGTCACCAGGCTTCCAGATCCCAGTCCTTAGATTATAGTGCAAATCAATAAACTGCTGCAGTATTATGAAGATGCAAAGCTGTTTTTCACAACTGCTACATGAACTGGAAATGACAAGCTCTTCAACAGTTCTGCTCTTAGATTCTACTCTGAAATGCATCCCGCAGCATACTCTATGGGGTTTTTACTGATTTATTATGTCTATGTTCAACTTTCTCACGCTTGTACAATGTGATAAATGGAGAGCTCTAGGGTCTGAAATTCTGTTTATCAACAACAGTCTGCAGTCAATACTCTCCACACCATTCTGCCTGGATGCCTTAAAAGGACTACTTTGCTTAGCAAAAAAGTCATTCCTTGCAACAAGAGAGTACATCCCTCACAAATGAGATTTTTATGCTAAGACTATTAAGAGGCTGAATACAAGAGATCCCAGCAGGATGGGTATTTGTCCTCTGAGGCCACACTCAGCAACCAAATTATCACTGGCTTTCAGGAAAAATCAATAGTTTGAGTTGCAAGTTGCAATAAAAGTCTCTATTATCCATTACACTATTCAGCCTCGCCATTTTCTGATTTTTAAATATTCTTTTCGTGATATTCAGATGCAGAGTTAAAAACAACATTAGAACAGAAATATATTTGTATTCAAGGAGAAATTATCAGCAAATAGTAATTCTGCTCAACTGTTTAAACAGAGTAATGGATGTTGAGAGGCCTTTAATGTTAATTCACAGTTCACACACTGTAGATTTAAACTACTCAGTATCACACAGTGTTTGACCATGCAAGTCACTCTCATGATAAATGTGAAGCTACTCTTCCTGAGTTAATTTAATAAAACACTGCTTGGAAAATGAAATGTAAAATATATTGTCAGAACGTAGTGACTGCATAGTCTGTATGAAGGCCAAAATGTTAAGAAAGTTGGAAATCTGCAATATTGCTAAACCTTTCAGGTTTCAGAAGTAATAACTAAAATTTCATACTGAACTGCAAAGATCATTTGGCTGAGGTTGGAAGCAGCAGAATGAATCCTGACTATACAGCAGAGCCAGTCTAAAAAGACACTGTACTAAAAATATCAGATCACTATGATAACTTTCACAGAGAAGTGCAACTTTTGGTAACCTCACCAAAAGCAGGGGCATTGGAAGCAAACACTCATGTTGCTGTGTTCAGAGCTCGAACTTTTCCATAGTAACAACATTAGCACTATCTTCAGCAAACTGATTAATCCTGTGCAGAACTTAAGCCACTAAACTAATTCATTGAAGCCATGAGAGCAGTTCACAATCTTTGCACCTGGCATCTTACCTGTGTGCCTTGCTGGGCTGAGGGCAGTCCGTACTTTCCTTTTGAAAGCTGGTCTGCATTGTGCTATCAGCAATCAAGTAGCCCTGTACATTTGGGTAGACCATAAATGCAGTAATATACGTAAGTGTATTTCAGATGCACATGAGCATTATACATATGCTTTCAAAATTCTGTTTTCACAGAGACTGAGAATTCTTGGAATACAAATATTATTTGTGGCCTTCAGATAACAAAGAAATTATCCTGAATACACACTTTAGACATTGGAAGCTACTACTTCTAAAGATGTTTTTCCCCTACTTCCTTCTATCGAAATGGAAAATAGCCTTTTTCAGCATCTTAAAGCAAACTAGTTCTGAGCATTTTAAATAACTTAACACAAGGAAGCTCATCTCTGGTAGTGTAATCCCAACAGACATGAGTTCTGCTCAGTGAACTGTAAAAGACTTGTCAACATTTCTATTTTATAAACAGTCTTTTAGAACTTGAAAATTTTCCAGTTGATCCAAATTTCCTAAGCAAATATTAGTTTAACCCACAACCTTTGTCCCAATACTAATTTTCAGATCATGAAATCCCTTCCCTCCTTTAGCTCAATTATTGTTTTTATGGTAGATATTACTGATCAAGAGAGTTAGACCAAACACCTGAACATGTTTTTCCTTGAAATTGTTTGTTTGTTGTTTTGGCTTTTTTTTTGTTTTGGGGTTTGGTGTGTTTTTTATTTTCTACGTGGGGGTTTTTTGTTTGTTTGCAGATTTTTTTTTTACATCATAATCACAAAATGAAGTTCAAGTTTCTAAAGAGTAGAAAATAAAGCCTTATCTGCCAATGCAGTACTTGTCTTTGTTTTTATTCATCCTTTCAAGTGGTTAAAGGAATAGGACACCCTAGTGCAAGGATGAGCATCAGCAAAGCTAAAATCCCCTTCAACCAGCCTGGTGGTGGAAGTCACACTTACCAATTTAAAAGAACCTATTGGACATCCTAGTGTGTGTTAAGCAGCAGAGACAAATGCTTCAAAAAGCAAAACTTAATGTCTGTCAGCTCCACGGTGCTAACCAATGGCCCAGGTTTGTCTTTCCCATATGAATCACGGAATGGTTGAGGTTCACCTAGAGCAGATTGCACAGGAATGTGTCCAGGAGGGAATAAAAAAAACCATACACAACACCCCAACACACCACAACACACACATGCCCCAAGGGGACTTCCATACAGTTAACCCAAGTTGCGTCAAATCTCAGTCTCCAACTTCAGCTCTGTTCCTAAGGGCCTTGTGGCACCATCAGCACAGGCCCACTACAGCTGCACTGCCGGGAAAACCACCAGCCAAGACTGTCTCATACTTCCATGGAATTTCACAGGAAAAACCCCACAGTCTTCACATTTCCAATTACACCCTTCCAGCTTTCCCACTACTACCAACCAAGCATGCTGGCCCACCCTGGCTCTGGGCAGCGTCCCCTCTGCACACCAGAGGAGACAGCAAGTGCTGTTCAAGCTCTGCTGCATGACATGGGTAACAGGAATGATTCTCCTCACAAACTTTTTTTTTTGTTACCAGTGTCAGAGCAGCGTCAACACTTTCCTGACCTAATTTAGTGTCACCCATCAACATTATTCCCCTACAAAAAAAAAAAAAATCAGATCTGCGGTATAGAACAAACAAACAAAGTTTCAGACCTCAGAGGATCCCAAATCTAACATCATCCTTCTAAGGGCCTGGTGGGGCTTAGAAATTCTGGTGCCAAAAACAGTAGAGAATACCCAGGAGTGTTTTCCAGCTACTGTTCTACATCATTTTTTACCATCTGTCTGCTTCTGGTATGCTACAGAAAAGGTGGATAGATGTAAAGAAAATACTGATACTTTATTCAGTAAGAATTTGTAACTAGAGAGAGCACTATACCTAGCAATCCAAACATTGACAGAAATAACCTTGTACTGTTATATTAGGCATTATGCAGGCCTAGGACAAGTTATATACAAGTGAGTTGAATTACGATAATATCCCGTAATCATAATGAGATTTCTTCTTCCAGTGGTACAGTACCTTCTAAATATAACCCAGTACTTTGGAACACATGCCTGACTAGAAGTTAAAATATAATAGACAAAAGAAAATTAATAAATGAATGATGAAAGAAGAATAGGGGGACCAAAGGGGGAAAGAATCAGTGCCAAAGATGATATTCAAATTGAAAGAGATCAGAAAGATATTCATAGCAACTGCAGACTAAAACCCAAATTAAGTATGCCAGTAGCATCAGAAACTAAGAATTAACTTGAAGTACACTCCTAAAAACTTTGCTAGAGCCATTATCCCTGACATTAGTAGCGTAAAACTTAAGCATTTCACAGGCCTAAAGGGAGCCACCACTGCCAGCTGAAGGTGAACCAGATTTAAAGAAAATGAAGAAAAAAGACCTATGGTGGAAGGCTAATCCTTCAACAGCACGGTTAGCAAAGCAATAAAAGCAATACAAGCCTGATATTTACAGAAATGTGGAAAAGCAACTGAAGATATAATTTCTTCAGCCTCTCATTTCATCTCTCCTTTTGCCAGCTAGTCAATTTTTTCACCAAGTTGTCTCTCTCACCTTCTCTGGTTTACCTTTAAGATGAAAACTTTACTCTCCCCACCGCTTGGGCAAACAGACTTTTATTAAACCCTTTTTTCCCCTTCACACAATATCCACACCCAACACAGTTTTAACATTTCTTCAAAAATAAACCAATATAATGAAAGCATGCATGAACTATATAACTTCTACCCTAAGTACAAATCGTGTCTGAAGACAGGTGGGTCTGACACATTGCAATAGCCTTGAGCCATTTCACTACAACTAATAAAGAGCAAGAGCTCTCATATTTTAACTACAGGAACCAACTGGAGCAAAGACCCTCATAAAAGGGTACAGAAACCATTCCCAGTGAGGCAGACATGACATAGTTTCAGAGCCAGTCAGCCACGTCATATGAGCAATCTTGTCCGCACATTCTTTTCTCATAGCAAGGAGGATGTAGCCCATCCTTCAGCATCCCAGGCCCACCAGCTGACTGCCACTGCTGGAGGTGCCAGCACACCAACAGCAGCTGCAGAGCACCGATACACACCCTAAATCCAGTCCCTTTGTGCACACTCCTACAAGCTGAGGCAGCTCCTGGGGAGAAAGCTCCCTCACCCAGGGGAGAGCTCCCATTCATCTGCAATAAACCAAACAGAGGTTTGCAGCTGGTGGTGTTGTTCTCTTACCATTTTGTGGTTCAGGCACGTTTGCTTCCCAGTACTCTGAGAGCTCTGCTGCTGCTGTTGATTTGAGAAGTGACTGGAGCACCTCTTCTGATGGAAACTAATGTGAAGTGGGTGCTTGAAACAAGCACTCTAGTTTCTGCTGAATGAACCATCAGGTTTATTTAAAAAAAAGTAAAATAAAATAATAAAAATATCACTGTTCTGTTTAACTCTTGTTTACTGTAAGAATCTGTCCACAGACACTGAGACCCTGATATTTGCAGGCCTCAACACCAGTAACGGAGAATCTGCTATGAACCTTAGAAGTCCCCAAATTTGGCTCAGAACACACACCCCCACATACAAGCCCCCAACATGCCAGCATCTGGCAGGGTTTCACATTGACTTAGTTCATTGGAGAATGCAATGGTGTATCCCTAAACTGAAGTTTTAAAGCACTGGAAGAGAATTTCAGTATACAGGCAGGAACACTGATGCAAATTCCCTGACTCAGTGAAGTTCAAGTGCTCTGGAAGGGTAACTGTAAATCACCTTTGCCAACAATTAACTGTCACTTCAAAAAGCAACAACAAACCAACAACCACACACCACACATAAGGAACACTATTTGCATATGAGGCAGGTATTCCAGCTAAACTTCCCAAGTGACAACACTTATGGCCGTTTTACAGAAATACATACAATTATAAAGTAATTTGGAATACTCCTTTATGCTCATGCAGCATCCACAGTGAGCAAACAGTGACACACTTGGTGTGTACCATTAATATACAATTTGAATGCATTGGTATGAACAAAGTAACGACAACATATTCTTGAATTGGTTTTGTGTCCCACTGTAACCAGAAGTCTAAGGAAAACTGGTTTATCCCACAGACACGTAGCATAGTTTTCTCAAGTCTAAACTTAAGCTCCTAAAATTCATGAGCTCCTAATTAAATAATCTAATTTTCGGAAGTGAAGAATACCCAGCAGCTCACACTGAAATCTATTGCAGCCTCAAAGTCACACTGAAATTAGCCCACAGGAACCACCAAAACACTCACTGCTCCCAGCAGAGCTTGTAAGACAAAAGCGCAGCATAAAATCCACCTTACTCTGATCAGCACAATACGCTCCCTGCTCCAAGAATGAAATTGATTTCCATGGCAGCACAACTCCGCTATTGTGTAAGGAATAATTTGGAGACCTAAACAGTACTGACCTCCTTCAGGAGGATGTGTGTTTGGCAGGGTTTTTTTGTTTTGGTTTGGGATTTTGTTTATTTGGTTTGTTTTGTTTGTTTTAAGTTGAGGCTGCCAGGGAGGACTAGGCTAAGATGTGAGCAAGTGTGAGGAGTGATGACCTCATCTTTTGTTCAGTCTCTCAGCACTGCAGCCAAGGCAATGTGGACCAGTCTGCAGGACTCCTCAGGAGGGCCAGGATTCGTGTAAAAGCCCAGTGTGTGTTGCAGGTTGTTATTTTCTTGGCTGCTCCAGCATATGCCTTATGCACAACTTGGTCTCTTGTTCATAACAGCCTAAGATAATGGGGATTTTCTCAAACTTCCTGTACAGAAAGGTATCACTTCAGCAAGCAGCAGTGTACGGCTAGAGATGTGGTTGTTAGAGCTAAGCAATGCCTGAAGCTCTTGGATTCCTTGTGGTTTTAACATCCAGTATTTACTCGTGTTGATAGCCCTGGTTGGGATTCAGTTTATTTAGATGAAGCTTTCACCATCTGTTCCTCCAAATTCTGAAAATATGAAGAGAATATGCTCCACAAGCAGCTACAAACACAGATGAGCTCTGCAATTTATATTGGGATATACTGCATACAGGAAAAACAGTTTGTAAGATCTGTGAGGTTTCTCCTTCAGGCATAAATTGCGGATTGAAGCTCTAATGCTTTGATTTTAATTTTGCACCACAGTGAAACAATTCTCTGGTTTACATGTATTTTCTGTCATGCAGCTCTTCAGTATTAAATGGAGGCCCAAACTCTTTGAAAGTAAGAAGGCTTATAAGATTTTCTAATTAAAGATAAACCGGTTAAATTCACTAATGCATCACCTACCTTCAGTCTTTACAAAGAGGCTTTGTATTATCTAGAAATTAGTACGTCCAAATCATTAGCAAGTTAAGCTATAGCAACAATATAATTTAAACAGTTTCAAGCCATAACTGCATGAAGAAAATGCATTAATATCTATCTCCCTGAAAGCACAGTTCCCGGCCCTTATTCCTGACTTTTTGACCCACTTCCACCTACTTGACAAATCATGCCTCAACAAACTCAGCCCCAGTTTCCCAGACATAGATACCAGTTGCCTGTAACTGTGCCAAGGATAGATTAGACAGATGAGAGCACGCTCCTGGGAAGGCATCTCTGAGGGATGATCTGATCCACCAGCTCCCAAGGGTGCAGGAGCCTGCCCAGACCCTGCATGCACCAGCATGGACAATGGCCATCCCAGGCAGACAAGAAATGCACCTTTCCTGCTCTCCTCCTGCAGGGACTTGTATTCCCACACTTTCCAAGGTGAACTGGCTTGACAAGAAGCCACCACCACTAAAGACTGGAGAAACAAATCACTTATTGCCAGTGCCTGTCACACTGTTACGCTGATGCTTCCCTGCAGATGGCAAACTCCTGCACTGGCCTGCTCTCCTTCCTGGTGTCTTTAGAAGTGGCAGATCCACCCCAAAACCTTTGAAAAATACTGTACATGTGTGAAGGTCAGCAAACATCACCCCTCTGAAGGTAGCCATAAGCCCCGTTGCCCTCAGAATCAGTTGTGTCCTTTTTTTTCCCCCTCTATATATATAAAGTACTCTTTCTGTTTCAACAACGCAGACAACTGGCAAAGCCAGTGCAAGAGTTCACAGGACAAAGAGTCCTCTGGTCTGACATTCCTTGATGGTCCATTTTGTGCACCTAATTATTTCATTTCCCCTTGGACAGTCTTTACCTTTGCTGTTCCACAAACTGCAGAATTCAGAGCAACTCAGGTATAGTTAAATTACCTCTAACTGTTGCAGGGCACTTGCTGTAGAACTGATCAAAGATATTGCTCAGATGTTTTGCAATTAAAAGAACCACCTCTACATCAAAAATCAAACATGGCATAATACTGTGCTGACTTCACTAAAATCCCATGGAACAGAAGCCAATCATCTGGTTTTTTTTTTTTGTGTGTGTTGCATTTTTGTTTGGTTGGTTTGGCTTTGTTTGGTTTTTTTTGTTGTTGTTGTGGTTGGTTGAGGAGGGGGGTGTTTGGTTTTGTTGTTGTTTTGGTTTTTGTTAAAGTGTTGCACATTCATATCCTTACTACATTAAATATTAGTACATAGGGATATTATTTGACATTGTATACTATACCCAAATCCAAAAATAAACTTAAAAAGATGAAAGTTATGAGAAAACACTGGTTCAGGTCCTCATAAGAAATTTCAGATTTTTCAATTCTAGTTCAGAAGGGGAAAAAAATATTTCAGATACCAAGATTTTCTGTTAACTCCCCCCCACCCAGTGTTGGCCATCATAAAAGCACCAAAGTGTCTCCTTGAACCTTGGCTGACAGAGTCTTTCCAGGCTGCTTCCAGGCCCAGACCCAAGCCCTACAGCCAACAGTCCCACATGGGACACAGGCCACACACAGGGCATCCCAGATAAGGAAGGAGAAGTATCTCTGTGCTCCAGTGGCAACAGGGTAGTAAAAAATGTCATTTATCACATGAACTCCAGCACTCTCAAACAAGCCAACTTCCTCTCTTTGCTTTGCTGGCTCCCTGTCTGCTTCACCCAAATAAGCTCCATCCCACAACAATCATCTTTTTCCATGACAAGGCCTCAAAACCCCCAGAGGTTTAAATGGGAACATGACGACAAAGCCAGGAAACTCACACTAGTTAAAGGAAGGACACCAGTCTATTAATATGCTCATGGGAAAAAGCATCTGTTAAACTGGAGAAAAGCCTGAAATTAAGGTTACATTATAAGAAGAATTTATGAATACAAAAAAAAGATAAATTTCTTGCATTCATTATTCAGTTTGAATTAAATACCCAGCTGTACATAGCTGGCAGATTTCTGTTAAAGAAAATAAAATCATAAGTCATTCATATAAGCTGTCCATTTGGCAAACATTCATTTAATCCCTTTACAGAGAAAATGGAGACATTTCCAAGTATCACATCTTTTTCTGTCAAAAGGAAACCTATACAATAGGAATCATACACATTTTGGGGAACTTGGCAAGTTTTGTAGGTTTGCAAAGTTTGGGTTTTGGAGGTTTTTTTAGTTTGCTGGTTTGTTTAAGGAAGATCCAGGAAAAAAAAAATATATATATATATATAAAGTTTATACAGAAAAGAAATTTTGAAAAGACAAAATATATTGACCCTTTCTCCAGTAAAATCACTTCTGCTAGTATAAAACCTATAAAACCTAGACTTCTACATTAGAAAAAAAGCTTTAATTATCCTCAAAGTTTTTCCCTTGGAATTTTTGCAATTTGATAGCATGATTCCAAACTAAAAATTCAGTTTCAAACCAAACATTGGAATAATCACCTTTTTCCATAAAATCTGTTATTTTTCAGAGAAAGCTGAGAAGGTAGAAGCAACTGAGAAGCACCAATCTTCCATTTTTTTTTCTGCATATTATTTTCCATTTTAAATGATTTGGAGCAATTAGGAAGTTTTAGAACTTGAAATGGCATTCAGTTTCATGGAGGTCAGAGGAGCTGACACAGACATTTCTAACAGCCAGAGGAGAGGCGGCCCTGGCCACACCGGCTGCTGGAGGGGAAGGAGCAGCAGCACTTGCCGACCACAGCTCTGCCTGCCCAGCACGTGGGACACGCGGCCATCTGCCCCCAGCACCCAGGAAGCTGTCTCCCACACACCTCCCACCTCTGCACCCAGCATCATTGAGACCAATGTTGCTGGCAACATTCCCAATAGCCCTGTGACACGTAAGTTTTAATCATCCTGTTTTCTCAGATGCAAGCAAAGTGGGTATGGTTCCCTTAGGAGAAAGGAAGGTTATGGGGACCCAGTGTGGTCTTATTTTCAGATCTACTTGCTTAATCATCTGTGCATGAGTTGAACTGCAGGTTTATCATTATGCGTGAAAAACCTTAATCCTAACTGAGATGTTAGTCCCAACACATGGTGCTCTTGTGCTAAGGAAAGGGGCTTGCCACACACAGTGGCAATTGCCCTGTAAACAGTTCCCTTTTTGTGGGGCTCCTTTTCCCTGTCTTGCATCAGTGGCTTGAATTCAAATACCTAAAGTAGGTTTCACAGAAATGTGAAGACCTGAACAGAGCACATCTGTACAATGTAGCCAGCTTCTTTAATGCACTGCCAAGACTATTGGTTTTTCTGAGAGAAAAAAAAAAAAATCCTTCTGACTAGAAACCTGATTTGCCATATTTAAAAAAAAAAAAAAAAAGGAACCAGTTGGACTTCAGAAATTTAAAAACTCAGAAGGCAAATATCAAACAATTTTGCTGATCTTTGAACTCAAAGGAGATACCCTTACAAATATCCCACCTGCTTTTCACCTTAAAGCACCACCTCTCCCTCGGCATTTAGGAAGCAGACAAATAAACAGAACCTCCTTCTCACCATATTTAGGGAACATAGCTTAGAAAGTTTCAGGACAGGCAGCCCAGCCACATGCCACTCTGTGCACAGGTCTGGTGTCCTTGCCAATGCTGCCAAGCAACCCAGCTATAGGGAAAGTTGTACCTGCACTTAACTGAACCCTGTTGTGCTGTGGTACAGGAAGGCAAAGTTGAGGGATAGCCTTTGGAGTCATCTTTTCTGATGAACCAGAAGATGGACCCAAAGTCAGTACCCTAAGGAACAGGGGAACAAGGGACTCAAAGGCACTGTTTTTGTTACCCAGCTGAGAAGTGAGTAAAAGCATTTAAAGGAGAACATTTCTGAGAGAGGGTTTATTCACTGATGTTTTCTTGCCCACTGGACCATTATTACTGAGAAGATGTAGTTTAGTTTCCTGATCTCAGCAAGGTTGGACGGGGCAGAACGAGAAGCAGGTCACTAATGGTCTTAAATTGCCTCTTGAATGGGTTAATATCCAATGTTGAGGGGGTGTTTTGGGGGTTTTCTGTATCTTTTTGGTGTTTTGTTGTTGGTTTGGGGGTGGGGGAGAGGGCGGTTTGGTTATTCTGGGGTTTTTTGGTTGGTTAGTTGTTGGGGGGGTGGTTTTTTTGGTTGGTTGGTTTTTTATTCCCTCATATCTCTCACACACACACAAAAAAAAAAGGAAATTCACAAATTGAATTCATCTAGTCTTATTTCAACAACACAAACTCTGTTTGCTAGAAGCAATTTAAGCAAATGCACAACTGTTAGATAACTGACAGGTCCCATTTTCTCCAACAAAAACGTGTTGCTTTGCCCCTGTTGTATGACAAACTGCAGACGGGGTGGCGAGCCTGTGTTCAGACAGAGCAGCATTATGGTGGGTTTACATTAGGACTAGCAGAGAGCTGAGACTGAACACTGCAAATAAAAGCTGACCCATCTGGTGGGAGCAGATTGCATCAGGGGCTGGTTCTTACTCCTCTCGCAAAAACCCTGCACACAGTAGTACAGTCACACTTCGGACAGAACAGGCTGGGCACTACCAGTCCTGGGAGGGGCCAGGTCCTACCCCATGAATGAAGACCTCAATAGCCTCTATGCAGGTTTGAAAAGGTTGGAAGTCACAGCTCAAGTTTCCCATTGCAACTCTGGTTTTGACTATTTCCCTCCTCTCTGTAGCCTTGTTTCTGCCACAAGGCAATGCACCTAATCACCAGTCTGAGACTCCAAATCTCCTTTAGGTACTTCAACTTTCTAGTGCCAACCGGGAATATACTAACACTAAAAATCAAAATAAATTCTTTCCCAACTAATTAATAGCTTTTCAGGCCGTTTGTTAAGCCTGAAGCCATAGATGCCTGCATACACTGCATAGCTCGGAAAGCACTGCATTGTTCAAGCTGGGGAGAACCATGATGACCCCAAGGTTCTGCCATGCATGCCAGCACTGAGCACAAGGCACATGAAGAAAATGACAACCTCTGTCTCACTGAACATGCAGGTCTCAGACCTTCATGGCATCACCAGCTACATCATCCCAGCCACTGCCAGGAGAAGCAGTGGCTACACAGCTCAGTGTTTCAGCTTTGCCACTTGTAAAGGAAACAGTTGCTGGCACGTCCTGCCTCTTCCTCAGAATGTGACAATGGCACATAGGCTTCATTGAAAGACAGTGTTTCAAAGCCTCATTTTTTCTTCCCTTAATTTCAATCCGTTGCTCACAGCACGTTGCTCATCATTATGAAAATGAAGCCTCTCTCTTCTTGCTATTTACAACCTTCAGAAACCTGAAGACTTTAATGCTCCCACAGAAAACTAGTTTGTTTTTTTTCTGCTTTTTTAAATGGCCTGAGTCAAGTTCACTTAAACTGGGAAGAGACTGGAGCATAAACCAAAGAATGCCTCTCTCTTTAAATTTTCACTTTTAAAGGTGCAAGTAAGCAAAGAAGTAATACTTTCAGCCCTTACACAGTCACAGACTTGAATAACACAATGGACATAGATCTCACTCAGAACAACCTACATTCTTGTTGCTGAAGAAGCTGACCCTCTGCATGAATACATTTCTTAGATACTTTTTTTCAGGAAGAGGGACAGGCATCTTTTCTGTCACAAGTAACCAAGAACTCATGATTATTGCTGACAGTGTTTCCTGGCCTCATGGTGCTACAGGATTGAGTCAGGGAGAACAGTGCCACTTACTGAATCGACAGGATTGCTTCACACAATCATTTTGTGGAAGGTTGCTTGTCTGGGAAGTCTAGTACTGCTTTGCTTTAGCCGTTGCCAAAGAACCCAGAGATGAAGCACTACAAAATGTAAACAAAACTGGGAATAGCATTACCATATGAGCTTTCCACCATCATTCAAACTGCTTCCCTTTCCTGCCCCAGCAAAGAGATGCACATAACCTGACTGAACATTTTCATTCGTTCAGCCAGGCTGCTGACCATTTCCAATGCCCCAAAAGGGCTCATTATTTCCTCTCATGACTACTCCCATAGGTAGGTAGGCTACCATCTATCTCTCTCATCACTGCCTTCCCCTTTCACAAGAAGAAACATCCCTCCCTGTGGCACCATGGGGAACATAGAGCCCTTTGCACTGTCCACAGTTCCTGCTTGGCAAAAAGGGCCAGGGCTTTAACTGCTCTGAATATCGCCTCCTGAGACCCACTATATTGTCAATTCACTTCACCAACCTCAATAACATCCCCTTTGTGAAGGTCTGAAAGACAAATCCATCCTTGGTATAACACTACTGCCCTCAGTGGAGTTGTAGCAAAGTTGAAATTGGACCAAACTCTTCGCTTTGATTTGCTTTAAAAGCTGGTTTGCCCATGTGTATAATTATTAGAAGCAGACTCCTCTCTCAATATGAAGCCACTTCTCTGTACCTACTATTTCATCTTAACGCAGCCATCTGAGTTAGACGTGCCTATGCGAAGCAGATCAATAGAATGTCTCCTGCCCCTGCCAGTATTAATTCGACATCATACACATCTTTTTGCCACTTGCCTTTTAGTGTTTTTTGTGTAGGAGGTAAGGGGGTTGGCAAGTATTTTCATTAGTTCGGTGTCTTTGTTTATGACAGGTGGAAAGCCTGCCAACAACACGCCAAATGCTCTCAAATTAAAGTCAGTTCAGTGGCTGTGATTAGATGAATTGTGACTGATTTCTAAACCCTTCACTTCTCAGCCATAAATCCCTCTTGCTCCCCAATCACCTGAAGTAATGACTAATGCTAGGTTCCCCTAGTTACACAGGAAAAGGGAAAGGTGCTTGGGGATTAGACAAGAAAGTCTGCTGCCTCCAGCTTATTTTCAGGCTTTCATCAACATCAAAAAATTAAATGTGATGAGAGAAGCCATATTAACTATATTGCTCCTCTCCTTTCATCCCTTGCTGTGTAAGTGCTGTACACAGCTTATTTTCCTTTCAGTTGATATTAACTGCCATTTCCCAACATGTTCTTCTCCATTCATTTCCTGATTCATTTGTCATTATCATTCACACATGCAGACTTCCACTGCAAAAGCCAGTCACTTCTCTCTTTCACTATAACCATGCCAGCATATCTGTGGATTTTAACTCCTGATTTACATCAGCAAAAGATAACCAAAATACTTCATCCTGTCCAGTGCTGGGCATCCCCAGCTCTCACTGAGGCATGAAAGTGAATAGCCCTCAGACACAGATTCCCATTAGTGATACAATTAGGAAGGCATGACAAGAAACAGATTAAACCTTCCCCACATCTTGAACAATTAACAATAAATATGAAGCAATATTTCTATTGACCATGGGTTACTGCAAGACTAATAAGCTTGTCTTTTCTCATAAATAAGAAGCCCAGTTCCCTTATGAACTGAAGAAATAATCATGCATCTTCATTTTTTACTGGCTGTAGGGGAATTGCCACCTCCTCCTCCCACGTTTCCTCTGAAAATGGCTCCATGGCACAGGTAGCCTTCATTATACACAATTACATTTCTGAATCTAGGCAGCTTTAGAGAGCAAAGCTACAAAAATTAAGAAACTTCTCACAGAAGTTGCACAACACACGTTTTATAGCACAATTTTCTCAGGGAATTCCCATTCCTATCATCCACCTGTTTCACTACAAGCACCTACAGAGGTAGAGCAATTGCAATCTTTCAGCAAGCCAGGGATAACAGTAAATGGTTCGCCTGTGAAATATGTCAACAGTTCTCAGCCTCAGCCAGAGGAATCCTCAGAAACTAAGAGCTCATTAAGCACAGGATATAATTAACTCTTTGCACACTCTAAATAGTGTTTATTAACAGAAAATATCCTCCAAGAAACAGCAAGGAGTAATGCCTTATCTAGTGAGGTTGCACAGAGATGTTTGGGCTACTGCTTGCAGAGAGCCTTAAATACCTGAGTATCAGTAATCACAGAAGGCTTCAGTAGATTTCTATTTTCATTATGAAAATAAGTTTAAAGACACCCCAGTACTTACAGTGTTTCCTTAAAGTAAAATGATCTTAAACACTAGACTGCAGTGGTTGCATTGTCTTTTAACAGCTGCTATATGACAGATTATTTTAATGACAAACTCCTCCTCAAAGAAAAATAAATCTCTGCAGTCTATATCTTATTCTTGTTCCTAGTACCGAAAATAGTGTTTCCTATAGGAATCTTTAACCAGTATGATATATTCTGGACAATAACCACCATAAACACCGGCTAATATGCATCACAAAGTATTTCATCCTAGAGAGCACTATCACTCTGGAAACCAAGGCACAAACAGCAGCAGTTTTTCAGTGTGCCTGCCATATACAAAGCAGCTGCTACTCAGTTGCTTGGGCACACAGTCTGGGTTGGAGTTGGGCCATTTTCTCCCCCAACTCTCAGCAGTGTGTGAAGGGCAGCATTTTGAGGTGGGAGGACAGCATCCCTGTGAGCACACCCCACTTGCCAGCCACAGTTGCTAGGGAACTTCATCGTGGCAAAAGTGTCAGAGCTGTTGTCACAGGGCTGCTGCTACTGCGCTTCCAACCTAAAAGCCAAGCCACTGCCCATATTGCGTGAAAATCCCCACTAGCTTTGACATCCTTCAAATCACATCAGGACCTCTCTGTCCCCCATGGAGAAGGAGCTGCTGCATTGAGGCAGATTATATCTACTGCAAATTAGTATCTAACATCACGATAGTGCATCCTTGCATATGAGAGCACTGCATTGTTTGTTGGGTGCTGGCTTGTGGTGTGGTTTTAAAACAGAAAATTAAATGTATGTTTTCAGATGACAGCCAGATCACACTGTTTTACAACTTTAAAAACATGTCATGTTACACAAGAGCCTTATAAAGGATTAAAAATAACTAAGAATAAATAATAACCATGTCCTGCACCCTAAATGCTATATTACATCTTTAATTAAAAGCATGCAACACAGATTTGCTGCTGTCTTAGTGAATGGGGGAGGGTGTGGATAACCACAGAATCCCTTTCTGCCTTCGGCACCTGCTGAAGAAAGAACTATTTGATCCAGCTGAGCCTCTGATCAAGTAGAAATTTGTAGATTGACAATCTGGTTATTAATTTTCCCTGCAAATGCGGCAGGTAATCATTCAAGGGAGGAAGGGCAAGGGGATGTAGTAAAACAAACACTGCAACCATTCTACTTCCTCACCCATGGCTTACATGCCTTTAACTGCAAATTGTACCAAATGCTGAATCAATTGTTCTATGACCTTGAACTAAGTGAAAGGGCAAAACAAGAATCTCTAAAAATGATAAAGGTAAGCTATCACAGCTTGTGAAAATAGTAATCAATAAACCACTTCCCATTTAACAACCCTCCTTCGAAACAGACTGGTATTGAATGCACTCTGCCCAAACTATTCATTTGGAGATAAACCACCACACAACAAAAACCAACCACAACAACGTTCGGGCCAGCTATACACATGCAGAACACTGAATAATCCTTTTGTGATTCTAAATCACAAAATTAACAGTACACACCTTACCTAGCCACAGAAGCTATAGACTAAGAAGTTATAAACCCCCCTGTTCTCACAGTAAGAACATCAGAATCCATTCTATGTCCCTTTCTCATAAGTATCTCAAGTCTTAATTTTAAGCTCTATCTGCACTGAAAGGTCAGGAAAGACACTATTCTCAGTTCTGCCAGATATTGGGAAATCTGTTCCCACTATTTTCTGTCTATGACTAAGAACTACTCTGCAAGCTTAATTTATTTGATTCTTGCCATTTCACAGTTATTCTTCACTTCCCACCTATATCCTTTTTAAGCCATAACATATTGCTGGGGCTCTTATGAACAGCTTCCCTACAACATTACATACACTTAAATTATAGATTCATTAGTTTTAAAGTGGTCTGGGCTCTTCTGCTGTTTACAACACTTTGTATAACAAGACTCAGACCTTGACTGAGGTCTCTGGTCCTTCCCACATGCAAAAAACTGGTGCACACACATCCAACATTACAGTGAAGAGTGTTAGTGTCCCTTTTTACAAAGCAGAAGAACTTATGACACTGAGGAATATAGTTATTTTTTCAATAGTTGTCAGGGACATTGTAGTTGAAGCAGCTCCCACAAATTTACTTTTTGGTCACAAGACACTTCCAGCCTCTAAATCTCTTTTGCCCGCTATGCTACAATATTCCAATTCCTCCCCTTTCACTTCGGAGTACATCACATGGGACACCATCAGCCTTCCTGCTTTCATTTTCATGTTTTTTTCCTTGTGGATGTATTTACCATTAGACACCTCTAGAGAGCCCTATGACAAACTCAAGTGCAGCATTATTCTGCTGCATGGTCCCCACAGAGCAGCCTATTCAACCTGATGCCCACCCAGTTTCTCCCTCCAAGTACACAGTGCCTTCTCTCAGGTGGACGTGCAATGCTGCCAGAGTCCTGCCCTCCCCACAGGGTCTCCGATCAAGCCTGGGAACCTCTTTCCAGGCTGCCCCATTTTCGCTTCCTTACTTGATGACCTCCAGCTGCCTCAGTGCTTCAGGCAGGTCTCTCATGGTACCTCCACTACTGCAGTATTGTGTGCTGAAGTTGTTCAGCCAGGCTGTTTTATGCATCACCTCAGGATTTCCAAAATAACATTTTCTGATACAGCTGTAGCCTTGGCCTTCTGCATCACTGAGTCCCAATGCTTTGCTCCTCCTTACCAAGCAGCTGCTATTCCCTGTGGAGCCCTGGCAAGCTGCTTTCCTTAGACAGACCATCAACTCCCCTGCTGCCCTGGGTAAGTGCCTCTCATCATCAGGAATGGGAAGCAGGACTTAACTCCCAACCAGTTTCCCTCAGTTGCTGGTTTCCTGGAGCAAACAGCAGCGGTTTGTGCTCCCTGGGTGCTGGCCAGCTAGGCAAAAAGCCCAAAAAAGAGACAAGCAGAGCAGCACAAATTATTCCCTGTCTAGTTCATCATCCCAATTTTAATTCAGTATTCTGTTGATTATTCAGAATATTAAACTCGTGTCCCACTTCTCTGTGGTCAAGGTAAACTTACATTTGTGAGGGCGGGTCATTTCTTTGGGAATAAGCCTAGCCAGGAGTGCCAGGCTACTTGCACTCCCGCTCTAATTTGTTGACATGCATGTATATACTTGGAGAAGATCAGAGCTGGCAATAGCAATTTGCAGCTTGTAACTCAGATGCAGAACTGCTCTGAATAACAGCTCTGTTTCACAGCATCAGTCAGACTGTTCCTCCAGCTCTGTTGCTTCCAAATATTACATGCAGCTCCAAGAAACCCTCCAGACCTAATCCACAAGGTCTGCTTCTGTCCAAGGCTCAAGGTTGCCTTGTTACTTGAAATAATAATTAATACATAAGTCTGCACACTGTCCACTCAAACCCTGGAGACATAGAGAGCATGATTTGGCTACTTGTCATATTAGAAGATTTGCTCTATGGGTTTTCAACAAAAGTGTAAATGGGGATTCTTGAAGAGGTTTAAATACTTAATTTTGACATTTTCAGATTAAGTTGGTCTCTTGAGAAACACCAAGATATTTTGGCTTTTGATTTCAAAATGAGTCTTCAATTTGTCTGAAGTTATATTTCTAAGAATCAGTTCCAGAGGAGGGGGGTGAGGGTGAAATAGTAATAATTAAAAAGTGTCTTGCTTCCTGTCAAAAAAAAAGAGGATCAGTTGCCAAAGTGTTAACTTTTTTCGCATTTTGTTGAAGAGTACATGCACAAAACTTGTTCAATCTGAGCAGTGGTGGTTTTGCCTTCCAATTTTTCAATTTGTTTTTTTATACCAAACTTCCAGGTTTTGAGCAGCCCTTTCCAGCATCAGTCTATAAACTACTCTGCTCTCTTTTAATCCTACAGACTCTTAATAGCTGTAGAACTACTAAGCAGGTAAATACGTTTTTGCAAAAGCTGAGCCCAAAACAGCAGTAGATTAAAACTCTCCAAGCTCAAATCATCTCAAATGTATGGATACATCTGAAAAAAAATGGATTTGTTGCTGGAACAGCTGGATGAAATCGCACAGAACAGCTTGGCAGGTTACACAACAGAAATCTCACCATTTTCTGTGAACAAGTATTACCTCCCCTATCCCTATCCCACGTGACCCTGTTTGGAAACGGTACAATTGTTCCTATATTTTCAAATGTATATAGCAGCCAATTGCATTTCTTCCTGATGAAGCCACTAGAACATTTAAAATGCACTTCGGTTCCCAAGAAAATATTATATATTTGAGTTTGGATGATGCCTCAGCAAACACAAAGGGATGCATACACATCTCCCGAGGAAAAAGCCTTACATCTACACAGCTGGATGCCTATGGCACATCATTTGTAACAGCCAACCATACTGCTCCTAGAGCTGCTTTTTGCACACATTACAGGGCTAGACATATAGGACTTCGTTTATTTTTTCTACTGCTTTGACAGCAGTCATTCTGAAGCAGAATCTAAGTTTAAAAGGCTGTTTTGCAAGTCAGCCTATTCAAAATCAGATCCAAGATCAACAGCGCAGGGTCCTTGAAGGCATATCTTTCCAGCTGACACACACACAAATACACCTCCTTTTCTCTGTCACTAATTAGAGTCATGTCAAACTTTAAGTCTGGCTCTGCAGTATACTCACAGAAACTTCAAAAGACAGGAAAAGGCACAAGATTTGCTCTGAACATCCAGCTAAATTACTATTTTCCCACCACCACAGTTGCTGGGAGTGTACATAGCAGGTCTTTTTTGTTACAGATAACCATATTGTTTATGGCAATCTGCATATTACTAATTTCACATACTTGAACACTTCATTGAAAATAAATAGAAATTGCAATTACACCCTCAAAGAGCTAAAGTAGGCCATAATAAAGAGAGCCTTTTTTTTTTTTTTTAAGGTCATGGACAGTTTGGGCACACACCATGATCTCAATTTTTTAATTGTTAACTGAGGTGAATCTAGTTGACCCAACATTAACCAATGTAAGAAACTCACATACTGTATTGGTATCACAGGACACAAAAAAGGACAGCTCACAGACAGCCTCCTCCACTCTTTTTGCAATGCATAAGTACACACTCATCTTCAAGATAATGCAAGTTGGTGCCAAAACTGTAAGACATCCTATTAAGCAGTTAGAAAATGTTATTGGTTTGAGACAAATAAGGCACAGCTCTTCCCTGGAAATCAGCTTACTGCTATTGAAAGACTTTGTGCAGTACATATGATGCTGCACAGTCTTTGTGTTCCTCTCTTTCAGGATGAGTAAACATATGCATATATAAGTTATATATACAGATTATCTGCAATACAGTCAAGAACTGTATCTGCAGTACATCAGAAAACATTCCAATTAGCTTTGAGTGAGACAGCTCTGTTATCCATAGCAGCAACACTGCAGATTCCTGGTACCCACTGCCTGCACAAGCCCATTCGGGATCCCACATGTGCTATCAGGAGCTCAGGCCATGTCCCCAAAGCTTGGCTGCTTTCTGAGGAGAGATTTCTCACAGCTGTCATCCCCAAGTCTTCACATGGACTAGTTCTACCTTGGACTGCAGTTAAGGTATACTTCTACCAGTCCCTTAAAGCTGCATCTGGGTTTTGCTCAGAGGAGCTGAACTCTGACCCTGGACATGTTGCCACAACTTCCCACAGCTGATCACTTGGACTGGAAGAACAGGAAACAGTTTAATAACTCTGCCTGAAAACTACTGGGAGACTTGTGTTCTTGTTCCTTACAAACATAGTCTTGCAAGATGATGTACATTTCTGTGAAACTGCTCAAAAACTTCCCACAAATGCCTATTAGTGATAAAGCTACTGAAGAACCTCACTTGAAGGCACAGTGCCTAACATGACCAGGTGTTCACTGAGGAGAAATTACTGAATATTATATATAATTGAAAGTAATGCTTAGAAATTAAAAAACAGATTAAGCAGGACAACTGATTTCTGTGTCTACCTATTTTTTCTTATATAACCTTATGCAATGTCTGTCTCTGTGTATTCTTCCACGAATCACATTTACTAGCACACAGGAGAATTAATATAAAGAACTATTGTAAGACAGTGATCCTCTTGAATAAAATGTAATAGGTGCAAAACAAATTATTTGCCGTATTTTGCAGGAGGGGGATCATCTGCAAGCTGGAAAAGATTTTTGGTGGATGCTCAGTCTGTTCATCAGATCATAATTAGAGGATCCTCCAACACTGCCGTACTGGCAGAGCCTGTGCAGAAGCCACACATGGTTTCTACCAGAAAGCCTAACTCCACAGAGCACTTCTGACCACAGATGACCCTGCTCCAGTTGTCCTAGGTCTGGCACCAGGGCTAAGGCTTCAAGTCTTTGATTGCTTAAACATGATCCTCAAAAAGTTTCAGCTCTTCAGAGCATGCACTAACTTACATTCAGCCTTCTCAAGTGTCACACAGCAAGCTTTACATGGAAAAAGTTATCATGATTTTTAAGAATGTAAATGCAATTTACACCTTGTGTAGTTCATTAGAAGCTGTCCCTTGTGTCAATATTAGTTTCTATCAGTGATAGAAGCGTCACATTCTCAGTAACTCTCAGAGTTCCTCTTAATTTCATTATTATTTCAGCCTCCTAACTCTTTCTGATAATCCACAAACATATTCAGCTAAAGTTTGATCCTATCAAAATCAAACTTGAAACAGCCAAGCACATTTTGACACTGCCTTTCGGCTGTACTGAAGACAGATTTATTTGCAAAAGCAAACTAAAAACTGCTTTCAGGGAAATATTTTCTAGAGTAGCTGCATCATCACCTTTTGTTGTGTTCAAACAAACAGCTATTTCAGTAAAATTTAGTTTCATAAGAGTCTTACAAAAACCTCCACTCAGTAAATCACACAAAATTGAAATGGTAGTCAAGTTAATAGAAGTTTTGCATTCATGGAAAGAAGAGGATCATGCAAGTGATAAACTTAACTACACTGAAAACTAGACAGTAACACAAGCCTTGTCCATCAACCCATTAATTAAAAATATTAGACATTACAAACAGGAACAAAACTCTTATTGCTCATACAAGTTCCATTTCACACCATTTGATGAGGTCTCCTACAGGTTGCAGAATTATTTCCTCTATTTAAGCAAGCACCATATTTCACAAGCAATCAAATCCCAGATATACAAGAACTCTGATAGGCAAGGAACAATTACGAGAAGTTGTACAGCAAATGAAAGTCTTTCCACCCGCTTTTACTGCTATACCCATTTCACCACCATCAGTAATTAACACCATGAGCTGAAATTTTTTAAAAAGGAAACAAACATGACTTATCTCACTTATGCTGACAGAAACCAAGAACCACCTTACTGGCATGAGATGGTAGCCAGATTCCCCATGAATAAAAGGACGCAGTTTACAACAGAACACAATGTCCAGCGATGAAAAACAGCATCTAGAAAATCAGAAATTAGGGAAGACCATATCTTCAGGTGATTTCAAGACAGCCTTGGTTTGTGTTAGAATTATTTTAATATCACTGAATACAAAATTGTCCCCAGAAGATGAAAGGGCTTTGTTCAGGGCAGCATTAATGCATGCTGGCTGTCTTGCTTCAAGGAAAGAATAAACCTATATAGTTTAATACATTATTATATTGCCTGCTTCAATTCTTTTCACAGCATACGTCTGGTTTTATGTTGTTCAGCCTTGCTGTTGTTTCCCCCTTCATCACTTTCTACTCCTTGGTGTATAATTGTTTCCCCTAGACTATGTTGTAAATTAGATTTTTAGTTGAGCCATTCTTAGCTATAAAACAGAATGAATCTTGTTTTGTACAAGCACAAATAATTTGTGTTTTACCATCTTCAGAAGAGACAACCCAAAGGAGACCACTGCAGCACTCAACGCTTTTCTCAGAGCTCATCTAAAGGACTCAGGCTCAGCTCCATGAAAGAACTAGCAAGGGTGCCTGGGTGTGGGTGGAAAAGAGGAAAGCAAAGATGAGGAAGTTTAGATAACAAACTAACACAGGGCGGATGTGACAGAGCATGGTTTTGTGAACCACTGATTTTATAGTGGAGTTACAATAAGTATATCCAATTTTGACAGAACACAGTAAAGATTGGGGGGAGGGGATGGTGCGGAAAGTAAGTTCTGAGAAACAGAAGCAGTCAGATAAATATCTTTTCTCCACACACAAATAAGCCCAAGAGAAGCTCCAGAAAGAGAGTCCATTCCTCCTGCTGCATCTTTACTATAAGAAAAGCATTTTTTGTGGTCTTGCTCTTCTTATACTGACAAGAATTGTCTGTTAGAAGAGCAAATAATTATTTAGAGGAGAGGAAAAGTAAAGGACTTCCTCCTCTGTTATGCATTACTAATTAGCTCCAAGTTGGGGGGTAGGGTTTAGCATAGATGATTGTCAATGCAAAAAGCATTCTGACAAAATATTCATTGAGGCAAGCTGTGCAAATGACTGCTGCCAGCCTGGAAACAACGGCTCCATTGTTCTGCAGAGTGAATTGATTTGGGAACAATCTCAGAGGGTCCAGCAAAGAATACAAGGTAATGTTTTTGCAAATTCAGCTCACTTTATATGGTTCAAGAGCACGTTCTCTTTTCAGGAAAGGATGTTGAGCTGCACTCAGAGCCCAGGCTCAGTTATTGTAAGCAATAACTGTTTTGCCAACTTACTGTATGCCAATTTTAATGTAACTACCTAATTCAATGAGATAAAGCAAAGAAACATGCTCTTCATCCTGTTTAAAAAGACTTGAAGAATGGAAGTGAGAAAGGAACATGTGATGCTTGGTTGTGGCATTGAGTACTTAGGAACACCTTGTAGAAGCTTTTTTCCTCTTCCCCTTTCCCCCGCAGCCCGTTAATCCCAGTGCTTCTTACAGTGGTCATGAGGCCAGGTTGTCTTTGAGGCAAAGACTCTCCATAGCATTGCAGGGAGGTAGGACTGACACAGATACTGCACCGAGGCATAAAACCAAGAGCCTATTAGCAAGATGAAAGGAAAGGAATGTCAGTTTTCTTCCTGCATTGCATTCTCATTCCCATGGTTGACTGGTATGAATGACAAAATGGTGTTAATGGTGCCCACGTGGTCTGCAATGAAAGACATCGAAGACTTTCAATAGTCTGGGGAATATTTCACATTCACATTCTTTGTTCTAACAAACATGGAAGAAGTGTCTTTTTGTATCATACAGTATTTGTGCAACTCATGTGTTTTAAACCCCAGTTGGCAGGAAAAGCCCCCATTATTTTAATTGCCTCCCATCAGTAATTCTTTGACATAGTAAATCACACTGTCCTTATCTGAACATCTTCATTCCACTGAAAGGGAACACTGTAGACTTATGATGTCAAAATAATATATTAGACGTAAAAATTATCCAGAATAATGCAAGTTCATCTCTTCAACCCAGCAGGATAATATCTGCTTTCATGCAGGACCTTAAGTGATCCAGAATGAGCCACAAAGCAAAGAATTAAACCTGAACAGGGCCACAAGCTGTGTGAAAATAAAAGAGAAGAGAGAATATCAGTGCACTGCAAACTACAACAGTGTGTGTGGAATGAAGGTCTGTTATTCACAATACTTGATAGTCCATCAGCAATTCCCCTTCCATTAACACTGCAACCCTCAGCCTCCCTGCTTCATTGATGCTGCTTCCACAGTTTCATTCCCCTTACCCATCTCCTCTCCACCTGTCCTTCTAGGCTGCCTTCCTCTTGTTTTATGTATTTCCACAGAGTAAAATGCACAACAGAAGTTCAAATTTAGAAATTCCCCTGTGACATTTCACGCTGGGTGAATAACTTCTTGCTTACAACTTCATGTTTTTAAGTGACTGGGTCTGAATTCCAGAGCTAAAATGTACTGGATGTCATGCTTGTGTTCCCAAGAGGCTGCAGACACAGTGCTGCTGGAACAGGCAATGCTGCACGGGGTCTGATCCAGCTCCCAACAGCAATGGTCTCACACAGCTCTATAGGGGCTGTATCAGCCTCCTCAAGTTCCTCAGGGGGACTTTGCTGTGATTCCTTAGGAGCACAGAATAGTCTGCAGTCAGCTGAGCACTAACAATTTTCATGATGTACAATAGGGCAGAAAAAAATACATGAGGACATAGTTTGAATCAGTTACATACACAGAACTATAGATAGGGTTAGGTTCAGACTGGAGAAAATTCCATTTAAATGTGTCATATCTACTTCATCTAATCATTACTGATTGTTTGCATTAATAATCATCACTAACACTGGTGTCAAGCTACTGTGTTTTGTTGGGTTTTGCAGTATGTTTTTATTTTGTAATCTGGGAACAGTATTTTGAAGTTTGCAATTTATTTTTAGCTGACATTGGTTAAATACTTAAGTATATTTTTCTCATGCTTTTAAATGAACTCACACAGGAAACATAACCAGGTACTGTTCTGACCTCAATATTTGTCTAGCATAAATCAAAACACAATGCCTTTTTTTTAAACTTATTTCTCACTCTGGTGTTATCAGCCCTCATGTTAGACCACATGTACTTACAAGAAAGTTTTCGCTTGAGAGGTAGGGAACTAACTACAAAGGCAGAAGCCCCTGATAATGAGCAGGCCCTCCAGGCACATGCTGAAACAAGTGACTTGCCTCCAAATTCTTTTCTTGTGAGTGGGATTAACAGATCAGACCCCAAGCCTTATACCCACCATACATCCTATTTTACAACTAAATGCTTCTCCCTTTGGAACCAGCCCCATGTTCCAACAACTCCACAGCTTAATTCATCATAAGAAAAAAAAAAAAAACACACACACACAACACACACACACATTGACTATGACTGACAATTTAATGTGGGATTATACCTTGCACTGCTTATCCTGCTGTTACCCACAGGCTCAGATTTGGCTGCAAAGCAATTTTTCCATAAGGTACAAAATGCAGAGGTCTCTCCAAGAGCCCTCTGAGCCATGGCAAATTAAACATGGACTATTTCACAGTGAATCCCAGTTTTGCCCAACAAATTATTTTTGTTGAACTAGCCTGAAGTAGTCTTATCCTCAAAGCAGCCTATGGTCCTAAAAAAACAAGCTGAAAATCCATTTACATGAAGGTCTTTTCCAGCAATTATACCTGCCTCCAAATTACATTCAAAAACAGTCACATGAATAGTTTTACAGAAGACAACACTTTCACATACCTACAATTACCTGTACATTTCTCTGAAATGATTCAGCTGATTAATACAGGGAGGTTACATCAAGTGCCATAGCTCTTCAGCTAATGTCCTTAGCTTGAAGTTTGCACTAATTTTGTCAAGCCTAATGTAAGGACCTTGTGCCCAAAAGCTTTTGAATTTTTTCCAACTTCATCAGCCATTCCAATAGAATACATAATTTCAACCTATAAATTTTGTATCTTACACCTGAATGACTGCAAGATGCCAAGCCTACCAGTACTGCTATAAGTATGACCCAATCTATACTTCAAAATATGAAAATCAGCCTACTAAGGATGCCAGATCTTCGAGTACGAAGCATAATGATTTTTAAAAGTAACTGAACAAAAAAAAATAATTTCTAAGACTGTATTACCACCTTTCTTTTGACAGACTTCTAGTAAAACAACAACTCTAAAAATACTTGTCCTTAACAAAGCATGAGGTAAGTTTTGTTTAAAACCCGTGTTCCTGCTTAAAGGATGTCAACAGAAATATATTGTCATCATGTTAAATAATCATTTCAAAGCAAGAGGAGCTGGCCATATTTCAGGTATTAAATGCATTTTTCCACCCTCAATCCCCTCCTTCACTGTTCCCAAAAATCTCTCACTCTGACAGCAGAGATGTTAATAGATGCAACATATAGCAGGTACACTGTTCCAAGACAGTCAGAAGGAAGCTTTGGTGTGAATAATGTTGAGGGCACCTAGGTTTAACATACCATTTGGTAACATGAACTAAAGACAAGGGAAAACTAATAGCTGAAAAACTCAAAATAGATCCAAATGGCCTGCAGTACAAGAAAGCACAATCCTTGCAATCAGCTTGTCAGCATAGCTCCCATTACACTTATCAGTAATTCACTAGTGCAGGGACCTTTAAGATAAAAATTCACCATTGAACAATATTAAACAGACTGCTTATTTTGTAGTGTCTGCAATGTCACAATACAAGTTGGTTATCCAGTTCCTGGGTGACCTAAGCCAGCAGCATTGCACATGGGTCACCAGTGTCCTGAAATTACTCCTCCAGCCTTCTGTACTGCAATCTGTCCTCTGCTAGATTAAAGAGGACTAAACTTTCACCTGAGACCACACTTATTTTAAAACACATCTCAAGATATAAGGCAACATGCATCTGCTGTGAGGTTATTACACTCTATGCTGTACTAACAAACTAAACACCTTCCTGCATCTCCATTGCCAAGAGGCCTCCTGGTACTGAGGTAAGAAGGTTCAGTCAAGTGAACCAATGCTGATGAAGCAAGCTGGCAGCATAGAAAAACTGCTTAGTTCTTTACATTTAATAGTAATTTCTCAAAAGCACTTTCCAGGTTTTGAGGTGAGAGTGGAAAAAGGAAGAGAGAACAAACTAATGAAAAGCATTTCTTTTTCATGATTAGACAGAAGTCATTAGAACTTGAGACACTGAACAGGAGGAAAACTGCTGGTTTGCAGGTTAGGCACTTCCACGCTGGGTCGACTGGCCAAATGAAGCATAAGGAATCCTGCATCACTGACAGGGAGATTGTGCTGCACGCTGGAACCCACCAGCTCCAGAAACAGCCCCTTTTGTGGGTCTCCAGCAAGCTACCAGCACAATCTTTAGTGTGACAGCCTGCTGGACAAACTCACACAAATTTTTTGCTTTTACATCCTCACTGCATATTTTGCTTTCCCAGCAGCTTTCCATTTCACAAGAGCTCATGGACTTCTCAGCCTTGGGCAGAGGGTGTGAACTCCAGTACATATTGTGAAGTATCGCTATTGTGAAAAACTGCTAACCTTTGAAGAGAAGCAGCAGGCAAAGCTGTTAAAATACATGCTTAATTCACAGCAATGATTGCACTCCAACACCACAAACAAAAGCAAGCCAGCAGGAGAGGAAACCCATACACCTAGACACTTCCAGAAATGTTTTGAAAAATTTCTTTTTGCATGTTGCCTTGGACAACACAGAGATACTCAATTTTAATTACCACCAGGGTGCCGAGAGCACAGATGGATGCCTGCTAATTGAAGCTACTACCGTTTCATGTAAATTGAAAGAATAAATCAAATAAATAAATATCAGCTTCCCAGGAACCTTAAAAGCAAAAAAAAAAAAAAAAAAAAGGTAATGAGATTTGGAAGCAAAGAAGGAAATTGTTGTCAGTGAAAAACAACCAGCAAAGATAACAGACCTCTGCCAGCAGATGACCATCAGTAACAACTTTGTCTCATCAGGAAGCAACTTGACAGCCAAGTCTGTCGATTAGAGGGACAGCCATAAGCCAGGCAGATACACTGTGGGGACAGACCAATTCAGGCAGGTGTTGTCTTAAATCCAGTGGAAACAAGCAGTAATGCAAGTTACAGCTCCTGAGGGAGGCATGGGGCAAAAAATAATCTAGTCAACATGCATGAAACCAAAGTAAGCAACTAAAGACCACTGAGAAAGATCATTGCCACGTCTTCAATAAGAAGTCATGAAGTGGGAAAGCAAGACAATGAAGCATGGACAGGTAGATAAGTCTCCATTAACAATAGTCTCTGCTATATGCAGAGATATTCAACTGAGATATTAAAATCCTTTCATAGTTAATTTAGAACTCCAGAGGAGTGACAGGTTCACAGCCCTGAATACTTAAGTGTTTCAGGAATATGAAATAGTGACTATAAAAGTGAGAAAATTTTTGTAGACACTGTTACATGATTTCTCTTTGACATTGAAAACAAGGAAATCAGCTGTGAGAGTGGATTCTTGCTAGAGCCAGTATCATACTTGGAAAAGGCCAGTGAATAGACTCAGCCTGTAGTTACCGTCAGTAAACACAAGCCTGAGATGAACTGAAATCACACAATATCACACCTCATACTTGGCAACAGACTCCAGAAGCCACTCCACTCATTGCTCTGGGATATACTGTGTCAGCAGAATCCCACACCAGCCCCTCAGTATTGTGCCTTCTGGATGGTTTCACAAGAAATGAGCAGTGTTGTGAACAACACTCCCCAAAGCAAAACTCTCCCCTCAAGGCTGTCTTATTCCCAGCACAGGTGTGACAACCGCAGCTGTGTTACAGGATCTGCATACAAAGAGAAATAAGCCAAAGATGACAAACTGAATATACAGAAAAGTATTCATGAATGAAACAAGCTTCCCTAAAAAGCAAATGGCAACAGACCTATCTAGACAGGGAGTATTAATCACTTAAAACACAGAACCTCGGTAAGCTGTGACAATTTATAGGAAAGATAACTGATTTTACAGGTCAATATTCCTAGCTACAGGCAGCATGAGAAGAAAAAGTGGAGTCACAGATAATATGGTTAAACATTGTACAAAATTAATCTACAGATTCGATCAAACCATTTCACCATAAGATGTCAGCCTGTTCATAAAATATTTGCATGATTTCCTTCCCTATAATATGGCATACAGGAGAGTTTTCAGACCAAAACTTTGTACAGGTAAGGCTCAAATCAACTATCGTAGGACTTAGATGAAATATCATGCCAGTGTTTTCAGAAGCATAAAATAGTTATTTTAATAGTATAGATACACTTGAGCTATAAAAACAAGGCTGAATAATCACATTGACAAAGCACCCTTAAAAAAAAAAAAAGAAAGAAAAATCAGCATCAGTAAATAAAGCATTAATTTACTCCAATATCTTAAACAGTCTAGAGAGACTTTCAAGACCAGCATCCTTCCTACTGACTTTATCAAACATCCTCTCCAGCTTGTATTAAAATTTGTCAACTGGAGAAAGTGAGGAAGTTATCAGTAACAGAAAGTATGAGACACTGCAGATGAGAAAATTAATTTTAAAGAGAGACTCAAGGAAAGGATGTCTAGGTTTACACTAGAAAAATTCAGTCAGTCCTCTCAATCCTAGAACATTATAAACACATCATTGCAGCCTTCTATTTAGACTAATTAGCTCTGCTGAGAAGGAAGGTATGTTTGCAGAGGCAGAGCACAGTGTTAATGCAGTTATGCTGTTTCTGGGACCTACCTCATTAAGCACTGCACTGTGCAGACACATGCTAAATGACTCTGGATAACAGCCATTATTCCTCTTACATGTGCCTCTGAACAGTGCTGAACTTTTGCATTTATTTGTAATACTGCATTTTTAAAACTGAACAAATAAAAGCAGCCAAATATAACCCATAAAAGGTCAAAACCCAGGAAGACAGAAAGCCCACTAATTTCTGCAGTATTAAAGGACTATTTAAGATATTTCCAAACACAGCATCTGTAGATTGGTTTCTCTCATTGGTTTTCAATAATGTACTTACTTGCCTTTACACAGTAAATAGATTGCCACCATACATTATTTGCCAGTCAAATATTAATTATTCCATATTCTAAATTCCAAATTCTAAATACAGGAATATTTTACAACTGTTTCACTTACGACACTCTGCTGAGCTGCATGTCATTAGTTTCAGCTGCATCTATATGTCCAGCTACATGATCTTGCCCACAAATCCCACAACTAAACACTCCAAATAAAAAATTGGTAACTTAATTGTTCTCAACTTTGGCTCCATCTGAAGCCTTATTCAGATGAGTTCAAAATTTGACCATTAACACAGAAAAACCTTTTATTAATTTATTAGCCTGCCTTGCCAGCCTCCCCATCATCCTTTAGCCACTTACAAGCTGCAGAGTGCCGGCAAACTCAGAGTAATGTTACAGGTACTTGGACAAGAACACCTTGAGTAAAAGTGATCTGGAAGATGCGGCTACTTCACTCCTGGGAGGATGATTACACTGTACTGAATGCCTAACACAGTCCTTGAAGCAGGAGCCAATAACCGCTTCAATCTCAATGCTTTAATTAGTGGGCTACAAAGCCAAGACCTTTCTTGCCCATCCTCCCCCGGTGTCACAGTTAATGCATTCTTTCCTGAGCCATGTCCCAGCTCTAAGAACTATACTTGAGAAACAGAAGGCCAGGACAGTGACCGTCCAAAGTCTATTTTAGACCAGTGGCTGGGAGAACTTACAACCAAGAAAGGAATCAACCTGTGTCTCCTTACCACCTCCGTGGGTGCTCCAGCAGCGTGGCTATCTCACCAAATACAAAGCGTAAATACTGCTCAAAATCCCTGGTAGGGAGGGGAAAAAAACAAACAAAAAAAAACCACACACACACAAAAAATTTCACATCTACTCAATGTGCACACCTAAGCTGTGTCCCACAACACACAGGGACATGAGGCACAGCTCAGCCTTACCATTCCCAGGGGGTAGTGGTGGCACCTCCCCACTCAGCCCTGTCTTGCACAGCCCTTCACACCTGCTGTGGAGTGGTTACATCCCTGCACAAATACCCTGGATGCTCCACAGCCCCATTTCAGGGCTGCCTGCCATCCTCATGTTAAGTGCCACACCCCCTACACTGCATGCCTGATGCAGGGAATCTGAACAGAGTCCTGTAGCAGCCCACAGCTGAACACACGCAGCACCTTAACTTCTTATTTTACAGTACAGGGTTTCAGCATCAAGCCTGCTTGACAGGTTGCCATCTCTGCCTCCCAGGCACTTGGTTCCTTCCTCCCTGTACCCACACCCCCAACATGCAGGTCCCTGTCTGCTGACCATGTGATTGATGCTCACAAGATTTGTGACATAATCTAGGTTAAAAGCAGATTATTTTTAACCCAGCTGCCCATTCACTGATCCAGTTCATAGCACAACATCACAACAGTCATACCACAGCTAGTGGAGCAGAGAGACACAGCCAGGCACAAGTAGGGAGGAAGAACAACAGCTGGAGCTGTGGAAAATGTAGGGTTACTGCAGAGGCCATGAACTGTGGCTTCAGAGGTGACCAAGTGCCATGTCACATAGTTCCTTCCCCAGTATGTTTCTGTACTCCCTAGGAAGCCACAATGACATGGGTGTAAAATACTGCACTACTTCAAAATTTTGTGATGAGACTACATGTCAATCAGGCTGCTGAAAGCCTCATGTCCTTGCAAAGTGTCCATATAGTCCATTTGTTTCCAAATGCAGCACTGCTGAGCTCATTGGAATAACACCACCCTGAACCAAGTGTTACACCAACCTCCCTTCAGCTTAACATCCCCGTTTTTCAGTGACAAAGAGGAGAGTTTCGCAGAGAAAGATCCTGACACCACTGCAGTCTTCCCTGCAGGATCCAGGTCCCTGCCTCCTGCCAAGGCAGGATTTCACACACATTTTCCTGCTACAGAGAGAAGTGCTGGAAGACAAAAACAACCGCATTTTAGGAAACGTGCAAGAAACTCTGCTGTGATACATTTAACCCAAACATCTCTGAATACATTAAACACTAGTGCCAGTCTCTGTGCCACAGTGCAATTTACCTGTTTCACCCTTTTTCTCACAACGACACGTGATGAGTTTCTCCTAATTAACTAGCAGTCAAATTAAAATTCATATTTCTGTATATTTCTACCAAGTTCTCTCGCAAGCCAGCAATTCTCCCAACATGAATTAATCAACTAATACCGAGAAATTAATCCCTTAATGTCCAGAAACTGCTTCCAAGGACTCCAACAGAATAAATTAAGACCCTGCATTTTAGACATAGTCAGTAGCACTAAATTTACTGATTAGAGGTCCATATCTCCAGTTAAAAATGTTTTGTGATCCACAGTGTTTAAAATTTGTTTAAAGTAAACAAATCAAAAGTCTGTGCTAGTGATAAGCTGGATTGCAGATTTACCTCAGCATCTGCTGACATCTCTACCTTGCTAATGTCAGCCTCTTTTCTGCTTAGATGTTCAAACAGAGGTTTCCTCTTTAACTGCCCACTCTACAACTTCATTTTCTTCATACAACTCTAGCCTAACTTTCTTGCTGATTCAATTCAGTGCTACAGAGAGCAGTGCCCAGGCAGCTCACAAACAGGATGGATATAAATACTGGGGATCATATCAGTGATCTTGGCATCACTTGTAATTCAGCCATTTGATACATGTGGCCAACCAAGCTAAAAGTAGTGATTCAGAGAATTTGAAATCCCACTGCACAACACCATCACAAAGGAGCAGTTTGGATTCTGGCCATTCACCCCTATAAATCAAGCAGGATACATGAACCTCCACGCTGGTTAGAAACATTAATCAGGTTACCCAACAGCTCCACACTTACAGCATCTTCCTGTGCTCCTCAAACACAGCAGCATCACACCAAGGAAGGCAGCAGCTTGATCTTCCTACTTGCCTTGGATACTAAATGAGCCACCACCAGAGGCTGATGCTAAATAGCTAATTTATTCATGTCCCAGCTTTAGTGTCCTCCACACTTGCAGACCAGCTTCACAGCTACATCAATCACTTGTCCATATGAACACATTTTCAGAATTAAAAGAAACCTAAAACCACTGCATAGGGTTAGAACAGTGTTTGGTATTACATTAAGGTGATGTCAGGTTCAGAATAACTCCTTAAACAGATCACTTCTAACCTATGAGGCAACCCCTCAGACAGCACATGGGCCAGGAGCACAGGGTACATTGCTGCTCTGTGGCTCTTGGGCAGCCCCTCGCCAGGAAGGGACCCAGAAGGCAGCACAACTGCAGAGCTTTCCCAGGGAAAGAACAGCTGCTGCAGGGCAGCAAAGACTCCACATCAGTAGAAGAAAACTGGCCAGAGAAGGGATAGTATCCAACACTACCGTGGACCAACTGAAATCAGGTATTGTAACCTAGTACTCAGTACTCAAAATTTCAGTCAAAATTACTAATCTACCGCTAATGATCTGAAAAAACACAGATGTCCGTTGTTGTGTACCAGCCTGCAGACACTGTTCACACAAGCAAAAGTTTAATCTCAAAAAAATAAATATGGGCAAAGGGAAATATTCCTGCTTAGCAATTAAAAGATAATTTGTATAACTACCATCTGGAATTAAAGTACTTTTTTCCACCCCCCCTCAATTAAAATGTATGAAGATACTCCCTCTGTGCATGGTGCCTATGCCTTCAATGGCTGTTGTCTTTATCTTGTTTTGAGTCAGACACTGAACGATCTTTACTTACTGCTCTAAATCAGCTCTGAATGTACCCCTTTATAGGGCTCTTCTTTCCCAACTGCTTTCATTTCTGTTACACATCTGCTTCTGGCACTTACTCTGGATCTTGTCTTTTGCTCTTAAATATAAATGGAGTTTGGCCATTGACTTCAGTAAGAAAGTGGGAAACGTGATTTAGTCACAACACAACATCACCTGACAGCACCAAGTCATAAGGGCTAACACAAATGCTCTTTGTATCCAATTTATTTCTTATTACAGTGATGGAACCCCAAATTCAAGCCCTTCCTCTACCCAAGTAGCTCTGTGCAATGAGAAACTGAACTCTGTATAAGGTCCATCACAAAAGGACTGAAGAAATATTCCAGGGAATATTGCAGATGAGTTATTTGCTGTAGGAAAGCGGTGAGCACCTGTCCAGAGCTTCCATGTCAGGCACTGTGAAAGCTTTCTGCTTTAGCTCCACTCTAACACACAATTGCATTTCCCTCCTAAAAACTAAATTCTAACATTTAGACTTTCAAATAACTAAAATTAGAAAGCTCATGTTCGCTGGCTTAGGAAGTCTTTTTTGGAATTACAGACAAAAGACTTAAACCTGGCCAGGTAGGTGTAGATTAAGCAGTATTTAATAAGCTACTGTTATATAGTTCATACATTTCACACTACTTTTGTGGGAAGGGCATTTTTCAAAAGTCATTACTCAACAGCTTTAAAAGCAGAATTCAATAGTACAAGTCTTATTTGAACACTTAGGTATATAGTGTTCTTTTCCAATAAAAGTGTAAATGACTAGATTATTTCAATAACTAAGAATACTTGGGCCTTCTAGAGACATGAGTTCAACCCAGCAATTCTTTTTCTCCTCTGGGTTTAACAGAGTATTTCAGCAAAAAACACGTAATGCAACACCTACTGTGAACAAATATTAAGCATCTCATGGTCCTATTACAAAGAAGTCAGGTTGTGACAGTAGTTGACAGAATACCTAGTCCACTGCAAGTCAAATATCAGTGAAACCTTTGCCTGAAGATGAATTTTCATATTTTGTACATCAGCAGATATTTATCCAGGTGTTGTTCAAAACAATATTTCTAATTAAGGAAATTATTGACAACTACTTAAACTCTCAAAAAGATGGGTGTTTCCCACTGAGAAACCTTGATAGTTTCAGATACTCTTGGAATGATAAGTATTATTTAAATGATAACTATTCACATTGTTTTTCAGCCACAAATATAGCATGAGTAAGAGTGACTATATTAGCAAAACACGTACAGGCTTTTATTCAAGAACCCCAAGAGTGTATAAATAAGTCTTATGTCATTTGATTTTATAAATGAAGAAAAAATTACCAAGGTTCAGGTGACATTGGTCCAAAAATCTTGTGGTACAAAAAGCAGCAGAATCAAGTCTCAAAGCAGATAACTAGGATAAAGATTAAATCTAGGGACAGAAATAAAAACTGGATCGCCTGAAATACTGCTCTCCTTACAACCAGATTTAGAAAACTAAAACATATAAAATTTAAAGTTATATATTTAACTTTAAATTAGCATGGCTTTTCATGGTTTTCAGTATGCAAAGAATTGTGATGTTCATGTTTCATGAACCATTCTAAATAGTGTATTCTGATTTGATCTGTAGCCCAATTCTGAAACACATGTTAGATTTGATTTAGCTTACATTGACTAGATTACTGACATGGTTTAATTCATGTTATTTACAATTGGGACATCTTGACAACAAGTAGAAAACAAATTATACAAGTTTATTACACCCTCCCTCTCACTTACACCAATGAGTGATTATAATGAGTTATAATCATGGAAGATTTAAAGAGATGGACAGACAACTGTGTTGCTGGTTCAGCATCTAGAAACACACGATATGCCCCACATACTAATGAGGGCACATTATACATAGACACAGTTCTCTCAAAGCATTGGCATAACACTGCACTGGGCTTCCCTCTCTTGAAGCTGATCTACATATTTGACTGAGCAACTCGTCTACTCTCCCACAAACTGCTTTTGGTGGGGGCGGTGTGTCACGCTAACAAAGGGCATGAACAGAGCAGATGGTTGCCAATTCTTAGAAGACAACATGTGTTCCTGTAGCTGGCACTCAAAATGCATTAAGTATCATTTGATTTAACAGAAATTTGGTCTTGCGTTGTTCATTAGGCTGCCATAGATGTTTAGTACCTCACACTTGGCCAGAAACAGCCTTATCCCACATTTGTGTTCCATAATCTCACTCTCCCTTTCCCTTATTCTCTTCCAAAACAATCCAAATAACTGTAGCCATCTATAACACTGGACCAGAGGGGTGTAGAGCTATTGTATGGCTACTTTGAACTCTGCAAATTCAAATCCATTTGGAAGAAGTACCACTCTTTTTGCAAAGTGTTCCTGCTATAAAGCTCTAAGCCACAGAATCCATTAGCCAGTGCTTCTCTAAGAAGGGAAATGATTATGCAACATTTGAACTTCGTTATCCACAGGAAAACTCTTGATTTAAAGATTTGCACATGACTAGATCCAAGTCATATGATTTTAAAAGGAGGAAAAAAAACCCCACACATTAATATAACCTATTAATAAGTATCTATCCTCTTAAGCATTCACTTCAAGAATCTTCCGTTAAAGAGCTACCTTTGAGACAGTATCTGTGGGGAAAAGAAAAAAAGTGATCCCAGAAAGCAGAGCTTTTCCTGAGGAAATCCGCTAACCCTAAAAGCTTTTTAGTTTATTTATTTTTTAAATGCAATCCACTAACACATTTGGTCATCACCTTTGTACTAAAACATGATAGCACATCTGAGATTCAGAGCCAGCATGTTGGATTTTTCTAGAAAATTCTATAATGCTTTTCAGAGAAAAATTCACAGCTAGCTAGCCTTGGATTTGGTATGGTTATGAATCTGAAGAGATTCATTCAAAAATATTCACCCTTCACTGAACTAAGAAGGCCATTCATTTCTCAGCCCCATCAAGTAACCAGCTGATTTTGTTATATTACATATGGAACATTTCTGCTTCCCATCAGAAGAACTAAACTTGCCATTGAAATATACGCACTCAGTAAAAATCAGATGCATTGTCTAATGAGTCAGTTCATGGCCCATTACAGCTAATGCTCTGCCTACCATTTCACACACTGAAATGCAAGGCATTTTGTGCTGAATATATTTAAGAATATAATACACAATCAAATCTGAATCCTGATTCATGGCAATAATGGAAGTATCCTTTTTAGTCATTTCACTCAATCTGCATTTTAAAGGCTTTCCTCTAGTCTTTAACAGTGAAAAAAAAAAAAAACCAGGGTGAATAGAGACAGCCCCTCAGGGTAAGACTTCAGTAAGCATATTCTGATACCAAAAACCAAGCCCACCCACATATCGGGGATATGAACAGTCAAAGGGGTGCAGAGGGAACAAGGACTGAGCTGCATATCCTTTGTCCAAAGCTCAACTTTCTGGCTTTCCTTCAGGGACTCCAGCATGAGTATTTTCTCTGCTGTCTGAAGATATTTTTCTAGCACAAACTACCAGAGCCAGCCTGAGCTATCACTGAGGTGACTGCCAAGGCCATCATTAACTGGATCACAGACTGCAATCCATTACTGAAACAAATATTGCAAGTGAACTTGATAGATCAACTGTTTAACTTGATGAATCCACTTCCCACACAGTTGTAGCTCTTCCTAAATTCACTGCATTGACTTTCTGGCAACAGATGTCACTACAGTAAAATCATGATGAAGCAGCAGATAAGAAAGAGTGCTGGATCGGCAGCACACCTTAGAAATAAGAGGAATGTTCAGGAAGCTAACTGCTTTTATAAAGAAAAAACTAATTAAAATATTGCTGGAAACACAGAGCAAACTCTCCTTACTTTCATGTAAAGCCAGCCCAGTTTCAGTCTGTGAGATCATATTAAATTCCTACTAGGACCAGAAGTGTTCCTCTGGCTCCAAAAGCTCCATTACAGGGAAATTTGTGAACACTACCCTTAATGCATGGGCATGTATTGCTGTAAAACTCTACATGAGAGGCTGTAAAACAATTGTCCACCACAGGTGTTGCCAAGATGTGGCATAGTTCCAGACTGGTGCAAGTGCTGGCACACATACTGCTCTATACCAGGCTGCAGAGCGAAGCACACAACTCACCGGGGCATTGAGGGCGAGATGGAGTGCCAATGACTGAAGAAAGCCAAACCCAAGAAGCCAAGGCTAAATTACAATTCAAATCTATCTGAAAGCAATTATTAGGGATTTCAATTCTATTTTAGGGAGTGGGAAGATATACTTCAAAGACTGCTCAGCATAACAGAAGGGAAGAAGTGTTATTATACAATATGCTTCATTAAAACAAGAAGGGACATCTATACAAAACACGTGTGCACCTCTTCGCCTAGCCTCTTGTAAATCCAAACTCAGTCCTGCCCATACCTCAATTCCCAATCCTAGCCTTCAGAAGTTTCTTTTGATTCTTCTGCCTGATAAGCTCTTGCCATTACATACAGAAATGAAAGTGATCTTCACTTCCACTCCTCAAATACCATGTCTTCTGTGTGGCCTGCTCATGCACCACTTGTTCTCTAATGCCTTGCATCAGTATAGAAAACGCTTCCTCCCTTTCTAAATTAGCTTAAATACAGTTACTGGTTTTACTTATGGGAGAATTAAATGTCCATGAGTTAATACCATATTCTAATTTTAATGCAATAACATTTTTTACTATGCATAGATTTTAAATTAAGAGTATGTTAAACCAATGAGCAAAACTGCTCCCTGTGCCTCACCATTTCCTACTCCCACAGCCACTGAACAATCTCTTGTACCACAGCACCCGCCCCTGTATGTGTTTATCACATAGGCCAGGCCTGGATGGTTGAAATGGAAATACACACACACTTAGCAACATTGTTGCACCATTTTTAAAGACCGTCCAAAAATATGTTCTTAAGTGATTCACTGTATATTTAAGGCTCCTATCTCACAGCTATTGGCTCAAAACTCTTGGTTATTCTCAGGTCACTGTGACCCAAGTCAAGAGCTCTTGGACACAGGCCCCCTACCACACACAATGCCCTGTAGGCTGCTCTGGGTTCTTCCTGCCACCACCTGGGGTTGTCACACCCCCGCACAGGGTTGTCAAGGAGCAACATGACCTCTTCCATCCTCACCACAACCTCTCTCTACAGAGAAACCTCACACAGGTTAGGAAGAGATGTCACACACAAGCCCTGAGGTGCTTCTCCCAGGTCACACCACCACTAGAAGACTTAACAAGATTTTATGGCTAAGTACATGGTCAATGGAGGGAAGTATATCTGCATCAGTGATATATCTAGTGGCCTGAAAAAATAAAGTGTTCTTCACACCCATAAGGATGCCAGCGTGCTGCATTTTTGTCACTATTGCAGTCCAATAAATGCAAAAGATATATTGCTTTCACTGAAGTACCAAAGAGCTGAGTTAGAAATAGTAATAGCTTTGTATAATGAGTTATTTACTATTCATGGTAGAATAACCATATGTTAAACTAACTTTTTAGACAATAACATGGTCTATTCTGTCAGACTTGTTATCATCTCTTCACTGCCCCACTTGTTCATCGACTCCCAGAGCACCCAGCACAGCCTTGTACTGCAGGACGCTGGTGCACTCTCATAGCCAGCATGGGTACACGAAGCTCATTCACCATCTGGATTTCACGGGTTACCCCCCTCTTCCCTCCAAGGCCATCAGCATAACATGGAAGCAGAATGCCCAGGCACTAACAGCCTCCAAAGACAGCATTAGGGAGCCCTTTGCCCACCTCCAAGCCCTTTACAGATGAGTCAGAGAAGAAATCTTGATGCCTGAGAGCAGCATCTTGATTTGGCTTCAGTAACCTAATGCAGAACTGTTGGGAACACTTAAGGTAGTTGTCTTAATTATAGGACAGAAGTACTAACTACATAGTTGTGAGGGATTTTTTTTTTTTTAAACACAAGCCATTTTAAATGCATCATCTGCCTGTGCAGTTAACTCCTCTTTTTCTAAAATTATGTTTGGGAGTTTTTTTTTCCATTTCACCTTCCTACAGGGATAAATTCAGTAGCTATCCAAAAGGCTGTTACATATTGCCTGTACACTTAAGTCAAGAAAAGCCAAGGTTTACACATGAGAATAATTTATGCCTGATTTATTGTTTCAGCCAGAAGTTATAGATTATGGGGACATACATTCATGGCAGTCAGAGCAGTCAAAAGGGTGTCAGCTGTGAGCCCACACACATGCATTTTATCAGCACCTCCTATGTAGGGACTCATAAGAGAAAATGATGAGCCATTACTTAACACTGTACCAAGGTCTGAAGCCTACTGTGAGGAAGAAGTCCAACGATTTCTTGATATGATTTGAGGAATCTAAGTACAGTTTACAGGCTCTGCCACAGCAAAAGCCAGCAATTGTGAAGTTTTAAGCTTCAAAATAATTCTTCAGGTAGAAATGACAAGGACAAACAGTGGGTTACCACTCAGAGCAAAGCACCAAAATCATTCATTATGAAAGAACTAATTAAGCAACAGGGAGCCTGACCACCTACACGTTCTAAATGAGATAGAAGTGAGTAGACGAGAGCTCACCCCTGTGCAAGGGGGATGAGAGGTCAGGACAGGCATGGCCATTGCAGAGACACAAGGAAGGGAGGCATAGACACTTTCTGTAATCCATCTGTGACTCCAGGCATGGGTCAGGCCTGTCACTAGATACTTCAAAGGACTCCGGATTGAGCCCCAACGAGACTTAAAAAAGGCAAGTAAACACATGCAGATTTTTCTGTCAGTCAGTACATGTGTGTGTGAGGGACAATCAACTCAAAGCCTTTCCTTACCTGTAGGAGATTTACTTAAGCTGTTGCATGTCCTTGAAGAGGTGGACGGAAGCAGGAGTGCTCAGATGGGCAGAGCTCAGTAGCAGAGCATGCCCACAGTACCAGGCAGGACGCAGCGGTACCACGCACCCCATGGCACAGGCAGGACCCAAATATCCTCACAGCAGCAGAGCACATGCACAGCCTGAACCCCACACAAACAACACCATCCCACCATTTGGCTGCAGTGAACAGCCCACAGGCATCACTACTCCATAAGGGCCCCTCATAGGCTTCAAGCTGTTCCCCAAAACACACCTGGTGCTCTCCAACAGCAGCAACCACTGGGCTGCCAGACAGAGAGGTCACCCCCCACCCAGTGTCACCAGCAGCCTGAGCCAGCACCAACCAGCCACCCTGGACTCACAGGGGGCAAAGCCCTTCCCTACACATCTCACCACCACTTCAGAGCCCACTTGACTGAAGCATGGGGTTTGTACCATATGAGCTCATTTTTAACATTTCCTCAGAGGAGCTTTCTTCAAGATTCAGTCTCTCGAATTACCAGCCCAAAACAACATTTTCCTGTTGCCCCCAATACAAGCAGATCACTGGTGCTCATCACCTCAGCACAATTTAGCAAACAGTGCTCCCAAACACGCTTCACCTTCACCCACAAACCAAAGAAGTGTCCCAAAACTACAGCCACCCCCACTCTCCCCACCACAACAGCTCACCTTGCCAGTCCTGAGGTGCCTCACAAGCTGCTCCTCATCCCGCCATCTCTCCCACATGGTGCGCAGCCATCAGTGTCACTCTTGAGTCTCATTTCTTGCTTGGCTGCACTCAGAGGCATCCTTAGTCCTAACCAACACTGTCCAAGGCATTTTGCCAGCTCTTTATCCTGAAGCACACCTTCTACATAGTGCCTGAACATGGCAGCCTCACCACCTCCCTCTGTTAGCCAGGGCACAGCAAGGCCTCAGGACTGAAAAGTATTTTTCCTCAGTGCTCTTCATGCAGACTTGCAGAGACAACAACAAAGCAGCCGTAAGCACCTGGGGTCTACAGCAGTCCTTACCCCCAAAGGTACCTCAGGCAAACCCACACCACCCTACAGAACAAGTCTCCTCAAACCAAGCAGAGGAGCACTTGTCCTGCATTTATCCTCCTGCAGCCCACCCTCAGGAGAGCTCCTTCCCCCAGCCAGCTGCAGCCCCAGGCTGATTGCACATGGAACAACACGCACCTGCAGGCCAGCTGGGCCAGGAGGCATCTGCCCAGAAACAGCAAGGCACAGGTACAAACACAGACAGGAAAAAGAAGGAGGGGGACAGCTCAGCCCTGCCCAACCCAGGGAGAGCAGAGAAGACTTCTGCTTTTATCCCATCTTCCTGTGAAACTGTTACCTGTCTGGGAGACAAAAGGGTTTAGCAGCACATCCCCTCAACCACCTTCAGGTGTTTCTCTTCTACATCAGGTGTCAGCATTCCTAATTAGCACCTGCAACGCATGGCCTCCTAAAACTTGGTGGTTATGTCTCTGGTGTGGTATGAGATACATTTTCTATTTAAAACAAAATAAAATAGAGGGGGCTCATAAGTGCATGAGTTGTGCCCTCTGGTGAGGTCTCCTGGGTTCAAACAACACAGCAGGTGCCCTCTGGACTGTAGCCACAACATTACACTTTTATACTGTATATTTTTACCCTGTTCAGCATGAAAGAATGTGCAATTATGGACCAGATGTTAAACTCTTACAAAATCAAAGTGTTAGGGTCAGCACTGGCTGCTTCATGCTCTTTCCCACAGCAAAGAGGCACAAATAACTGTTTCCCACCACTTACTCCTTAAAATTGTACCAAAAACTCTTTGAACACACATCCTTTACCACTGCCAGCTCTGATTATTTGAGCTGGAGCTACAGTCAGTAAAGCAGGTGAAAAGCCCATAACCTCATGGAGGTCAGCATGCTTTAACCCTGAGTTCTGACCTGGCACTCAGACCTTTTTCACTACTTTATGGGTTGAAAGACCCCAGATGTCTCCAACCACCCCCATATGGCATTAGTGGGGTCTGATGTAGCCACCACATCATAAAATCAGAATCATAGAATCATGGAACCATTTAGGTTGGAAAAGACCTTTAAGATCATTGAGTCCAACCATAAACCTAACACTGCCAGGTCCCGCTAAACCATGTCCCCAAGCACCACATATACAAGTCTTTTAAATACCTCTAGGGATGGTGACTCAAATGCTTCCCTGGGCAGTCTGTTCCAATGCTTGATAAGCCTTCTGGTCATGAAATTTTTCCTAATATCCAATCTAAACCTCCCCTGGTGCAACTTGAGGCCATTTCCTCTTGTTCTACTGCTAGTCACTTGGAAGAAGAGAGGGCAAGCTGAAATATAGGTGCCCTGAAGAATGAAGCAGGTCACCACTTGACCAACTAAGTTAGTACACCTAAAAACACCTGCTCACTGATTGTGTGAGGTGTCTAATTTCAGTAAGTGGATCAATTAATGTGAGATGTGAAGGGTTGATCCCAGACCATTACAGCAAGCATCCATAGGAACCACCAGTGGCAAATAAGCAAATACTGAAAACTGACAGAAGTGATTCTGGAAGTTATATAAACACTAAATATGTCCCTTTTCCATTTTGTGTTTCCCATGATAAACTGTTATGAGACATGCACATGGCTTGAAACATAATTACTGATAATCCTGACTGGTGGGAGAAGGAACCATCTGGCAGATGGAAAATAAGAAGGTGCCAAGAATTCAGCAGACTAGGGGGCTTCTTGAGAATATATGCATAGAGGTCTGAAGAAAGGAATATTTAGACAAAAGGTCAGCTATGCTGTTGCCATCCATACCCAAAACAAATTGAAACACCAAAAGTATCCAAATAATCAGGAAAATTATTCATGTTTGAAATTCATCTTGAAATTATGAGTAAAACCAGTGAATCTAAAACTGTAAGTGTTAAAAGTGAGGAATTCTTTCTGCGTATCATTATTAATTGCAAATGGTCACAGGACACAGCACGAGCACATTTTATCTTATATCCTTCAGGGTTCTATCCTCTCTGCTTTTAACATGCAAATGCCTTTATTCATCTTCTCCTGACCTTACTGTGTGGTATCATTTGTTTCTTTCCATTTTCCTTAACAGTATTTCTCCCTTCATACAGCAGAGAAAGAGTAACTTCCAATAGACTCCACTTTGTATTCCTTTCATTTCTTCTAAGTGAATTTCTTCTCCCTCTGCTCTCCTCTTTATCACTCCTGGGTAAAACCAGGGACATTGCTGGATGTAGAATTCTAACTGTGAAACCACATTTTTCCACTGAGATCACCACTCGTTAACCATTTTGCTGCTGACCCTTCACAACAGCTGAGCTGCTGCCAACATCTACTGCAGTTAAGAGGAATTCAGGACATGACCCACATCAGCAGTCATAGGCAAAACACCGAATTAGGGAACAAGAAATTTATGTAGTTAGTGATTTGGGGCCAGTTTTGCTGAAGGACCATCCACAAGGACCATCAAGCACTGCAACAGGTTGCTCAGGGAGATTGTGCAGTCTCTGTCTTTGGAGGTTTCCAAGACCCACCAGGATAAAGCCTGGAGCAACCTGGTTTGATCTCCTAAGTTGCCCCTGCTTTGAGCAGGAGGTTGGACCAGAAACTTGCTGAGGCACCTTCCAATATGAATTTATGAGGCTGTGAATTTTGGAGGCGCCCTGAAATATAACTTCCACTGAATCCTGCATAATATTCCCATTCCAATGAAAATGACACGTGATGGTATTCTTCAAAATTCCACTTAAAGCTTACTAGCATCTTCAGAGTCCTTAAAATTGTAGCTGCAGGGCTCCTTCCAGTTAGAAACTTCACTGATGCAATTAGGGACAGGTTGCTCAGCAGCTCCTACTGGCCTTCCCTGCTCAGATCGCTTTATAATTTTTCATTTGGGGAGTTTCTGCAATCTAATTTTCATCTTGTTTTTCAGCAGGAAAGTCCTACTTTCATTCAAACCCCATCAGAATAATGCCATTATATCCAGACAAGAGTTTGTGGCACCTCGTTCTGAAAGACCCGCAGGCTGTCCTGGCTACTCACCAACTTCTCTGACAGGAACAAAGAGATGGTAACCTACTGCTTGACCTCAATTCCCTTCTCACCACTCTGTTTATGACAAGCATGTTCCTGTATCAGACATCGAAGTGGACACCAGGGATCTCACTCACACTAGTGGGTATAAATGTGTCCTTTACATATAGAATTTTCTTCTGTGAAGGAATCTGCCATATATTTTTACATGCATTTTACAGCTTCATGTTTCACTGCAAAAGCACATGATTCTTTAATCCTAGTTCTCCCATTTATACTGTGATTTGTTTCTTTTCATACCTTTCATGGTATTGATGTGTGTGAGGAGTGTTAGCTCTTCATGCATCAAGGGAAGGAAGACAGGACACCTTATGTTTCACACTGATTCTCATTGGATTTGCATTGATCCAAACACTAAACACTCAATAATGCAGGCCCATTCTTGTGATCCTTTAATGATCTCATGATGCAAGGAACCCCAAGCCCCAGAGAAAAATAAATACAAGGAAAATTTCTACCTTGCTAAATTAAAACAGTTTGTGTTGTATAGAATCTATGCATTTTCTTTGCAGAAATGGTAACTTACATGAATAATAACACGTCATGACAGCTAAGAGCTCTTATTTAAACACATTAACAGAACTCATTTGATATCAGTGAATCCAAATAAACCAAACTGTATTTTTTACTTTAGAAGTATGCAATATAATGAGTATTGCTGAAATGTTATTCCATGGTTTGGGGTTTTTTTATTTTTATTTTAGAACATGCACATTTTCATAAGATCTTGCTCCGGAGCTCTGATACAAAATGTAAACCGCATCCAGTGACTGCCAGGATAACTAGCAGAGAGCACTGGCCATCAAAGTCAGATACACCAATGGCAAGCAGTCTCACACTCCAAAGTAAATCTGCTTGCCTTATTCGTATGCATAATTCTAGCAGAGTAATATTTATCCTGGTAGAATACCCTTAATTGAAATGTCACGAGAATAAGAGTATTTACGATGCATTTGATTAAGTAACCAAGCAGCATTTGCTCGACATTCAGCCTGTTCACGTTAAGCAGCCCCAGACAATTTGACACAATTGGCATTCGCCGCTCCAGGAAGACCCGTGCCTGCACTTCAAGGGGTGCACACAAGCAACACTGAAACACAGACCCTAAGACTGCCCCTTGTGCTGTGCAAAAGCTTGTGTTAAAACACCCTTCACTTTCACAGGCCATTAAAACACACTACAGCAATTAGAAATAAAGAATAACCCCACTCTTTTTCTCATGGTCTATGGGATGAAAAACACTTGTTTCAGAATTTGTTATAACCACCAGTATTTCATCTCTAGAGACCTGAGTTGAAATTGTAACTGAAAAATAAGGTTTGTGGTTTTAAATTAAGTCAGTTATTTTCCTCTTCCCAGTCAGGGCATGAAGCTTAACACCTGACAAATTACAAAGTGATCGGAAAGATGAAGAACTTCCTCTTTTTGTTAGAAAGACTGAAAGGTCCTTTGTGTAACCATTGTTTCATTATCAGCGTTCAGGTCAGCTGCAGCACCTTCCACACTTTTACACGTTGATTCAGTGGAGAACAGAGGATTTTCCTGTCTTCTCATGCGCAGGGTGATCACTACCATTTACAATACTTGTACAACTTTCTAGTTTTGTTCACAGCATAAAACAACACGTAGTTGCACACTGGCCTTTCTGTTCCATCAAAACGACAGGCGAAGCCTCCAAAGCAGTCTCCCTCCTGGTCCAGCACAACTTAGTGCACCCTGTATCTTGTGTATGCTATTGATTCTTCACTAATATAAGCATCTGCTTCAGCTGAAGAAGCACACTGCAATTATTAAATCAGACAAAAAGCAAACCTAGGCACTATTTTTAAGCATAAGAGTCAAGTATTATTTCAGTATTCTGACCTCAGCTAGATGCCCCTCCTCACAACAGGCAGACGTCTTTTGTAACCATGTTCATAATCTTCCTGATACCCTATTTTTCTCTATAATTTTCCACATGTAAAACTTTTTTTTTCAGCTATGTTTGGCTTTTTTAAATTCCCCTAATCCTCATTTCTGAATATTAAAAAGGACTAAAAGTGACCTCTTTTAACTGCCAGTTGTTCACATACTTATTTTTTTAATGGAGCAGCATTAAATATAGGGCTTAGCCCACCTGCATTTTACACAAGCAGAGTCCCATTCACTTCTGCTGAAGCTTTACCTGCAGTGCTTTATTTTCACAAAATGAGCTTTGGATTACTTCTTCTGTTCAGCAAAACATGCTCAGGTACAATTGTATGGTATGTTGGGTAATTCCTTACTGCAATGGTGGAGCTCAAATGAATGTAGGTGGAGCTCAAATGAATGACCAGATTCAGATGCTGTAACTCTACTGGCACATGGTTCATGTCAGCAAATTGAAGGAGATGCTTGCAATGCACCATTATTAAGAGAGAAGAGAGCGCTGTCTCAGAACAACAGGATGAGCGTTTTAATTAGAATCCAAAGGAGATTTTTGGAAGCTAAGTCAATCGAGTTCATCTATTTCACATTCCCAGAGGCAATTAATTCCTGTTCACTTTACTTGCCCAGAAAACTTTCCCAGAAGAGACCAAGGAATTCTGCGCACATTAATGACCATGCTTCACCCCCCGAAATCAAAATATCTTGTGCTCTAATATGCTGTCATGACAAAACCCCATTTAGAAACCACAGCAAAGTTTCATACTTAAGACAGCAGGAGCCGAAATCACGGCGCAGTGTCCCAGCCCGCAGGGGAAGCCGGGGCCGGGGTCACATCCCCGGGGAGCACACGGCTCTGCAGACGGTCCCGCTCACCCTGCGCACAGCCCAGCTGCAAACACCCTGCCAGCGGGACTGTGCGCTGGGCAGCAGGGGTGCGTGGTGCAGCAGCGGATGGATAAAAACCAAGCAACATGCTCTATACGCAGAACAGATACTCGAGCTCTGTCCCAGGACACACCAACTGAAAAAGAAAAAATCCCAAACCCAGATGTCCAAAATCCACTCAGCACCACACCAGAGTACATAGTGATAACATGAAACACCTCACTGCACAACACCGTAAGTACCAAATCAACTATCCCTCCCGTTTTTAGCATTGCCACCTGGAATTCGGGAATACATCCTAATACACCAGTTATAAGACCTCCCATTTATGTTATCTGTACTGATGGTGAAGAGGAACTGAGGGAATGGATGTGTGTAATGCAGTCATTCAGCAAGTGTACAGGCAACCTTATGCAATAATCTTTTAACTATTTTATTAAATGTGTTTCCTTTTCAGGGTAAGTTCAACATCTAATGCCAAAATTTCATCAAGAACTCAAATACCTTAGTAGCCAGTTATCACCTGTTCAACTTAAAGTACTAACACAAGAAACAGACGTACTACACACCACTGAAATTTTCACACATACGCACGCACACACTTATCAGCATCCTGTTTATATAAATTTATTTTCACAAATCAATTTCCTTTTTCCTCCTCCTCCTCTTCACATTTTCTGAAGGCACAACACCCAAATAGGCAATGTAAAATGTGCTTCCTGTAGAAAAGTCTCTAGTCTCCAAAGAGCACAGTTTGGCAAAAAAACTTTTGTTTAAAAACGGGAGTTCCAAAACGAGCCTTCAAACAGCATCAGAGAACACCACCAAGATTAAAAACCACTTGAGGTGTCTGCACTTCTCATTTGCAACACACCACTTAACCTTTAATAAACCTTGACTTTTTCAGGAAATTATAAAAGCAGAAGTAGTAAAAGCTCTTCTATTATTTTTTTTTTTTTAATCAAGTTTTAACGATGGGACAGAGTCTCTAAGCAAAGCTCCCAGAAAGAGCCAGACCACCATCTGGCTCCACTGCAGAGCAATGACAATTTACAAGAAACTAATATGTAACCAGCACTTTGAAATCAAATGCTAGGTTGACTCCGTAAAAGCTCCATTATAGCTATGAACACACAGCTGTACGTTTCCTCCCTCCTTGTACATAAATATACCCTCAGACACTTAGACAAAGAAAAATAAATCATTTTATGCATTTTTCTGTGCTTCCCTGTTATGCCTGTTACCAATCAACGTCAAGAAATATCTCACATATCTTATGCATTGTTAGCACTATAGAATATAGATAATATATATAATTTTATTTTTGTTTTCACACATGCTAATGTTTCCAGTAAGATAAAAGTCTTTTTAAATCCTGCACATCTTGTCACGCTGTAGATCCGCTTCTATTTGACAGTGACTCCTGGACATACATGTCAAGACAAAAATAAATACTGCTGTGATGGCAAACGTTTTAAAACTCTTAGGACACTAATACAGTGGCACTTGAAAGACGTTTTAAATACGACAAAAAAGACAATAGTTAAATAGAAACCTGCTTAAACATAGCCATAAAACCTGCACTGCATTTGTGAAATCTGTACTTGTTTCTGCGAGAGCAGCTCCTAATCTTCGAACACGTCAAATGTTGGACTCCAGCCCTCCACTCATACCCCTATAAAAGTCCACATTGCTATTTTAAGCAAGCATCCCCTCCAGCTGTATATAAGCAACATTGTAATTCCCAAACAACTGAGGTAATTATAAAAATGAATATCATTTATTGTTTGGTTGAGTTGTTTTTACTATCATGTCTGAACACTTGCTTTCATACAAAAGTCTGATTTTCAGCATTATGCTTTGCAAGGGCATCCCCTCTGCATCAAGGGAGATAAAGATGTGTTAGAAATTGTGCAAGAGTTTTTGTTACCATCTTCGAACGCACAAGAACTCCACAAACAAGATTTTGGTACAGAACTACTGCCTGGCATTTTAGAGAAAGGGGAAGGGGCTTCACACATATTTTCAGTTCCACTTTATTTATTTATTTTTAAATCGCATCTAACCCAATGGAGGGGTGGGGAGTTGGGGAAGAAAGAAAAGAAAAAAATCATCACATTACGGTATGTTACCCTTCAGCAGTCTCTGGAGGAAATCAAAAACCAGGCAGCTTTTCCCGGCTCCCTCCCTCACTCAAGCCGGCCGAACGGCTCCTGTCCCCAGCGGGGCTCAGCTGCCCCCGAGGGCGGCTGGTGGGCACCCACTGCCCCGTCACAGCCGCGGCTTCCTGAGCAACGTTCGGCTGAGGTCCCTCACCTCTTCGGGGCTGTCGACCCTCTCGTAGCCCAGCAGGGCCATGGGCTGGTGGCAGTACTCTTCGACCTGCTTGATCTGCTGGTAGCTGAGCGCAGTCCGCCAGGCGCTCAGCGCCTGGGTGGCGTTCCTGGCCGACACCACGAAGGGCTTGGAGGAGTAACCGGGGCCACTGGTCATGTTGAGGGTGAACTTCTCCATCTCCGGGCTGACCGCCAGGTTGACGAAGCCATACACCTGCCGCAGGGTCTTGATGGGCTCAACCACCAGGTCCTCGTAGCGCACAGCCATGTAGTTGCCCTGGAGCCAGTCAGGGGGGTGCAGAGCAGTCTGCAGGGTCTTGGCCATGCTGCTGCAGATGACCTCCATGGCACCCAGGGCATGGTAGTCCGAGCCACCCCCCCCCTCCTTCTTTGCACCCAGCTTGTGGCCAGCATCAAGGAAGGGCATGCGGTGGATGCGGGGGTCCCGGCTCCTCACCACCTGCAGGCTCTCCCGGATGAGGCCGTGCCGGGACTTGATGCGGGAACTGGCGACGGCGCGGGGGTCCCGCACCAGGTGGATGACTTTGAGGTCCAGGGTCGGGTCCTGCATGAGCGGGGCGAGGACAGCCAGGTCAAAGACGCGGACGCCCTTGATGACCAGCGTGCGATACTTGTGGCATTCCTCCTGGAAGCGGCTGAGGCGCTGCGGGGGACACTTCTTGCACACCCGGTCGTCCACCATGCCCACCACCTCCTTTCGGTAGGCCGGGCAGAGGGGCGAGGAGCAGATGACCTTGTTCGTGGCCGCCCCGAAGATGCCCAGCGTGGTGAGGTTCTTGCCGGCGCCCGCCGTGCTGTAGAGCTGGAAGACGGAGAGGTCGCAGCGGTACAGGGAGCTCAGCATGTCGCGGGCCGCCCCTTGCAGCGAGACGGCATCCCCGGGATACAGCTTCTGCCAGACGTGCCACACCGGCTCGTAGAGGAAGAAGACCTCGGGGTTCTGGTTGAAGAGCTCCCCGAAGAAGGACGACCCCGAGCGCCAGGTGGTGAAGACATAGACCAGCTGCCGCCGGGCGCCCGCCGGACCGCGGCTCCCGGCCGGAGGCGGCGGGGGCGGCGGCGGGGGGCGATGTTGGGGGGCGGCCGGGGGCTCTCCGCAGCGCCGCGGCTCCCGCCGCCACTTGTACTCCAGCAGGTTGAGGGCGGCGAGGAGCAGCAGGAGCGCGTAGCCCAGGCACAGCGCCAGCGCCTTCCGCCGACACACTTTCATGCTGGGCGGCGGCGGGGCCAACTGTTGCTTAGCGCCCCGGCGCCCGAGGGCCCGCGGCGGGCAGCAGGGCGCGCCACCCCCGGCGCCGTCTCCCGGCCGGCCCCCCGCGCCCGGCCCGCATGGCGCAGCCGCCGCGACGGCCCCGCCGCCCCCGCCCCGCCGCTGCCCTAGTTAGCAGCCGCGCGGCCAGCCGCGCTTCCTCCGCGCCGCCATCGCCGAGCGGCCGCGGGCGCCGCCGCAGCCCAGCTCACAGCGGCCGCCGGGGCGAGGCGGCGCCGCGCTCCGCTCCGCCCCGCACCGCCGCCGCGGGGGCGGGAGCAAGGGGCGGCGGGCGGGAAGGGCGGGCAGGGCGCTGCGCCGAGCCGCCAGCGCGCATGGCGCCCCCGCGCCGCAGCGGGGACAGCCCCGGCCACCGCCGCCACCGCCGCCGCGCAGGGTCCCGCCGCGGAGGTGCGGCCCGAAATGGCGGCGCCCCGCCCCGCGCTCTCCATTGGCGGCCGCCGCGGTCGCTGTCGCCGCCGTCCCGCGCCCGCCGCGGTGCCCGCCGAGCCCGCTGCGCCCCGCGGCGGCGGAGGGGCCGGAGCCCCGGGGCAGCCGCAGCCCCGCGCCGGCAGCGGCCTGCAGCGCTGCCCCCGCCTCGTCCCCTCCCGCCCGCGGGGAGAGCCTGGCCCGCCCGGTAACGGCCGGAGGTTACGGCACCCGGCCCGCCCGGGTCCGAAACGCCGGTGGGCGATGGGCGCTGTTCAAAGCTGCTCCCGTGTTGCGGTGGGTTTCCGTCAGCCCTGCCCCGGGTGCACAGCTTCGAGCAGTGAAGCTGCGCCGGTAAAAGGAAAAGAGTCAAAAAAAGAGGGGGAGGCAAAAAAAAAAAAAAAAAACACAACCCTAGAAGGTCTGGAACAGACAAGGTGCCCCTGGTATCGTTAACTTGGTACTTGGAGGAACTCGGATTTCTGAAGGGTCCTCTAAGAACGTCTCCAAAGCCATAAAAAAAACGAACTGGATCATCCTGGTACAGCTCAGACAGAAACGTACCTTCAGTTCTTAAGAGTATGTTTACAACCGCTACAAATAGCCGGCCCCTTTGCAATCCGGAGGTGCCTGTCAGCAAACCCCGAGCTGGCGCGGCCCGGGCGGTGCAGCGGTGTGTGCGGCGGGGCTGCCCCGCACCGCGCCTGCAGCCGGGGCCGCGGTTTGCGGGCAGCGAGCCCGAGCGGCCGGTAACTCAGCGCCAAGGTGAGTTTTCTGTTGCAGACAAGCGAGAAGATGGTCGACCCCATCCCCACGGCCACGGGTCATCCCCCCACGTCCCCAGCCCCGCGTTTGCTCGGTGAGAACCGAGCGCAGACGCTGCCACGGCCCCAGCCGCGCTCCCGACTCGGCAGCTGGCGGTGAACCCAGAGACTCCCTGCCACGGAGTGGTTATCACGTACTAGAAGGAGTTCATGACTTGTGTGGTTTATAGCCGCAGCGTTGCATGAAGTGTAGCGCAAGCAGCGGTGCAGCTCCAGGCAGCACCAGCGCTTTGAAGACACACATCCCCAGAGCGCACCCGGGCGCGGCCCGAGCTGAATGCGGAGGGACAGCACATTTGTGGAACGACCCCCGGGCTTTGGGCAATGCCCGGGGACTCCAATTTCCCCAGGGGAGACCAGAGCAGACGCAGGGGTGACCACGAGTTACAGAAGCATTTGATGACGACTTTCCCTTGCTTTCTTTAGCCAGCAGCTCTCACATCCTTGTAGCCTTTCTCATCATCTATAGGAGACACATATACAGCCCACCGCCTATAGGGCAGGTGATAGATTTGAGCTATACCTGGCTCAGACACAGTCCCATCTCTCCACGATGGATGACATTGACAAAAGGTTTTGAAGGAACATTTATTTTCTGAATGCACAGATCTGACACTATAGCAACACACTTTTACACTCATACAGTAGGCAAAACACAAATTCATTTGGTGTTTGCCTTACCTGGTGGAAGAGCTGAATGTGTAAACAATATTTATTTCCCTTATCAAAAGGATTTCTGTACTCCTAGATTTTCTACACAGATGGTAAGAGCCAAGTTGCCTGTATGGAAAAGCTTGTGAGACCCTTCCAGCCCCGAAGTGAAGAGTGACATCCATAGGAGGAGGGCTCCACTCTTCCCCACTTGCCTCTCCGAGCCACGAAGCTTTGCAGGGCTGAGGGGAGCGGGGGTGACCCCCGGTTTGAGAAACCGCTGCCCCCCCAGCTGCTGTCCTGCAGGAGGTGCAGCCAAACCACAGGAACAAGGCACGTGACTCGTTTCACAAGCTGCCCACAGTATTCAAATGTTACTGTGACTTTTCATATAGAAGTAACTTATTTAGTGATTGTTTTACACTTCTGCTACTAACATTTGAGAAAAATCTATATTTCATTAAACAATGAGGGGGAAAGGGAAGCTGTTTTTTACCTACACTGCTCCAGAAGAAGCATTTAAAGTCATATTCTGCAAAAATAATGTGTATCTAGTGGGCAAAATACATTCAAAGTTTAAACTTGATGAGCATAAAACAATTGAGGTGTAACTTTTGAAACATAGTATATAATAAAAGAGATATACATACATCTGAAGCACCTTGCAGCATGAAACTCTTGCAGTTATTTTATTCCTTAGTCCTAATCCTTGAGTTTTCATACACTGCTTGTATCGCTTTTATAAAAGCATGGATTAAATATTTATTTGGCTTCACATGCTCACTGAAAATGAAGTGACCTTCACCCAGCTAAAGCAGAAATGTTTGGTTTTGGAATGGTCTTTAATAGCATCAATTATGCTATATTAAATTATGAATAACAAGAACAGTACTGAGACACCACAGTTCATAAAACAGTATCCCCCACCAATATTGTACTGCAGCCCTAACGCAATAACGGACAGACTACAGGGAGCAAAACCAATTTATAGCAGTGAAAAATCATTAAAGTAGCATGAAGTTCGAATTAATCCCTTCTTTCCATTTCACTTGATTGAATACAGGTATGAAATTTTGTAAAACAAACAAACAAAACAACAACAACAAAACCTACAAAGCTATCTCCAGTTCTTACACAATTTAAAATTTAGCACGTTATATAAATAAATACAAGCAAACATGAACTGCAAGTATAACAGTTAAAGTGGCGAAACTAATCAGTAAACCCAAACGTTGAGAGCTGTGGTTGGATTCTGCACCTTCCCTGCTGTTCCGCAGCAGTTACGTGTCTCTGAATCAGAGAGTTTGAGCACTGGCAGTAACCCAGCCGTTAATACACTGCTCCGCCTCTACCTAGGAAAACATGGGTCCGAGCAGATCTTTAATTCAACCTACACACTGCAAAATGGCATCTTATTTTTCAAAACTGGAGTTGCATATGTATTTATTCTGTGCAGGTGGACTCAAGCACCCATGCAGAACCCGACTGAAACCAGTCAGGTTCAGTGCAGCTGCAATATTCGCTCCTCTCGGAACAAGTTTCAGACCTGGTAGTCAACTTATCACTTTAAGCAACTCAATATCAATTAATTTTTAATAAGTTTATACGGAAAAGATTTATGCAGACAACTTTCAACCCACACCAAGTTTTGTTTTTTTTTGTTTTGATTTGGTTTTTGTTTGTTTTAATCATCTACACAGCTGATGGAAAGTATTACAAAGACAGACAGTAAAACACCAGATCACTGGCTCTGCAGATCTGTTGAAGCTGAGACACACTGTTTCGGGCCATTGTCATTGTATACAAAGAACTCTCCTTAAAGGGATTCTGAATTTTACATTTTCTTCTGCAGACCAGGATTTAAAGTATTTGCTGATCTTCTAGAATAGGAGCTGCTGGGTGTCAGCTCTGTGGTACAGTGTGCTGTGTGTACGACCACAGCAATGGCCTCCAACAGTAATTTTAACTCTAAAAAGTAGCTGAAAAGTTCATACACACTCCCCAAGTTTAAAAGATCTGTAAAAACGTACAGAGATTGTACCAATGAATCAATCATCTATTGCCAAGTGCCAACAAAAGTCATCATCAGGCAGCTGGCATTTCAGAACTTCTCTTGCTTTTTACAATGAAGTAAGAAAAATATATATGTAGCCTATCATATACGTAGTCTATCATAGATTAAAAAAAAAAAAAATAATAAAATAATGTGATGGGGCAGGGTTTTGTAACAATATGTCCAGGGGACAAGATCCTCACCAAGGACTCTGATAACTTACTCCACTTGCAGAACTACTTCCATGATTTTTTTTAAGCCTGAGGGCAGCTGTAAAAACTACCATGAATAGAGCCCCAGGTCAGTGAAATACTTCAGTACTGGCTCATGGGCTTAAATACAACTGTAGCCAATTGAAAACTGAATTAAAATCAGCACCATAGTGACAGAGTTGTTTTATACCTGTTGCAATAATTTCTAAGGTGAAGCGTTCCGCTCAGCCTCTCGAAGCCTGTGCAGAGCGCGGGCAGGAGGGATGTCAGCAGGCGGCCCAGGCCCTGCAGGGTCTTACCGTCTTGGCTGTGTGCAAAACCAAAAGAATAAAAGCTTAAGTGGTAAGAGCCACACTTAAGTGTGTGAAAGAGGAACATTCCGCAGCTGTACAGATACGGCCCTTCACAATTTTTTTCAGATACTTCAGCGTATATTTTCCACCCTCTATTTTACTTCACGCCAGTCTAATTTAGGCTTGTCAGTTTCAGTGTACTAGACCACTTATGTCAAACAACAAAACTTTCCTCAATAAGTAAAATTCAACCTTAAAAAATAAAGTTAAAATCTCCTCAACATTTATTTATAGGCAAGCTTCAATTTTTAAACATTACATCTTGTTTGCTTTGATAGAGCAGAAAATAATGCATCTTTTCCTGTATGGGCTGTTGCACACTGCAACCCAGTCACCCCTCAGATATAAATACTGTGGCTGCATCTACCCCAAACTCTGCAGCAAGCAATGTGTAATATAAGGAGTAAGCAACTGTGATTAGAATTCCCCAATTTCAACTATGAGGAAAAAACTCATTGTATGCATTTAAAGCTTAAATATTAAATGTTACAGTTTAGTATTTTATATTTATTATATCTATATATTAATTATATATGATTTTTACATGTAATATTTCAGAATATTTAGAAAACCCAAATCCTGACTAGTTGAATGATTTCTTCCCATCCCAAAGTGACACCACCCCAGCCAGAACTCTCCAAGATTTTCCACCCTCGCATCCCTTCGTTTTAAGTGATGGGGCAAAAGATTTGATCGATCCTTACTGGAGCACTTCCTGACTTGATTTTTTATGCTTTAAGACTTGCCTTTCTCACGTTCACAAGGACGGACTGGGCACAAAATTAAGAAACTCTTCCTGAAGTCCAACATCAGCAAGACCACAAATTATATTTGGATGAAAGATGAAGGGGTTTGCTGTTACATACACCTAACGTGTGATAAGTTCTGGGAGTTGATTAAAAACTCCTGTATCTAGCCTAATCTATGCAGGGTAAATATAGATCCTGAATTCCTCAAACACTCTTCAAAAGCTATATTCTTAAAACTAAAGCACAAGTTATAGATTGCAAAATGTGAATAAAATCTGTATAAAATTGAGTAGCTGTCCAAACCTGGAGATGTATGAATTTGTTTACAACAGTTATTTTGGTATCACCACTAGAGATGGGTGAGAAAAACCTGAACGGTAGCATTTAGAATTGCATATTTCTATTTTGCACCCTTCCTTTTCATACTGTGCATAACTCTTAACAGCGTATTCAAAGTCTCACACAGTAGTGGCAGCTGATTTCCCTCAGAACACACTACTTTCCAATAATGCTCAAGTCTTCAACAGCCATTCCGTTAAGCAAGAGGTGCAGCAATCTGCCTTCTAAAGCACCTGTTTCCTCTTGGATGTTCCTTCTGAGCTGTGCATGCAGAACCGGTGCTGCAGAAGCAGCTGGCACGGACCGAAATTAAACCAGCTTGTCTTAAACAGAAATAAATAGCAAAGCAGAGAACATATCTGTAGAAAGCTGTTCCCCCACTCCCCATTACTCCTTCACATTCACCTCCAGGTGCACAAATGACATTTTCAAAAAGTTAATTTCAATAAATATTTATAAATTCCTGTTTGTGCAGCTGAAGGAATTCCAGAACTTTATGAATGTCCTGAGGACACTGCAGCATAGTTAAGTCTCTGTGTGACTTTTATTAAAATTAGAAATCTTTTCTCAACTGTTGTGTAACTGTTTTATGTCCTAAAGGAAATTAAGAGATTCTGCTTCTATAACCATGTCCCTTAACACAATGGGCGATGTCCTGTTTCATGTCAAGAGCTTCCAAAACCCCTGGCAGGTCACATGGAAGAGCCACACACATCAGCGTATCTCTGAACCCCCTACAACCAACAGCACAAACCAGAGTTAGTTCATGTCTTAGTACCCTATTTTTTGTTCAAGAGAGGATTTTACAGGCAACTATGCAGCGAGCAGCCCATGTCTTGTTAATGAGGTTGTGGGCAGCGCAGAGGTCACTGTTGACAGGAGAACAGCAGCAGCAATTATAGTTGGACACCACAGGCAGGATGGGCATCCACCAGCAGCAGAGCCGGCGAGGCCAGGGACCTGCTCTGAGCATAACACACACGAACAGCGCTCCTTTCCAGTTTAAAAATAAAACCATTTCTGGATATCGGCAAACGGACAGTTTGATTGTCACCATGCCATTCGGAAAATTTTCTGCATAAAATACAAAACCAAAAGCAAGTAAGACAAAAAAGTTAATGTGAAACTCCCATTTCCTCTTTAAATAACGGCAAACAGAAAACTTTCCAGCTTATGACAGATTTACACAGTAAAACATCCCTGCACAAGATGAGACTTGAGAAATGACAAATGGAACAGGCTTACCCATAAAAACTGACTGCCCTGACAGAAGCAGGTAGAGGAAAAGACAGTACGCAATTGCTTAAGACTTCTGCATCCTTTATGTGAACAATTCACACAGACAAAATTAAATTAGTGTTTTAGTTACGATTCTTAAGGGTGGTTTACAAAGTGAGGAGGAGCAGCTACAGCAGCAGCATGGAAACAGTGGTATATTGAAAGTCTTGAAGTAGCTCATGCAGCAATGAGAACAGAAATTTTCAAGCACTATGAGCTGTTTTAATAAATGTTTATGAACTCAACAGCCTTATTCAGAAGTCAACTCTGAGACAATTTTCAGGGATTGATTGCTAATATCAGGTTTGTAATTTGATAAATCTCATTTTGAACTGTTCATTTTTAAAAGAACAGTAAAACTCTGATCTAGATTATTCCACTGCTGCTGTCTTCAGCTGTAGAGTTCACCCCTCTTATTGGACCCTAACCGCCCCAAAATCTAGATTCTTCAGCAAATAAAATGCACAGAAAGTAGACCAATCTTTATGAAAAAGGCAGCAATTCAAATATCCTGTAAAACTCCATTGACCATAACGCAGCCAAACGTATGCATCCTCATGTAAGTACCCAGAGCAGATCCACAGTAGCTGAGAAATGTCTCACCCCAAGGTCCTCAAGTGACCATGTAAAGTAGAGCAAGCCAGCAATCTAAAACTAGATACAAAGTTCAGACCTTAATCCTTCTGCAGAAACACAACACTTCCAATCTTTATTTATTAAAAATATTAATCCCACCACTGTAAATATGTGTGGCGGAAAACCCCACAAGCAGGCTGCCTAAAGTGATCAAAGATGCTCAGAACAGATTTCTCCAATCTTGCTTCTCTCATAACAAGATTCTAGTTTTTAAGTTAATGTTACATGAACTCCCTCAGGATACCTCCCTCTTCCAGGCACATCTCAGAGACAGCACTATTTTCATTTCAACGTGCCAAGAACATGCCTCAAACATTGGTTGATCCCCAAGAACCCCCAAAGATAAAACTGGATTTCCCATTTAAGTGCTCTGTAACTTAGATGGCTCAGGCAGTACTCAGGCCTGATTGCAGGTCTGATACAATTTTTACACAGTTTCAGCTACAAAATCTGCCTCAGAAATTCATAAAATGAAACCAATACAAGTTTGAAAGCTATCCCAATGCTGGGGATAATAGTAAGTAATTGAAAAAGCATAGGAGCAGTTTTATATCCAGAAAAACACAAAGAATACAGTAATCCAGCAACTTCAAAGGGTTCACATGTGCTTAGGTAGAGCTGCTGTCTTAGTACAGAATGTGATTTGTAAATGCAGAAAGCAGGGGTACATTCAGGGTCACTGGGACAGCTGAAGTCATGTTAGCAATAGTTACAATTCTAAATATATGCTTTGGAAAACATAATTTGTTACCCTTGTTCATCAGTGGCTTATTCTTACACTTCAAAACAACCAAGGGGGAGGCAGGGGGAGAACACATGTACCCTGCTAAGTGCCCAAATAATAACCTGACATTGACTTTCAGAAACCAACTCTTCCTCAAATAGTATTACACCAAACATATGCAGCTGGTGTGCAGAGAAGTCAAAGGAGGTCAGAAAGTTTAAAAAAGGCAGTTCAATTATAAACACTTCTCTAACACTGTTAAGGAAAGATTTTAACTCCAAGCGACCACGTAGCTTTTCTCCACTGACCCAGGGCCTGGGTGCTCAGAGCAGAGTCTGATTCTTACAGACACCCACAGATGTCAGGACTGGTTCAGAAAAAATCAGAGACGAACTCACAACTCTGTACCTACAAGGCCTTCACATAAACATCTGGACATCCTACAGAGCGCTGGGGAGGCTTCACCAAAACATACCGGCACAGCAGCCTCTGGTACCTACCTGGAAATGTACCACACAAGTTCCATCCCCTGGGATCCCACGCCAAGATGGGCCCCACCAGCTGTGGATTCAGGCTGCAGGGGTCACTCAGCAGCTCCAGGGCTTGGCTGTAGCAGCCTACACTCCAGTTTCTCTGCTTTGGATACACCAAACACTGAAGCATGACTATCCACTGCTGGTACCATCCGTAACACAGAACAGGAGAGGACAGAGCAGCCCCTGACCCACTTGTGCCTCCTCCTGCTCCCACAGCAGAGGGCCGGGCACTCCCTGGCTGGGGGCGAATGGATTCTCCTCCTGCACAATGCAAAACCCATTTGGAAACACTGGACCCCACCTCCACAGGCTGGAGCTCCACAGGGAGTCACCTCAATGCTTCTTTCTGGACCCCAGGATCAATATTTACATCACCCCTATCCTATACCAACTAGATGATTTTTCACCATTTCACCCCCAAAAGCTGCAGAAAGCCAAGTCACACAGCAATGACACACTGCCACTACAGCTTGTCACTGCAATATGACCTAAGGAAAAATAAATTTCATAGACAGTCTAATTTTCAGTCTTCAATGTGAATTTGCATCTTTTACAAAAGATTTGTTACCAGATGCTGTCTCACCCACCCTTTGCAGAAAAGCCAAGATAGAAACAAAACTATTTATTAAAGAAGGGAAGAAAATTAAGAGATAAGTAGGATCAAAGATGTTCTTTTCAACAGGAGAAAAAAACAGGCATCCGGTTAAGTACACAGATTCTTAATTGCTCTTAAAAGACTACTAGGCACAAAACAGCTTACAAGAGGTATGAGAATGGCATTTAGAGAATAAAGATACTGAAAAGGGTATTGCATAATAAAGCTGTTACAAAATAAAATCTAATGGATGTGCTCCTTTAGCTCTCTAGCTACTTGGCTTGAGCCTTTTATAATCACCAATAAGAATTTTATAAAAGCTAAAATCAAAATTAATTATTGAAAAGTATGGCTAACCCACAATGCTAAGTGATTTTTTACCTTGAGGATTTTTATCTATTACATGAAATACACAATGGATTCTGCAGATAGTTTGCCACAGGAATATTCTCTCTTTAGTCTCACTTCACCCAGAACGCTGCTGTTTTTCACTCCTCCATTTATAAACAGCTACAAGATAAAAGTAATAGTTTCAGAGAAGTTAATACGAGCTGAAGTGATCTTCTTCCTATTGTAAAATTAGGATTCTCCCAGTCCCCAACTGATTTTAGTACCTACTTTGTGCTCCTCAAAACCTTATACAGTCTGTGCCAGGTGTGAATACACAGCATTTGAGAAAAGAACAACTTACTTTCTAATAGCAAAGCTAACAAAATCTGTTTATCTGAAAACACCTTATGTTACAGGGAGAAAGAAAAATATAAAAAATAAACTCTGCAGGTTTCTAAAACAGATTCTTCATAATATAAACAGACATCCTTAATGCATCTACTCCATACTAAGGAAGTCTTTACAGTACACATGCATTCTCCATATTCCAGATCATCATTCAGTTCTCATTAGCAAACAGAATCCTCCATTAATTCTCACATTTGCAACAATTTATATAATCTCATAACCAAGTTTCCCATCAAGAAAAACATGGAAAAAATAGGTATATATTTTTTAAGCTAAATATGTACTTTTTCAATAGACATTTTAGATCCTGCTTCTGAAAGCATTGCCTCTTAGGCTATATGAATATATCACATAAGTTTTTGCCCAGCATATTTACAAAATTCTAACGTAAAACCTGTAGCTAACGCAAGTACAACAGCAGGCCATCACCCAGCACACTCTGCCTGCAGTTAAGTACAGCTTTTGCTTTTAGAAACAGTTCACAGGAGGCCAGATCCCATTTAATTTTATGTTTTTATTACAATCTGCCCACACCTCCAAGTATAAACACTGTATCCTCCCCATTTCTCAGCCCTCCCCCCTCCCACCCACAGAAAGTTTGCATGATAAGAGACCAAGGTGCAGCGATTTAAAGCTACATCAATGCCTAACACAGAGAACAGGTCTGGAGAAGGGAATGCCTAACATGAACAAAAAGTTCAACAGCCTCTTGGTTCAAAAATAGCAATAAATAAAGTAAGTCATAAAAAAAAAAAAAATCCCCATTTTTAAGAATTTCCACAACAGAGAAATAAATTCAGCAAAGTAATGTAAAAGGTGTCTTTTTGAAGTAAAACCAGTTTTAGTGAACTGTAGGTTGCAATTAGTGCACCTGCACTTATGGAAGATGTCACAGAGCGTCAGGCTTGCTGCTCTTTTATTGTTCCTCATGCATGCCATGAATATGGCTTGTTATTGATACATCACATATATATCTTATACATACACATGATGCATCTCTGCAGAGGCCTTTTTAAAAAACAAAACCATCACTCTGGTGTCACAAATATTCCCTGCAATTAAAATGGAGAAATATGAAGCAAAGATTTCATTGTAAAGCTTATCATGGTAGGTACCAGACTGTCCAACTGTTTTTACAGTAAAATAACACGGTAGGAAAGAAAACCCATCCACTGGATTCCAAAGGTGCTTTTATCTTGATAGTCAAACTAGTGAAAACTGGCACAGAGCTACCACTGTGCTGAAAGCTCCAAGCACCATAGTATGTCTGAAATACACAGTACTTCCAACTAAACTATCAATTCCTCCAGAGATCTGGATCACCAGTGGGGCAAGAAAACAACACCTTCATTTTCTGTTCAGATTTTATTTGAAATCTAATTCAAATTGTCAAAGCTACAAAAAGGGGGAACATTTGAGTTATTTCTGCTATGTCACAACATTCTAAAACAAAATATCACTACTGCCAGCAGATCAGTTACACACATTTCTGATGAAACTTCTAAACACAAAAATGTTTCATTTGGGAAATAGTCACGATGAAGATATTTTGTACAATATAAAACAATGACAGGTCTACAGATGCCAATACTCGTGAGTAAACACGTGCATTCACAAAAAAAAAATAAATCAGGAATGCTTTTTTGTTTTTTTTTAACAGACTGTTCAGGCACAAAAACAAAACCGCATTTCCAGTAAGTGACAGCATCATAAAAAATATTAACATTGTCAGTGTTTGCTTTTCTTTGACTTCTTGTGAGATCTGTGAGGAGAACGTGACTGAGACCTGGATTTTTTCCCTGACTTTTTAGGAGATCTGGATCGTGATCTCCTCGATCTTTTGGGTGTCCTGGAGCCAGATGGCGACCTGCCAAAGAAGAAAAAAATAAAAGTCAAATACTAACTGATAATACCAACTTTTTCTATTTGGCTATTTTCTATTTCACTAGTTGAGCTAAACAAGGTAGAAAATACTTTTTCTCTACTAAGTGGAAGAACGGTATCGTGCTTTTGACAAAAAGACAATTTTTGCCTTATAAGGTTTTTAATATATTTTGGGCTTAACTTCAGTGCTTAGAATCCAGAAGAAAAATAACACTAGGTCATATCTTTCTTAAACCAACATAAGGAATTCACAGCCTTCCACATATGCCCCAACCACCTTGGCTCTTGTATTAAAAGCAGCCTATATCTATACAGAAGAGAACAGAAATGAAAAATGACACTGAATTGTGTTATGCTGAAATACTTCTGATTCTCATTAAGCATGTTCAGCTTGTGATGCAACCCCACAGAAAAAGAATGGAAGCCGAATAAAATTACTGCCAGCTAACCCACACCTAATACATTAATCTGATATAATCTAAATCGAATGACCATCATATTAACTTTAAAAGAATCTCAAATACTTTTCTACTTCTATTTGAATTCCTAACTTATAGCACAAGAATCCCATTACTATAAATATGTACTATGATCTTCTCAACAGCAAAGAATTTTTCTCAGCATGTCTGAGGAATCTTATATCAATAAGATACTCTACACCTCTAAAGAAGTGGAAGCTGAACTTCTGAGTTCTGAGCTACAAAAGCATCAATACAATAATAAAATCTCACCCTGAGTTTAGCATTAACTAGAGACAAATATTTGTGTCAGTCTAGAGAATAGGCAATATCTACTTTGGAAATGAAAAACCATAAGCAGTACCTAATCTAGATTTCTTTTCATTAAAAAAACAAACCATAGGACAGGAGCTTAATGTAAGCAAATTACCATTGAAAGACTGCACGCTCACTATAATTCTAGAAGTTCTATGGGCTACAGAAGATTTGCCCTTAGAAAATAAAAAGCTAACAGAGAAGCAAGGTACTTTGGTTAAAGCACTGTTTCTCAAAATTATCAGCAAACAGGTAAACGAGAACACAGAAGTGAACAGCCTTGTTAACAGCAGGCAAGGAGGAGGCTTTGCCTATCAAATATGCTCTGCTAAAAACCAAACAAAAAAACCAACCAAATCCACACCTATGTACTTAACTTTCCTACAACCTGACATAGCGAAGATACCAGCTTACCTTTTGCCTTTTTTACTGACATCTCTGGGAGAATCTTTATGTGACGATCGAGAACGTGAACTCTCTTTGTGGGACCGCTCAGAGCGCTCTGAGCGTTCTGATTTTGGTGATGGAGATTTTGCTCGTCTGCTGCCGCTGCTGCGGGACGGGCTGGGTGAAGCGCTGTGTCGTCTTTTCCTTTGTAAAGAAAGAAAATGCAGTTATGTACGTATACGTGCTTAGAAGTAAAACTGTATATTAAGAAAACTGATTCCTTTCCGCAGATGTTTTCTTTTGCCAACATAACGTTAGATCATTTTAAGTAATTAAAAAGTAGTAGGCTTTTTATGACTTTAAAAAAAATAAATCAAGTTCAGCATGTGCACCAGACTTTCTCTGGTTGAAAAAAATTAAGGCCAGTGACTCATTTTTGTCTACTGCACTGTAAAAACATTGTCCTAAGTTCCTGAAAAGCAAAGTATTTTACCATACCTACACTTAATGCCATGGAAGGGTTGGGCTATACAAGTATTAGAAGACCAGAGTGTACAATCAACTATCCTAAAACTAGCTGTTTTGAAGAATTTTCACTATGAGATGAATAACATTTAGGTCACTGCAAATTTCTGGTGTGATCTCAGCATAGTTTTCTGATTAATATTCTACAGTCAACTTACTGCTAAAGAGAGCTAAATAACCTGTTTTCAACTGGTCAATATATATGGCTTAAATGAGTCAAAAGGGAATTCCATTCAAAAAGGCACACCACTTGGGGCAGGATAAAATCAACAATGCCTTTAAAATTTTGAAACATGTTTTAATATCCAAAGCATGGGGTTTTGTGGTTTGGTTTGTTGTGTGGGTGTTGTTGTTGTTGGTTGGTTGTTTGTTTTTGTTGGGTGGGACTGTTTTGGTTTGGGTGGGTTTGTGTTTTTCTTTCAAAACCAGATGTGTAATACAATGTCATTTCAAGGCTGCCAAGGTAATACAAAGATAGTAACTGTGAGGTTTTTCCTCACATCCACTTTACTCCCAGGGAAGCCATACCTCTCTTTCCTTGTTGGTGTACATTCCTCCTTCTCCTTCTTATCTTTGGACCTGGATTCAGATTTATCTTTGTCCTTTTTGTCTCTGTCCCGTTCTCTTTCCAACTCTTTTTCTTTTTCCTAAATTATTAGAAGCATTCATGATTTCAGATGAGCTTGACTAATTATTAAGTAAAGACAAGCGAATCACAAACAGCATAAAAGCACTGAGCAGTGAAGGTACAAATGGTCATGCCATACCCACTCTCCAAATTGTTACTACTGCTTTGTAAACAGCAGAAACATTTATTTTAACACAAACACTGACAACAACATCAAAGATGTCACTTTATGTGAGAAAGTCTGAGTATCTAATTGGATACGAACAGTCTTCAATTTTACAAATGTTTAGGGAAACATTACAGCTGTATCAGATTTTCTAAACTAAATTAAACATGAAAGAATACCAGGAACCTTTCTAGTTACAACATATGCATTCATCTTCATTAATCCAGATTGAAAATTCAGGTAATTTCATAACTACAAGACATTTAAAGACAAAACAAAAATATAAGATTCTGCAATAACATCTACTCTGTCCAAACCCCCCACAAGTATGGTCCATTTCCACATAACAGCAGGACCATTCTGAAAGAAAATATATACCCCGTGCACACCTCATTTGTCTGTCAAATAGTTAGAAAACTAATTATGCAGAAATAAACCTAAACCATCAGCAAGTCTGTGTACAGAGATGAGGAAATGTGCTTCCTTAAGTACTGGCATAAATTCCTTCCATGGCAAAAAATAAACGATTCCCTGCATATGCCATGAAGACAAAGAGGGGTGATTCAGCTAAATGAAAGAAAGAGGGGAAAAAGAAAAGGACGGAGGGAGATAATAACACAAGTGCAGGAAATACCAGGACAGCTGCACTAATCTAGTCTCACATTTTATTTACATGTAAGACTCAGCAATTAAATTTTAAAGTGTCCCTTATTGTTACACCTACCATTGCAAACTATTGTTAGATTCCACTAAAATCAATGGGCTCTTCAGATGTGCCTAGCTTATTTCATTGCATAACTAATTATTTCATCCTGATAAACAAGAATAAACAGTATTTTAAGTAGCTATGAGTTCCAACTCTCTTAACAATATACAACACTAACAGGAAATTTACTCTTGGAAGGCTTATTCTATAGTCAATTAGAAAAAAAAACAATGACCAATCACCAAGTCTGTGAGAAATGCAATCAGAACTAGTATTACATTATACAAACCAAAATTATTATGGCATTAAAGCAAAATATAAAGCTATTCCCCTAACAATGGGGTTACTATTGTTTTAAAGATCTGTTAAGATTACACTGAAATTTTTCTTAACTAAATATTATGTTCATTAGTGAAAAATGAAAACAGAAAAGAATTAAAAATCTTAAAATATTGCAATCTAGTTGAACTAATCCAACACGTGGCATCTAACAAAGTATCAGGATTATGATTTCTGTTCTTTCAAGCTACTGTCTCACTAAACATTCCGTGCTTACTGCACAAATCAATTCTTTTTCCAACTACAGAAAACACTGGGTAAGTGGAAAGATTTAGGATACAATTACAGTTAAAAGTTACTTATAAAAGTTACTTGTAAAAATTGAAGTCTTAACTGTTAACATCAACCTCCAATCGGTGAAGGATCTGCTTTCTTAATTCTTCCAAGTCTCTCTCTTCAAGGTACCGTGCAAAATTACTTTAGTGAATTAGTCAGATATTGAGCACCCAATAACGCAAACAACAAATGACAGAAAAACACCTGGTGAAAACTGCCTATCTGTTTTTAGCTTCCAAGAACCTACATGGGTATCTCACTTCATCATTCATCTGCCAGGCCATGAAACCAGATTAGAGAAGAAATTGCCACTTAATCTGTCTCACTAAATGTGTTGTCCAAACAGGTTACATGTTCTTTTTTATGTTTCAAAGATTCAAGATCACATGACATCGTTTATATGATGATAACTTTTAAAGCTGCTCTGACTTCATAGTCCAGAGAGGACTACTGAAAACGGCAATGAAATGGTACAGAATTATTCACTTTTGGGTGACAGTGCGAGCTGGAATTATCCAGGAAATCTTAAGACACTGGAGAATCAGGAGCACATATGCTGCTTAATACTATTTTTTTCTCTTTCTTTGGAAGCCTTTAGCACAACGGATCAATTGCTAAAAGCAAAATGAAAAGTCTGATGAACATCTTCAATTGACAGCTCTCCCTTTCCCACACCTAACAGGTTGGTTTATGTAGTAGATCCAGAAGTGACCTATTCAAGGTTTCAATACATTCTAATGATATCCATCTGCACAGTGTGAAATACATTATTTTGACTAAAAAGAGAGATTACATCTACCCTGCAGAAAGCATTTGGATTTAGACATGCACTTTGACATTGCAGTAGAATTTTAACGAGAAGCATGTGTTGTTACGCTTAATGCCACCTTACATTTGATAAACTCAACAGAAGCCTATCACAGAATCAGAGCCAAACAAAGAACATTTCTTACCCTCTGGAGCAGCTTGTCTCTATAGTGTTCAACCTGTTCCTGAAAACTCTGGCCTGGTTTCTTGGGTCTTTTCCCAGACTCTAACTCATCCTGAAACTTCATCACCTTAAGCTGTGAAAATAATACTGACCATTAGGTTATTTGGCTTATGATTATCCAGTTAGGCAGGTGGCTGAAAATGAAATTTCCATGATTTATAGTCTGTTTTTCATTCTTTCGATACAAATTTGTGCACAAAAAGACACTAACTTTATTTAAACTGGATCAAAGCAACAAAACCACAGACTTGTCTCCAGGCACCTGCAGTTGTTTACAGACATGTTAAGAAATAAAAATAAAGGGATTTTTGTCTGTTATTTTACTAAATTTTGTTTCCATCATTAGAACATCGAACCCTTCTATTTCTCAGACCATTACCCATTTTTTTCTTTTAAAATGAGACCATTTGCTGCAGGTGTCTTAATACATCGTTTCAACTTCTCTTGCCTACTCCAAGTTTTACTTCAGAAACTGACTTTTTTCCATTCAACCCCAAATATTAAAATCAAATTACTGAAATAATTACTACATAAAACAAATGCATCTCCTCTTCAGGGCTGTTTGCACAGAGAGAATGATTTGAAGTAATTTGTTTTTACTACCATAATACTCTTTCATGTACTGTCAAGCTTAGCAACAAAATTCAGCTCGCTAGTGCTGCTAAATGTAACACTAAATCTACTACAATAATATCCTTAACTGAGTCACATAGTTAAGCAAATATCAGAATTTTTGCACATGGTTATTTTTTCTGCCTAGACAAAGTAAAACCTTTCTCCAAGTTGATTCTCATTAGAAAATTTCACTCACATCTCTTAACACTTGTCAATTTTTTATCCTTACTGCCACAGCCTTTTACAAACAACCCTTCAATTTTTTTGTATGAGGAGGTGTCTCTTTTTCAGGGTGGTGTGGAGGAGCTTGGTAATAAGTCACATTGTATTTGTCAGTCCTCTTCCAAATGCTTATGCCCTGATCTCTCTTTATTTCCTGGTTTAATCATTTCCTACGCAGTCGTATATACAAGTATATTTCTCCAGTGCTTGAGGTTTCATTTTTAGCAAACACACAAAACATTTTTCTCTTTAGAAATATTTAACTGTTTCACACTGAAAACACACAGAGGAAAAGACTTTGCAGCTGTGTTCATTTTGATTATCTGAAAGGATTCCTATTCTCCAGGTCCTCAATTCCCTAATTATGAAGTAGGCACAAAATCAAACCCTAAAGTTTTTTCTTCCTTCTCAAAAGTAGGAAGCTGGGCTGCATATGAAGATATCATATACTGTAATCAGCCCTTACAATTACTGACTGAGCATTTTGCTCACAAAAACAAACTAATCACAAGAACCAATATGTTAAGAAATAGAAAACCCAGGCAGGGATAAGCACTACTCTGAACAGGATCCACTTCCCCTTCATTTACAGAGCTTATGCCAACAACATATTTTTCATTTTATTCTCAAACACAGAACACAGTGGAATAACTCTGCTATCTTGTACCACGGTAAATTTCTGACTAATGTTCTGCTTACCTCCCCCATTTACAGAGTATGTTCTATCTGTGCTTCAGCATTTTTCATTTTTGCTTATAATTCAGCCAACTAAATAGCAGCCAACGAAAAACTGACATCAACTGTTCACATACCACTCCAGTTTCTATAAAGGCATTTTTTAAATGCCCCCACCCCCCTTCAAATGCAGAAGTTTCAAAAGCAGGAATACCTCTTGGAACCATATATTAAGTGTCTCCCTGCACCGCCTGTTCTGGTAAGAAATCAAGATTGCATTCTCTACCATCATGTAAACTCCAAGGCCACTAGCTGCTTGCATAGCTCATTTTGAACAGAGCAAGTAAAGAGGAGGCTGAACTGATCTAGAAGGTATGAACACGCCCATGACGCTCACAAAACTTCGACTTCATTTTCTCAATTAAATCAACCAGACAATTTAAAAAGCAAACAAACGACCACCAGAAAAAAAAAAAAAAAAAGGAAAAAACCCCACCACACCCCCACAAGATTTCATTTTCATTTCTTGACATTTTTAGCCAACAAAGCTGTGACACTATCTCTGTTTAATCATATTTTGAAAGCAAGGATCCACAAGTCTATAGCCCAAAGAAATTAAGGAAAACTAGGAATCCGATCAACAGGCTTTACTTGACTTAATAAACTAATCTGGATGCAAAGAAAAGCTGAACTTCTAGCAGCCTGTTCCATGCATGTCACACAACCCACCGCTGGCATGAAACGTAAAATGCCGAGAGAAACTCTTTGCATGTCACCTTTCCAATACCTGTGGGCAGAGGTGGGGGAAAGGTGGTCATAAGCACATGCCTAGAGAGGACCATAGGAAAGCCTGTACACTAACCATTGCCTCAACACCTCCCCAGGCTCCAACTACGTTGTCACCATATGATCTCCTGAGACAGCTGTGGTCTTTTACACGCCAATTCTCAGTGGATCTCTCTTCTGCATACTCCTGTGTCACCCTTCAAACCCACGAAAACTGGCTGATTTTAGAAAGATGCTGTGGGTAGAGGAAATCGGCTTTAGTACATTCCCTGGAAAAGGAGATTAAGTGTTACAGAACGCCAAAATGGTATCAATAGCTCACTACAGAAAGATCACTTTCTTCCACCTTCCTTCCCCACTCCTGCAGTCCAAACAAGGGGTTCCCCTTCATCTGCCCTTTCAGCAGCTGCTGTGGTTGGCTGAGCCTTCCACAAGCCAGATCAATGCACTAATCCAGCAGAATCATACTCCTTGCCTTCAATATTTCTTCCCTGCATTTGTGAGATGTATTGGCTCAGGGGAAGAAAGAGCAGGTGCCAGAGCTCACAAGCAGGATCAGGATGTTCCCTTTCAGCAGAGGTGAGCAGTTAGATCCACTCATCCTATGCCACCACATATAACAGCTTTTGCTACATGCTCCAAAACATCACCACTGTAACTATGTTTTAAAAGAAAAGGAATTACTTAGGTCCCAAAGTCCAGGAAAGAATTCTCTAAAGAATTCTACTGCTCAGAATTACTATATAAACTTACATGTTTGGCTATCTCCCTTCACCACATTACCATTCATAGCATATTTGCCATAGTGAACACTCTATTGATCTCTTCCTGTAGAATATATGATGTTTATACCCCTATCATGCAGTTCCAGATACACCCTCAGGAGAAAGAGATCCTTAAAACTTAGGCTTAAATCTGCTTAAGCATCTAGGGATTAATGTTCTAAGCATTTCACTTCATAAACTTTCCTTTAGAAAGAACTAATATATTCTCATTAAATTGGTTATTCTTTAATTATTCCTGTCCAACAGACAAGATTATTAAACCTGTTCATCCTTAGGAGTGGATACATTGTATCTAGGCTACCTCGGAGTCATTAATACACTTGGTAATATAGAAGGGGAAAATTTTTCAAAACCCTGTGCCAAAACTTTGCAATACTGAATTCTTAAGACACAGCAGCCTCCCAGGCTAGAGAGAGTTCAGAGGTTTTCAGAGACTGCAATGCAGAACTGTCCAATACCACTGGAGTTCCTGTGAACAACCTCTACTAAACACTCCAATGCATGGACCATATTTTTCACTAACCATGAGGAGGTATCTCTCATAAGTTCAAGATAAACAGCTCTACAACATGCCTATTGTCTATTGGTTCTCAACTTGAAATTTGTCCCTCTCATTGAGAGCTTAAAAGATTCAGCCATTCCTAGAAGCTGAGGTCTTGATTACAGACTAACCAGTAAGCAGCAAGCTACAGACAAGAGTAAAATCTTGCTATGATGATTCATAGGAACCAAAGACTGATGTAAACTAAAGCCCTGCCCATAGCTTTTTGCATTTTGACACAAGCAGGTGTTGCTGTGAGCAGCCTCCCTTGCCCACAATGAATCTATTTTCAAAACCTGTTCTTGGTTTTCTAAACTTCTGCTGATACTGTCTGAGTCCACACACAGTGGTCTTCAGGGGAAATTAAAAAAAAAAAAAAAAAAAAAAAAGGTTATTCCACATGTGCACAGGTCAGAACGTAAGCAGCCAGGTTCAAACACGACTTATTTGAGGTAAATTAGCTGCATGCTACATACTAGGATTAACTAGGAAGGTATCACCAGATGCTTGATGAAACATAGCAATTTGTGTTTTGTATGTAATTGCACTCAAATCTAGACTGATTACAGACAGGAGAGACATCCTAGCAAACCAAAGTGTTTTGGTTTTCCTTAAAGCAGCCTCACTGCAACAAGTCCTAGATTTTGCCAAAAGCAAAGTATTTATTTGAAAGCCTGAGTATTCCAGTGAGTCTATGAGCAGTGGAATTTCTGCACCTACGGTGTTATCAACAACAGATGACAGAGACACTGGTGTACACACGTGAAATACCTCTTCAACGGTAACAGACATCTGGCATGCTCCGCCACACTCGCAGGATGCCATGTGTCTTGGAGCTAAGAGATTCCTCGCTTTTTTCTTTGTGTAAAACAAAAGTACATTCAAAAATAGACCAGAAACTGCTGAATTAAGATAGTTATTATCTTCTAATGAACAACTACTATAAACAACAAAACTATTCGCCAAGCAAGAGCAAATTTGTCTCATCTGCTATCATTAAGCCACAATGAGTACGATATTTAGACATCTTGTTATAATTTTGCAGTGGCCACAAATGAGCAAGGTACAGAAACCTCCACAGACTACAAAGACCGAAGGGTTATATTCTTTTAGTGATGGTTACAAGCCTCAGATATCTCCTATGACTTGATGAACAAATATGTAACAGGGAGTATTCTGCATACTAAGCACCACAATCTGAGAAGGAAAGAATGGAAACTGTATGGAATTTCAATTTCTTGACAAAGGTATACAGGGCCTTGAAATCCAGAACACACAGAGGACAATGCTGCTTCATTTTGTCTATGAGTTTTTGTACACTTTGAGGACAAACGCTTAATGAATAATTTAGGCAACATAAAATTCCCATTTTTCTAACACTTCATGGCACTGAGGTCTCTTTACAAAGAGGTACACACGTTTCTTTTATACGTCCCTGGGGCAGGGAAAGAGAAGATACACATGCACAGTACTGGTAAAGACCATTCTGAGATTTGAGTTATAATGAAAAGCAAAGCGCTAATCTTTCCATATTTAAAAAAGAACAATAAAGAAATCACTGTTCTTTGGTGTTAAAAAAGCTCTGCTCTTGCCAAGTTCCAGAAAGAATTCATACTTCAGCAAGGTTAGCAGGGGTCTGGGGGCAGGCGAACAAAGCATTAACAACCTCCTTCCGGTCACATGGCTGTAGTCAAAGCTTGTTTCTTACCGCACTTTCCTCTCCCAGCTGACTGCTCAGTGTGCCAAGAAAAAGAGTTGCTGTTTGCATGCATGGATTTCCAAAAAATGCATTAAAAAAATGTGTTTCAGCTTCCCTGGTAGTCACTGTGTAAACTGACAATCAGACTTTGCAGGTTTTTTTGCCAAAGATTTTACAGGACATTTTTAACAGTGGCATAATTGTTAAAGCTGGTAACTGTTGGGCTTTTTTGCTGTGTTTTTTTTTCTGTTTGTTTGTTTTTCCTCAGTTCCTCCCCTCAAATTTAATAATGGATGTGTTCCTTGGCAGGCGCTGGTTACATACTAAGAAGAACCTTTGAGCATGAATGCTTTAAAGTAGTACAGGGAGTACTTTCCTGTTGATGACAGACTTTAGGAGAAATTTTACATTTTAAGTACTTCTACATAGTGTCTGAAATACTCTGAAAATGAAAAAAAATTACAATCCTTTTCTGGTGATTCTAAAAGTCTGAAACTCAGATGGTAATTTAGTTACCACAAGGAATAAAGATGGCAACATGCACTTGAAAACCTGAAATATTTACCACCTAAAACAGTTACAGATGGGATACATTTAGGAAACAAATTACAACACTTGTGCAGTGTAAAATTGACAATGGTTCAAGTAAATCACTTCCTAATCTGCCTCCATGACTGCCAGGATCAAATCTACAAAACAAATACTCAATCTGAAAGGAGCCCTTTCCATAACTGCTACAATCATTATCACAGAAAGATGAAAACTAGTTTCGCTTCCGTTAGTCTAACATCAAATATATGCTACAGAACTACTGCCATCGTGAGTCAAGTCAGACATAAATCACACTTAGCTCTTCTCAAATTCAGAATTTACTCGCTTCAAATGGGTATGAATCGTGAACTCTCAAACTGCTACATAAAGCAAGAGGTTTCTAACTGCTTAGTTACAGTCCATTAATTTTAACAATCTGAATTATTAAACAGAAACATATTTGGGAGAAACAACAGTTGTGACATTTTAAGATGTATAAGCAATAATATTTTAAAATAATATTATGGGCCTTTGCTATGTCTGATTTTAGCTAACCAGCACATTATAGCATAAATAGGTAGGCAGCCACAATTCCACCTTCAAAATATTACCTGAATTATAATGTCACTTGGAGATGCTACAACTGCAACAAGTAGTTTAGCATTTCTTAATATCATTTTAATGCAATGAATAGAACATAGAAGAATTTCAGTATTCAATGTATCATGAGTTTCAATAATGAACACAAGCTGGAAAGTTGCATGCAATTTTAAATTTTTGCATGGCACTGTGTGACAAAAAGGCTTTGCTGCCAGCTCATGCTAAACTCAAGTTACAGTTACCATCTCAGTCAACCACAAGCTCAGAAGCCAGCATGAAGACATCAGAATCTGCGCTCATCAGCCCTAACACACCTATGCTTGGAAAAAGGATTAAAGAACAAGTGAGCCCTATACATTGCACGTACATCTCCAATTAAAATGCCTGATTTCCAGGACTACTCAGTTTTGTTGCATCTACTTCATTTGATGGCTGACACAGTGAAAGGAGCAACTTTTAAATGCAATAAAATACAGACACTTCGAGGCAAGAGACAGAGAGAACAAGAAAGGCATAGGACTACGGCCACATCCAAAAGTGACTCCTGCTTGCCCAGAGGAGGGAAGTGTAGAGGAGCCCAAGAAATCTAAGGCTACCAGTGGTACTGAAAAAGGACTCTGAAAGAGAAGAATAATCCTCACCATGTAACGTCCCCCAACTCAATTTTTCATTTCTTCCTGCATTATTTTGAAAGCCAAAACAAGGCAAAGCAAGGCTGTAAACAAACAAACCTCTATAAAAATACACCGGACTGAAAAACACACTATATAACAGGACTATAATTATTTCAGTAAAAATAACTCCCTATTATATGTAGAGAACTCAGGGGTGGGAGGATTGGAAAGATACTGAAGGGTGGCACAGAACACCACATACTGACCTCTATCTCTCGGAGTTTGGCACGCTTTTCTTCACTCATTTCTGAATATTTGACTGATGACTTAGATTCAGGCATTTCTTCTTTAATGGGATTGGAATACATGTGTTGCTCTTCTGACTTAGAACTCTGGGTGTCTTCCTCATCTTCACTTTCTTCTTCTTGACTTTACAGAAAACATGAAGAATTAACCAATATATATATAAAAGACAATTATCTGTTACAAAATTTGCTACCTCTCCAACTTAGTTTCTATGATTTGAAATCTATTAAGATGTTATGTAAAAGCCTGAAACTACAAAACAGTCTCCATCTGTGAAACAGATAGCTTCGTAATTTCGTTAACTTAAATCATTAGGTTTTCTTACTCAGATGATATATATATACTTTTCATATACACAGCATGCAGAAGAATTCTTTAAACTTACAGTCACCCAATCCATATCTAGATCTGCTACAAAACAAGTGCCCTACCTCATCAAAATCTCTTTAGGAGCCGTAGCTGAGCTTTTCAGATACAGTAAGTTTTATAAAAGAATAAAATTTACTGCATTTTTGGATTTTGGAGACAAACCTGAGACATGGCAGATATTCAAAACTATATTCCCAGACTGGCCACTAGAGTGCTGCCGTACTACATATGATGTGGTAAGATATTTACAGCATTACTAACAGACGCTCTCAATCGCCTAAAGAACAAAGTTAAAGACTGCCCAAAATCAACAGATGGTGTGGAGCTTATGAGCCTCCAAGGAAACATCTACATGAGAAAAGTAACCATGGTGTTTGTCTCAAAAGCAAAAGGCAGAGATTTAGATACATTCATACATATCTGACATCAAGATTTCTAAACCGTAAGATACCACCTGAGCTCTTACTATTTGACATTAAGTTATCAAATCAGCATCAATTTAAAGATTATGGTTAACAACTCTACCAAAAGGTGCATGCAATTCATCATGTTAGAAAATATCTACGAGGGCTGAAAGCACGCTGTACTAAAAACCCAATTTTTCTCCATTTTCTTACTTTCTTACTCTCAAAATTTCATTTTTGTTCTGCTCTTATAAAAAGATATCTCTTTTACAGGGAGCTTCACAGACACTGAACCTTAGAGGCAGAAAATGTATATGTTTTCATCAGAATGAAAAAGTATTTACTTTTGAATTTCTTCCTCCTCAGATTCTTCATGTTGGTCAAAAAGCTCCCACTTAGAAGTAGTAACAGCTAGAAGAGACGATAAGATAATTGTAAGAACAGAAAAAACTGTCGCTTAACCTGAAAAGTAGTACTTGTAGATATAAAGATTACAATGTGATAATATTTAGCAACATCTAGAACTTAATAAAGACTTTCTATTTCATAGGAGTACTCAACAGTGCACATTATCCAAATATTTACTATATACAGAGCTATTAACCTACACTGCATTTCATGTTTCACTAAATCCTTCAAAAGCAGCCAAATATTTGTCAGTTTGTAAAATCTTACCCTGCAAACAAACATTGAGAAAGACTGCCAACTGCACACCCAGATTTTTTTTTCAATATTTATTCTTAATGAACTGGAAATTGTTTTTAAAGGTTGGTAGGTTATTGACGTAAAATAACAAAACCAGAATACATTCGTTCCTTCACTGAAGTTACAGCCAAAAAAAGAAGTTACAACTTAAAATCCTACTGTATTACTACAGAAATCATATTAACACTCTTAAACAAATCAATTTAATATAATCACGAAACAGATGACTTCAAGCTTTTGGGTTACTTTAGGGAAGTGTTTTATTTTAATATATACTTTGAAAACTAACCCTGAGCTTCCAGTTCAGATTCATCCACTGCTTCCCACTTTGAAGGGGCAACCTTAAATATCGGCTCATTCTTTTTTGGGTCTTCAGCCGTATCCACTGTTATCGAAAGAGAGACAGAGAAATCATTTCCAAAGCTCTTCAAAAGCTCAAATGAAAAAATCATAATACACAAACCTGATTTAAATACTGAAGCACATCATACCATTTCATTATTTGCAAAGAAAATAAATTGGGATTTGGAACCTGATGTGCAAAACACCAGAAGACACCTACTGTGTCCCTGAAGCACTAACAATTTAAAAGCAGTTTTTAAACTAGCTCTTCTGAGGACAAATTGAAATGAATCAATTCAACATTTTGCAAAGCTACATGCTGCATCATCAAAAATTAAAGATTCAAACTGAAAGTAAAGTTGAAACGTTTCGTACAAGGAACTCCATCAAGATCGTCATCCAGCGATTTAATTGGGACTCCATCCAGATCATCAATAGGAGCAGCATCAATCGGAATTCCATCCACATCTTCTAGCGGAGCACCATCAAGCTCTTCCTCAATGGGAGCACCATCGAGATCATCTGGTACTTCCTGAAAGCAAATAATAGTTATTTCAATAACAAATCTACATTGCTTTTCTTTACTTCTCCAATTATTAATTTAGTCATTTTTAAAATTACCATTTTAAAATTTTTAAAATTATCATTTTAGTTTTAAAAATACCTACAATCCAAAAAACTCAACTTTACCAATTTTTGCTATCTAGTACAATTGCTTATTGCAGAGGAAAAATATGACAATATCCTCCTACAAAAAGTTATAAGCAAGAATTTGGAATTGTCCACAATGTGCTGGAAGCGTTGCAATAACTATATTCAAAAAAAGAGAACTTATCCTAAACATACATCGGTTTATTAGTGTTCACTGTCTCAATTCTCTTAAACAATATTTATACCTAACTGTAAACAGATCAGTACACGTTCACTCAGTGCTAATGGCATTTTAGAAATTTTAAGCATTGAGCTTCAAAATACTGAATAATAATTTATACATGTCACTATGCAATAACTAAAACTCACTACATACCCCGCTTAAAATAACCTCTATCAAAAAACAAAAGAACAAAACAAAACAAACTAAGATAAATGCTGTAGCACAACTAGAAAGTTTGCAACTTACTGCTCTAATACAACACGGCCAAGGTCCAAGTAGAATATCACCAGTGTAAATGACCTGTCACAACCTTCCTCTCGAAGCAAGCTCAGATGGCTCTACTGCATCCAAGCGTGACACACACAAAAAGAACTGGATGATTCAGATAGCCAGATCTCAAGCTATCTAGGAATTAAAACTAATGCCTGAAATTCTAACTCAAAACTCACAGACACATACTACAGTCTTTCCAATACAAAGGAAATACCTATTATTCTGCACTACTCCTTGCTCTGAAATGGTTTCACAATTTAACTCCATCACAGCACCTGATTTACAAGCAATAAATGCACAAGCAGATTAAACAGTATTTGCATCTGAAAATATCTGTTACACCTGTATTTAAGAGCAATGATTCAGAGGAAAAAAAGGTTTATTCACCCTAACAGAGCTATCAAAATTATGCTTGCCAGCCCTATTTTGTATTTACACATATGTCCTCACCATCTGATGCCACCACTGCCATGGTCACTCACCTCTGTTTCTTTATCTTCCATGATATTTACAAGCCCCAAGAAAATATTCTGTAGTTTGATGAGAAATGGTTCTGGATAGATGGCCCAGTCCTCCCACGCTCGGAAGCACGTCATTACCCGTTGCTAGAAGCAATAGGACAAAAAATGCTAAAAACTTTGTACTAAGAAACTTTAAGTGATCCGAAATACACCACAGAGAACTACTACTGTAGACAGCTACTCCTAAGTAGTTCCATAGTAGAGCATATTACAATGATACCATACTGGGCAAGGCTAGTAAATTTACAAAACTATGTCTATAGGAAGTACTTTTAAAAAAAAAAATAAAAAATCATACTTTGGTTCCATTTTCCCTTTAAATTCCTGTTACATTATCAATTTCAGCTGTAAACAATTCCTATCCCAATGGTAAATTTTATTTTGCCCACACGTTCAAAGCAGGTGTCTCTACTAAATGTAACAGAAAATATCTTTACTTTTCTAAAACAGAGTAACTAAAATTAACATGGGCTTACTCATATTATTCAGGTGAAATTATCTTCCTGCTCTCACTTTTTGGTAGAAGTATATTTGAAATGATAAGCCTTCAACTCAAGCTTGACACATTAAATGTAGCTGGAGAAGTAGCTATAAAAATAATCTACTGCCTGTCTTTACCATATAATGGAATAAACAGTTTTAAAATAGCAGAAAACTACAAATGACTCTCAGTCTAGAGCTACTGGGAGCAGAGAAGGTAGGACAGCCAGGATAAAGACCTTAATACAAAGGTTACAGTATAGTTAGTTTTTCTGTATTTGAAGATTCTGCTTTAAAACAAAAGAAGAAAAGAAATGTAGAGACATCTTTTGAACTACTCCTACATTCGTATAGTCCTAAAATTACATTCGGCCCTTTGACAGCAACCAAGAGGCTGATGTGGCCACCAGCAAAAATGAGTTTGACACCCTTGTTTTAAACAGAAGAAAGAAAAGCCAGGCTGAGCAAGAGAATGCTGAGAAGCCCAGCCCTTGATCTCAAAAATCGCTCTCAACTACCCACGGTCAGGCAGCTTATTAGACCTCAAAAAATGAAGCCTAACTATCACAAAAATATTTAAAAGTAACTTTATGCTGTTATGTTCAGCAGTTTCTTTTCAAATTTAGTTTTGACACTGAAACAGAGGTGGCCCAAAAATAATCCAAAAGCTTGAAGGCCTTTTTTGCAATTCAAGTACTTGATAAATAACGTCTCAACTCTGCAGGGGTACATCTACCAGCACACCTCAGCTGCTGGATGCTCATTTTCTTCCTTAATTTCAAGGCTATCTTTGCAAGACAGAAAAACTTAAGTTTGTTTTTAAAAAAAGGCTTAATTAGGACGCTTGAGGTTTAAACCACCTATCATAGTATGCAATCTCTTGTGCAGGAACATCTATTTATTCGACTTCTATGTCATGTAAATAACAATGAAATACATACCTTGAAATTTTCAGACTGTAAATGGCCTTGTATTGTACGGTAAGTAGCATTGAGATCAGAGAATATCTGACATAATTTTGTTTCAAAACTAGAATTAAACATATACATTTCTTTAGTTAAACTTTGCAACGTATGCTTTCTGGACATACATAATTCATTAAAATACCTGGGACACAGGACTCAAAAGCACAAGGTTCTGATCCCTATAGTAGCCATGAACTGAACTATAAAGCAAATAAGATGACTACATGTTAAATCACCTTGGACAACAACAGAACTGTGAAGGGAGATCTTCACATCTGCTGCCGTCTCTTTATACAGCCTGGAAAGATTGGAGGAGGATAAAAGGAGTTTTACAACCTTACATACAACGGAATAATTGTCTCAAAATTCAACTTGTATTTTTAAAAAATCCTGAGTTACATTTCCCTTCTAATTTACTCAATGAGGCCCTCCATGAAAGCACAGTAACAGCTGCCCAGCTTCTCTTGAGCTTCTATCAATGTGCAAAAAATAAACTGTCACAGCAAAGACACACTGCAATGAGAAACATGTGCAATCGCGCGAGTTTTGTAACATGCTGAATATTCCCCATCATGCCACCCTAACTTTAGAGAGACTCCGGAACACAGACACAATCACCTAAGTAGGACAAAGACACTCTCCCTTGGACATTTTTCCTAAATTCTGCTCAACACCCTAGAAACAAAGTACATAATCTCCTTATGAATTCTCTTAACTTGATGGAGAACTATAAAAACATATTTTAACTAAAAAAAAAAAAAAAAAAAAAAAAAAAAAATCAAAAAATTGACAACTTCACATGGATTATTATCTATACTGTAGCTTGAATATTATTTACAGAGTCTTTTTCTGTAAAGAGGCTCATGAATTATTCTCACCTCTCTGAGGTTCCATGTAAAGTGGTCCCTCGCATAGGGCATTACAAAGTAATTCATCCTATGCACTAACATGCTACATCTTATACATTTTCATGAAAAGAGACATAAATATCAGTGTTGTAACAGTATCCTCACAGAAAACTGTGAATTTCTCTACAACCACATGCATGCAGAGACGTACAAAACTGAATATAAGGATATTCTTTTTTTTAATCATCAATAACCTAAAATATTACACTTACAATTTTCTATAGTAGGAAGCGTTGGCAACTTTGGCTGAAGAGTTGTATAACACATCCGACACTAGATATAATCGTGCAATCTGCAATAGAGAATGTTTAAATTAAGCTAACTCTAAATTATCCTTAAACTATATGCATTTTTCCAGAAAGAATATAAGACAAACTACCTAAAAGTACCAGAATAGAACAAAGCGTAACACAACCGCCATATTGTTAATAAACATGCTACAAGGCAATTAGCCTACTGTTATGCTACAGTGTAACAGCCACTGTAACATGATATTACACAGTATTACAAAGGACAGATCAGGGCACTTCCATTTTTATTTCCTTATTTGAACAGACTATCCTGCTGTTTTCAGCTTCACAGTAAGGCAGAACATTTTCAAAAGCAGGTTCAGAATGAATAAAAATATATAACAAAATCCCACAGGAAAAATGCATCCTTAAATTCAAGCCCACATTTTCATACAAAACCTGAATGCTATCTGAAACTTGTGAAATAATGCTTGAAACTATATGCACAGGCTGCTAAGTGAGCTCTTCCCTCCAAATACAAGACCATAGAAAATCTCCACACCTTCTTAGGTAGAGGGGTCTTCAGAATGGACAACGATTCTGTAATGCAGTCCACAATTTCTTCAGCAGCTTCCGCGTTATTTAGACAGAAAACCATTGCGTCACCAATATCATTCTTCCGGGGTGTTAATCCACGCAGAATTTCCTCTAACTTGTCCCTCTGTCTGAAATGTCAGGAATTGTAATACTTGCAATATAAAATTAAGAATACTTTGGGGAATTTCCCTTTAAAGATGTTTCTGATTTTTCCACCTTAAGGACAAAAGCAATTTTAAATATTTTTACATTATGCTGCCAGAGTTTTTTCAGTGACTCATGGACATATGCATCCACGTTATATAAATAAACAAAGTGCAAAAAATTCCCACTCAGTCTTGACTACATACTGACATCAATGAAAAATAACAGAATTACTTAATGAAGCAGATCAATACCTCCTTCTAGATTTAGTTTAAGCCTAAATCAAAATGGATAAATCTAAAGCATGCAACTAATTTCTGCTGTGGAATAAGAAACATTAGATTAAGAAAGCTAATATGAAGCAATTATTTCATGTTTTCCCTGACCTCCATACATAGAGAACACTCTCAAAAGAGCAACTTTTTGAGCCTTTCAAAAAGATATAAGAAATAAATTATGTATTTAAAATCTCCAGAACCATGACTGGTATCATAACTACGATGAAAAGAATAAAACAAGAAAAAAATCCCCATGCTAAGCACACAGTTGAAACAATAACAGCAAAATTAAGAAAATAATTTATGTATTCCCACTGCTATAGCCATCCCTACCACACCTGGAATTCACAGCAAAGAACACTCATGATCTGTCTCTTCCTGCTTATTAACTGCCCCCAATTTTAATTTCTGATGAACAGCATCAGTAAGTTTGAAATTGTAATAACTGTTTAGATATTATGAGATGTCAACCATGTTGAGAAAGGTGCTACCAGCAGACAGGAACATATATAGCAAAAAACTCTCATCTTCCCAATCCCCTTCAGCTAAATGGTTAATAACAACTGGAATGAAAAGACTTGTTATTCAATGATGACAAATTAACCAAATCCCCAACATATTTAGCAGCAAGTATCATCAAAAAAAGACCAACTAAAAGGTGCTAAGTTTCTAAGTAATATTATGACAAGCATGATAACACTTTAGGGATGACATATTATAACTACAAAAACGCAAAAGGAGAAGAACAAGCATATTATCAGTTAAAACAGGACTATAAAGTGATGGGAGTTCATACTCTTCCTTAAGTGCACCCTTCTTGTTCGGTTCCTCCACAAATGCTTCTGTTTCTTGCTCTTCTGACATCCCATGCAAGTACGGATTCAGTGGTGGTGGCCTCCAGAACGATCCATTTTTGAACATACGGAAATCTTCTGTCCTCCACTTGGTTGGAGCATCTCCCTACAAAGAAACAAAAGTATTTTTATGTTGGTGTTCTTTTTCTTTCATTATGCTTCAAGTTACGAATTGTCACTAAAATTCTACTTGCCTGAAGAATTGAATAAAGCTTCCATCTATAATACACATGGGCTGGAGTCTGGTTTTCAAATAAAAACCTAAACCAAAGAGCAAAGAAGAGGCACAAAGCATATTACACATTATTTAAATGAAGTCACCAAAAAATATCAGAAAACCCTGTTCAGAATCCCACATCAGCTACCGAGTGAACTCGGTGAACAGCTAAAATCATGTACACGTCCAGCATCACTGTGCAGAACAAGCAACTGCTCCATGCACATACACATCCAATCCGCAAAGCGGAGAGCAGAGTGGCACAAGGCGCCGCATCTCTCACAAGTTATAAGCAGAAAAAGAACAACTGTGCAGCCCCACCATAAAGCAGAAGAATCATCAGTGCAAAGAATCACTATGGGAGCAACTGCAACCTCTGCATAAGTGGTGCAGGAACTCACAGGTACACACCTGGGTTGCTCAGATCTAAATGACTCCAAGTTTTCCACCAATAAATTGTCAGTCAGAGCTCTAACAAGATGGGAGGGGGCAGAGGGACCAGCAGCCCATTTTTAATGGGCAGGATATTTTCGCCTGCATATTTTCTCAATTTGGACATAGAAAACAAAATTAAGCACTTAACCTTACTGCAAGCGATACATTTTTAAAAGTTCATTGAGTGTTTCCCTGGTTCCTTTTTTATTCCATTAATGGCAATAGTTAGACATTCTGACAACTCCACTGTGTCAGCTGAAGTCTAATCCTTATTCCTATTGTTCCTATTGACATCAAAGAAAAATTACTGCCAGCTCTTGTTGAAGGTAAGAAATTAGGCTCCAGGAAGACTGGACCTTATATTCTTTTTTTTATTCTATTGCTTCCACTGATGACTTTCAATCCCTCAGAAAGTAGATATTAAATGTTACTTGATTTATCTGTTATATAGTCTTATATATGTACAAATGTATTTTATAGTGGGTATAGAGTATTTTTTTAACATGCACACACACACTAGTAACAACTGGAATAAAAGTGCAGTCCTCATAAAAAGATAGCATAAGTATTTGTACAGTTGTAAAATGCAAAATATTAGCAGCAGTGCATATTAGCACTATTTCAAATTGAAGCAAAGTAATAAGCACCTGAACATTGGATTGTTGATTTCTCGGTTCATGATCATGGCTTCAAACATAGGCCCTTCCCGTACCACAAACTCTATCATTCGATGTATCAAAGCGAGCAAATTCCTACAACAACAACACAGTTAAAGAAAAATTGATTCAGACCTAACACTATATAAAACTACACTCCACCTAAGACACTACAACTGTGCAGAAGATTATTTTGCTGCCTTGTTAAGAAAACAGTATAAAAGATAAGGTAACATGGAACATATTATAGCCTTGCACCATAGACACGGGCATTCTAAAATAACGACATGCCTAGGAGTGGTGGAGTAAGAATTTAAGAGGAGACCTCATTCCTGAATTTCCACGGCTTAGCCTACAACCATCTCTTGCTTAGCAGAAGCTTAATAGTCTTTATGCTTAAAAATGGGCAACAGAACACCAAAGTACAACTAACTATCAAAAACTAAGCCCTCATCTAAATTGTCTAGAACTAAGACCAAAGTGTTAGCTGAAGTTCTACAGACAAGGAAGTGGCTGAATATTACGCTCAAAATTAAACACACATATTTTGAATATTCAACAGAAACTGCATTCATCTTTCAAACTATTCAAGTATGAAAGGAAAAGCAAATAGCCTTCTGGATGCCAAAACAGGCAACAGTTTTATTAATTTAGATAACCTCTTTTTAGTCAAGACTCAACGACAGGCATAGAACAAAATTGTCCATCATTTTGTGTCATACCATCCAATGTTTCCTCCTTCATACACTCAGATGAACCAAATCACAATTTAAAAAAAAATTAAAAATCTGTATTCGTTTCATTCAGCACTACATCCTGAGACAGGCAAGAAGCAGATGTGAAGTGCATGTTTTCCAAGCCAAATCTGAAAATGCAAAGCTTGCTAACAGGAGACAGTCATCTAAGCTTATGAAAAATAGTGATCTTCAGTTTCCAATCTCTTGGAGTTCTTTTGGAAACGGGATCCTGAATTTTCAAATATAAATTACCTACATATATCAAAAGCTTCACAGCCCGGGTCCTTTGAATGTGATGCAAACAAAAATACAGATTTTTACATTTTAAAACTTATTTTCTTAGATCTAACAAATGGATCTTGGTTCTTTACATGTATCTCATTAGATTTCCTTTTAGCAATTTTGTAATGATTTAACTTCAAAAACTGTTACACTGAAAAGCTGCAGAATTTTCTATTACTTCTTAGTAATGAGGTGATAATTTTCTACCATGACTATTCAATGATCTGCCACAGATATAATGCAGACAAAAAAAATTCAACTTAAAAACAGTAATAAAAACCTGCCCCTGCCATTTGCAAACTTAGAAAATGTTCTCTTTTATACCAGCTAGCATTAAATCTACATTTGCCTCAAATATTACACAAAAAACCCCACAACTACCTACAGCTCAGTTTTCCTGTTTGCTTTTTATAATCCCAGAAACATTGTAAAGAAGACATAGTCACAATAATACTGTAGCCATTTTATTTAAAGTAGTGTTCTGAAAGTCTAAATAGCAAGATTGTTCTTATATGAACTGTATTTGTAAACATCAGTATGAAAACAATTTGCAATTAGCTTTCAAGCCTCTGAGTTGTTACACCTCCCATTTATTTTAAGGCAAGTTCAATGTGATCATTTCTGGCTTCCTGCAGAACCATGCCATTGGTTTTCATCAAATTTTTCTTTCATCAAGTACAATTTAGTTGCCTAAGAGCAGCTTATGCTTTAACATGAACATCTGCTTTGGAAAGACCTCAGATGTAGGAAAAAAAGATTCAGTACATTCTCTATGTGAAAGAGGGTGTTACATGCATTTCAGTATATAAGACATGACTACTTGAAAATGAATTTCTCAGAAAAAACTTGTGTATATACAAGGTCTTCTGTTTAGTAAATGCTAAGAAGCAAGAGATGTTAAAAACTGGTATTGAAAATTTTCCAGCAAAGGAGAATTAAATGTATTATCCCACTGAAATCAAGTGAATTTTTTGCACAATGTGATGCACTGAATAATATCCTTAGCAGCTGTCATTAGCATCTTTGGAAGTCACCAGGAAAGAAAAATTAAAAGTATTTTCAAATACAGTTCAATTAACATGAGCTTTTCTTATCCTACAAGCTTTCAAAATGCTACAGTAAATAAAATGGAAACACATTTCTCTCTGAAAGTTAATTGCTCTGTATGCACTGTACAGTTTTACAAGTACTTGTTCTACTACTCCATGTTTCTCAAATCAAGATTCCTCCTGGTCACCCTAATTATTAATGTCTCTACCAAACAAAAATTGTACTGTCCTAAAATTCCATCAAAAATACTAGTGCACTTGAGTATCTACTGACAAATTTATCTACTACAACTAGTTTCACTATGACTTCCCCCCCACACACAAAAAAAAAGGAAAAAGGGACTTTGTGACAATTAAAAGTGTAGTAAAAAAGATTATTTTAAAATGCCATTTAGCTTAAGTTGGCCAACAAAAAAAGTTTTTCAGTTATAATAAAACCACATTTATTGGAGCCGATCGTACCAATGTCTGGTCAAAAACTGTATACTTTCCCAATCCATCCCATGATGTTTTCCTGGTCCCCCGCTGCCGCAGACAGTTCAGCTGGTGTTGCTCACCAAGGCCAATGTCAAAGAGAATTTGGTAGTCTTTTGTGCTTATTTACTTTTAAAACAGTGTTGTGTTCCTATGTTTGGGAAAAGGTTTTAGCTTAACTGAGCAAGAGTGTACTCAGACTAGTGTGAAGGGAAGAGCACTGATTGGGACCAGAATGTAAAAAAATACCCTTGTAATAGAGAACTACCTTTTTCAGCAACCAAAATAATTAACTGTTCCACATTAAAAAAAAAAAAAACAAAACAAACAAAAAAAAACACACACAAAAAAACAACCCCACACACAAAAAAATCAAAACCAGTTTTTAACTGAATTGGTTACAAATTGTACAAATAAGAATAATAAGAATAATTAAAAAAAAAAAAACCACAAGCAACCCCACAGCGCTACACTAGGGACAGCTGCATCCCAGCTGTGACGTACTCGGAGGCTTCCATCAGGACTTACACAGTGTCTAAGCTGAGCAACTTCACCCTGGCATTCACCAGGTGACTTCATTACACTGAAACTAGCGCTCAAGTTCAATGCAAAAGATAATTACTTAAACCTACCCTCAGTAAAGAGAGTTATTAAGATAAGAAAGGATAAGAAGACTGTAAAACACACACATTTCTCCCAAGCGTCATGAAAGAACCATTGCTCAGTCAAGCCATTACCTTTTCCTCAACATCACCATTTTTCTTTAAAATTCCGAAGTGGAAATTTTCTATATTTAGATCAGTAATAATAAAGAAAAACATGTACCTTTCTGTTGGGATAACCACTTTGACTATGGCTTGCGACAGAGTCTGTATATGAAGTCACATCAGATAATAAACATAGAATATGTGAGTATTGTTAACAAGTAACAAGCAAAAATATACATATGCAATGAAAATACTACACATCTATCACAAGTTTTGCAGGCAATCACTGCTGTGAAGTTACAACTAAGCAATTACACAAAATGCAAATGGCTGGTCAGTGAACCATAAAGGTTCACTAATTGCAAAGTATCAGAACATTCCTGTCAGAATGTACATTGATGCACTGAATAGGTACTACACTGAATATAATTAAGAAAGAGCTTCTTAAATTTATGAAAAGATTGTAAACTATTTGACTTGGATCAAGTTGGTATTACTTTATTCCCAAGTCTTACAAAAATAGCCCTAATATTTAAGTGTTATTCAAAGAATCAACAAATTCTTACAAATGTAAATCAAGTTGGTTTGTGATTACAAGATACTTACCCTTTTAAACAGCTAATATTGCAGAAAAAAAGTTTGAAAACTGACTCCATAAGTAGCATAAAATACTTACTCAATGTCCAGATTAATTAGCTTCTACACAAAATATATCAACTCCCCTAGTGTAAAAAAATGCTACCCAAATTAAAATGTAGTATTTTCTCTAAAGTAAACAATTTAGATACTGCAATATGGCAGCCAACAAAAGGGGGGACGTAGGAGAAAAAAATCCAGGGAGCCTGGAGGGGGAAAATGATAGCCAGATTGAAAGCAGCACTAAAATAAATTAAGACCCGATATACTGTACCCTAACACAAACATGAAACAGAGCTTCAGGAATCAGGCAGGTTCCCTTGAGCTACAGCAGGGAGCCAGGGAGTTTGTACACTAAGGGCTGCCAAAGTCAGCCTGAGCAATGCAAATATATGGAGCCATTGAAATACTGTCACAGATGTAGCATTTAACAATGTGATATGGCCCAGGGTACTGTAAGTTACCTTCTCAAAATCTTCCTTGTTTTTTGGTGGCGGTAACATTGGAGCATTAGGATTCTTCAATCTCTCTCTAGGCTGGGCATTAAAAGGCAGTCCTGAAGGAGGAGGCGGGAGGGTGTGCTCCATCATAGAAGGTGGAATGTATATTGGATGTGGTGGTATAGGTACAGCTTTGCCCCAGCCTAGCTTCATTTCAAACGACATAATCATCTTGCCTGAAAAAGTGACACAAAAAAAAAAACAAAACCACCATTCTGTTATAAATTGGTTCTGCACCACGCAACATTTCTCCATGCAAGCACAGCATTTAGGTTTGCCTGCCACCATTTACTTTTTGCTTACATTGTTGATTAGTGTATCACATCTATCAGACTACATGATGTGCAAATTAAAGCCTATTACAAGAAATACTTTATTAATCTTCCCCAAAGTACATTTTCAGAAGACCACAACTACTTGAATTGCTGGTGGGAAAAAAATATAAAACTTTTGATATACAGCACGTCAAAATTAACAGAGTAATTTTTAAATGACATTATTTCTGCACTTCAATTCTTCAAAATGTTTTGTTCATAATAACGGATTTCAAATTATGCTATACAAACAGAATGTAATAACCAATTAGACTTCTACATGTTGTAAGCCTACTTAATAACAGTGCTTAGTAAAGGACCATTTTGAGTAACCTTTCATTTTCTATTATTTTTGTCAAGGATGCTGATTTTTGATTTTCAGGCTCTTCCTGAACTTTAAAGACATAGTTTTCTTCTTCATGTAAGATTTTTTCTTTTTTTTTTTTCAAATTAAAGACAGACAAGATAACCCACATGCAAAACTACATGTCTGGTGTAGTACAGTTACCTCTTCAGTATTAGGAATTTAGCCACCATTGAAAATAATATATTTATAACCAACTACTGATTATATACTGTGCACTAGTTAAAATTTACCCACAAAAAATGTTGCTGGTAAACTACCGCAAGTAATAGTTTCCTTCTTAAAATAGTCTGTTTAAAGAAAAGATATTATCAAACATTACCTCTTGCTCACATTTTCAGAACAGTCAGAAATTTCACATCTTTACCCACAGCAAAAGCCAGCACTGCTCCCAGCCCTGGTGTAGCTGTAGTTTGATGACATTCAGCTGCCAGTAAAACAGTGCAAACCAAAATCACTGCCAGCGTGGTGTCTGCTGGAGTTACAGCACATCTACCACTAGCCTGATAAAACAACTTGAAGATATGCTTACAATCATTCCTCAATATTCCTACAAAGATAATTACAATTCCAAACGGAGAAACCTGTTTACCATTTAAATTCTTTAATGCTCTTTCAGCATCTCTTCTGTTCATAAAGGCAACAAAGCCACAATTTCTTTCTCTTGCTCTTTCTTCATCCGTTCTTGGCCACATAATTTTAACACTTGCTAATGGTCCAAAGCGTCCAAATTCTTGACATAACATCTCTTCATTCATCTACACAAAAAAGGGTAAAATTAACATCTTGCTACTGTATTTCTAAGATACTGATTCATATTGTTGTCCAAATGTCGAGATTTTAATTTTTTTACTTTCTTGAAAAACAACACTTTGCTGATACCTTAATTTTTGCAGCATCATACAGAGCATTTATTCAAATGAACACAGTCACCAGATGTACCTAGTATATATGTTTAAACGTGTGTATGGTTTAAAATAAAAAGGGGGGGTGGAGGGGAATTGCCACTGAAAAACAATTCAGCTGGACTCAAACACACCAACACTGCACTTTACTCCTTGGCTCCAAACTTACTTGAGGATTGATGTTTCCAAGATACAAATTTGTTGTGCTTGGATCTCCAACATCATGTGACCCTGGGGCATAATCATCCAGAACTACAAAGATGGAGGAAGAAAAAAAGCAACAAGAGAAAAGAAGTCATAATACTTGCTACACATTTAAGTGACAATATTATATTGCATGAGAAAAGAATTTATATTACCACCAGATGATCTGTTTCTTCTTGAAGGTGCATCCACTGAATAAATAGAAAAATACATAGATATATAGTTTAGTCTGCAAATTTTGTAACCCAAACAAACATTAAAAAAAAGCATCTACTCACTTGAACGACGCTGGCCATCTGAATCTGACTGGGGTGGTTCAAAACGACTCAATCTACCTTTTGTTTTATGTCTTTCATCACGTTCCTCTTGTATCCTGTAAAACAAGTTTAACGTAAGTAACAACTTAACACTATTTTGAGGTTTTTATTCTAAAATTTTCAATTGACATTAGAAATATGAGAATTTTAATATTAAACAATCGACTTGTTAAAACTTTCAAATTGCCAGTATGTTCAAATTTCTGTTTAATCGACTGGAATATAGCTCCCACCATTACTCTAGCTGCATGCGTCCTCATTCATACTGTCAGGGTGTTTGAATCTCAAACAGAATTGACTTAGTTTGAGACGCAGTTCACAAGACCAGAAATAAGAACTCTGCTCTGAAAAAGTGACCCGAATTCCACATCCAACTGGCAGAGACCCACTGACCGTTCAGATGACTCTTCAAGACGCACACAGCTCCTTAGTGTCTATTTCTCCTCCTACCTTTTCTAAGCCTTATTCACGTGGGTTGTCACCTTGTAAGGTGACACACACCCCCATATGACCATTTCCAGAACATATAGGACCTCACCTTGGTTTGTACCACTAAGGATAGTACTCATACAAGTAATTATGTGGTTCTTTGTAGTTTGGCCTTAAATCCCAGTACAAATATATCATGTGCCAAGAATTGACGGCTGTCAATTCAATACATCTACATCAACACCAAACACCTGAACATCCTCATCCACTACAGTATCTACTTGTCTTGCTGTATCTTCACTAACTTTAACAATGTGTGAGACCACCTTAACATGTATTCTCATTTACAGCCTCACACTTTCTAATTTATAACAGAATCGCATCCCAAGTTCCACTTTTAAGTAACATACTGACAGCAGCTGTCAGAGAAACAAACCTAGGTTTCCATTTTTTCTCCTGGTAGATTGCTGGTAGATTCAATCATCAAAGCTTCTAGTCACACCAAAGTGATCATAGCTTAGGTAGCTTTGGAAACATCGCCAGCCATCCACTTACTGGGATCTCTCAAATACTTGAGGCATTTATATGCAGTTTTTTGGCTAATTGCTCTGGATATTCTTCTGCTTAGGAATGCAGTACTGAACCTCTTCAGAGGTCACAATCAAATATCTCTGACATGCAAAAAAATCCAATCATTTCAAGTGACAAAGATTTAAGCGAGCATACTGGTCTTTTCTGGTTTGTTTTTTAATAATTTTATAGACTCTGGTTGGTGGTACATTTCAAAACAGAAGCTCTTTCCAGCAATAGTGGTAAACACGTTCTATCATCAATCAGCATAAGAAAGGGCAGAACTATCAGGAAACACCAGAGAAATCATTATTATAGATGGCAACTGATTATCCAGACAAATCACACATACCTGTAATGAGCATCTACCAGCATGGGTTCATACTATGTTTAATTATCATTGTTACTGTTAATTAAACCATACCACTCCACAAACATTTGGGGAGAAAAAAAGAGGGGAAAAAAAAAACCAAAAGACACACACACACAGAAAACAAACTACCACACTACTTTGGAAAACAGCTTAGCAACAATGTCCTAATTATTGTCTGCAAATACAAGTTTAAAACCTTGCATCTTCTTTATTTATAGTAAACTTACTGCTTTAATTCTTCTTTAAAAAGTTCCAAATTGCTCTTTTTCTTTTCCTTCTCTCCTTTCTTCAAAGGCTAAAATTAAAGATATATCAGGCAATATTTCAGTAGATAAAATGAAACAAAAATAAAAATTATACATATATCACAAAATTGTAGATAATTTCCATGCATATTTTACCCACAGCTTTCAAACCAATGAACTACAGGAGAAAAAAAAAATTTAAAAAAACAGACTTGAAAACATTAAGACTGAGTGCTATCAAACACAAAGCTAGAAAATATAAAATTAACGATAGCTTAAACTTAATTTTGTTACTTCTCATTACAATGCATGTGTGATCAAACACTCTCCACAACACACAAACTTAAAATATCTGTGATGTATTTTCGCAGTTGGTTCCACTTAGAAGCTGACTACACCCCTAGCAAACCCCCATGCTCTAATTAAACTGATATATGTGTGTACATATATATGTAATGTACTTTACATATATATATTGAATAGTTTTATCCACAGACAAACATTCTATGTGAAAAGAATTTCCTTCTCTTGCTTCCTTCAGGATACAAATACAGGCCTGAAGAAACAGTTACTCTAAATAGTTCAAGGTCCTCAGAAAAAAAACTCTTGAATGACAAAAATATGGATAATGTACTACTACTTTTTTTTTGTTACTGTAATATATGCACCTTAACTAACTCATGTGAACTCTTAAGTTCAACACATTGCTTTTATATAATCAAATTTAAATGAAAACGTTTCCAATAGGCAGACATACAAAATATTTGTGTTACACACTACAGCTTTGGAAAAACTGGACTTCCTACTCACCCCAGGCAAAGTTGTTTGTTTGTTTTTGTTTTTGGGGATGGTCTGCCAAATAAATAAAATCATTTTTACCTCATTATCTTCAATCACCATTGGACAGGGCAAGTGAGTAAACTGATTGCATTACTTGATAAGTATTTCTGACAAATTTGAAAAGCAGTAATATTCTTACAGTACAAATACTTGCACATGACAGAACAGAGCTCAGCATAACAAAAAACGCTACAATTCACTTCTGTAACTGTAGAGCTTTACATACAATGAAAATGAAAACTGCCATCCAGTAATACCCCACTAGTCTAAATAAGAGTTTTGTTTAAAGCTGGAGGGAGGCTAGCATGGGATTACCCACAATTACCACATCATATCTTGTTTCCCACCCTAACAGGCAGTATCACATGTTTCACTTAAGCTTAAAAACTGTAGTAAGCTCTATTAAAAGGTTTTTTAAAGACAACCAAGACACTAATTACTCATTACATATTTCTAGTAGTAACAGTAATCATACGTAACTATCACTTGACTTGAAGACTAAGGTTGTTCATAATATTGCCATCACTTTTTATGATGAAATCTCAGTTTAAGAACAACAAAAAATTATTAAACAATGCAGAAGTTCAAATAAATTAAATAAAAACAAGGTATTCAGCTTCAAAAATGTGCAAGTCCTGCAACTCATTTAGTATAACTCAAAGAGCTAAATAAAGGACTTCGCAAACATCACCACAAAAGAAAAAATTAAAAAATTAAAAGCACAAGTAAAACTTGGTTCAATGCAAAGGTCAATTTTTTTAAAAAAAGTTATAAAAACGTAAAAACAGAGGGCAGCAAGAAGAATTGCTTCTAAAACTTCACATATTCTCAGGATTAGAGATACTGTTACTTTGCAACAGTCACTAAATCTGCATCCATGAGAAGCCTGTCTCAATTAGCAGGAACACAGTAAAATCGTAGAAGAGCCAGATCCAAGTGCAGTACATGATGCTCTGGTATCCCATGGTGGATACAGGGCTACTGAACGTCTGCATTTCACCATCTTGTTATTTGCTAGGGGATTAAGCAAATCAAAATTTCCACCTTCTTTTACTATGTGATAAATGCAGATAAAACTACTCTGCAAGATCACACAGACCTTTTTCTAAGCACTTCCTAAGTATGGGGTTAATATTCAAGCAAGAAACTTACAGGCTTTTTGGTTTCTATCATTAAGAGGGATGGAGGCTTCTCATTAGATGGCTGGCTTGGTTGATTTTTTTGATCTGAAAATCGTGATGAAGGCTTATAGATTTTACCCCGTTTTTCATCTGTTTCATGTTCCTCTGAAATTAAAGGCAAATTAAAAAACAAATTATTTTAACTAATGCCACACAATACTGTTCATTAGAAAGAATGCTTCTGTTCTTTAGTCTTGTTCATTCAACTCAATATGTTATTTCATTTTTTAAAAGTGACAATACAAATGTTTCATAATTTAACATCTTTGAACATGAAGAAAAATTTAAAATATTAGGTATTTTCAAACAAAGCATTTTTCCTCTGAAATTTAAAAGACAAATCATGCCACTAAGTACTAAGTCAAATCATAAAAGTAGATTTTAGCATCAAGTCTCTTCTGCTGCTTCTAATGCAACATATTAATTTTAAAATGTAATTCAAAGCCAATCCTAATCTTTACTCAAAGCCAAATGACCCACCGCCACCCCAAAAAAAGGTTAGCTATACCTTTAGATGCATTAACGATTCCTCCTCTTACAAATGTTTTCACTTTATTACCATCACCTCCTTCAAAGGCAGCAAGGAATTCTTCATAAATTTCTGCAGCAGCCTTCTCATCCTCCTACATAGCAAATGTTAATCTATTTACTATCATTACAGAAGAACCTTCACTAGACAGCTATTCTTAAATTGGCTATGTGACATTCCTTTTCTAGAGTTCATGCTACAAACTGCATCAAATAAGTTTCAGCTTTAGACAGAAGAATTCAGATTTCTGAGAAATGTGGGAAGAACGCAGCTTGTAATATGTAAAACAAACAAGGCCTGTATGCTCAAATATGACTGTTCATTCACATTCAAAAAATGTCTAATAGGAAAGATAATGTGAAAGACCAGTACTGTGAGACTGGAGCTTTGTTGACCTAAGCATCAAAGAACAGCACGTACGACATCTTACCTGTTACAATCAACCCACGTGACTGAAGGGGATTAACAACAGGATCACCTTCATGCATCTCTCAGAGAATAAAGTTAATTCAATGAGGGACTGAGGCACTAAATTTACCACTACCATGTTTCTTTGGGCTAGTATTTCTTCCCAACAACTTAGCAAGAGATATCCCACTGAAACAGAGTTGTGTGTGTTAAGTTCAAAGGCCAAAATCTTCAAACTTCTACCTATCAACTATAAGCTACATATTTCCTAAAATTAGGATGCTCCTGAGTATCCTAAAATTCAATATCAATTTTAATGTTGCTATTAATTCCAAGAGAAGCTATTAAACAAAAATATGTTTTACAGAATAACAAGGATGCATATGGAAAGAATTTCAGAGATAATAGATACTTTAATTATTGAAATCCAGTGATATAAAGCAAACAACAGAAAATAACATAAGGTGATGGTTGTCTTTATTTTGAGCAATACAACAACCAACGGACTGCCATAATTCAGTATTTCTGGATGCCCAAGAACTTGATTTCTCGCACAGAAGAGAGAAAGAAGCAATCCGCTCTCTTAATGCCATGGGTGCCAAGAACAAATTAAACATGTAAAATACAACTCACTTTCATTCTTAGACAGTTACAATTATCGAAATAATGCAATTTCGTGATAAAGCGCATTGTAATCTAAAAGCAAACTTATTTCAGTTCTGCATACAAAATAGAATTTTCATTATATACCATTACCTTCTTTTTTAATTCTTCTTGTTCCTTTTTGCTCAGAGTCCGTTTGGCAGCACTCATTTTGCCAATACTGAATGCTTTAAGCTTGCTTTCCATTAGAGGCTGCAAAAGGTGTAAGAAAACAAACATTAGACTTCTTACAAAACAACTAAAATATTGTTACTCTTTACCTTGGTCTAGACCAGAAACTGTCTGCCTCAAGTGACTTAACCTGAACAAAACAAAGAAAAGGCTTCCTGTAAGCCAGGGGGCCTGCATGAATGAACAAGGAGCTCCTGGACAAATTCAAACACAACAAGGAAGCCGGCAGAGGGTGGGAGCAAGGACAGGTCACCTGGGAGGAATACAGAGAAATTGTCCAAGCAGTCAGGGATCAGGTTAGGAAAGCTAAAGCTCTGATAAAATTAAATGTGGCCACGAACACCGAGGGCAACAAGAAAAGCTTCTAGAGGTATGGTGGTGATAAAAGGAAAACTAGGGAAACAGTTGGCCCCCTCCAGAAAGAAACAGGAGACAGGGTTACCCAGGATATGGAAAAGGCTGAGGTACTCAATGACTTCTGTGCCTCAGCCTTCACTGGCAAGTGCTCTACCCACACCACCCAAGTTGCAGAAGGCAAAAGCAGGGACTGAGAAAATGAAGAACCACCCACTGTAGAAGATCAGGTTTGAGACCACCCAAGGAACATGAAGGTGCACAAGTCTAGGGGACCTGATGAAATGCATCCACAGGTCCTGAGAGACCTGGCAGATGAAGTTGCTAAGCTGCTATCCATCATATTTGAGAAGCAATGGCAGTCCGGTGAAGTTTCTGCTGATGGGAAAAGGGGAAACACAACCCCCAGTTTTGAAAAGCAAAATAAAGAAGCCCCGGGGAACGACAGGTCAGTCAGTCTCATCCCTGTACCCAGCAGGATCATGGAGCAGATCCTCCTGGAAACTACACTAAGGCACGTTGAAAATAAGGAGGTGGCTAGTGACAGCCAACATGGCTTCATTAAGGGCAAATCGCGCCTGACAAATTTGGGGGCATTCTACAATGGGCTTACAGCATTGGTGCATAAGGCAAGAGCAGTTAATGTCATCTACCCGGACTTTTGCAAAACATTTAACACTGTCCCATAAAACATTTTTGTCTCTAAACTGGACCACTCAGTGGATAAGGAACTGGCTGGATGGTCCCAGTCAATGAGTTGTGGTCAACAGCTCAATGTCCAAACGGAGACCAGTGATGAGTGCTGTTCCTCAGGGGTCAGTAATGGAACTACTGTTGTTTTACATCTTTGTTGGACAGTCGGATTGAGCTCACCCTCAGCAAGTTTGCTGACAACACCAAGCTGTGTGGTATGGTCAACACAATGGAGGGAAGGGGGATGCCATCCAGAGGAACACTGACAGCCTTGGAGAGGTGGGCCTGGGCAAACCTCATGAAGTTCAACAAGGCCAAGTGCAAGGTCCTGCACCTGGGCTGGGGCAATCTCAAGTACAAATACAGGCTGGGTAGAGAATGCATGAAGAGCAGCCCTGAGGAGAAGGACTTGGTTGGAAAGAAGCTCAACATGACCCAGCAATATGCGCTTGCAGCCCAGAAAGCCAACAATATCCCAGGTTGCATAAAAAGAAGCATGGCCAAGGGAGGTGATTCTGCCCCTCTGCTCTGGTGAAACCCCACCTGGAGTGGTGCATTCAGCTCTGGGGCCCCCAACATAAGAGGGACGTGGACCTGCTGGAATGAGTCCAAAGGAGGCCACAAACATGATCTGGAGCACCTCTCCTCTGAAGACAGGCTGAGAGAGTTGAGGTTGTTCAGCCTGGAGAAGAGAAGGTTCCAGGTTCCAGGGAGACCTTACAGCAGCCTACTGTACCTACAGGGGACCTACATGAAAGCTGGGAGCAGGAAGCGGGGGAGGGGCATGTAGTGATAGGACGAGTGGTAATGGCTGTAAACTGAAAGAGGGGAAATTTAGATTAGATACCGGGAATAAATCCTTCATGCTGAGGGTGGTGAGGCACTGGAACAGGTTGCCCAGAGAAGTTGTGGGTGCCCCATCCCCGGAAGTGTCCAAGGTCAGGTTGGATGGGGCTTTGAGCAACCTGGTCTAGTGGAAGATGTCCCTGCCTGTGGCAGGGGAGTTGGAACTAGATGATCTTTAAGGTCCCTTCCAACCAAACAATTCTGTGATTCTACTTCTCTCTGAACTTACCATTATCTAACAGAACCAAAAAAATTAAATCCATGTTTTTTTTAAAAACAAATCATCCTTGGTTTAATAAGAAAGCTTTTAATAAATTATTCAAACACATCTGAAGGGTACTTGTTTTAAGAGCCTGGAGATCTTACTGCTACACAACACACACTTTCTAAACCTTTGGAAATACATGCTTTGCACTACAGTTCCTTTTTGATCACTGCAGTTTCCAGAAGAAAAACCAAAATGTTCTATAAGCTCTTTTGACTATTTTGGCCAGAAGAATGTTTGTGCACAGTTGAACAGGTGTAACTGAAGAACAAAATGGATGCTAAATTTCAATTGTGCTTCAAGGTTAAATGCAGTATTTTTCCCTGAGGAAGAAAATGTGTTCTTGAGGTATAAATAAAACAAAAGATCTCACATTTAGCTCCTAGATTCTTTCTATTTTAGGTAACCTAACCTTCATTCCTCCCTTCTTCAAACCCTGATGAAGGAAGGACTCCACATAACAGTCATTTCTTGAGAATATGGAATTGAAATTCTTAAAATTCTATTTAGGTAGTTAACAGACAGTAAAACACAGAGAAGACAGCAGGATGAAGACCACATTCTGAAGACACGAGCAACGGTAAGGAAAGGAAAGCAAAGACAAGAAACTTATCTGGGAACTCCTAGCTTAACACAGTAATTCATAAAGAATCAGACCATGAAAATAAAGCCCCCAAAGACCAAAACATAAGCTATTAGCCTTTATCTTCAAAATATTTTGGATGCTCTTACACAGGGCACAGTGGTGTTTAAAACTATCACTTTTGCAATGACAGTTCTTAAAAAAAATAAAAATCAGCTCAATTTAGCAAAACATCAAGACAAATAAGGTGAACAACTTAACTGCCCTATTATTAAAAAAATTCAGATGCCAACTGCAAAAAGAGTTTCCTCTAGCAGTAATTTTCTTTGTAAAGCGTTTTATTTCTAGTATCAGCTTCATATTCAAAATTTTTTACATACAAAAAAGCACTGTGAAAAACAACTGTTTGAAATACCGTCAGTTTATAATCCTTGTTTAGTATCACAAATAACCTCTTACATCTGTGCCATGCATATGACCAAAACAGCTCGTATTTCTTTGAAAAATGTTCCCTACTTCATCATAAAAAGGAAAACTATCAGTTACAAATGAATACAGCATTGTCTGTGGAGTTATCTGTTTTATGGCACTATGTTTGTCAGCATCAGCTGCTGTGACAGGCTTATCAGGAGCTTTTCATGCATATGTGTGTTTTTACAGTTAATAAAATCCAGTTTTTCCTGTTGTCTGAAAGACAATTTATATTTCAGCATGACAAACAATATACAATCTTAGCAAAATGTGGGCATATTGCTATGGCACAGCAATGCAGACAAAACAAATACCACACTCCTACCCAAGGCTTATCATGTCATCAGGAAATAATATCTCACAGTAGCGTTACAGGATACCTGCAGATCAGCCACATGAATATATGTATTCTAGTGACACAAGGGAAGCAGCTGTAAGATAACAAGACTTCTGGCACTAAGTTCTCCTCAGTTTAGAAAGGGTCTCAGGAAAAACAAACAAACAAACACACACACACACACACATTTGAAGTGGCTGGAGCAATATAAAGTTAATAGAATTGAACTAATTTATGCCTGTCAGTTACATTCCAGTAGGCAATTATAACATTATTATTAACTACATGTAGCTTCACAGAACTCCTAGCAACAGAGCTATACAAAACTTGAAGGCCTTCCTCCTTCAAAAGATGGAAAAGAATACACTGAAAAGGACAAGGGACAAGAGTAAAGCAAATGACAGAAGCAAAGAGAGAACATTTAGCTGAGTAATGAAATGACTGTATGAAAGCAAACTCCTATTAAACATAATGCCGTATTGACTATAAGAAGGCACAAAGTACTGAAGTCCCAGTTCCATGAACAACACAAAATATTCAAAAGAAATTTAAGAGTAATTTTTCCAAATTGTAGCAAGTAAAGTAAATCAATAAAAGGACCTACTTATTTATTAAAAGCTTCTGCTATCATAACTTGAATAATGTTATCTTACAAGCAATTTAACAGCTGCTAATGGACTTCTTCATATACAAAAATCAAATTGAAATCTTGAAGAAAATCCAAACCACAGAATGAATTGTCTGGTATTAACACTATTTGGCTCTTGCTGCCTGTTTTCATTTTAGCTCAGAATACGTGGGCCGTCAAGCAACGTACCAACCACATGACCACGCAAAGGTCTCCTCAGTGGGAGGTAAAAAAAAAACAACTAAGTAATTATTTTACTTCTTGCTTTAAGTATATTCTATTAGAAACAAATACAAAGGATGAAATTAGGGCCGCACTATCTCATTTTTGAGAAGCCAACTGCAGACAAAAAGACACTTTAATATCCAGTGACTCTTGTGATTAATCACCTTGTATTTTCAACTATTTCTTAGCCTAAGAGACAAACATATACAGAGTCCTTACAGCTTCTTGCTGTTCCAGTATCTATTATGAATGCAATATCATGCAGTTGAGCTTCCTACAGTTGTGGTGGTTTGAAAGATTCAAGGAAAATTTTTAAACATGAAAATCAATGGTTCATTTACAAACACCTACAGATTAGATACTCAACGCATCAGTCTGCCTGCAGCAAGTAGTTTTCTTTAGAGAACAAGCGTATTTTGAGTTTGTGGGTTTGGCTGGATTTTTTTGCTTGGGTTTTTCTTTTGTTGTTTTTAAATATTTTGGACTTACATGTGCATCAGCAGATCCAGTGGTGTGTACTGCATCTGATGCTCTGACCTGAAGAGCGAATGAAGAGGAGGTAAGGCACAGAAAAAAGAAACAGCCAAATAACCTCTGTTTTTTTAATTCAGTTCTTCAAATGTGATTTTTATTTCAACTTCAACATCCAAATACACAAGAACAAGGATACATGTAAAGTATTTTAATGATATATCTGAACAGGGTCACAGCATGAACAATGTCAAAATAAGGCAAACAAGGGATTAAGGATAGACTGCTCTTGCCACCACTAAAAACATCTGAATTTCCACAGCTGGATTTTATAAATATGCCACTAACACCACTGCAAGCAAAAAATATTAAGTTTGTCACACTGTATCTGCAGGAATTGTCATCAAAACCTGTTAAGGATCACATAAAGTGCTTGATTATATTTGCCTTACTATAAATTCATTTCCAAAACTGCTCTTAGTATGTTTTGCATAGATGGAAGCTGGCCACCACAAGAACACTAATTGAAGTCCAACTTGTATGTACTAACTAACCTTATTACTTTAAACTGTAACTGAACTTTAACACATAAACCAATATATATAAAAATTTGCACAGGCTTTAAAAAAACAAACAAACAAAAACCAGGACTGAACACATTTTTAAATTATGTAATGCCCAAATTCCGGAAATCCTCACTGACATAACAGCTACTATTAAAGATACAACTAGATGATGCACAATTCATATCTAAATTGAAATTCCATTCAAAATAAAACATTAGCATTAGCTGAAATCTGTCCATTAGTTACAGAACATTAGCATTTCTCCTTATTACTATTTCTGGTGGAGCCTATAAATTCCTGTAATATAAGGTGCTCATCTTCAGTCTTCCAAAACAGACAAGCACCAAATGCTACTCTACAAGATAATTTACTAGACCTTGTTTTCATTTCACATAATAGTTTTTCATCAACTAAGATAGCAACGTTTATCTTTGGACAAGTATATTCCTATGTTTTGCAGTCAAATCAATTTGGAAAAAATGGTAGACAGCACTTCAAGAACCAGAACTAAGTCCACAAAGGCAAAGAGACACAAAGATACAACCCTTAAAAGGGACAAGCAAAAGACTCCTAAGAATATATGCTCGGGGTTTTCTTAAGAATGAGAAAGAGGGGAAAAAACAAACAGGGAAAAAAAAAATATGCCTTACTTTCAAAGACATCCCAAATCCACTTACCTGCAACACTACACAGCATTCACGAGGCACATCTTTGCACAGAAGTTAAAAGAAAGTTCAGTTCACGTGTACCAATAGCAATTCATTAAAATACACATGGAAGCAAATATCACAAGCATCTTTTACTAATACCGCTTCCTGCAAATTTGTCCTCTGTATCTGGTGTTGGATTTTTTGTGATTCACAACTGCCTATGGCACTCAAATCTGTCACTCACAGCTTTACATGCTGCAAAAATGTAGCCTAAGGAAACCTGCCCTCCCCCACAGAATTTATGGATGTACAGCACACCACCACACAGATAAAAGAAAGATACTGTGCAAAAGCATTTCAGAGTTCAAAAACTACATTCTTCCTGCTGCCAGGTGCCACCCTGTGGCAATCAACGTATCAGCTACAATTCTACCCTTAAAAAAAAAAAAAAAAAAAAAGAAAAAGCTGCCACGAAACAGAACTGCGGTTAAGAAGAAAAATCAAAAATCTCAAAGGTGGACTGATATAACACCATCTGCCTTATCATACCGACAGAGTCAAGACCAGCACTGCCTGGGGGAAGGAGGCTGTTTGGCAACAGCAGAATGAAATTATTAATTCTCAGTTCTTCATATCTTTTTAATTTACAGGGATGGGTGCTGAAGCTGCTTACAGGGAAGACAACAAACAAGGCATCACACAGCGTAACAAACTGAACCAACGCTCAGTACAATGACACTTAAGACACAATATCCTGAGGAAGAACATAAAAAAGTAACAGACATTAAATCCGTTTCTCCAGCAACAGAGCAGATGATACTGCCTGGAAAGGCTTTCAAGGCATGGCAGCATGCAAGAGATTGTGCTGACTAAAAGCGGGAAAGCAGCCAGTGATCAAACATGTCTGCAAGTCCCTGAGCTCCCCAACCCACGTTGCTGAGACCACAGCACTGTGGAGCAACCCATCCTGAGCTTTAGCCAATCAACAGAATTTCTGCTAAGGTACACTCTGAAAACTTCTATGAGCAGTTTTACCTTTCAGACCGACTTTATCGCACAGCAATGAGCAGCTTTGCAGAGCCACGTCATTACCCTTTTTAAACAGCCCTTACTTTTAAGGTCTTTTCATCTATAAATTTAGTTCATACCTTTGACACTGCTTCTGACCATCCAAGAAACTGCACCATGAAGCACAACATTAAATGATTCTTGACAAAATTACGCATCACTATCTACCAGTTTCTAAATAGGAATTATTAAAAAAACTAATGCTCAAAGTACTGCACTTAACATCAATCTGCACTGCCTCAGCAAAAGGGGCAATCCTGTTACGATTCTGATTCCTTAATACCAGCCAAGCTGGCTCAGCAGAATCACAGTGTCTTTCTAACATTCACAAAGAGGAGCACTTCGGAGGAGCTCACCTGTGTTGAAACCTGGAACGTGATTATTTTCTCCTCATCACATTAAGCGGCTCAACTGAACTAACTTTTGAAAGAAACATCTGCAAAGCTCTGTCCTGTGCCTGATGATGTCTTAAGACATAAGGATAGCTCATTCATGCTCAAAACACTGACAGAAAAAATGCAATGGATCCATCTTTCAGTGATCATCAGCATAAACAATCTACAAATGTCCTCTTGTTCATAATTCACTGCCTCTACCACTCTGCACAAAACCTATTTTTTTTTTCTAAACCAGATTATTTTCCAGCTGGATCACTTTCCCAATCTCTTTCACCTCAGAGGTCCCTCAAAGAATTGTGCCAGCACAACTGAAGTAGCAATGCAGGCTGTGGAAATGGCATTCCAGTAAAATATAGCCCTGTCAAACCACAGTCTTGGAAGTCAGGTCGCTCAAAGCTCCATTATTGAGTCTAGCCAAGTTTACTCAGTCTTTGAGAGGAAAGGGAAAAAAAAAAAAAAAAAAATCATCACCAAAGGACTATACAAATGAATGAGATTTATGACAAATTCCTATCAGAAAGCCAAGGCAGAGAGCACATTCTGATGTTTGTATTTTCTTTTAGCTTCATGGCAGCTTCCAAAGAAAACACAGAAGAGATGACTGCTCTCCCAGATCTTCCTTCCTGTCAGCAGTGCAAGTGCCCACAAATTCAGCTCTTCATAGTTTCTCCAAATTTAACAATCTCGGGGTAAAACTGACACAATGCTATTATTTCATAAGTATTTAAAATGTGCTGTATGACATAATCAAGTATCTTTGTTGTTTTACTAAACAGCATCATTTTTGTTTTTTAAAAAAGAGCAACAAAAGCTGCCAATAAAATCCAGGAGATAATCCATGGCCTTCCAAATACTGAATGTTATTTTTACAACTGTAATGGCTACAACTTAAACATAAATAAAAGCCCTTCCTTTGCAAAAAGCAATAGCTTCAGGGTAAAGTTTACAAGAAACTCTGGTGTAAGACACTCTTGCCCTGTCTCAACACCTTCCATTGATTCTGCCCCCATAGTGGGCAGCTGCTCACACTGAACTCGATCACTTTTCCCCAATCTAACTGGTCACCCAGGAAAGACAGCAATGGGGAGGTTCAGCCAAACCAGTTCCCAATTCATAGCAGGCTCCCCCCACCCCAAATCATGCCAAATCAACTAAGGAGCAAAATGTTTGGGAGGAAAAAGTAGGTAAGGCTGGGACTGGTTTGTGCCAGCACTGATAACAAGGAAAAGCAAATGGAATCATAGCTTTAATTAAGATGCTAAAATGCAGCAAAAGCAGGGAGGTTTCCAGCCTAACTTGTCCTTTTTATTCTTCCATTCCCTATCAGACTCTCCAGAAAAGAAATGCTTGCAACACCTCCAGATTATTCTACAGATAATCTACCTACTCTTTAAATTCACTGGAATAACGCATCATAATATTATTCACTATTTAAATAGACATCTTTGAAGGCAAAGTAAATGCAAACTTTTTTTTTTTTTTTCAAAATACTTGCAAGGAATGCTATTCCATTATATCCTTAAACTCAGATGAACAGGAGCTGCCAACATTTCACTTTGTACTGCTAGAGAGGAAACAAGGAAGACATCTTCTATGTTTCAACAGACAGAGGAACATGCTTCAGCCTCTCCTCCTGGTCAGCAGCTGAACAACAATACAAGGAAAGCTAAAGATCACGAATTTCACGATCCTGCAGAATGCTACCTCTAACTGGAGTTCACAACATGTAGAGATTTTACATTGCTGCTCTTCATACACTTTAACTTACCAAGGAAAGCTGCCCATTCATAAGCAAGTAATCACTGTTCTTCAATATTTAATTAATACATAACTTACTCAAAACTCTGAGAAATGCATGTAAGATTAAGAAATGTTTTAGAATGAAAAATGGGAAAGCTACAGCTTGGTCACAGTGGAAAATATCTTCTGCCACATTGTACCAAATTTCTACAGTATAATATGTAAGAACAGTGGACATGCAATATAATCACTATTCTCAGAAGCTAAAATAAGAAAATGTCAGAGTCATTGAGCAACTAATATTTCATTACATCAGGATAATAACTGAATATCGTCAGTATCTGCCATTTTAGAATCATACCCTACACTGACCCCCAGTGCAGTCTTGAAGCAATCTCCACTTTCTCTTCCTCAATTTTGCCCTTCTTTCCTATTTAGATTTCTGGAAATCTCAACCATGTATCTCGCTATCCTAATCCTAATGTCAAAGTGACAAAGGAACAGATGATGCTTTTGCAACACATTTCACATCGGAGACTCTCAATCATTCAGAAGCTGCCAGTATCATTAAAAGCAGCTACCATCACAGTGACACAGGCAATGGGTGCTCCTGGACCAGGGCCTGGATCACCTCCAACAAGTTTTCAAATAGTGAATCAGATTCTTCCCAGGAAGAAGGCTAGAAGCCAGGAAAGGAGCATCTTGGAACTGCCACTGAAACATAACCTATGGAGCCTACAAGACATATTTGTTTTGCAAGTACAATTATTCTTACAACTTGCAAATACAATGCACCAAAACAAATTGAGCCTAAAACTTCCATTTTGATAAGTAAATGAATTTTAAATGATTTAAAAAAATCAAAATTTTTTATATTTAACCTTAAAAATTGAGCAAAATGGTTATTTGCTTAGATTATTAAACCATAAACATTTTCATAAAGGCTCAACTAAAAATACACATTTTTATCCTGGCATTAATAAACTCATTACAAAAAATATGAATATTACTTATTTCAGTGCTGCTATGCTATATTTTTCAGATGTGTGCAGAAAGATGTATCTGTATGGATATACATTTAATAAACATTCATAAAATGGCAAAAAAAAGACACCACATACACCTTGCCCCATTCGAGAATGTTGATGTTGAAGGAAATAAATTCCAAGAGCCAGGCATGTCTTATTTTATTTCACTTTCCAGAAAAAACATTCTAATGGATCCAGGTATGTAATATCACTATTTTCTTTGGTACATAAAATAACATTGACAATACGAAACAAGAAGATCTAGAATGTAAATCAAGGGAAAAAGACTACTGGAAACACAGCATATACAGCCAGAGTAATGGGAACTGGAGCGGTGCGGGGGAACTGCACAAAGATGGCAAAACACAGAACCTCCTCACCAGGCCTCAACAGACTCTGGTAGTCCCACTGACTTCAGTGGGACGGATGACTTAGTGTGAAGAATTAAGTGTCTGCACATACCTCTGCGGAACTGAGAACTAGGACAGAAAACAATTATTATAAACTAATTATTATTGCATATTTAAAAAGTAATGTCATCAGTACAGAAACAGTAAGTGACCAAAAAAAAAGTCTATGATGTAACTGTGAAAAGAAAGAGACCACATCTGGGTTGATTTTGTGTACCATGTTATCGGCTGCAGTAATCGATAATTAAATTATTATCTTATGTCTAATTATTCTTGAAATCCCAAAATGTCTTATTCCCTGGAAACCATTCTCCATAAAGTAAGACCTACTTTACTACTAAAGTATTCTGTCCAGCTCTTATTTGCAGCTCCAAGCCAAAGGCAAGATGCAAAAAAAACCCCAAAGTTTCCTGGCAGTACTTATAATAGACCATAAAATGGAAACAAAAATAAAACTCTCCTACTCTAATAACACCAACTGGGCAAACATGCAAAGGCTCTTGGTAACTACATTTCAGTTAGTTTCCTAGCAGAAAAAAAAAAAAAAAAAAAAAAAAAAAAACACAAAACCAAACTGTTTTAGCTGAATACAAAAATACAAAAACGAGTTAAGATCATTAATCTATATAGCACTGGAAATTCCTGAGCCAAAACGTGGCTTCTCCCTTGACTGACTTACACACTCACACACAAAATCAAATTTAAAAAGTTGGAAGATTTACTTCTGGCCTAGCACCTGCAACAAGGCTGAGTGAAAGCGAGTGCCATTTATGCTAATCCTCAATCGTCAGCTGCCGGTGTGTCCCCCAGACCACGTCTCACCTGCTCCGGGCGGGAGGTCTCTGAGCGGGGCAGCCCCGCGCTGCTCCCCCCGCAGCCACCGGCCCCCGCGCGGCCCTGAGAACTTCGCCCAACTCCCACCCCAGCAGAGCTGGTACAGTGAAACGAGCGGAGAACACCACGACAGATTTTGTGAAATTGGTAATTTCATCGCAAATCAAAAGAAGTGACTCGGCCTCAAATTATCGTTTTCACACTCGCAGGTTGGAAAGGAACCCCACGCGGGCTCCAGCCCACGGAGCGATCAGGGCTCCCAGCACAAGAGAAATGAAACGCGCACGGGTAACACCTGGCCGTTAGCGAACCGTACCCACCCGACTCCGGTGATGTACCGGTTGGAACAGGCCGGACCGCGCTGCGTATCCAGCGCGCTCTGCCGGGACTCCGCTCCTCGCCCCCGCCGGGCCACGGGCACGCCAGGAAGCCGCTGCCGCCAGCCCGGGACAGAGACGTGTCCAGGGCGGGCCCGGGGAGCGGGAATACCCCGGGAGAGGCCCGATCCCCCAGGGCCTTCCCCTTCCCGCCTCCCCACCCCCTCCCGGGGCCCGCAGTCACCCCGAGCAGAGACCAGGGACGGAGCAGGCCGCACCGCCCGCGCCTCGCCGCCCCGCCACTCCCAAGCCCCGCCGCCGCGCCGGCGGGCAGCAACCACGTCCCCCGGCGGCGGAGCGGCGGGCCCCGGACCGCCCCGCGGAACGGCCTCACCTTCCCACTGGCTTTCTGCGACCCGCTGGGCGCCTTGTCCGCCATCTTGCCTCTCCCCTCGCTCAGCCCTAGCGGCGAGGAAGCGAGCGCCGATCCCACCGAGCCCGCGAGCGGAGGACGGAAAGCCGATGGCCGAGGCACCGATGGGGCGGCCTCCGCCGGGGCGGGGCGTGTGCCCGTGCTCGTGCCCTCTCCTCAGCGGAGCGGCGCGGGCAGCCCCGGCGACATCGGCTGCGCGATCCCCCGCTTCGGCCGGGGCCTGCGTCCCTCCTGGGCCTCCTGCTCGCACATTAGCAGAAGAAAACCCAAATGAAGTCGCTAGGCGACCCAAATCTGCCTGGCAACCAGCTGCGCTGAGGCAGCCAGCGGCGGGAACCCGCGCCCGCCCGACACCCGCGCTCCCGGCCCGGGCCGTGAGGAGGCACCGCCGTCCGTGTGAGGGCCAGGCGGCCCCGCGAGAGAAACCCCGACGCCAGGGGCCGGTGTTCGGCCGCAGTGCCTGTTTTCCTACAAGACGCTAGCAGGGGACAGCTCAGGCTGACCACCAGTTAACCAGTTACAAGCTCTTCGCTGTCGGCAGAGGCGTGTGGCACTGGGAAGGCTGCGGGGTGGGTGTCCTGTGTGTGCTCGCCATGGGCCCAGAGCGTGTTCCAGGCGGGAAAGTCTCAGCTGGGATGGGGCTGGGCAGGACAGACAGTGCTGTGCAGCTGCAGGGTCCTGCGCCTCGGCCGTTCTGCACAGCTCTGTCCATTTCCACGGGCACCGAGCAGTGCATGGTCATGCAGTTTGGAGGCTTGCACCTAAACCTAGCAAAGTGAAATGGAAAGAACATTGTCTTAAACAACATCAAAATGTTCCGTCAGGGAGAGAAACCCCAGGAATAAATAATGAAAAGGGCAGCACAGAGAATTCTCTGGTACTGGGTTTGGTAGCATACCACCACAGCCACTTTCTTTATTGACGTTATAACCAGAGGTCACATTACATTTATCACGGGTCTTGCATTCCTGCGCTTTTATGGATTTTCATCATAACATGGAAGATGCTGGGGTTGAGGTAATACTTGCGGTAAAGACAGCAGAAAAGGATGAAAGCTTAAATCCACCAACTCCTGACACGTCCTGCCCTGTGAGCGACAGGAGGGAGCGGGGCCTATGCCAACAGCCACATTTTTAAGTGGAGGAGGAAGTGGGAGCTTCCAGAAGGGGCAAAAAGGAGGCAAAAAGGGAGTGAGAACGGCAGGGGCAAATGCAGAGGGCTGGGAGCTCAGAGAGGAGGGCAAAACCCTCAGGAAACCTGCACTCAGCTCTGCCGGGAGATGTGCTGACAGAGCGTGTGGCTCTGCCTGCAGCTGTCCTTAGGGGGACAGTTTAGCTGTGAGTGTTCACGGCCACTGTCACCGTGCGGCTCCTGACCCTGGCTGTCACGTAGATCACGACAGGGCGGAGCAGGTTGGTCAGCGGAAGCAACGCCACAGCCGTGTGAAAACGAGCAGCCCGTCGGGAGCCGGAGCGACGGAGAAACGTCTCCCTCAAAGCCAGAAAAAGGGGATGAATCCGTGCGCGCAGCAGCGCGGACACGGATACAAGCCCTTGCGAGCACTTCCCGTTCCCGCGGCGCGGAGCGGCCCCCCCGGCGGGGCGGGGCGGGGCGGGGCGGGGCGGGAACGGCGCCGTGCGCGCGGGCTCCAGCAGGGGGCGGGCGCGCCCTAGCCGCGCGGGGTCACGTTCGTGGCGGGATTTGTATGTCACACAAAAAAGAGCAAATTAATAATACTCATTCTCCAAACTGCTTTACGCCGCAGTCAAATAAGTGGCTGGCCAGACAATGCGGCTGCAATATAGAAAAAGGTGAGGTAGGCGAGGACAGGTAATGTGGCGGAAATGTGCATTTCTCCCTAGTTTTCAAGCCTCCTTCCACCATTTGCAAAATAACGATGAAAAAATTTTCTGGTAATGGATTGGCAGCTAAGGATCAAGAGATATTAGATATTTATTGAGCTCCCTTCAGCAATAAGCAATGACAACAATAAGCGTTTTCTATACTTACAGCTGATGCCATGATTTACCATCTAGGATCTCACCTTGCACTCTGGAGAACAGCTCTCCATTTCTGCAACCACCTGCACAGCTTTCTGTGGGCACCTCAAGGCTTTGCACAGATATGAAGTGGGGTCACTGCTGGCTTGGAGGGAAGGAGGAAGAAATAAAGCCCACCGCTTGATTTGGGGACAATTCCATCAATCTTTTTAGGAATTTTAGAGCTCCAAACTTGCCCACAGAAGAGCCCTTCCCCAGGAAGGAATTATGTTGGCCAAGGAGCTTTAGAGATGGATTAGGCAGGATCTTATTGTTTCAGAATTCAAGTCAGGCCCCCCTTTCCCCCATCCTTCTCACTGTTTTCTTGAGAAGCACTTCACCATCTTACAGAAGCACAGGATTAGTGTCATCTGTGACCTGCTTTCGGATTTTTTTTTTACATGGTAGCGGAACAGGTGCAGCAATGAGTTGGAAGTAAACCAGCTGGGGAAGTTGTACTGGATAGAAGGGGCATTTAGGGCCATGCGAGGAGACAGTAGATGCTGGTCAGTCCTCCTGGGACTGCGTTAATAAAGCTGGTACAAAAGAAAGACTGATGCTTCTGGATAAAAAGCAAACATCTAGCTGGAAAGAGGAACATACCCTTGGATGCTAGAGTTTTGTTTAGAAAATTTGTGCTCCATTTGACCTCAATCCTTTTATTTAATCCACCTCATTAATCCTTTTTAATTATCCACTTCATTGTTTAAATCCTCTGCTTACTGCTCAGCCTCTATACTCTTTTGTAATTAATAAACTGCACCAAATTAACTGCACCATGATCCAGAGCATGCTGTGAAAAACAGGAAAGATATAGTTGGAGTTTCAAAGGTCATCTTTAAAGATAATTTTTCAGAATGAACTGTATCCCTGCATCTGTGCTATTTATAACACATTGCAATAGCGCAGTAGCACACATGCACAATTAGTGAGTGACAACACGTCTGTGTCTTGGGCTTAATGGGAGAGGAAAGGGAGGGAGGAGAGAGAAAAAGAAAGGACAAAGCAAGATGCAGAAATCTATGGAGAATTAATGCTGGGAAGTGTAGGCTAATCATAATATTAAAAAGGAAATATTAGACATTTTTCATTATAATGCAGTAGGTCTGGTTGCATGCAGACCTGGGAGTTGTTTATTAACTTTTGTTACAATGACAGATATCATTAGGCAATATACTAGGGAAAATAATGAATTATCATAAATAATTAACACTAAGCTACATTAAGTAAACCACATGCTGTGGTGAACTACCCGTGTCTTTCTGGCTGTTTTTTCCCCACTTTCAGAGATCTCTCCCTTGATCTCACCCAGGCCAGAGCACAGCTGAACTTTTGCAAAGGTGGATATGAGGGAAGGGGAGAGGAAGGATTTAACATGCTGTGGAAGTTCTCTATCCTGCAGCAAAGGAAGCACATTTGAAGGCATGACACAGGTAGATCGGGAGTAGGACAGAAGCATAGCTGCTGGGTGTACAAGTTTGTAACTCTCTGAGTAATTTCATGCTCTCAATAGCTGCTCACGGATCCCTAAAGCCACAGGCTGCGTGTGCTGTTTCCCCATTGCTTAGGCAGCAATCTTCCAGCTTCTTTTCCCTTATTGCACCCTCCATCTCCTCCCACCCCTGAGAGTGAAAACCTCTAGGCAAGGATTCTCAAAATAGGTAGATGCAAACTCCCCAGCGTGCTCGCGTGTTGCTAGGAAGCTGCGTGTGTGCAGCATGGTCAGTGGCAGGCAGCAACACACAGCTGGAGCACAGGTAGCCTGGGCTGCTATGAGCCACTGAGCTGAAGTGAGATGCTTTAGCAGGGACGCCCAGAATAACAAAAAAGAGCCAGAAAGGGTGGCTGGGAGAGGACAATTTGGCTTCAAGGTCCCCAGCAGCCTGGACTTGTTGCTGCTGCTCTGTCTCCTGGCTGAAGCCGTCTCTGTTGCTTTGTCTCTCAGTGCTGCTTCCTGACCTTCTCTCAGCTGCAAATCCTGTTCTAGTCCTGCCATTCAGCAGCCACTTTCCCTCCCAGGACCCCACTGCTCTCCTGGGACATGTGTCTTATCAGGGAACCTGCGTTCTTTCTCCCCCTGGGACTCCTCAAGTAGTGAGGCCCATTACACAAATCAGTTGCAGGGGCAACGTCTGACTTGTACTGTCTGACTGAGAAAGGTTTGTAATTTGCAGTATATTTTTCAGTCATTAGTGCGAGTATCAAATGAAGGCTTGATTCCAAAAGTTCTCCTGTAGCATCTTGACGGAGAGAAACAGCCTGCTTGACTGGAATCCAGATGTGCAAATGTATCAGCTATTTAAAAGCATGGAAGTTCAAGATGAGTGTAACAGCAATCTTTGTCCATACCAAAAGTCCCCACTTTCAGCTTACAGTTTATGCTCTGGAAAATACTCTCACTCGGCACATACAAACAAAACAATTTCTTTAGCCATGCACTTTATAAGTGAGGGTTCAGTCCTGCAATCCTTGCAAAGGACAAGTTGTACTTCTCTGGAGACTTTCAAACCCGCCTGGACACATTCCTGTGCGATCTGCTCTGGTGAACCTGCTTCAGCAGGTGGGTTGGACTAAACAATCTCCAGAGGTCCCTTCCAACCCCAGCCATTCTGTGAGCCCCTGCTAGATGGAAGAGTGATGGATTCTGACCACAGAAAATATATAGGAAATATGCATACACCCAATATGCTATTCTTCATCACAGTGAATCTAATTTCACTGCAATGCTTATGTTCAGATCTGCTGCTGTCCAGAAAAACACAAGTTCTACCCCCAATCTTAAAGAAAAAAATACAATCAAACATTCAGAGAAATTTTCTTAAAATGTGAAGTGCTTTTTCCCAGTTTGTCTTGTTTGGAGTATTTTTCAGATTATTTCAGATCGGTTTTACTGCTGATTTTTAAACCACAAAGAGCACAAACTGAAAATATTCAACTTGAAGGTAAAGAGGGCAGAAAATTAGAAACTCCTGGTGAAAGAGAGGTTAAAATGAGCATTGCTACACAACCATGATGGTGTCAGTTATTGTTATTCTCTTTAGCATACCTAGCTTGTCTCACCTCCTAGTGAGGCTTTAAAATACAATTATTTCTTTAACTTTTTGTTATCTATTAAGGTATTATGTTTATAAAGTATAATTATCCCTAATTAGTTACTCAAGAAGGAGCAAATGATGCAAGGATTCCTGTTTATCCTGTCTGAAATAGATAATGGGGGAGAATCTCTAACAGCAAGTCAATATCTTCAGTATCAGATCAAAGAATGGTGCCCACTCAATTATTATAAAAGATCATAATCGTTGCAGTAGAAAGTTACACATCAAGACATTATTTTCATGAGATTGATACACACTTGAGAAAGGATTAAAAACAAAATCATGCAGAACAAAAGGACCACATTTGCATGTATGTGTATCTGTTAAGATGTTCTCCCAGAGAAACTGCAAGCATGAGCTACATTAGACAAAGTTAGACCAGGCTAAAGCCTTTTTTTTTTTCCTTAACACCGTACTCTTCTTAAATAAATAGAGCCAAATACCACAAATTCTCACTGATGGTCAGTGGAGTTCCACAGAAAATGTCAGGACAGAATGAGATTTACTGAAGATATTTTAGTGAAGAAGGATAAGAATCCAGAAAAAAAAAAAAGAGGTTAAATTATTTTATTCAGATAAAACTTCTTATTAAGAAAGAAATTGGTAAAATCTGTCTTCAAGGTGAAAAACATAAAGGAAAAAGAAATGAAAGAGAGAGACAGAACTGTATGGTAGAGGATTACGTCAAGCAAGAGCTCTTAGGATTGATGTTTGCCAGTGTGAGTGGGGTGAGGCTGAAGGTATATCTTCAAAGAGCATTTTAAATTTTCCAAACACCACCATTGCTTGTTCACAAGAGGACTTTCTCTCTAGTGGTAGATTTCAGTTCATTTCTTTACTCAGAAAGGCAATGGATAATAGGAGGGCTCAGTATGACTGCTTCACTAGTGTGCTGAGTATGCTAGATTGCAAAAGGTGGAATTAGGTGTTTTTTTCCTAACTAAATAGCATAATTTCATTGAGGAGGATTGAAGTAATTTAGAATATCTTATCAGGCTTTTCATAATTCAGACAAAAGGATACTTTGTGAAAGGACTTCAATAATTAATAAAACAGAAGTATAATATAGAAACTAATGCACATTTGGTATTTTGGCACATCTTTTTCTTTGAGTCTCCAGCCAGCACCGATCAACATTATCTTCCATTACTTACCTCATTAGGCAGTGCCTTCACCAGTGTTTTAGGAGTCTTCTCAAAGGTTATTTGGAGAGAAAGCCTGCAGAAAATTCTACACATGCTAGAAGAAACCCTGGTATATGCTGACCATGCCCTTCTAAATATAAACCCTGGTTTAGAGAAATGCACTGAGGCCTTTCCATGCACTACATTACGTGGACTCCTCTCCATGACCTCCAAATGCCCTGATCGTCTCTTGCCTACCACATAATAGTCATGTAATACTAACCTTGATGGACTACATATGAATAAGAGGCTATTTTGAGGTTGTAAGTGCTTTAAATTGTAAGTTCCCAGCACACTGCTCCACAGCTGGGCTTGGGAACAGAATAATTAACTCAATGTGCGATGTATGCAGTAGTCTTTATGAAAGCCCCATCTGTCCTCAGAGACCATTCTCCCCTGTGAGGAGGCAGCCTTAGAAAAAAGCAAAAGAACCAGATTGTTAGTAACGAGTTTCATTAACATGGCTGCTAAAGTTACATTGCTGTCACTTGGTGAGGATGTGACCTGTGGTCTTTAGAAACTCTGGGATCTCCATGGTGCTTTCTGGCCAAACAAGGAGACCCAGGTTATACGTATGACATCAGCAGAGCACTTGGGACAAAGCAAAGCTGGATCCCTACACAGAGGCAGAGAAAAGAATATTTATATTCTACACTGCTTGTATTTATCTGTAGCTCAGTGTTAACAGGTAAACCCACTAGGGACAACACAAACAAAACTAAATAGACTCCATGTGCCTGTGCTTCCTCCAGGGGAGCTGGTAAGTACAAGTCTCTCAAGTGATTCTTGGCTCTACAAAACAGAAAGCCGTCATCCCCCTATATATTACTGTTAGACATCTTAAAATATTATGGGAAGACATCAATAGTAGGGACATATTTCCAGACATTTATTTTCTCTGCATATCTCCACCAGTGCCCCAACAGTCCAGTGGCCACTGGGACTGTCAGTCCTGAACGACAAGCAAACCCCACCTGCTCCTCCCAGCCTGAGCTGCCCCCACAAAACCACAAACCCAGCAGGTGTCTCTCCCAAGAAGCCAGGTGATGCCTCAGCACCCCCTGAGGCAGGACTGCTGAACACCTCCCACTCCCCTGAAAGTCTGGAGGTTGTAGGAAAGTCAGAACATGTTGGATGAGCCCCGCTGCAAGGCCAGCCGTTCCCAATCAGCAGCGGATGCTGTTGTTCTTTAGACACCATCTGTTGCGACAGCTGCTGGTGGCTGTCCAACGGGCTCTTTAGCGCAGGTCTAAAACCAGACTGCTCCGAGTCACCCACCTCTCCTTATCTGACCTTCACAAGGGAGGCTGAAGATTGCGGTGACTTCAGTCCTCTTTCCTGGGGGCTGCAACAGCACTCATCGCCATAAACTGAAGTATCACTTAGGGACTGGCAGAAATGATCACCAGAGCCCTGCTGGGAGTACCTCCAAGTGTGGTGTGGTGTGAGCAGGGCAGGAGAGGCAGCACCTTTTAGCTAACAGCCCCCTCCCCACCAGGTGCATTTACATTGATGCAGCAAATGAGCCAGCACCCAGCTTATCTCTTCTTTAGGAGGGCCTGTCTAGTGCAGAGCAGCCCATGAGAAGCCTGGCCAGGGGCTGAGCATGTTTCATTTAGTCCCAAAGAGCTGTTCCTCTGCCTTAATCACACATGGCAGAGCCCCCGGTCCATGGGGCCCTGCTCACTGTGGGTGCTGCTGAGGCTCACCACAAGCAGGGTCCACAAAGCCCTCTCTCTGTCTGTCGCTCCTCAAGGAGTGTGACATTGGTATGGCCCTGCGCTCCGCCCAACACCCCCTCTAAAACACACTGGACATCAGAGCACACTAGGCCCATTATCTAAAAAAATCAGTCAGTTTAATATTTTACCCCTCCCTTTGACTTTTCAGAACTGTTTAGTTGTATTTATTTTCCTAGCAGGACTCCTGTGTAATTTTTATAAACATTATGAGCAGAGTCACCAGGCTGCCCTATTTTTGACAGTTCCGTAAAATCAATATTCTTACTGTAATGAAAAAATGCATTGAAAATCTCTTTCAGCAACACATTTTTACTACTTTTTTTGTGACACCTATTCTACTTTTTTTGTGGTACCTATTACCTCCTTGTTCAGAAGATTTTTCACGTTGTAATAATTCACTATCCAATAGAAGACTTTGATAAAAATCTTTAGGCAGTGTCCTACCTCCACTAGACCTCAGTTTATACTCTATGACTATACATATATATCTGAATATCACCATGGAATACAGACATTTGAAAACATAGAGCTATCAGATGTTTAAGATGATCTGAAAACAAGCAAAAAGGAAATGCATTGAAATGGTGGAGACCAATTCCTTACTCTGGCTCCTACCTGCGCTTGTGAAAGTTACTTACCTTTCTGCACAGCCTTCTATCTACTTCAGATGCGTTAAGGTACAGTAGCACACATACAGTGATTGCCCCTGTATTTTTATATTCCAATTATGTAACTGTGCTGCTTGCATAACCACACCACCAATAAATGTGGGATTTGTGTAAGGATCAACGCAGAGCAGCTACTGTCAGCCCATTGACGGATAATGTCACCAAGAAACCAGGTCTCAGGCACCCTCACTGAAGCACACACGGCAGAAATCCGCACAGCTACAAATGTCCCCTGTCTGGGGGTATTTCCCAGGTCTGCCCCGCCTTCTGGAGACCTCCCAGCCCCGCGGGGTCACTCTCCCCTTGCCCGAGGCTTCTGCTCGGCTTTTGCCACCAGCGCTGGCGCAGCCGCGGCCCCGCGGACAGCAGGTGCCGATGCTCCCTTTGTGCTTCTGATACCAAAACGCGCTAGAGGAAGAGCCGGTGCAAAGCGGGTGTCCCTACCCGCGGGACTCGGAGAGAGCTGCCGACCGGGCCCGGCGGTGAGGCTGTCCCGGGCCCGCCCCCCCGCAGCGGCCGCATCAATCATTAACGGCGGCTCGGGTGTCCAGCGCCTCCCTCCCCGGGAAACCCTACCCGGGGCGGAGGGGGCGTCTCTCCCCGCTCCCCGGGAGCACTGGCTGCGTTGGATGCGCCGCCGGTTTCCAGTTACCGCGATGCCGGGCGGCGGGGCGGGAGGAGCCGCGGCGGTGCCGCCACTGCCCCTGCTGCAATGAGTGATGCTGCCGGGGGCGGCGGCGGAGGAGGAGAAGCGCAGAGACACCGCGGCTCCTCCGCCGGCGGCTGCGGGAGCGGCGGTTTCACCTCGGCCGGGCGGCGGCGGCGGGGCGCGGCGGCGGGCGGCGGGCCGGGGGCGGCCGGGGTGCCCGGGGCCGGCGGGGACAGCAGCATGCCGGCGGGAGAGGGGAACAAGGAGGAGGCGGCGCCACCTCCTCGCCCTGCAGCCCTGCTGCGGTGGGACGAGGTGCCCGAGGACTTCGTGGAGTGCTTCATCCTGTCGGGCTACCGGCGGCTGCACTGCTCGGCGCAGGAATGCTTGGCTTCGGTGCTGCAGCCCACCAACGAGACCCTCAACTTCTGGACCCACTTCATCCCGCTGCTGCTCTTCCTCAGTCGCTTTGGGCAACTGCTGCTGCTGCGGGGTGCCGGGGACGTGCCCTTCCATCACCCGGCCCTGCTGCCCCTCTGGTGCTATGCCTCGGGGGTGCTGCTCACCTTTGCCATGAGCTGCACGGCCCACCTCTTCAGCTGCCTCTCCCCACGCCTCCGCGCAGCCTTCTTCTACCTGGACTACGCCTCCATCAGCTACTACGGCTTTGCCAGCACCGTGGCCTACTCCTACTACCTGCTGCCAGGGCTGAGCCTGCTGGACGCCAGCGCCATGAGCAGCTATGTGCAGCAGCGGCTGGGCTGGCAGCTGGACTGCAGCCTGCCCATCGCAGCCTACCGCGCCCTGGTGCTGCCCGTGGCCTTGGCACTGGCCGTGGGCTGCACGGCCGCCTGCTGCCGCAGCCGCGCTGCCTGCTGCGCCTACCCTTTTGCTGTGCGTACCTTCGTCTTCGCCATGCCGCTGAGCATGGCCTGCCCCATCATGCTGGAGAGCCTCCTCTTTGACCTCCGCACCCGCAACCCCACGCTCTTCGTCTACTTCTACCGGCGCTACTGCTGGCTGCTGGTGGCCGCCTTCTTCAATGTCAGCAAAATCCCCGAGCGGATCCAGCCAGGGCTCTTTGATATCGTGGGGCACAGCCACCAGCTTTTCCACATCTTCACCTTCCTCAGCATCTATGACCAGGTGCACTATGTGGAGGATGGGCTGGCTGAGTTTCTCAAGGCACCCTTGGCTGTCCCCACCTACCTGGGCACCGTGGGGTATATGCTGCTCCTGACGCTCTGCCTGGCCATGGTCGTCAGGAGGTTCCTCAACGTCACAGACCTCTGCAAGCAGGACTAGCCGGGCTGGCAACCCTCAGGACAGCAACCACTGTACCAGTTACCCTTGAGCTGAAGACCCTTGGGCCAATGACCTTCAGACTGGTGACCCTCACACCGGCCCCACCATGTCCTGAAGATGCTGTGAAACCTGGGGGAAATGCACCTGTGGAAGAGCCAGGTCCCTTTTGCAGAGGGTTGCCAGAGAGAATGACCACGGTGGAACTGCTCGTGCTCTTTAAACTACTAGGTTACCAGGGGAAGCAAGCAAACGCTTACTGGTATGTTGCTGCTTAGAGTATAAGCTGAAGTAATTTAGCTCTGCTACTAGGAAGAATGCATGAACTGTGAATGCCACTTAATCATTTCGTAACAATTAGGTTTAAACTAGCTCTGCCTATACATATATATATTTATATATTTAGCTATATATTTATTAGCTACATATATATGTATATATATATATGAAGACATTTGTGCAATGATTACTCATAGACTTTTAATTAATTCCTATGTGAAATTTCCTAGCAGATTATGCACTGACATTTATCTTCCTCTGTGATACTGTAACAGGCCTTTGCAGCCACATACTGGATTTTAAATGCAAACAAATCAATAGCTATCTATAGTTTCTAAGGTCTTACAGCCTTTTCAGCCAGGGAACAATGGATTTAGCAGAGAGAGGAAAAACACCTGTGAATTATTACAGAATTACCAGTTGATGGAGAGACTTTAATTAGACAGGCAGTGAGTGGTCAGTGTAGCCACTCAGATACTAAAATAAAATAGATGGATATGTAGAATAACTGAACCAGAAAGGGGTCAAGCTAGTTTGGAGCAGGGGCAGGGGGAAATGAAGGGCACTGCATAATGGCATGGCTCTTCCCCCAGCACGTCAGAAACATCTGTCCCATTAAGGGGGTTGCTAAGGGGCCCCTTTATCTTCCCTGGTAGAACACCCCCAAATCAGCCCTTTAGAGTCAAAGTCAGATGCCAGACTTTCTATAAGCCTCTGCCAAGCTCAGTGGGAGTTCTGTGGATGTAAAGAGAGTAACTGATGCATGAGATCTCATTCTGGATCTTTTAGAGACTTACGTGGAACTGGTTTCTTCTGCTTTTTAATTAGAGCACTCTTTCAGATCTGCCATCATAAAATGAGTTGCAGAACAAGGTGCTGCTGAATTTGAGTTCAGGACCTAAAATCTGTCTCTACTGGCATTTCCTCATCATTCCACACCTTTTCCTATTTTGATGAGTTGTGGCTGCAGCCGGGTGTTTTGCAGTCCTCTTTCAGATGCTGGGGGGAGGATGCATGTCAAATACAAGAATTATGAGATATTTTCCAAAGCAGTATCTTTTCACAGCAATCCAGGTATTATCCTTCTCCCACGACAAACAGCTAACTATAGATTGAACTTTCTATATGAAAAGACATTTTTGTAAACTATGTGCAGATTTTAAATGGATACATTTTGATTTTGTCTGACATATGCAATAATATTACACAAGGAGGTTACAACTTGAAGTTCAGGTGAGAAACTGCTTGTATACCCTGTTTTCAAAAAGAAGAGTGGTACGTCCTCAGGAAACAGTGGTGTCACACTGCACAATAGTGTAGTGGCTCTTTAACTCAGCCTTTTTGCTCCTGTTGTGGAAATACATTTCTGCTTGGATCTTTCCCATTTTCACAGACATGGCATCTGAACACCAATAAAATGGTTTGAGTCCAGTCCCATAGTCTTCTGTAAGAGAAAGCCCCCTTTGTTTATACTGCAAATATAGGAAGGACTATAGCTAGGGATTATGAGGTCAAATCCTTAAGATGGGTCAGAATCATCACAGAAACCAATAACTGATAAGTCTTGTACCCATGTCAGCTTTGTGAAGATTGCCCTATGAAAGTGTATAAGCTAGAAGAAAATTACACCCACTTCTTTCTATCTTTTATCTCAACTCATTTTAACTTTAATGGTTTGGATCTTTTAGAGTCTCAGTGAATGATGAGAACGGCCTAGCAAAAATATGTATTCCTTGCCAACCTCAGCTTTGCTACTATATAATTTGTGGAAGGATCACATGTGGTCTCTTGAAGAAATTGGCTAGAATTTTCTGAAACATCAGTTCCCAAACTGCAGCCTCTTGAGTTATCTCTGGTGGGCCATAAAAACCAGCATGGCCCTATGTGGCTGGCTGTGTTCTGTTTTCATTTGCCAACCTGCACTAAAAGAAAATTAAAACTACATGACGTATTTTTAATTTTACATATTTTCATTAACTTTTGTCATAAACATGTTATTGCTTTATTCAGCTGTCAGTGAAGCAGAAAATTATCTGCACCACTGGGAGAGGAGGCTGGTGCACAACACTCTCATGCTTTGAAATGTGCTTTATATTGTGAAAAAAGCCTGGAAACTCACAATAGAAAGCAAATGGGTTAAGACCTGTAACCATGTCATCCTATGAATTTTCACTACTGCAAAAAGAGGCTGAAATCTTTGAGATGTGTTGTATCCAACTTAAAATAACAGAAGCATAGTAGTTAGAGCCCAATGACTCATCCAAGTTTCAAAACCAATTATGTAGAAAGGGTTTGCCTGGGAGATGCCACTAGCATGCCCAACCAGCAATTAAAAACTAGAAAAGAAATCAAAAAGGCTGAGGAGACCAAATCTCAGCACTAGAAGACATCTCATAGAAAAGCAACAGCAGAAGCCAAACGTAAAAAAAAAAGGCTTTTAAAGCATGTTGTATAATGAATTATATTTGTGCTTGTCAGTCACAATGTAGAGGACATCTCAAGAGGCAATGTCAAAAAAGGCTGTTGCTAACTTGTAAAAATACATTTGATATTTGCAGTTAGGCCACACAGGGTCGTCTATATATATCTCAACGACAGATAACAGTATAAAGGTTGGATTGCAACCAATTGAAATTTTACTGGAATCTCACTGCTGTTATAAGAGTTGCCTGTGAGCCCCAGTCATGCTGCCGATGTGGTACCTGGCTCTAATATTAAGAATATTGCTTAATTTAGAAGTTTCTATTGGCAAAACGTTGAGGCATGTGTATGCGCTGAAGCACTTTGTGGAATTATTTGTAAACGCTGGTTGCAAGTACTGCTCTCTGAGCCACTGTAAGCAGGCTGTATGAACGGGTACATGGAGATGTGATTAGATTTTAAGAGTTCTAATTACTGTATGTTTGTTTAAAATGTGACTACAAATTTAGAAGTTGCAATAAGTGTGGAGAATATCTAGGGAAATGCTACCTGAGTGTCTGTGTTTATTCGGTGAAGGACATATACGTAGATAATTGCTCCGTTTACCATGTCTGGTCACCAGTCTCCGTAAATATGGACAGGACAAAACTGAGTAAAAATGTTAAAAGAGGAACAAGACATCTATAATTATAGTGCTTGAATTTGCTCATGTACAAGCGAATGTCAGCAGTTGTGTGGCTTGTGAGGGAGTGGGATCTCTTTTTGTTGTAAAAGCTCATGTGGCTAAACATCCGTAAGCATGTCCGGAGCTTAGACAGGAGGTCTAACCTGCAGACTAGATGCATAAGGACATCCTAGAAAATTAACTTTTTTGCAAAAGTACCTGTCATAATGTTTTTATCGTCTGGGTATCTGCCATAAGGTCTACACTATGGACTTTACAGATCGTCTTTAAAACCAAAAAGGATTTTCAGACCTTTTGTGGTAGAATCTGTATGGGGATGGGGGGCAAGGTGAGGACTGGAGCACAAGGCGGTGGCCTGAAAATGCCGATGAGTCTTTCCGTCTTTGGCCAACACTGCCCTTCAGACTGACACACCTGTGCCGGTGTGAACTGACAGTTGATGGGGCCAGTTCCTGGAGTGTTGGTGGCACAGACACCCCCCTTGCAATCACCACGTGCCTAGAACTGCACTCTACACGTGTTCCATGCGCCCAGCTTCTGGGCACTGCTGAGTAACCTGTAAACTTTAAGCTCATCTTTGTGTAAGACTAACGTACCTGGTCTGTAGTAAGTAGCCCATATTCTCTGGCAATACACCATTTCTTCTTCTGCAGTGTAATCATTTGAATGTCACTCTCCAGGATATCTGTGCAGCTCTGAGCTGCTTCATTAGCACGACTGGAGTCTGCAGTCTGGAAACAAAGGGAAAGGTTTCATCAGCGTGCTGCACTTGTAGAAGTTTAGCAGTTAAAAGTAGAAACACATTGGGTTTTGCTAAAATGATAGGTTTGCTCAGTTGTCCAAGTGTTGTGCTTATTATTTATTTGCTGAACCCAGCTACTATGTTGGGGTTTTGTCAACAGTGGCCCTGTAGAAAAATTAAAGTTTTACTTCATGTTTAAGTAAACTCTCTGAGGCAGCACATTCATAAAGCATTAGTGCACTTAACTCAGTTGATTACCATCCACATGCCTTACAGAAGGAAATCATACCTGTAGTAATTGCCCAGATCATACTGGTTTTTATTGCCTATGAGAGTAAAAATGACCAAGTGGCCAGTAACAAGCTGAGGAGTCAGGCGCTCCTGGGTTCTTGTATCTGCTTTGCCACTACCCGTTCTGTAATTTAGGGCAAGTTATTTGAACTGTGTTCATTTTGCATTAATTTAGAACACTGGAATTGTACCAGGGTTGAATTTGACCCTCTGTGTCTCAGTTTCCACATCTGTAAGATGCGGAGAATATACCTTACCTACCTCGCAGGGTTGCTCTGAAGACTAGCTAATGTTTGTAAAGCACTTAAAAATGCAAAGACCCTCCTAGGTGCTAAGAAGAAATATTATTGAACTCCGGCACAGAGAATGTTTTATTTTTCCATAGCTCCTCATCTCACAGGGAGAGGAACATGAACGTTTCTAGATCATGAACTCTTGGGACAAACCCTCATCACTGCCCTACTCCTAGGAGGTTCACATCCTGTGTCCTTTGGCAAAATTTCCCCTGGCTTCAGGCAGGGCGCAATTGAGACCTAAGCTGTAGCAAACAGGCTGACTGAATGCTTAAGGGTCAGGAGTAAAGAAAAAACATACAGGAGTTAAATATTCTTCTCTTCAGAAATTCTCACTGCTGACTTGTACCAAGGAGCACTGTAATGCTGACATGAGGCCTCCTTGTTTGTTTAGCCATGGATTGTATTCCAGTTACCACGAAACAATGGAGTAAAATTTCCCATCAATGTCTCTAAGACAATGATTGTGTCTCAGTTGCCATTGGGAATTTCAACATACTTCAAGCTACTTCTTATCAGAGTAGAAAGACCTTAAATAAATGAAGCTTTTAAATAAACATGTGTAATCATTTGGGAACATAAAATTCTATTGATCAGACAAACAACTTTGTCTTTTCCCCTCCTGTTCCCCAATATCAACAGCACGGAGCCAATCCTATTCTTGATGGAAAACTGAACTTGGATCTTCTTATCACTGATGTGTACCCTTCCTTTGCTGTGGAGCCCTGACTAATCATCCTGCTAACCCACTTTGCCCTTGTCCTGGAAGGACTGATATAAACAGCACCACTGAGTAGAGGACGATGGGTTGAAGGGCTTTTATAACTGGCAGCAGCAGCAGAGACAAAAAAAAAAAAAAGACAACGAACAAAGACATCAAAGGGTTTGAGTGGTTCATTAAGTCAAAGCTTCTACCATTAGAAATTCACCCTATCCGAGTATATTCCTAGCTTCTGTTAGACACCTGTAAGTCAGGGCTACACAACCACCACCCAGGTTACAGCTGAGACTTTACTTTCTTCTCCTCAGATGAGATGCAAGATGCTGAGGAAGTGTCAGACGCACTGAAAGACACAGACCTCCATTCAAGACATTTCATGTCTTGGAGCTGGGTGTGGAATAATGTGAAATTATTTTCACAACTGGCTTAGACAGATGCTGCTTCACTCCACTGGATTCAGTAACAAATGAATGACCCAGACAAAGGAAGCAGGCTTTTGCTCAAAGTTCCCTGCAAGGAAACACCACCAGCAGATTTCTGCTTTCAGGGGCCATACTCAGAACACGGAGGATTCTGAAGTAGGGCTTTGCTATTTCATATGAACGCCTTAGGATTTGTGGTTGTAGCTGGGGTTAATAGTATGGAGAAACAGTTTATAGCAAGTCAAGTCTGCCTGCTAGAGATTCAAGCACGCTTTAGTAAGAGGTATCACATTTAAGGGTCTGTGCATGCAATGAACAAAAAGTGTGAATTTCGTTTGGTTCTGTTGGGAGGGTTTGAAAATATACTCTTTGTACTACTTTTGGATGCTGACTACTGTATATGTAATGACTATGCATTTTTAGCAAAAAAAAAAAAGTGTGAGTTATAAATAAAGTTGATTCTGAGTACATTTTTGCAGAAATGCATTTATAAAGTTTTTTCATTTCTTAATATAAATTACTGTGACACCTGTAAGATCGAAAGTGTGTTGAATGTAGCTATCTTCAGACACAGATGATGTTAGCATAAGCACAGGAACTTCCAATTCTTTTATAGTGGTGTTGGTATTTTTGTAAACACTATACCACTGCAATAGTATTGTTGCCATTTCATTGCCTTTTACATTTTAAAGCCATAAAATAGCATCATTGCCTTTTTAGTTCTTCAATATCCATGCTAACTAGTTAATGATAGGCATCCCTGTTTTATTAAAATCCATTAATACACATAAGGAGATCAGTGTTCTGCCTGCAGTGCTCACTGAAAAAACAAGAAATTGGTAGCAACAGCTATGTCAAGAATCACAGCAAAATATTGACTGCAAAATTAAGAGATCTATTTGGCATCAAATAGTCTCCCACTTGGCAGACTAGGAATGTTCCAAGTGACAGCATATTGTTTTCAGTCCAAGTCAGGCATCAAAAAGCACTCAATGAACTGCAATTACAGAAAGTATCTGCTTAAGCCTTCTGTGTCAAAACTGAGCAGAACTCAATGTAGCCCAGCGTAATTGCAGGAGCCCTCCAATACTGTTAAAGGCTGAACACAAAGGAAAACGGTAGGAACTTCTAGTTGAAGTTTGTATAATTCCTTCAAAAGTTCTAAAATTCTTCAGAGCTCTTACTTGCAGAGTTTGTACATCTTATTTGAAATATGGTAATGACTTCAAGTGTTCGATGAACCCAGCAAAAACAACCATTGCCACCTCACAAACGGATGCTTCAAAAGACTGCATCCTACTGTTGACTGATTAAGCCCTTTCCTAATGTTATCAGGAGGCTCTGGATCTGGCTGCTGGACATGAACACACTGGAGGAAAACCTCACAAAACTGATGGAGCCTGTAAGGATGGTAAAATACTGAGCAGAATGGAAAACAATGGAAGTCACTGCTAGGACAGACAATTTATTGAGGTCAGTACCTCAGCCTGCAGTTGAGATGGCTCCACAGTTGTGCTGATAACCAGCTGGAAATCTGAAGGCAATCTACATTTTGTTACCATGACATCACTTCTCTGACAAATGGCCCAAAAAGTCAGGACAGTGTATTTGTGGAGGAACAAAAGGACATTTGACACACAACTTTAACCTTCAGATTTTTCTTTCTCATCATAGGATAACGTATGGTTAGTAGAATCTGTGAGTGGAGATGAAACATTAAAAAATTAAAAAGCTAGTAAAAATGAAAAGCAAATCTGTATTAATGCTAAGGCTAAGTCTTGGCTTCGGTAAGGAGAGCCTCTGGGGCAGACAACCACAGATGCACTCTTCTGCATCAGAAAGCTCGCTATTACAAGGCAGATTTCTTATCAAGAGTGGCAGCACGCTTCTGTTAGTGGGGAGCTGGAAATATTTCTCTTGCCACGCAGCACAGCCTTTGGCTGTATGATATACGCTTTACAGGAGAATGACACAGCAGTATCTCACAATTTTTTGGAGAGTAAACAATTTTATAGAGTTCTCTAATTTGAGTCTCCCCAGCCTCCAAGATCTAATCCATTTGTGTCCCTCCTGACCGACGAAATATTAAAATATATTTTTCCTTCATTTTTGGTGTTAAGCATACTTCTCATCTTTTATCCTCTGTTTGCTAGGAAACATCTATTCTCTGGCACTCTCCTCTGTTGTCCCAAGGAACTGGGCAATGCCACTTGTACAATAAGAAAAACCTCGATTTTTTGTCTCTTTATATGCTGAGCTCTCTGCATCTGCAGTCCTGGGACTATGGAATTAAGTCACTGGCACAGAGTAGTGTCCCAAAATCTCAGCTTTCCTTCTCAGCAGCACTTAGAAAGACAACTATGAAATGTCAGCGGGGTGGATAACAAGCAGCAATACCTGAAGCAGTCAGAAATAATATAAATAATGAGCAAAAGGTAAACGCTGGGACAGATTCTCTGATACCTTTGTACACACAGACATTCTCTCTTTTATTATCCCAAATTTAGCAAAGCTCATCAGCACATGCTTAACTTTAATACAAATATATGTTTATCTTTGTTCATTCACAGGGTGAACTTTTCCTCGTGTTTAAGAGTGCTATACAAGCAGGGCCCTAATGAGCAGACAGTGCCAGGGAAATGCTGCCAGCAAGAGTCTGGCACAGCAAATTCAGCCATTGGGCCCAAAGGCAGTGTCCTGCCCTCCAGTACCCAAGACTCACATTCTCCCCTCTGCCTTAGTCCTTTAAAGCATTCTCCCTTCAGATTGTTGTCTGAAAGATTTTAATATGAAACTATGAGCAAAATACCTATGTAAAAGCTAGAAATGCACCAACTTGGTCATGAAATAAAACTGCAAATTTCCCAACTTGTCGCAATTGCAATAACAAAACCTCACTTCTTGTAGTCTGGTAGAAAACCATAGCTTGGAGTAAACCAGTCTGGACCAGTAATCAAACTCACTGAGCACTACAAAATATATTCTGTAGCCTACCTGGTTGAAAATAATGTTCATTTCTTTATTATATAGACTCAAAGATTAAATACAGAAGCCAAATATTCTGTGCAGAACACTTTTGTCCCCAGGAACAGAGCACATTCCTTCAAACTATGAGCATTCTATTCCAACAGAAGCATGCCATGTCCTGTATTTTAAAGTTCAGATGTACTTTGGGCAATAAAAAATAATTTGACTTAACTGATTTCAGTGAAACATAGGGAATTGAGGGTATACAAGAGTGCAAATCCTGCTCAAATGCAATATTCAGTTTGTATAATTAAGATCACATAAAGTCATGGCTAACTCAGCAGCCGTAACACCTCAGAGGGAGTATACAGCCAGCACATTAGGATCCGCTTCTACTTCTGCTTCTACTGCGATAATCAGTAATACACAGGATACAGTGATTTGATATAATGAATGGAAAATAGTATATACTTCCACTATGGTTAAGCTGTGATGAGTGTAATCGTGTGTTCAGACATAAGGCTGAATTACTTACATGGTAACTGTGTTCAGACAGCAACATTTAATAAAAAGTTGGTAGTACCCTGCATACTATGGTTGAGTTCTCCAGCTGTTACCAAAAAGACATTTTAGAAGTCTTCCACATTAAAGGAAAAAAAAGGAAAAACTAATCTCATAGCGCTGACAAGATTTGTTGATTTTGAGTTTACTGGCACACTTGTTTCATAGATTTGCACAAAGCAAATGAACTGGTGGACTTACAAATATTACCAAGTGAAGTAATCACCGCTTTATCTTCTGAAAGTCACAGTGACCTCCAAACAGAGTTACAGAAGACCCGCAGTGAATCTGGCCATCTCACCTTCACAGCAGTCGTGGCTCAGAGTGCAAGTCCTCCAGAGAAAGTACTGGATGTTCACCTGGCAGTATCAAACGCAGTTTATTGATGTTATTAAATAACCCCAAGGAATGTTATTCATTAGCCAAATATGCACATATAGCTGACAAACATTTATGATTTTCAGGCTCTGAAGTGTTACCATTTCTAGCTTCAGTGTCAGAGCAGGACTGCCAGATATGTCCCAGTGTGACTTCCAGCTTAATACTCAACATCAAGAACTCTTAGTTTTAAAAGTTGTTTCAGTCACCCAGTATCTCATGAATGAAACGATCTGCAACAAACAGACTGGCAAATGAAGTCTCTAAGGCGAAACGTCCTGTGTGTACTATAATAGATTAGTGGCAGTGAGGTTGCCTTCATGAGTGATTCATGAGCTGAATTCACAAACAAGGACCAGACTCAACTCACTTCCCTTTGCATTGTGCCTGGAAGGCACAAACAGGCTGGACAATAATTCTGGTTGGTAAAAAGCCCTGTGACCCTACTTGTTCCCTAATCACATCACTCCAGTGCTGGCAGAGAGGATGCAACAGGAATGCAGAGTGGCACAGCGCATCTCTTCCACGCTGAACCAGTCCATTTGTGGCACACAGCCCCCAGTGACCCCACCAGGCTTGCCCCCACACGCATGAGTCAAAGCAGCCTGAGAACCAGGCAATTACAGCCCTGCCTGCCGTGCCAAATGAAGCTCAGAATAAAGAGATTCAGGCCTGCTGTTCAGAAGAAAGCTTTGCAACATTAGTCTGTGCCCAGCAGACCTGCAGAGGACACTGAGGTCAACCAGCAGGAGTTTCCTAGACAAGGTTTGGTCTAACTCAGTTTTGAGAAAACAAACCTGAATTTTCAAACTCAGCCATCAGCACTCTGAAATCTCACAGTTTGATTGAATCCTCACCTAATATTTCACCAGCCTAGGAAAAAAAAAACAAAACCAAACAAAACAAAAACCAAAAAACACAACTAACAAATAAACACATGTAATGAAAAATGTCAGCTAATTCAGAGGTTTTTTTTTTAATCTGCGCCATTCAATGCACAGACCTCAACAGTAGCGAAGATCAAACGCAGCGTAGTGCAGTACAAGGTCTATTCCAACCCCGCCGGGCCGCGGTGGTTTCCGCAGCCCGGGGCGGTGGCGGGGCCGGGCGGTGCGGCCCGAGCCGCGGGGCCGCCAGGAGGAGCGCGCAGCCCGCTCCGGGACAGGGTGGCCCTGCGCCGGCCCTGGGAAGCTGCGTGGCTGCAGCAAGGACACGTTTTTTCCGCGGGAGCTCGCCCTGTGCTTCTCCTGGCAGCGCGCAGGGGGAGCAGAGCAGCGCTCACGCCCGGCCAGCACAGCCACTGCTGGCGCTGCCCTTCGGGGGCCACCGGGCACCTCCACTGCCCCAGGGCTGATTTGGAAGGGATGCCCCATCCATGGAATGCTTTAAGGGAGAACCTGGCACAGAGAGCCAGACGGTCTGGCAAAAATAATACCTTAGAGGCAGCTGCTTGCTGGTATAATCCCAAATGAAAAGAAAAACTGTTTTGGACAGGATGACGCTGCCCTCTTAGACATTCCTGGAACTTAAACTGAGTATGAGTCAGTCGTAGCAAGAGTATGTGTCTTGCCATGTTGACTTCTTATTTAAACATATTGACTAAAATAAGTTCATTTGTTCTGTTTCCTTTACCATATGCATACCACAGCAGATACAGATTGACATACCTATTATATGCATATAACAGTTTAAAACTAACGTGTACTAAACAAGCAAAGAAACAAAATAGGTAATAGGTAAAGAAAAAAATCTGAAAGTACTCCCTTAGGTAGGATTTCATTCTTCAGTACCTGGAGGGCTACAAGGTCAAGCATTTGAAAGTCATCAGTTCAGAAATAGCTCCTTCCTGGCCCAGAACTTTCTGTGGGGATTTCTCAGGACAAATTCAGGTCAAGTGAGCATGACCGGCCCTGGTAAAGCCCGAGTTAGCCATGAGGCACATGCCTGGCTGGCAGGACACCATGACCACCTGCCACAGCTGACGTGTGCCTGCTAGATGTGACTGGTCTTACTGTGCCGTTCAGTTTTCAGACTTGTCTGTGTCAGCACAGTCTATCTACCATATTCCCAGCTAGTGTCAAACAATGCACATCTATTTCATTATGCAGTTTTCAACATTTAAAGCATTAAAAACTACTTCCTGAAATACTGCAGTCCTCTTTTTCCCTCTAATGTTGAAATGACAAAGTGTTATAACAGTGCTATGATTCAATCCCTGCTTGCTAGTTAACTAGCCCTTTCCCCTTCTCCAACTGCAGAGTATACATATTGTCCCCCTGCTCATAGTTTCCCACTTGAGCAGGAGCTGTTGGATTAGCCATGCTGTTTGTAAAACAGAGCTGCCACTCATCCCTTCTGCTCAGGGACAGACACAGATCCTAGCTCTTGGCTTGCCATGACCTTCCAGCTCTCCTGGGGGGCTCCAATTCATTTTGGCCAATGACACTTCACCTCCAACCTGCAGCCAAAGATCACACGGCACCTCTGGGACAGCCCTGCTTTCCTGTCCGCTATTCATCCTTCGAATTAGCCTGTTCTGGGCACAGGCACACACCAGAGCGGCCCTGAGGCTGTCAGATGATCTCCACAGCCTTGTCGAAGTTGGGATATGAGCGAGTCTGGTGCACTCCTTTCTCATTTAACACCAACATGTTGGAAAGTATTTTACAATATAAGCTCCTGTGCAAGATGCCCAATTACCCCTACATCTTGTGCTGGCAGAAACTGTGCAGGTCAGCAGCCTCCCTGCATGGACACAGATCTAGCATCTCAAAGTGGTTCTGAATGTCTTTACTATGCTACTTTCTTCCTTTCAAAAACGTTTTCTCCAGCTGTTTATTTCTTCACACTTTCTGACTCAACCTCACCAGGTCATCACCTTCTCTTCACAATTTGAAGCCTGAAGCCATATTTCTTTAGTTCTGACTCATTCAGGGCAAGCTGAGCTCTGACAAGTGCCTCGAATGGGGGTGGAAGTTCCCCAAGGAAAACCAAGGTGGAGCAGACAGTAAGGCTGTCCGTGCTGAATACAGGAGCTTTCCCCCATGTCAGTGCCACACCAATGCCCTGCCCCAAGCTTGTTCATGCCATGTAGCTACACATACCGCTGTGACACAGACAGAACATACACCTACCTGTGGCCTTTCAATAGCCGTCTCTTCCTGTGTTATCCCATTGGTTGTATTAGCAGTAAAGAAGAGTAAATCTACATCCCACCTGAGGTATGGTCAAAATGCGACAACATGCAATCATGCCTGTACATTCAGTTGAATCCAATAATAACACAATAATTTATCCTGACATATCATTGAAAATTGAATGCACTTATTTCTTCACACAGTCTACCTATAGGTAAAGCTTTTCTGGATGTTTCAAACACATTCTATAAATTAAGCCTACACACAGCCTAGCTACATACAAAATATCTGTGAGACAGAAATTCTAGGCTCTGAAGAATTTTGTTCTTAGGATATCAGTCATCATTTCTCTGTTGACAGATTTTGTGTATCTCAATGTGACTGATTGACTTGCAAGTCTGAAAAATGAGAATCCGGAGGCCTGACCATATTTTCTGATAACAACTGCAGGGATTTACTCTCAACTAAGAGTGTGAGAAATGTTCTGCAGTACCAGCCCCACCTTTTATGCTCAATGTCAAACATAACAGGCTTCTAATAATAGAACCACCACAATCTGTCCAGCTATTCCAGCCCTGGATCTGCCAGAGGAAGCATCTCATTAGATTATAGCTAATGCAGTAAACAGTGACTTAATGCAGTAAAACATGAGCCTTTGTAGTTGACATGGTAAGAACAGAAAGGTTTCACATGTAGGGGAGTTTTCTCACCTACAACAGTCTTCTACAGGATTCAGCAGGGTGAGTTTCACTGAAATATTTACAATTCCTCTTACACAAATTACCACAGCATGCACTGAACTCTGGGGTTTTCATAAGGCCATTCATAAGTAGGAAGGACAACCATCCACAGGGTATGCTGATGGTAAGTCTCAGATTTCAGACCTCCCTTATAGTTGTGCGTTCAAAGACTTTTATTTTATGATGGGAACACAGTGGAAGAAATAGGAACGTAATGGGGAAATATAACTTTTCCCACATCACCCCTTAGCTCAAACAATTTTCTTGAAAATTCTCACATTCACTTGAATTATTTTCATGCAGAGATCAAGCTCCAGAAGTATCAGTTGCTTTTGGAGTAGCTGTTAAGACAAAAAAAAAAAAAGCTCTTGCTCAGCTGTGACTACTGCAGGTAATTTTCCAGACTAATTCTCTGGCCCAGTTGGCATTACAGAGCAAGGTTCTCACCAGTGCTCATCTGAATAGTTACCTTAAGCCTACACAGAATTTGTGTGACACCACAGACTTATGGGTGGAAAAAACTTGATGCACAGGTGCCAGGCTTCATGGCTCTCATATGCAAAACCTCCATCCTCCCATACCCTGCAGCTGCACAACCAGAGCTCTCAGAGGATCCCAGCCTCATGCTCTCTGCTGTGCAGCCCCACCATCCCAGCTTCATATATCCCCTACACCAGCACAGCAAGATGAGGCAATGAGCCACGTTAAGCCCAGCATCCTGGACCACAGCTCAGCCAGGAGCAGAGCTGGACAGAGTGAGGAAGTCATGTTTGAAAACCCAGATGAGAAACCTAAAGACAAGCAGCTACAAACCAAACAGCTGTAGGGAGTTTCACACCCGCATCACCTACACATCAGAGACCTGGGCCTGGAGAGGAGTTTGTTTTCTGTGAGCACTTGGCCAGTGACCGCCAGCCTGCAGGATGCCAAAGCCTCAGCTGGGCCGTGGCTCACCACACGCATTTCCCAAGGCCAGGTGCCCTCACCGCCTCAGCCCAAGGTCTGTTTCCTGGGCTGGGCTGGGATTTGTGCAAAGTGCTATGGTGCACATAGCAGAGCAGTTAGAGGAACACAGAAATGCTGCTTCCTCCAAAAACATACACATCCGCTACACTTGCTTACTACATTTCTGTACATATTGTTATGTCTGCAATTAGCTCTTTGCAGATTCTAAATCGCAAAAGCAAAATACACTATACTCAGAATATATGTATACAATTGTGCCTCCATTTCGTCATTGTAACACCAGCCTCAAGAAATTTTGTAAGGTAGCAGAGAGGCATTAGAGCATATTTGCAAGACACCAGGTAGAGTTGTGTGCCAGTTTCATGCTGAATTTCAATAGCAATGTGGCGCTGGAAAAATGTGTTAGCACCTAGTTTTATGACCATTGAATTGCCTCAGTCTGTGTTTGACAGAATTTGTGATTTCTTCCTAAAGAAAAGGGCCTGAAATGCTGACCTGCCCCACACAGGAAACATGCCAGTAATTCTCCATTTTCTTGCTATGGCTTTAGAAGTACTAACACTTTCAATATTTTTTTTCTGTAGTAATCTAAGAATCTGGATAGACCTATTGCTAAACTCTCCAAGCTATTTTTTTTCTGGTTGATATACTTGCACCACACATCTCCCTTGGTGTAAATCTTCATACAGATTATGCACCAGTTTTTACTTGCTCATCTGTTAAATCAGGTACATATACCAGGTTCAATGCAGTTCTTGCTGCTCAGTCATTCTCCTTCCATCTGCCAGAGCCAATGTAATATTGAATTCCTTAAGCTTTGAGTATTCATCACAATATCTCTTGGTGGATTCTTACATCTTGCTGACAGCTGCTTGTCCTTTCATAGGTTATAGGTGCAGGAATCTGTTGTGTCCCATCTCTGAATTTCAAGACAGAGATTTCTCTGCTTTTACAGCAGCTTTCCTTCAAAATTTTATTTGAAAATCTTTTATCTGAAAATATATTTTTTAAATGTTAAAGGTCATGTATTGTTCTGCAGTCAAGAATTTCTAGATGCCAGACAATACTGTGTTTTGATTACACAGTCCCCTGAAAGACCTTCCCTACTCTGTGAAGTTTTTTCTGTGTCATGAAAGTCATTTTATAGGCAAAACATATGACTAACAAAGGGGATATGACTCTATGGTTACTGTAATATGAATTATTACACTGTTTACAGCTGAGTTTTGAAAGCAATTTTCAGGCAGCTCTGGTCTTGGTGACTAAAGCTTTAAGTCTCTTAGGTTTTTTACTCCTTCTTTAAGCCAGAGGTGGTGAATTCCTAATTCCTGATGCCATTTTTTGTCAGGCATAGGAGTCTATAGATCAGAAATACAAGGTGAAACTCACTGCTTGGAAGTCCTGAGAAACTCTCCTATTTCAAGTTCCTTGTTCTGATGCCTTAAGTAGCTTCAATTAGACTTGAACAGCTCACTGCAGTAACAGTGGCTCTCTTTGCCCATGGTAAATTCACTACGCAGCCAAATGTCACCCACCACAGGCCTTCAAAAGTTTAAGGTAATGATCCCCTTGTGCAATTGGGAGAGGGTGGACAGAAGGAGACCAAAGATGGTGTTTGTGCTACACCCTCCACTGCCTGCAATTGCGCAGAACCAGCACACAGAGTCTGACAGCCCAGCTGGAAGCGAGCAGAGATTTGGGAGAGAATAAAGGCCAGGTGGTGAACAAGGTGTCAGCACCAAGGTCTCTGGGCTTTGTGCTGGGGCACTCAGAGGTGACTGCCCCCCCAGCTTTGGACACAACATTCCTCTTTGCTGTGAGTGGCAAGGAGCTCTCAGCCCACTTCCCATCCTGGTTTGCTCTACTGCTTCTCTAAAACCTCTGCATGGGATGTTGCCTGAAGCCAAACAGAAGAGCAACGTCTGTGTCCCCTTCATCTATTTGCTAGTAGTTGTAGCACCACTGCCATAAAAGCCAGGCTGATGGATCTGATGCCTGACTTCAGCAGAAACTCACTGCGGGAAATCCCAGCCCTTCTCAATGCCCACTCACAGGAGTTTCACACCTAGAGCTGTTATTCAGGACCAGGTTTCACATGTGCAGTGGTGGAAGAGGTGTCACAGGGACCCACCTTCTTAAAGTGCAAATCTTATCACAATGTAACAATTTCCTACTAAGTGTTGCTTGGCATATTCATCCCCTGGTCCAGATTTCATAGCTTTCCTATGCTTTTATCCCATCATATACCTATTTCTGTCGTGTGTTAGCCATCAGAAGAATTTCAGCTTAGGGGCCACATTATACACAAGTCATCAGTAAGATATAATACCATCTTTGTGTCAGTAACAGTTAAGTGTCTACATGCAAAATGTCTCTCTAAGGTTCAGAATTTAGCAAAATGTGCATACTGAAAAAAATCACAGCAATGCACTGGCACTACGTATGATTTTTGTGAGTTCTTTTTTGCTAACTCATGAACTGTAAGAAAATGTTAGAACAGTGTGTCACATTGTCTAACTCACAAATCAAGATAAAGTGACAGCAGTTCTCCCCAGACTCCATGTAGCTGAAAGCTCGCTCCTTCTGTCTTGGCCCTGAATAAGAATTTGTTGCCTGAAATGTTGTCTGTCTTTTTAGTTACTTCAATGTAAACTCATCTGTGCCTAAGAACCTTGCCTTGCCTGATGCCTTCGGCAATCACACTGCAAAAACATTCCCGCTGGAGTTCCATACAGCCGTGACTATTCAGCTGGCAGGCAGGTCTCAAGAGTTCTTTATTCCTGTCAGACACAAACCATTATAGAGCAGCATTCTCCAAGAGACAGATCTGCTTGTGGGACATATAAATACTGTTTTTCCTTCCATTGATGTCAATAGGAGCAAGGATAGAGGTATGATGTTATGAGATGCTAAGATCTTAAAATAGAAATCATTCAGAACGTATTTTAAGAGCTGTTTTGCTTTGGAGGATGAAAGGTCTGTTCACTTAATATGAGGAACAAGGCCTGTCTCAGAGATGTGGAAGAACATCTATTCATCCAAAAGTTTAGCTATTTCAGGAATAATCTGTAAATTATTTTAAGAGTTTGTTTAAACTGTTGTTAACTATACCTGGCAGATTTCTGGCAAATGCATTATTGTTTCTTTAGCCTTCTTCATTCCTGCAAGGAAATTTTTTGGGAGACAGGACTTGTCACTTCTCGTGTTGACACTGTTCTACTTTGTAGAAATAATTACATATTCACTGGGACTGGGACTAACATCCCTACCCTCCCCAGGAGGGTTACCCAACCACCAAACTAGAGCATTGTTTTTTCTCTCACCAGCTGGCTCCATGAATATTTAACTATATTTTACAAAGTGAGACTGTTCCAGACTAAGGGGCTGGTGGTCGGGTCACTGCTGTGAGGCAAATCCTAACGAGGGGAGGGGAGGAGAGGAGAGGGAAGGGAGGGGAGAGTTCCTGTCAAACACAGGTAGGAGTTAGACTTGGATTTTGTGAGGTGTGCACTGACTTCTTTGGGAATGCCAATATGATCTCTTTCTCTATGGGATTTACACATCAATTGGTGTCATTATTTTGACAAATACTTATGTAAAATAAATTTTTTGCATTAAATGGAATAGTTTGCACCAAATGAAACTGAGTTTGGGACTTAATTTCATTTAGAAATACAAAAAAAAAATCATATTCAGCTGCCAAGTATTGCGATTTTCTTTCCTGTCCAAGTATTCATTCAATTATTAGCTGAAACTAATTTGGAAAGTCTTTCCAAATAATGTCTTGTTTACCAGTATGTGCTCCACAAATTCTATGCCTTCTATCTCAGTCTAGTCAGAGTTCAGGTAGGTAATCTTTGCTTTCTGCTTTAAAAACTGTGAATTGTACCTGTTGTCATGGAGTGAAGGGCTTCTGTGAAAGACAGGGTAACTTGGGAATTCACAGCCTGGAAAAACTTCATTTCCATCAACTGGAAAACGTTCCCTTCATCTACTGAAGAAATATGCAAAAGCAAGGTTACTCTGATTCCCTCTTTCTGTTTTAGGTAGTGATCATAATATCTACATTCACCTAGTACCATGGATACTGAGGAGTTTATAGGAAATATTTTTAACAGCAACTCTTGTTCTTTTGACAGTTCTATATTTCTCTTTTCTGGACTTAAAAGCTGGATATGAAAAGCCCCCAAAAGAGACTGTTTTATCCCAGAATCAAGTGTTTGAGTTTGTTGGTTGTTTTTTACAAAATTTATCAACTAATTTTTAGCAAACAATACAGGTTTTCTATTTTCAGTTGTCATTTTTACACCTGTGCTTCTAATAACTATTGAGCTTGCATTCACATTTTGATGGTACTTAGATTGACTTCATTCCTTCTAGGGAGATGCGTGACTTCGATATGGCCTATGGTTTAACAAATAGATTAATATTATGAGGGTAACTCAAACACCAAACTAAACCAAAACGGACAGACTGGGTTTAGGAGTGGAATGGACTGCTGAACTATCCAAATTTGAATGGCAGATTCAACCCCTGATTCTCATATTAATACAAAGTATCTGAAGAATTCTGAAGTGGAGTCAAATTGTCAAAATAAACTTTGAACACAATGAGGATGCAATGTGAGGATCAAAAGTCCTGTTCAAAAAACTTGGCGTTTGCATCAGACCTCTCATCATTTTTTTTTAGAGCTGCAACCTTTTGGGTATAAGTCTTGCATTAGAGCTTGGCTGGGAATGTATGCTGGAGCCTTCTTCTACGTTACAGAAAACGCAGAAGTGCTACTGCAGCTGTAAACTCATAAATTAACAATCCAGGGCAGGTCAGAGACACAGCAGTGCTTCAGAAGATACACTGATCTTAGAATCACTTTCTTTAATTAGATGTATTTGAAATTCGCTTACATTTAAAGCAGATAATTGAATAATGGTACTTAAGAAGAGACTCTGGGATTAATAACACCAGAGAACTATTAAGGAATCCATAGAAGCACAGTTTCACCTGGATAAAAGCTGCAGCCATGAGAGGGTGATAACCAAGACACAGGCCAGCAAACATTTTAGGTGTTTTTAGAGTCAAGGCAGAAAGAAGTGTCATCAGAGTTTATAGAGCCTAAGAACCAAGAGCTTTGAAAACTTAGCTGGAAAGCTGAATACAGAGATGCTGTGCTGGATAGACAGTATAATAATCATGATGCATTGGTTGCACCTATAACTCAGGCTGCATATAAAACTGTCCCTCTGATTCCCTTTCAGGAGCTTTTATACCTAGCATCACATATCTCTGTCCGTACCATTTGCAGCAAAGAACTCCTTACTAGGTGTCACTGTGCAGAATAATTATTACCAGTGCACTGCAGTATATCTGGAAATATGAGAGAATTCTGTCTCAGCATACCTCAGGCAAAGTACCGCACCTTTTAAACAATTATAGGGTAAATAAAGTAGGAGCACAAGAGCCTGATTACTCTTTCAGATGCACTGAAAGCCAGACTTTTTTTTTTTTTTTTTGAAGTGGATGAGTTACAGTGGTACAGGTCTCCACCTTTAGAACAGGTAACAGCAGAAATTTAAATACTTACCAGTCCTTGCAAATTCTCTGATTCCTTATTCAAAGACACTATACATCCACTGGAAAACATTATGTGGTAGAGGCAGGTGTTCTTAGTTCCTTTCCTGCAAGGATTACAAAGAAATTTGACTATAATTTCAAGAATGAGCCCAAAGACCAGGCTTAGAATACGGAATGACTTTTCTCCTCTCAAAGTACTCTTTCAATAAGTGAGTTGAAGCATTTAAACATAAAGACTCTTTCAAAACAGTTGCCTGTCCTCAACTGTCCTCCTCCAAACTGAAGTTAATACAGTTTAGGAGCACTGAAATTAAGTGACAATATTACTGACTCAGTCTGGCCTTTTCTTTGTTTGGTGGATATGGGAAATTTCCTCAGAGACTGTTAAAACCAAAACAGCCTGAGGCTCTTTAAAAGATTCTAACAAGTAACTAATGGAATACAAAAAGGATAAACTGCTGCTTGATTCTAACCCTGCACTTTTGATTCCTAAAATACTAAATTGCTGTTGCTGAGTTAGCACTGCATAGAAGTTTCATGCCATTGTTTCCATATAACGACAAAAACACTGAAGCATTTTTATACTGACTGTGTATCTAATTTCAGCCTATAATGCTGTTTCCCTAATTCTTTTCTAAGTGTAGGTTACTTTTGTGATACATTTTGTAAATAAAATGGCTACTTTCTGGAAACCTCTGGACTTGGCTCCTCAGATTTCCATATCAGTTCGGTCCATTTTTTATAACTTCTGGCCTTCGTACTTTAGCATTTTAATGACCTATGGTATTTTTCCCGTAGCAAGAAGCACTTCTCTAGAGTTCAGATGTGTTGCTGTGCAATACCATGCTGAGACTCATACTGACAATGACATTTCTTTACATATTAAGTAATGATGATTCTGTGAAAATCATTACCCAGCAATATAATAGATCCCAGATGTGCTCAAAAAAACATAATATTAGGCTAAACTCCAAATTCTGGCCCAGAAGGCATGTGTGCATCTCCCAGGGCAGCAATTCAGGACTTAGAAAAAGTAAACATACCATTGTAACGCACATGGCAGATAGCTGAGTTCCAGCCACCAGTGGAACGATCTGGCCCCAGTTTTGCATTCCATGACCCCTGCACTCTGATGGGAAGGAGGCCATAGGGACTGACTGCAATGCCCCCAGTCAGAACTGTCCAGCCCTGATACAATTTATTGTTGTACAGGAACAGCCCTAATTTACATCAGTGGTGCAACACCCTCCTCCTTGCCAAGGACTCTGTGCTCCAAAGATTGAATAAGGACAGCAGAGGGTATAGCATAAACAACAAGAGAATCCAGTGAGGCTTTTTGTACCTGGCAGTGAATGTCCGTATCAAGATGTTTCCTTCCAAATATAATGCTTCAGGTCTCTCCATCTAATCTGCCTGTTGAAGAAGGGGTATTTTCCCTGATCTTGATTTTCACCTTCAAGGAACAAAGTCCTTCAGATGTAGACCTCCCATTTTGTCATTCAGATGTAGCTGTTGCACTGCTCAGTTAAGCTAGGGCCTCCTACTCAAGTCAAGTAAACAAGTGCAGGAATGATTACATCTGATGGTAATTTCCTTGTATTCTCCCATCTCTTGTTGCACAGGCTATCATACAATCTGCACATTTCATAAACAGGTCATACCTCATTGTCTCTTTCCCATACAGTTTATGGTAGTTTGGAAGCAGATAGTGAATTTTCTTATCAGTAAAGGTAGGAAACTGTGTTTTAGTTGGCCAAAGCAAAATTGCTCGCAACACTTTTTTTTCCTAAGAACATTTGAAGTAAATAAATGAGATCAAACTCTCCTCTTTTTTGTGTATATCCTTATGAAAAAGAGTAGCAGAGGGAAATCCAGGAAAAGCAATTAAGGTATTGGCATGGAATAGTTTCTCACTGGACTTAGTTCTGATTTCCAGTCTGTGTTGCCAGTAAGAGTAAACTAAATATAATACATGAAACTGCACCATGAGGCTCAGGTTCCAGGTATCACTTGTGCAATAGCAGTATGAAAGCATAACACATTTGATGCTCTTTAAAAATATCACTGTTTTTCAACTATAGCACTCAGAAGATGATAGAAAAAAAAAAAAGAAACTGAAGCTGGGTGCCTTAATACAAACCTGCTTCGTTATAGAGGATGTAAAACTTTCTCTTCCTTGAACACAAGACAATTAAAGCACATATAAAAAATAGACAGCTTCTTTGCTCATGGTTCCAGTTTTCTTTTTGACAGCTTGCTTCCCAAAAGCACACTCTAAGCCTGAAACAGACTTCTCTGGAGCACCTTTGATGCCTTTTCCAACTTTTCTTTCTCTGCTTCTGCATGTACATTACCTGACAAAGCCTCTCACTGCACAGTCGCAATATCTGAGCGGATCCACATGTGCCTTTACCTTATGCTTCCAATGTCGCTTGCAGGCAACTTGAAGGGAATCATGCTGGGATCATCCCCGGTTTGTGAGCACCACCCAGTGTGTCCCGTAACACAGCAAGGACTCCACACTCTCATTTGCTTCATTCAGGCCAGCGCTGAGCTTAAAAGTCTCTGATGGTGGTGGTTGTGGCACTTTTGGAGGGGAGAGGAGGCTGTTGTGCTGTAGATTGTTCGAAATATCGACCCTTTTCATTTCTCAGTCTACAAACCAGACTCTACTCTAAGTCTCCAGAAATTTATTCATATGCAGACCTGAGTTAGTCTTGTCTTTATATGAGGACAATGCATCCAAGGATTATTGGTTATTTATATTCTGCATAAAAATAATTCTATTTTGTATCCAGAGAAAGAAACTATTTTTTTTTCATTTTAGTGACATAATTTTCTAACTCCTCTCATATTTCCTTCCCCAGACATGAGCATACTTAATAGTCTCATGTTTCTTTCCTGCATCCACCAAAGGAAAGGGAACCTGCTTTGGAATTTTCTTTCATAATATTATCTACTTGAATACTTGCTGATTATGTCAAGCCTGGGATAATGACTGGGTAGCTAATCTGTCTTGCTTTTACCGCTCTCTAGATAAGAATAGCATTTACAGACACTTGATGGTGACCTGCCCCATGCTGGGGCTTGGAAGATGTCCTGCAGAGACCAAAGTGCTTTGCCTCTCTCTGTCTGCTGCTGCAAGATTCGGCCATGGGACTGACCAAGTCACAGCTACCTGCAGGCAATTCTGCCTTTTTAATTTTATGGCCTTCTACTCCATGGTTTATTCTCCTGTTCCTTTTATGTATGAATATTTTCCTTGGATCGATGTGTTTAAAATGCACTATTAGGGAGATAGCTCTTGCTTAAAAATATTCTTTTAGAATCCATTTGTCTGATCCATACTTCAGCAATTCCTCCACCTGTTGTGAGATATGGTCATTGGAAGCCACGCTTTTGGTTAATGGACCCTGGGACGCTTCATTGGAAATGTTGACACAATCCTTTTGGAGGCTTGTATTATGATGGAGTTACCTGTTCACAACATCATGAATGTTTCAAGCATCCTGCTTGATAGCAGACACTCTGGTTAATAATTATTAGATTTATTTGCTTACAGGAATATTTGCAATTTAACAGTAATTGTCCAATTTATCATTTTTATATTATGATGAAAAGCAATTAAACTAATGATAAATCAGCACCATTCTCCTTAATATTTTCTTGTGCTGGCAAATAAGCAATTGACTTTGAACAATAGGGGGTAAAACATGAAAAAAAAAAAAAAAAAAAGAAAAGAAAAAAAAAAAAAGAAAAATCAGATACCAGCTTGTTTTCCTTCAAAGAGAAGAGGCAATTAGAAGCTGGTGTCAGAATTACCCAAACTGACAAATGAAGGGACCAGAAGGTAATTAGAAAAGCCATAATGAAAAATTGTAGCACTGATATGATTAATGCATCACATCTGGTCTCTCTAAATGATAATACGAATTATGAAATTTTGTAACTGTGTTAAATATGTTATCATTTGAGGTGAAGCCAGCAAAGAGACAAAGGAGTTAATTAAAGAATGTAAGCTCAGTTCCTAAGGAGTTCCTAAATTCCTAGGAAGGTGAGGGAATACTGTCAATCCTGCATTTGTACTTGGTATTTCAGTATCAAAAGAGAGCAAGGGAGGGGGAGCTCTATGACTCATCACAGCCATTTTTTATATTAATCCAGAAACCACATTCTCATTTGATAAACGAACTGAGAATGAAGCTTGACACACAAAAAGAGAGAAGAGTGGGAATTCCAGCCTGGGGAAGGGTGGAGGCTCTGCAAGTTTTCCAGTGACAACTCGTGTGGGTTTTTTTTATTTCTATGAAGTAGCAGATTCAAGTGAAGGCGTAACATAGACTAATCCTTGGCTTACAGACCAAAGCAAATTTGTGAATCCTGGGAACTGGGTGGGTACATCAGTTTGTGAGAGTCATTTTAGGTGCTAGGATTATCAAGAAAATAGGGATACCTCCTCTCTATTGCAAGTTGTCCAGTGCTATTCTGAAAAGGGACAACTTGCAATTCCAGGAAATATGAAAGTTCTTTTGGCAGTGAAAATATCAAGGTTTTGGCACTTAAGAATGCATTGAGACAGTTGGGGTTGTTTAGCCTGAAGAAGGGAGGGCTCTGAGGGGACCTCATTGCAGCCTTTCAATATTTAAAGGGGACTTATAAAAAAGCTGAGGATAGACTTTTTAACAGGACCTGTAGCGACAGGACAAGGGGTAATAGTTTTAAACTAAGAGTGTAGACCCAGACTATATGTAAGGAAGAAATTTTTGATGACAAGGGTGGTGACACATGGGAACAGGTCGCCCAGGGAGATGGCTGAAAACACCCAAGGCCAGGCGGAATGAGGCTCTGAAAAAACTGATCTAGTTGAAGATGTCCCAGCTCATTGCAGGGGATTGGACTAAATGAGCTTTAAAGGTCCCTTCCAACTCAAACCATTTTATGATTCTATGATTCAAATGAAAGAAAAAGCTGGTGTTGATAGCACTTACATAAATTTCAATTAAAATAATTTCAGAGTGTCAGATAAACAGGACTTGTGCAGAAACACTAAGAGAGCACTAAGAGGTCTTACATCTTTTTGTCATGGTACAAAGGATATTGTACAGATGACTTTCCACAGAGGAACAGAAGATCTGGTGAGAAGCCTGAAAGCTGGAGCATAAAGACTAAGAAATTAAGCTTTGAGGGAGGAGGTTCGTTTTCAGTCAGATCAGCAGGCCATTTTGGCTGCTTCACAGCAACAGCATTATAGAATTTGTTACAGGGAGGTGGGAGGGATGCAGAGAGGGGCATGTGGAAGAGCAGCACCACATCGTTTACCCGGTCTTTCTGAAGAACATCTCAGTGACAGACTGTCGCTCAGGGTTACATTCCAAGTAGAGGTTTCCCCTTTCCACTTCAACAGTTGTCTCATTTTCAGGCAGACGAGGTCACACTTGCCAGATATTTATTAGGAAATCTGTCTCATTAGCTTTGTTTATAAAATATCTTTGTTCAATGGTAGACAGGGAGGACTCACCCCTGGAGCACTGGCACATGTCGATGGGAGGTGAGGGGTCCCTCAGGCTGCGCGTTTCTGCTAGACCGCTACAGGAGGAAATGTTGCCCTAGGACAGCAGGCAGTTTTTGTAATTACTATGGCACTAGCTCTCTAGTTTAAACATTAAATAGTTTATCACTAAAGACTCATCATTCCACGCCTCTAGATACCACACCTCAGAGACACATGTAACACAAAATAGATTTTCTTCTACCTTCAAAAATAAACTATATTAGAAAAGAAAGTTACTTGAGTTACAAAGTCGACTGTCAGAAATCAGACTTTTTTGTGCACGTTAATACAGACTCTATGCTTATGTGAATCCATACTATTTTTGTCACATAACCTATGCATCATTTATGCAAAGAATACATACACAAGGCAGCATAATTAAGATTGCATGAGAGACTGTAAATCTGCCACCTTTCGGTTTTGAGCTTAAAACCTTTGTAGCTTAATTTATGTCAATTTCTTACATACAATTCCTAACCATGCATTTCAGTTTCATCCCACAAAGACAAAGTCTGACAGATGCTGATCAAGCAACTTCCTGACTTCAGAAATGAAGTGTGATCAGTTTATGAAAGGGTTTATTGGATTTGGTTCCCTGCAACAGTAGGGGACTGGGCTTGGTGAAGAAGAAAGGCCCCTCCCATTTCTGTATTCCTAACAGATACCAATTCAGTTTAAGACTAATGTCAATGCTAACATCTTTATTTATGGGTAACTACTCACTGGCCTTTTACTTTTTTGTTCCTTCTGTAGCCATTGATAGAAACCAGCCAGATGTCTCTGGTTTAGTTCACGGGTGAATTCTCTCTAGCAACATAATTTACATTTGGTAAATACAGTTTAATTTAGATGGAGTGCCTTGTCTGTAGTCTGTAATTTAGGGCGTGTTCCCAGATAGCCAATGCCAGGGAGTGATGCTGCTGTTGCCCCTGATACAGCGACGGTGCAGGAGCCTGGCTGCATGTGCTACGTGGGGCTTTCACACAGAATCACCGAGTGTTAGGGATTGGAAGGGACCTCAAAAGATCATCCAGTCCAATCCCTCTGCTGGAGTAGGAACACCCAGATGAGGTTGCACAGGAATGGTCCAGGCAGGTTTGAATGTCTGCAGAGAAGGAGACTCCACAACCCTCCTGGGCAGCCTGTTCCGGTGTCTGTCACCCTCACTGTGAAGAAGCTTCTTCTCATATTTAAGCGGAACCTCTTGTGTTCCAGTTTGTACCCATTACCCCTTGTCCTTTCATTGGTTGTCACTGAGAAGAGCCTGGCTCCATCCTCCTGACACTCACCCTTTACATATCTATAAACATTAATGAGGTCATCCCTCAGTCTCCTCCAAGCTAAAGAGACCTAGCTCCCTCAGCCTTTCCCAGCAGCCTGTTCTCTGCCTCAATCTGCTCATCAGCCCAGAACTTTCCTTTGCTACACAGATCTGTAGATGTTATCATAGAATCATAGAACAGTTTGGGTTGGAAGGGACCTTTAAAGGCCACCTAGGCCAGCCTGACTACAATGAGCAGGGACATCTTCAACCAGATCAGGTCGCTCAGAGCCCCATCCAGCCTGGCCTTGGATGTTTCCAGGGTGGTAATGCAGAACCTCTTATCACTTTAACTGTTCAGAAGTTTAAAACTACCTTTGGAAGAGGTTAAAAGTCTGCAGCAACCACATGTAAAAGAGTTCTTGAATGTGTAAGCCGTGGGAACTAACAGCCTTTGTTGGTGGTTTTGTATGGAGGCCAGCTCTCCTGTGGATATAAGGCTTGAAATATCTTATTGTCTTTAAATAATGGGTCTTCTATAGACTTCAAAAATGTTGACCATCAGAGAGGAGCAGCAAGGAATGCCTATGTCTGTGGTGTGAGGATTATACACCTCTCTGTCATATACATCGATTTGGATATCTACGAATTTTTATGAATGTTACATTACCTTCATGACTAAACTCAGTATACCTAGAGGGAGTGGTTAAACTTTTAGCTAGCTAACCAGCATACTATTGGTCACGGAGTAAGCATATATCTCTTTTTTAGCTGTCTTATTTTCCATTTCTGTCACTTCAAATCAGTTCAAAACTCAGCTGTAAATATTATCTCAGCTATGACCACATTACAATCTTCTCTGTTTCCACAGTCTCATGGACTGAGCTCCCTGCCCCAATCCCTCACCAAGCCTTGCCTAGATGTGTCCTGCTCCTTCCCCCAGCCTCACTGGGGACCTGGGGCTGCCCCTCCTCAGGGCTGCAGGCCAGGCCCTCCCTCCTGGCTGCCGACACGTGCGCTCACATGAAACCTGGGCCTCTGCAAAGCCCATGCACACCTCTGCCTCTGCTCTTTGTTGTCTTCCATTGCCTCTGTGTACACAGGAATGCTGTTGGCATGTCTTACCAGCTATATTGAAGACCACCTTCAAAGATCTGGGACATCCCAATAGCAGCAGCATCTCTCCACACAAATCCTCTTGGAAATTTAGCAAGCACAGATCCAGGTTATTCTACTGCTTTCTTCATCCAGCACTGTGGAAAGGAATTACAGGTATTACATCTGCTAAATTGCAGCATCCTCTTTCTGTTTAATCCTCAAAGCATCCTCTCTAATCCACAGCACTTATTTAAAGCCTTGGGAGTGCGACTGCCGTTCTTCGTATTTTGCAAGACTGCGAATGTTAAGTGCTTAATCAATAGGCTAAAATTAAGATACTAGGTTTGTATTCTGCCTTGCATGCAGCAAAATCTCTGTTTAGTTCCTTCGGTCTTTGTTTCAGTCGGCTGTGCCTGAACACTAATACAAACTTACCTTCTCTTGCAAGAGGTGTATATGGGAAGAAGGACTTAAACCAAGAAGAGGAGCAGGCTCTTCTTAAAACAACCCTTAGAAGATCAATTATCATCTGTGGATGTGATAATCTGTATGTCATCATCCAGTAGCACTAACAATGTGGTTTCTGTAAACATTTTTTTTTAAATGTCAAGTTTTCTTGTGTTCTGTAAGAATACTGACTTAATCTTTCATTTCTTTTCTCACTCAAACAACTTTGGCCCAAATCCTACAAACACACAAGTATTGAGTTCATTACTGTGAGCTCTGCCACAGCCCTTTAAAGAGTATCTTTCACAGCCAGAGTGAAAAGGCTACTAAAATGGGTCAAGATCACCAACTGGTAAACAAAATGAAGGATTTAAAGTTTACTTTAGAATTTAAATAAAGAAGAAATTTTAAAGTAGCATTACTATTTCTCTAGCATTGGTGAAGCCGTACACGATTGCACAGACGGTGACACTGAGTTCATTCATGACCAGGACAAACACCCCCACTGTGCCACCTGAGGACAGGCGGCAGGGCGCTGCAGGGCGCCGCGGGCTTTGGGGCGATCCGGCTGACCGGGGTCCCTGCGTGCGCAAAGTACGGCGTGCCGGGGGTGCCCCCGGGGCCCCGGCTGCAGCACCGCCGCCCACCTCCCCCAGGGGACACCAGGGCGGGGCTGGGCGCAGCCAGGCAGGGCCCCCAAGGGAAGAGCCAGCAGCGCCCACGGCTCCGCGGCCGCGCAGCGCCGCGCCCCACGGACGGAGGGCGGGCGGCCCTGCCCGGCACGGCCCCTGCCCGGCACTGCCCTGCCCCCGGGGCGGAGGGCCGCGGAAGCCTTTGCCTCCTCCCCCGGCCCGAGCGCACACGGGAGGAGCAGGCGGCAGCCCGAGGAGCGGCTCCGTGGCCCCAGCCCTGCCCCAGCCGCCGCCGCCCGGAGATGCCGCCCGCCGCCCCGCGGCCGCCGCTGCCGCTGCTGCTGCCGCTGCTGCTGCTGGCGGCGGCGCGACCCGCGGCCCCGCCGCACAGGTACCGCGCCCCCCTCCGCGCAGCGCCCCTCCCCTCCTTCCCTCCGCAGGAGCGGTGCCCAACGCGCGTACATGCGGTGCGCGGACACCCCGCTCTGCCCGGGCGGCACCCGCGGGTGTTCTGCAGCCCGTTAGTGCGTCCTGGGAGGGCAGGGACAGGGGCTTTTTCCACGGAAACAGCCCCCAGATAACAGGTAACAGAGTAGAACATAACACTGATATGCTACAATCCGGTGTGATACGATATATTATATTATATCCCAATAACTAAAGCTTGGCAGGGCTCCTGCCCTCAGCACTAACGCTGTGGTTCTCAGAGGTTTGTCTGGGCTCCCCGCAGCGCGATGCTGGAGCAGGGGCCTGCACCTGACCTTTGTAGCCCTGCACATCTCACATCGTCAACATCGAGACGTATGATGCATCACCAGGCTGGAGTAGCAGGACTTGCAGGCATCGGGGATTGTGTTCCTGTGGTATAGAAAACTTCCAAAGCAACTTACTTGATTAAAGTAGTTAAAGCATTTCAGGGTGGAACAGATAGAAATGTAAAGTTATTTTTATTACTGTGCTATTTTAACTATTATACATGCTATAAAAAGTCATTACTAATGACTTTTAAATATTTTTTCATTATAATAGCAATTTGCAATGATGTATGTATCACAGCACTGCATCTTCCATCTTATGAATTAAAGAAAGAAGGATAAATCTGTGTAAACCCAGAATTAAGGTCCAAGCAGTTCATTTGCTCTACACCTAAGTTTGCATGTTAAATTGCACAGTCTGTGTCAGTAATTAACTTATGTAAGTAATGAAACATATGTTTAAAGTTAGCAATGCTTTTAAGTATTTTAGCTGTGTTTCTAAGACAGTCCATGTCTCTTTACTATTATATAAAGAATAAATGAAATATATTTAAAATTTAAGCACTATTTTTCCTATTATCCTCAGGCCTACATTTGCATGTGGAGGAGTTGTATCTGGAGAGTCAGGGTTTATTGGGAGTGAAGGATTTCCTGGAGTCTACCCTCCAAACAGCAAATGTACTTGGAAAATCACAGTAAGAATTTTTACTATCACAAAATCAGTGCTGAAGACAATGAAGAACTATTTATCGTTAATGCCAGTGTTTTATATTGGATAACATATATGCAATAATGAACTCAGTAACTCAGAGCAGCTCAACTATCTGGAACTTTTTAGGGTTGCTGTAATATGATAATAGTGGCTGAAATAGAACTGACCTCGCCTAATGTCAGAAGCAAATTTTCATTGACTTCCATAGATACATCTCCAATTGTTTTAAATTAATCCACTTGAAAACAAACTTCTACCCTTTCAAGTCACTGCAGAAAGCAATAGTTAGATCAAATGGATTAAAGCTTTGAGGTGCACATAGCGAAAAGCAAAATCCATTGGCAAGAAAACATAGAAAGTTTCAAAAAAAAACCCAAAAATTCAGGCAGGTTTGCCTGCAGTGTGCTAATAACAGTGTTCTGCCAACCGGGACATCTGGAGCTTGTCATACAGCAAGCTGAGAAAGCAACAGGAAGGTGTTGTTACATTTATAAGTGACCGTGTGAGAGCATGCGGTACGATTGATATTTTGATGCTGAAATGAGACTGTACGGCAGAAACATCATCTTCATGGACAGCAAATGCCATTAAACAACTAGGACTAAACACTTCAGTGCTGGACGTGACCTTACCCACAGACTCAGAAGGGGTTTGAGTGAATTATTACTTTTCCTCACATCACACAAATTAAGCTGTCTAAAATTGACCACCAAATTTTCTCTCCATTTTTTAGGCACAGTTCACTAAGAACTCCTGTGATATTCAGACCTAGAATATGTGCTTATATAAAAAAAAAAAGCATAAAAAAATAAATTAGTCTGTGTGTTGACAGGATCACTAAAGAGAAGTTCAGTTCAAAGACTGCATTACAGGCTAGGTGTTGGCAGCAGAATAGGATGTCACAGGATAATTGTCTCCTGCTACTATAGAGATGCTGACGCAAAGCAGGAGACATTGATCTGTTTACAGTGTTCAGTTAAAATGATTCTCGTACCAAACGAGTGATGTAATTTTAATCGTTTTATCTGACGGACACCAGTGAAGCTACAACAGTTGCTTTCTGCACCTTTATGTTGCATTATTATTAGGGCCAAGTTAGAGGCTACCTTTGATCAGTGACTGACTTTCTTCAGAAGAGTATGATGTGAAATACCGTGTATGCTCATCAATAAACTTGCTTCCTGCGGTCAAGGGGCTGAGATTACAGCAATTAGCATGGCCTACTTTACGATCTGAAAAGCAGACACAAATTGCATTTGGAATCATACACACATGCCTTAAGTAAAAGAGAAAAAAACTCCAAAGTTAGTTTACCACTATAACTCAGTATGAGATCTTAAGAAGTTCAAAATTGAATCTGGAGGTAAATAATAATTTTGATTATAACAGCATAACATTTATACCATTAAAAAAATTTGGATTACAAATGGAGCCAGCACTGAAGAAGCATTTACTCAAGCATCCCATGCATATACCCTTCATCATATATTTGGGGTAGAGGGAGAAGAGAGCAATTGATTGTATTTAAAGAGTCCATACAGAGTGGTTTCATTGCAGACTTAATGGGGCTCTTACTGTCAAGATGTGAGTGTCCAGGTTAGCCTGAACATTGTGAAAAGTTACCACAAAGCCATACCAGAGCTGTGTCTGTACTTGGACTTTACTGACCGTGGGAGGAACTCCGCTTCTGGCATTTCATGGTCATCCCAATTCCCACTTTTCTGCTGTTCTGCCATTTGCTCCTGCTCTTCAACTGCCTCATACCTGTTCCCTGGAGCTCCCCCAAAGCCAGAGAAGGGCCACACAACTGTAGTAGACCAGGATTTCTTACGCCCCCAACTAATTTAACCCCTGTTAGACAATATTGCTCACTAAGCTCACTAAGTTGATTTTTCCCCCTGTCGACTGTGTAGAAGGCAAGGACTACAAAATTTGCAAGACTAAGCCTGATCCCTCTTTAAAAAAACAAGATGATTTACCAGACTGAGGCAAAGCGGTACCCTAAAGGGTTTGGTTAGCAGGAATTTAAACAACAAAATCCTTTCACCAGATACTGCTGAATAGCTTGCAATACCACTAAAAAGCCAGTTACACTGCAATGAAGAAATATGCTGTAGTTACTGTTAGGCTTCCTCATTTATCATCTGATCTTAGAAGGTGACTAAGACTTTTTGCCTGTCCGTTTTAGCCAAGGGCTGTGAACACCTTCCTGAAAACACTCTGTCTAATGCAGGATCTGACAAGTCTGCAAGACACATTGATTCACTTTGTGTCTGGCTCACAAGAAGCATGAAGCTGTTGTTTTCTCAAATACAGGATCTCGTCTATAGAAGAAATTCACAGAGAGACAGAGTGACAGCTAATTCATTATGTAGAAGAAAATAAGTTTAGAAAATGTTATGGGTGATACAGATAAAGCAACGTAGCATTCAGGTATCAGCTGAAATCTTTCCAACTGGTTTGCTAAAGCTAGAAGAGTCTCTCTAACTCAATTATGGTTCTGTTATTTCAAGGGACTGGGACTTTTTCAGCTGGCTAAAAAAACAGCTTCTCTATTCTAAGAGCTCTAAGAAGTGTTCAGCACATGCTTGTGGTTATATTACAACTTTGGCAGACTACCCAGCAGCTTTTAGCTGGCTTTGCTAAGGAGTCATTTGTACAGCTATTTCCTTTCTTATAGTAATGTATATGGCTTTATCTAAAATATGTCATATACATTTACTTTTAATACTCTATAATCCTTCCTGGCCATCACCTCACATAAATGTGTCACATAGTCCAAGAATCTGGACTGTTGTCCTGTGTTTTTCTGGCAGACTGTGTAATTCCCATAAAACTCTGATGACTTTATGTGCGACAATACTACTGAAGACTGTCAAGAGTTATGTAAGGTTGTATTTTTATAAGTTCAGGAGCTGTGTTCCAGCAGGTTTGCTGACAATAAGCAAGGTTTGAAAAATGTACTTACCAGGAGAGTTGGGAACCTGCCCTGGGGTATTGAAGTATTTTAAATCATTTTCTCTACATTTTAGCATTCATTTTCCCCTGTCACTGTGAAACTGCCCTTCCAGTAGAGAACAGATCTTTATCGATGGTTGTATTGCCAGAAAAGAAATAGTTGAATAGAATCTGGTGCCTTTGTCAGGGAGAGCAAGCTAATAGGATTTGGTTTTTTTTAATTGTTCATTTGTGGCTGGAGAGGATGGAGCCAGGGAAGCAGCAACTAGGCTGGAGCTGTGCTTCTTCCCAGGATGTAAAACCAAATAACTTTCACATTCATTCTCAGTAGAGAGAAATAACATGTTTGGCTTGCAAGTGGCTGAAGTATTTTCTAAGTCTACCTAAGACTGCTATGGCAAAACATACAATCAACATTTTGGTATTAAACATATACCAAAACATATTAAATCCATGTACAGTACAGGTTTAAAAATTAGGCAAAATATTTTCTTACTAAGCTGGCATTTAAGGGGTTTTCCTCATCAAAAGATTATTTTTGAAGCAAATAATCGAAGCCAAGTAATTTTTAAAAGTATGACAGTTTGGGAATCCTCCTCAGAAACTGAAAGAGACACAATGATCAAGAGGGCTTTGTGTTTAGTCAGAACAACTACAGAAACACAGCTTAACTACTTTAAATGTAAGTGAACTTTGATTAACATTATATTAAATACCTGCAAAGAATGATAACAAAAAAATCTAGGGACCTTATTTTGTGGTGGGTTGTATATATAAAATAATCATGCCCTATTTAAGAGGTTAATAATGGACATAGACTATTTTAGGGAATTACGGTCTAGAAAAACTCCCCCTAAAAATTCAGAGAGTGCTGTTTTCCTTTAACCTTCAATAAGAGTAAGGCATCCTTCATATGAGGTTAGCATCATGATATCTGATCCTAAAGAAGTTCACAGAGTTAAGAAGGGAAGCAAAGGACAAGTATGGGTCAGTCACCCAGCATGTGACAAGGAGAGGCAGAAGCTAAAGTGCCTCTGCTGAAAGATACCAGCTGGGTGGATAAAACATAAAAATAAGGCACACCCTGCCGGGGAAGCATCACACTCTTCCTTTGACTCCTCTTCTTTTTTATTGTCTTAAGAAGAGCTGCAATTCCTTCCAGTTCTCCCTCTGAGGTATCCCATCATCTTACTGCATCAGGCTCGGATGTGGCTCAAAGTAAACACAACTGAGTCATACTGGCCTCTGCATTCTCCCCTGTGTTTCTCATGAAGCAATACTTTAAATGTTCTAGGATAAACATTGGCAGATTTTAGCACATTACTTTTCAACATCTAATAAAGGGAAATGATGGAAATGAAAGAAAAGTATTGTTTTGCAAAGATGCCTGTATTTAGGGTGGGACTCCTTGGAAATAGCTGCAAACTGGACCAGCTCCTGCCAGAATGTGGAATCACCATCCTCTGCCCTCCTAAATGTCATCTGCTCAGATCACAAAGTTTTAATTGATTTAACATGCTGGAACAAATTTGTTATTTTTGTGAATAGTGACAAATATTATTTTAATAGGCAATTACATTATTTTATAAAGTAATGGCAGTAAGTAAGTAGTGACTGAGATTAAGGGACCCAGTGCTCCCCAAATTTCAGCTAAATGTGAGCAAGGATGATTTTGACAACTGAAGTCTGGAGTTGGCTCCTTGTTAAACATCCATGACCATGTAGCTCAGTTTCTCCTACACATTTTCTTACAGACTGTCATGAAACCAAACTGAGAAACTCAGTACATCTATGGGGAACAGTCTTGACCAAGATCAAGTAGACTGAACAAATAGAAGCTAGAGAGATTAAATACTATAATGAAATATAAATAGATAATGTAACTTAGTATAGTATAACACAATCAGTGGTGGAGAGTGGAGAAGGAAGCGTGCAACACTGCACAGAATTACTTACACCATGAAACAGAAAACCCAGGACTTGAGTGGATGGTTGTCTGGCAATTTGGAGTTTGGCAGCTTTGCCAGCATCCTCTCCCTTTTCAGCGCGGGTCAGTCCCACGTCCTGGTTCCCCACGTCCCTTGGGGCAGCACGAGGGAGCAGAAGACGCAGGGCAAGGCTGAGTGCTGTGATGCTGGCGCGAGCAGGGCAGGGCTGGCTCAACGCGCTCTCAGTGAGCACCCGCCAGCGTCACTGAGGGGTAACCACTTGGCTAAATCTGAATACATTTCTACAAGGACAGCAAAAAGACCTTTTCTTACCCCAGAACCAGCCACTTCTCACATTTCAACTTCCTTCTTCAAACTCAGGGAGGGAGTAGGTGACTTCAAAGAGGCAATTCAAGCTGAGAAAGGAGGGAAAAATCTCATAAGCACTGACAAAACTATTTAATCTAATATGATGGAGCAACTTCTGCTCGAATTTCACAAACAGTGGGGGGAAAAGGGGAAGCTTCTTAAAGATGAGTAAGTTGCAGCCAAGCTGCAAGACACTATAAGCAGTGTTTTGTAGTGGAAAATGTTGGACAATCTTAACTGTAGGCATAGCAGCTCTGTCTATACTAAAACATGATAACTGACTTTACAGCAAGCATTTTTGAACTGATTTGTCTGGTCACATGAAGTTTGTAGTAAACCATAAATAACACTTAGGTCTTCTGACAGGAATACCAAATTCCTTTTAGCTCTTTTTCCTGTTAAAATGACCATGTCTTAATGCTTCTTAGTGATTAAGACCAGAAGACAAGTGAATGCAATAATAAGAGACTTAGCTGTGAGAGCAGCAATTCAAAGATTCATATTGCTTTCACAGAATATCTTACAATGTGACCATGTGTCTATATTGGCCTTATGCTGACTAAATATACATGTGGGTTATTTTCTGATACCAGCTATAAGGTTTGCTCACTCCAGGAGTGTAAGTTTAACATCTGGCTTTAAAGTTTTCTGAAATACAGTCATTGTGCTTTGCAATTTCTGGCTAAGATTAGATGAGTTTGTGGTTTTGATGTAGTAGTAGTGGTGTACGTCAGCACGGGGGAATGGAATGCATTTTTGAGAGAACTTTAAACAAGAACTAAAGGAAAATACTGTGACGCCAGTGACAGGAGCTGCAGCGGGGCTGGTCAGCCAGCGGGTACGTGGACCCGGGCAGCTGGAAACAGCTCATGCAGAAGTCTGTCCAGCTGCAGGGTCAGTATCAGTGCTGGACATAAAAGCAGCTGCATGATTGAGTAACCTCAACATGTCTACAGCACATTTTTCACAACATAAGAGCTGCTGCCTGTGTAAGTATCTTCTGTGGGTTAAGTGGTCATTTCCATGTGTAGCACTTCCATCTATACCTGACAAGGCATTTTTAATTGTTGGAACTCACAGAGTGCAAACACTGTTTGACAATTTCGTATAGGAATAGTTTATCTCAAGCTGGTGTTTTAAAATGAGTCACTGTTAAGGAAAGAAAAAAAATAATGAACTCTTAAAGTGTCTTAAATACGGACTTACAGATATGTTAAGTGTGTGGTATGTATTTAAAGCAGAAAATAATAGCAGTGTCTCAGTAAAACAGAACAGCTGCAGTTATTTTAATGGGTAACCACTCTACTGGGCTATGAATTGAATGCAGATAATTACACTCTGCCAGTCTAAGGACTCTCTATACTTTAAAATACTGTTTCCCTTCTCCCTGTCCTGTTAACATAGCATTGAGTGCTCTGTTAGAAGAGTCTTCTCAGTATGCTGCTTATTCTCTTAAAAGCTTGCAACTATATCCCAGGACATGTTCTCCTCCTTGTAAACTATTTTGCTCTCTTGATTTACATCCTTCTCAGTAGTCTTGCCTCTTTTGCAATGTCCACAGACGCAGACATGTAAGATTTGCCCTGACTTATGTTTCCTGACATTTTGGAAAACAAAACTCTCTTCTGTAGTGAGGACACACACTAATGGTTCTTTTGAACTCTCTGTTTATAGTTTCACATATTCTTTCCAAATACAATTCTTTCGCTGCAGCCTTCGAGCTAAATGTACCTACTCCAATAGCTAAATTTTAGGGTTGTACAGCAATAACCATAAAGTTTCCAATTTTATTTATAAATGTAAGTCACGTGTCAGTACATTAAAAAACCCTTCAAACTATGAAATTTTATGGCACAAATCAGCAAGATAAGAGAGTCCATTTCATTTGTTCAAAATTGTAAATTGCTTGTTCCATATTTTTTTCAACCATGTTAATCTCACCCTCCTCACCTTACTTGGTGACAGGGAGCTGCGTGGCTGTTTGCATACTTCCAGCAGAAAATAAGAGAAACATGCCAAACTGAACTGGGTGGTGATGGTGAGACAATACTCTGAATCAGGAAGAAAATAATGGCAACAGAGATGGCCAGAGCTTTGTTCTTATGATTGGTCCAATATGATTTCCAAACCACTCTGCCTGGACTATAGATGACAAAAAAAGGCTTACCTGGCAAGAAGTGAAGGATATGAAAATACTCATGCAAATAGTGGGATCAGATAGATACGTGGTGTCAGTCACATTTCAAGATACATGTCTCCATCCCTCTCTCTCTGCAGGTCCCAGAAGGAAAAGTGGTGGTTCTTTCTTTTAGATATCTAGACCTGGAAAGTGACAACTTGTGCCGATATGATTTTGTGGATATATACAACGGCCATGCCAATGGACAACGCATCGGCAGGTTCTGTGGTACAGTGAAACCAGGTGCCCTCATATCCAACAGCAATAAAATGTTGGTGCAGATGACTTCAGATGCTAATACTGCTGGAAGTGGATTCATTGCAAAGTTTTCTGCAGCAGAACCCCATGAAAGAGGTAATTAACAATTACATGTGCACTGAAGACAAATATGGCTGTACAACTCCATGGAGAGCCACATTAATGCTTAAAAAGATGGGATGCCAGAGATATAAGGGATTGTGTGGTTCAACATATTAATTATCTCACTTAGCAAATAGCAAAGTATAACTGTTTAACCACTGTAGTTAGTAAAGAAATAGTAAAGAAGAGGGCTAACACTGTAAGATTTGCAGAATAATTGCACCTAGCAGCATTGTGGCAATAACTAGTCAATAAAATGGCAGGCAAAATTCCATATGGATAAATGTGGCAAATAAGGGGAAAACACCCTAACTTTATGTACAGTACAATGGGCTCTGAATTGACTACTATCGCTTAGGAATGAGATCTTACATGTAAAATAGATAATTTATTAAAACATAGTTGAGCATCAATCCAGTGCTCAATAGTTACCAAAAAGAAACATAAAGTTAACAATTTTTTAAAAAGGAATAAAGACCACCACCACCAACAAATTTAGTCACTGTAAATCCATAAATGCATCTGCACCTTGAATACTGTGTGCTATTCTGATGTTCCCATCTCATGCTAGGATATAATAAAACTCTCAGAAGTGATCGGAGACAACAAATATGGCAGAGTTAAGGAACATGTTCTACACAAAGATGAGCTGCACAGAATGGACCTCTTCATGCTGGAAAAGAGACGGGCAAGGGCAGTGTAGGAGAGGGCTCTAAAGTCATGACCGGTACGGAGGAGGTGAATGGGGACCACAGTCGCTGTCTCTTCAAAACCAAAAACAGATGAGCAAGTGGCGGCAAAGGAGAGGAGAGGGCATTTTTTGTCTGAGCTGTAAAGTGATGGAGTTCTGTGCCAGGGGACATTGGGGACTGTGGATTTCTACACTGGTTTAAAAACAATTAGAAAAACACGTGAAAGAAAAATCTTTTAGGGATTATTAAACATAAAGGTATTGCCTTGTGCTTGGGAAGGCCAAGAGCTGGGCGAAGCTGGGGGGTTGCAGGGAGGTGGTATCGCTCTGCTGAGAGACTCTTCTTCAAGGCTTTTGCTGTCAGCATGGCACCAGCCTAGACGGGTTATGTGGAAGACGCAATACAGGTGATGAGTAATACATTAGTCCTTTCAGTTCTATCCTTGTATTGATAACTTCTGGAAAGATATATTAAATTACTGTAATGTGATAATTTAATAAGAAGGTTCATAATTATGTTATAAATAAGAATTACATACCTGATGTAGCTTTGTAATTTGAGACTGGGAAGAGAGATATGGAGGAAAAAGCCCCGCTCCGTCATGGGCTGTCCACAGAGCCTGTTCCGTGGGTCACCCGCGTCCTCCTTCCACTGTGGTCAGCACCGTGCACTGTACTTGCAGGGGATCAGTACTGTGGGGGACGACTGGAGAAGCCATCGGGGTCCTTCCAAACGCCCAACTGGCCAGAGCGAGACTACCCGGCTGGAGTTACCTGCTCCTGGCACATCGTCGCCCCGAAGAACCAGGTAAGGGGCTGCCATTGCCCGCCAGTGTGGCCCAGCTGCCATCACCTGCACGGACTGACACTGCACCAACAGCCCGCTTGCACAGCACGCTGCCCGCCTTGCACTGAAACAACTAAAACACAATTTGGCTGAAATCTGAGTTGGGTTTGTGCAAGGAGCACAGGACACCTACCCTCCAGTGATAGCTGCTTTCCTCTGATCTGGTACCTGCCTCGCTCCAGTGACTCCTGTGCCTTCTCAGCATTGCGTGTCCGCTTCTGTGCATTGGTACTTTCCCCTAAATTTAACTTTTAAAAGCATCTGTGAATGGTGAGGCTTTTAAAACTTTTTTTTTTTTAAGGTGATTTTGTTAATTAGCACAACATCATGCAAATTAAGTTAGGGCAGGTGATGATCTCAGGACCAAACACAATGATGACCAGTTCTAGGTTTAAGTCTAACAACATTTGAAGTATTTTTGGTGTTGCTGCGGTTTGTTATTGAGGTACACAGGCAGAGCTGATTGAATTTATTTAAAGCAGAAATTATTTATTCTGCTTATGGTAAAGGGAATGTATTCAGATATATCCTGCACAGAGATTTTCAATGTGCATTTCATAAAGTTTGTTTTATTTCATATTCTGAAGGCTCCATCTCATAACATGCTTGCTTAATTAGCCAGATGCCCTCAGAGCATCTGTTACCACTTTGTTAAGACCTGAAGAGATGTGACAGCAGATGAAGAGGGCTCATTTGCCACCGTTTGCCACACATGGCAAACACAAGTGTGTTCCCTACGCTGTAGGGCTAATTGCAATTCTAGCTTTACATTTTCTGGTCGTTGCCAAGCCATCTGCTCTGTACCTTGGCAGGAATTCTACAATGATTGAATGTTTTGGTCGACCAGGCATGTTTGGTAGGTTGCTTTTCTTAACCATGTCCAGCTTCTTAAATTCCTCTACATGTAAAGACAACTTTCCTCTTAATCTTCTGCTCATGACTGTAATCCTCCATATAAAAAAAGCTGCCCCAGATAAATATATTCTTCAGATCTTTCATACTTTTCCATTTCCCAAGATAGTTTCTCCCTTGAACTGAAGCAATATGTCAGCTTAGTCTTTCCTGTACTCATCTTTAATCCACATTCCTTGCTTGCTAGATACAGGTCATTTAACAATCCTGTAGATAGGCAGTGATTTTTAAAACCTTATCTGTAAACTGCAGATTACTTTGGTTCTTTCCAAATATCTCTAGATAAGCCTAAAACTTTTCCTAAGCTTGTAGAGAAGATTTAAGAAAGGCTATGTAAGCATAAAAATAAGGACATTATATGCTGTGCCTTTTGAACATCCATGAATCTACAAATTTCCAAATACATATTTTTCATGTAGTGCAGTAATGGTTGTTTGCATGCAAATGAGGCAGAATTTTGTCAGTGACAAAAGCCATTTTTGAAAGTAGTGAATAAGCATCTCTCTCCAAGTGCACATGAAAAGCTGTTCACTCTTCATTTGCCAAAGTTCAGGTGCCGCTGTCTGTACTTTCCTTTCACAAGCATCTGAGCAGTAAAACAAAGCACTCCTTCGCTTCTAATACAACCCAATAATTACTTCGTTTGTTACAGAACATGGAGGAGATTCTCATGATCATGAAGAGCTTCTGTTCTATCATGAAATAGTTCTTTATTAGTGCAAAGTTCACTTAGGAACAATAGTAAAGTAGATATTGTGGCCTGCTGTTTTGCCTGCATGTGGAAAAACGTAGCACTTCTGCTCCTAGTTGCATTACTTCTTTCTATACCATCTTTTTTATCAGAAGCATATTATTCTGATGGGTACTTCCATTTAAAGTGCATTTTTTCATCACGGTGACAAGGTATTTGAAACAAGCATGTTACTCATCTCTGAAAAAAGTCCCCCTAGGTTACTCATACTTTATGGGAAACAAAATGATGCCTTACACTTTTGAATAGTGCAAAAGCATATCCAGGGAAAACTAAGACATCAGGTGATATCAGGCTATCATTACTATTAATGTGGAACAAGTTCATTTTTACTATGTCAGTAAATCAAATAAAGTGCATGCGATGTAGAAATTATTCCTTTTTCTTTGTACAGCCTTAAAAGATCTAATATCATCTTTGTTTGAGACAGATCTTTAAAGAGAAATTCTGCATATCTACAATCAACACAATTCAGTGTTGTCATTGAAGCCTCATTATGGGAAGGTGATTTAAATACTGTTGTGCGGCCTGAATGCAGATATTGCCTCTGTTTCAATTGTGCAGTTATGTTGTGTTTTCCTTCCTTGCTACACACAACTGACAAACATACTGCAGGACTTCGCCTCAGAGTAGTAAATTCCATTTCTGTTTTCTTGTACATTGCTTTTCTTTTTGAAGTAGAAAAGTCCATAAATAGAAGTCATGCTGGAGATAGTAGCATCAACACTGGAACTACCAGAGTTATACTAGTTCTCACAAACTGTAAAGCCCCAACATTTAAGGAAATCGTGTATGGAAATACAATTCCTTTAACTACTTACTTTCTCTTGGTTTTAGTCTTACTATTTACTAATTTTATTGCTATCACTATTTTTGTTTCTGACCTTTTTGTTTCTGCATCATGTAAGCACAGTATTGGCAAACACAATGATTCAGACCTTGCTCTTGATGAATTCAGTGAAATGACTCTTGCCAAATTTGCCCTTTTTTTTTTTAGCATATCTTGGGTGATACGATGACATTAAAAGCCCCTTTTCTCTGGTTTAGATTTGTTATAGTTATTTTAAAAGCAGCATAATACCTAATAGATACTATCCTGTTTTCATTCACTCATAAAAACAACTTTATGAGAAGTTACTTGCATATATTTGAGAACAAAATAAATGTTTTATAGAATATTAGAGTCATATGTTGAACCATTTGTTGGAGAGAAGTCACGTGGATTAAAATATGTTACTCCACAATCAAGTGGATTAAGGACTTTATAGAAAATGGATTAGTAGTTCATATGAAGAGGTCACTTACTATAAGAAACATTATTCTGCACAGCAAAACCTGCATGAGTTATTTATACTTTCCCTGCAGCTAATAGAGTTAAAGTTTGAGAAGTTTGATGTGGAGAGAGACAACTACTGCAGATACGACTATGTCGCAGTGTTTAATGGTGGGGAAATCAATGACGCTAAAAGAATTGGGAAGTACTGCGGGGACAGTCCACCAGCGTAAGTAACTATCTTCAGTTATGAACTTCACTACCACTATGTGTCATTTTGTTAACTGTTCTGTACTAGGCTTCAGAAAGATAGATATATATATATATATTTTTTTTTTTTTTTAAATTAAATATGACACTTTCTACATCCAATTGAACTTCCAGGAGCTGCTCAGTATCTTGTCTGTCCCTAGGTTTTCCCTTTTCTCTCTCTGTCCATGACTAGCCCTGGCTCCAACCAGCAGCTTCCTAAACCACCTCTTAACTGTGGCTTGGCATCTATCCCCACAGCATCTCAAAGCTGTAAATTGGTCTGCCAAGCCCTAATGGGCTTCAACATCCAGAGATGTTAGTTTGGACTTTGTGCAAGGGCAGAAGACTGGGCTCAGACCCAGGCTACAGAGCTTAGAGATGACATTTCTTGTTACAGAACATTTAAGTGTCCTGAAAGTCACTTTTAGGATAGCATTGCTTTCTAACCAGAAATCCAAGATAGAGCCTCAACACAGTCACTTTCCCTTGTAGAGTTGTATATAGGCAGCTTATATATCTAGTGGAAGGGGGAAAGTATGGCTCTTGGGGATTTTCCACTAGCTTTGCACAATTCTCATCAAAATTTATCAGCTGGATTCAGAAAAACAGTAAGGACAAGACCAGTGTTGTAAAAGAGCCAGAAATCATTGTGTGTAAACTGAATTGTGAAGCGAGCCTTCTATAAAGAGTATTGGTTGCTTGTCTGACACTAATTATACAAGGTGGAACTCATTAACCAGAAGATAATGTAACATGGCATTCTGTAACAGAAACAGTACACATAAAAAGTATGAGTAAAGTGGATACCTTGAACTGGTTTGGTGATGCAGTGATGAATTCAGATCCAACTGCAGACGAGTGAGCGTACAGTGTAACCACATACCTGATTCCTAAATACAATTACTATGATACGTAAATTAATGGTATACATAATAAGCACCATTTATTAGGAGAAGTAATGACTCAAAAACCCCTGCCTCTCACACAAAAAGCCTTTTTTAAAAAGACAGGATACACAGAGTAGGTGACATTTTTCAGAAGTGCTGTTGTAGCCCTGGTGCTGAGGAAGCAGAACAAGGCTCTCGGGCAGCTGATCATCTGTGCCCTCCTGCGTCCACAGCCTGGGTCAATTCTGCAGCAAGCAAAGCCTGCAACTACCACAGCATCTGTAAATCTATAGAATTCCAGATAACCAGGCACTTACTTTTGGTTTTGTCACACTCAGCCATCAGAGTAAACTGATTTCTGGAACACCTGCCAAAACTCTGGGAGATGATCACGAGTTTTTACTTCGGCAGCCTGATTAAATGTTTTGAAGAAGTCCTGCTCAGGAACTGTCAGGCTTCCTGGGAAGAAACAACACAGTTATTTTAGTAAAACTACATCTAAAAACCACTTTCTATTTTCTTCTCCCCTCACCAAGATTATTTTGCTCCTAGATTTTTCTTTCTTTTTCCAAAAACTGTGGTTTTGCTTGAAAAATTTGTGTTAATTATTATTAATGAATATTGAGACGAGGTCTGTAGAAGGCTCAAAAGAGGGAGAGAAGTGCTGCTTTGGCAAGACTTGCATTCCACATGGTTTTCTCTAACAGTAGTCTCGAATGAAGCGTCATTGCACTCCATCCACACCCAGAGGCAGGGTCACAGTAGGTACTGTGCAGTTTATGAACTGAAAACTAATACACTGAACAGTGCTTGTCCTTGACATTTCAAATCCTAAGAAATTACCCGCAAGGTCTTGGTAATGAATATCAAAACATTGACAAAAACCGAAACCACATAAAGAAATAATAACCCAAACCATTTTATTTGTAGTGTTTTTGTCAAAGAATTACATAACCCAACATTAAATTCATTTTCTTAAGGCCTTCCAAATGTGTAATATGTTTTTCATTAAACAAAAACAAATAAAGAAACCCATTTACTTACCTCAGGTTCACACTGAGGATTTCTTCAATACATTTTCCCATTGTGTTAATCTAACCCCTTCCATTCCATGGAAGTGAAGTCTGCAATGAAGTCACGCAGAAGAACTTAAAGATCCGCATACTGACAGAACCTTCAGGAACCAGAGGTTTAGATGATTCATCAGAATGAGTTTCACACTCACAGCACCAGTGTCTGACATGCCAGCAAAGAAACATGTATTTCAGTGTTAGTCTGAGGGCAGATACTGCATTCAGACCAATAATTAAAGTGTTGTTGTTAGAAGGCTATTAATGTTTTTTGTCTTTGACATTCAAAACAATGGAAATATTTTGGTTTTCTATTTCAGGCCTATTTTGTCTGAGAGAAATGAGTTGCTCATTCAGTTTTTGTCTGATTTAAGCTTAACAGCTGATGGCTTTATTGGCCATTATAAATTTAGACCAAAAAAGTTACCCGCAACTACTGTTCCGCCTACTACTACAACACTCCCTGCTACCTCAAGTAAGTTTTACTGGCTTTATTTTATTTCTTAGAAAAATAAATTATTCCAGTACAAGGAGAAGGTTATGGAAAAATGTTATAGAAAGTATATGAAAAATTAGTTTTATGGTTTGTTAGTATTTCAAGTGTTGAGAGAATGAATTAAAATTAATATACTCAAGGGAATATCTTAATATACTCAAAGGAGAATCTACTTAACATTATTAAAAGGAAATCTATGCAGACAAGAGATCAGTCTAACAGTAACTCGCTTCTGCTGAGAGTTTTCCTGTCTTCTCAATTGTAGACAGTTAACTAGAAAAATTGATGAACAAAATTCTTTTGCATAAGAAGTTCTAAATATTCTAGGAAATAGTTTTATTTAAAGGAACTCTTTCTTCTGTATGTGTTAATATGTAAAAATCTGGCCCTATTTTTCTTCACCTAGTTATTAAGATGAAGGAAAATCGGTATGGAAGCCACCTGAGCCCTCTTCAGATTCTGGCGACATCCTGTCAACATGACACCCTCCTAGAATTATTTTTATTTTAAAAAAGATCAGGGTTTGGAACTTATAAAGAAATATGTCACACTAAAAATAAGTTTCCTTTTATATTTAAGACTAGACAGCATATATGAAAGATCAGAGGAGGATTTCTCTGAAGGTATTGCCAAAACTACCTCATTACAGAGACACTGAAGGGATAAATTCTTACAATTTCTATAACTTGGATGTGAGAGATTTAAGATGCCCTTATAGCACAAAACCAAATTATTTATGATGTTTTTGCAACACATAACCTGATTTATACTTAAAAGGCATCAAAAGTCAGGACAGCAATGGCCTGTCAGCAGGAATCCAAGAAGCTGTGGTGCTTAAATACTGATAATGAAAGGTATTTAAACCAGATGAAAATAAGCATTATACAAATGAAACCATAATGATCTGTAAATCATCCTGTTGTGACTGCTACTCTAATAATAAATAATTCAGCTCTGTCAGGTATCTCACGCTGTGTTTGTGTTCAGGGTTTTGCCACTGAGTTTTGCTCTGTGAGCTGTTTGTGTGTGCACATGCGAAAGAGATGGACTTCACTAATTAATTCCAAATCAATTGTTATGACAACATCAGTGTTAGATAATAAAAGCAATGTAAAATCATCCATGAGAGGGCAACAGAGGGAAGGTGTTCAAAAGGACTTGTTAGACAGACAGAAATAAGAAGTCCTTTCAACATCTGATCAATTATGCATGGCATAGGCATCTCTGATCTTAAAAACAAACCAAAGTACACCAGACCTCGATGGTTTAGTTAAATTTCCAGTCAATCATTTGCATTCAGAAGCATCCAGTTCAAATAGCTTATTATCTTGCAAATCACACCTGTTCAAACTTGCACAGAACTCCAGGCGTTAATGAAATATTTAACTTTAGTAGCCATTTTCCAAAATTACCTCGGTCTCTGTCTTACATCAAAATATTGGTAGTTGAAGAAATAAATAAATGCTATACAATACATTAATAAAAGTAATGAAGATTAATCCAAAACATATGGTTAAGTAATTTATTTTCTTATTTCACTGAATCAAGTCATACATTTGCCTAACAGTATGGCTACATGTAAAATGGTAGACACTTTATATTTTGCTAAACAATAGGCAGCCTCTACTGACAAATCATAACGAAGTCACCAACCAACATCTACTAAACTCTAAAGTAAAACTTGAACCAAAACACAGACCAAACAAGAATATTTTGTAATGCATAATCCCAGTTTTAAATTTAGAAAAATCAAAGCCACTCAATAAATTTTTGACAGCTGCCATAGTGGCACACACCTGTGACTCACCTTCATGTTACATTTCTTATCTTCCTGCTGTGGACACTGAACTGAGACTCAAGGAACATTAAATTCTTAGTTTTGGTCCTGCTGCATGTGGCATTGAGGTACTTGCCTGACCTACCAATGGATGCTGTGAAGCAGGAGAACTAATTAACTGGCATGGCACCTTGCCAAGTGCTAACTGTAATTCGAAATAATAATTTGAAAAAGTTAGCATTTAAAGTTCTAGGAGCTGAATATAGTGTATTATTTCTACACTGTATTCCACACAGACGTCACTTCATAAAAAGCAACCCTGCATATAATTAAAAATAGAAAATACACGCCGGTATGAAAGAACTGTGGAGAAACATCAAGACAGCAGAAGTGATGACAGAGGGAGTTTCACTCCCATGACCACGTAGATCTGACTGTAGCACTGAGGCTCCATCATGTACAATCCCACTAGAGATGCCTCCACAGACACAGTGACTTGCTGTGCAGAACACTCCTCCTCGTGGGAGGCATTGAATGGTCTGAAGAGTCACACTGAATACCAATCATGTGAAGACTGAAAAAATCCCAAAACACTAACGAAACCAAAAAATCTCAAATCAATGAAAAATACGGAGTCCAATTTTTAAATTTTGGGTTTGAAAGGCAAACCAGCAAATTTGCAGATCTTCTAACAGTCATGGGCATAGCACTGAAGACAAAGTAATTTTAATGCCATTCAGCTCAATCTCAGAAATCTGGAAAAGTATAAAAAGAATCAATTAGTTCATGCAATTAGAAGAGAAGTACACATGTAAATTACTGATTGGAAAATTAGTTAGAAGTTATTTTTCAGAAAGTACGGGCTGAATAAAAGTTCTACAAAATGCTCCATTCTAAAGAAAGTAAAAAATGCAAATATATTCTGCATAACTAATTTAGGTTTTCTTGGAAATTAGGGTTCTGTAGGGTTTAGGTTTTATTAATCTGTCTGTCTCAGCTCTGTTTCCAATAACTGTGGTGTCATTGACCAATTCCAAACAAATTTGAAAAGGACATAAAAGCCTTAAAAATACTGCATCCCAACACATCACACAGAAAGGATTAGCTGAGTGAAATACAGAAACCATTAACATCCACCCAAGGAGGACAAAACTGCAAAGCGTATTCACTTGCTTATAAACAAAGCATTCTGTTACGGAAACAAAATGTTGACCCCTACTATTAAATAGATTTATTATGTTGTGCTTCAAAATGTCATCAGTAACAATTCTCCAGTACAATGTGTCATGACGCTATGTGAAAAATGTAGAAAAAAAGAGTCAGGAATTTGAACTGTGATCTCTTCAATCACAGGACAGTAATTTCAGATAAAAGGCCACCCCCTCCCTCTGAAGTGTCACTGTAATATAATGTTACAATACTTTAAATGTAGTACTAGGGCTGTATGGCAACAACACTAAATATTAGTGGCACAATAAGCAGCATAGTTAAGATCACACTGCGATCAAAGGTAAACTTTCTGTAACGTCTCATTCTGTAAGGTCATTAGAACAGATATGTAGCTGAGACACGTGTGAAAGGATGATGCTTGGAGGCAATGGCAGAGAAAAGGAATATTGTCATTGTGGTGGTCATCCCCTGCAATACCAGAGCTAGTTAATTATACATCAGGATGATTCATCTTTCTTCTTTTTTTTTTTTTTTTAACAAATTTCTTTGCATTTGTATCAAATACCTCATTTTAATTTCAATTTACTTTTTGTTCCTCGAGAAGCTGTGAAACCTACAGTTGCCCTGTGCCAGCAAAAGTGCAAGAGGAGCGGTACTATCGAAAGCAATTATTGTTCAAGCAACTTTGGTAAGGAAGCAAAGTTGGTTCTTTTTATCTATTCACTTGGCACTGTATTTTTAGACTCATAGGAGTTTTACCAGAGGTAGTTCTGAGTTATCATTCATATATAGGTTATGTTTTTACATCATCTTGTGGGTGTTTCTGACATTAGTATCTATGTTTCACTCGACAAATCCTTGGAAATATTCTGAAAAAGGCACTGCGTGTGTATGTCTCAAACAAACACACATTTTCCATCCAAAAAGTAAATGACAGTGTCAGACAATCTCCTACAGGAAAGTATTGATTCAGTTACTGTACTGTCATCTCATTTCTCCATAACCGGCTCATACACATTTTATGCTGCACCTGCTGACTATTCCACTGTGCAGTTTACAGACTTCCAAAATACTTTTGAAAGAAGTTATCAGGCGTGAAGTTTACAAAAACTGCTTTCCATACACAGACACAAATCACTCAGGAGAAACGACGTCTGCTGTATATTTGGATGGCACTGTCACTGCTGGTTTATCCAGTTTTGTTTCAGAGTATTTTCCTGTATTAATACTGGAAGCTCTTTTTAATCCCCTGTAACATGCCTAAAAATGAGATGGGACAGCTTTCCCCACCACCAGCCCTTTTTGTTTGTTTGTTTTAATCTGCCTCTAATTTATAGCTGATCCTATGAGATCTGAGGCAATCAATCTGCTGTTTTAGGAAGGTGGCGGCAGCTTTGCATCATTTTGGTAGAAAGCAGCCGCGGGCTGGGGCCGCACCCCAGCAGAGCGGAGTCGCTGCCGCCTGGCGCTCTCCTCTCCTCAACACCCGCCCGTTGTCATTTGCACCCAGGGTAGCCTGGCCCCAAACCAAAAGAAGCAGGGAGGGAAAGAAAAAAACAAGTCAAATATATTAATTTTTTCAGTCTTTTCCATGGCATGGGTAAGAATAAAAATATTTTATATGCACTGTGAATCACAGAATCGACTGGGTTGGAAAAGACCTCAGAGATCATCGAGTCCAACCCTTGGTCCAACTCTAGTCCGTTTATTAGATCATGGCACTAAGTGCCATGCCCACTCTCAGTTTAAAAACCTCCAGGGACGGCGAGTCCACCACCTCCCTGGGCAGCCATTCCAATGCCTGACCACTCTCTCTGTAAAGAATTTCTTTCTAATATCCAGCCTAAATTTCCCCTGGCAGAGTTTAAGCCCATGCCCCCTTGTCCTGTTGCTGACTGCCTGGGAGAAGAGACCAATCCCCACCTGGCTATAACTTCCCTTCAGGTAGTTATAGAGAGTGATGAGGTCACCTCTAAGCCTCCTCTTCTCCAGACTAAACAAGCCCAGCTCCCTCAGCCTCTCCCCATAGGTCTTATGTTCAAGTCCCTTCACTAGTCGTGTTGCTCTTCTCTGGACCCGCTCCAGCACTTCAATGTCTTTCCTGAACTGAGGGGCCCAGAACTGAACACAATACTCCAGGTGTGGCCTCACTAATGCAGAGTACAGGGGAAGGATCACTTCCCTTGTCCTGCTGACCACGCTATGCAAGTGTATCCTAATGTAAGAACGCAACATGTGCTGTTTGCAGAATATGACTGATTCCAAGTGCATTTGCTGACTTAATGAATTTAGGAAATAAGAACTATTTTATCATGCATTTCCTTTTACCATCCGCAGTTCTCTTTTGATTGACCACGGACATTCCCATTTAATTAAAAGCTCTGGATTAAAGGAAGATAAAATGTAAATTTACAAATGCCTAACCCAAAATGTGGATTATGAAGATTTGTAAAATAAATCCAGCTGCACATAATTGATAACTGAAGCTCTAACTGATCCTAGGGTAGAGTAGCTTGTTTACAAAAGGTGATCTGAGAAGAAAAGAAATTGCTAATGCTATTTACCATTCCAGTTTGATAAAGAAAGATGGCCTACAAATTAAGCTGGTCATGCCAGGAAGAAAAAGGTATCTTTATTTTCATACTGAGAGGTCTTTAGGAGATATGTCTAATCTGTAGTCTAAATTTAGCTGAAATTGGCAAATTAGTATCAGGCCTCAGATCAACATCTAGCTCCTAGGGCATTAACTATCCCGTTACTCATGTGAGGGTGTCCGAAAGCTGGGAATTCAGCTTTTTACTAGAATGTTTTCAATTCAACTTCACCACTGTTTTAAAATAAGTCATTAAAAGTGGTATCTGTTGTACTGCTGAATCGAAACGATCGAAACCTAGAACTGGGTTTGCAAAAGACTGATAAATCCTAAGAACAGTTTTGTATTTGGTCCCACCAAATGTTGTCAGTAGTGAGTTATCTAATGCAGATGATACCCACATTTTTTATCACTGTTGCCAGTATTGTTTGTTTCCTTATTATGGACTAATATACTTACCTGTTTTTTATGATGCCTCAACATGTATGTCTAAAAAATAATAAAAGTGTATCAAATGTATTTTCTTCTAGTAATAACTGGAACCGTAATCACAGCAGTAACGCGGGCTGGCAGCCTGCACGCTACAATATCAATCATTAATGTCTATAAGGAGGGAAATTTAGCAATTCAACAAGCTGGCAAGAATATGAGTGCCAAGATTATTGTTGTATGTAAGCAGTGTCCTCTCATCAGAAGAGGTAAGTACACAAATATAACTGCCTTGTGTGTTTATAAAATAAAACAGTTCTTAAAAACACTATCAGTAAAGTTACAGCAATTATTTTTACAATCAATCTAAGATCTAAATAACTAGTTATGCAGGTTTATATTGCATTTTTAAGTTTTACTTATAATGGATTAGACTCAGATTAAAGGAGTTTGAAATATATATATATATATATATATATATATTTAAACGCACGTGATATAAAGTAAAACCTGATTTAGTGCTCTCAAATAAAGCTCAGATTTTGTTTTTTCATGTAGGTATTTCGGAGTTAGTTTTCATAAACAGTTATTTAGAAGGGAAAACTGACAGCATGCTACACTAGAAAAGCCGTGTGTCACAGCAAATGACAAAAATCAATGTTTCCCTGTTGCTTCTCTCCTGAATATATTTACACATTTACTGTAGAAATACTAGTGGCATTAAGCCCACTCTATATCTGCAAACAGTCAGTATTTCTATAGCTCTCTTAAACAGTATTATACGGAGATCAATCAAGATAATTTCCAGTTAAGGGCTACCTATATGGTGTCAGCAGAAACACTGAGAATAGCTTTCATTGAAGTAACTAAGTAAAACAGAAACCAGTTTTCAGCTCTGCATCCTGAGTAAACAGGTAGAACAGGAGAACATAAATGGAACCATAGCAGGAAGCAGTCAAAATAATTTAATAAGCATCAAAAAAACCACCCTGATAACATCGGGGATACTACTGGTATTTAAGCATTCAAAGTGGGCAGCACCAAAGTGACAAATCCTTGTCAGAAAGTAGGTTTTGCTTTTACCTTTAGTTCTCTGGAAGCCAGACACCTGGCTGGGAGACATCATAATATCCTTGGTGGAACAAATGGTCTCCTTGCAGGCAGACTGCTGGCTCCAAGCCACACACTTCTGTTTCTCTTCCTAAATCCCCATGAATTATTTAATAGCCATTACTTAATATCTAACCTTTTCTGCTTATACCCCTGTAACATCACTCCTTCCCGTCTAAGGCCTTGCAAACCCCTAACCCTTCTAAGCCATAAAAATATGCAAATCCGTCTGATTTCTGCAAATCCAGGGCTTATCACACATTAAGCCCACCTTGCTTGCCTGACTGCCCCTCCATGTGTCTAGAAAATGCTCACGTCTTTTAGGGGAGGAAAAGGGAACGAAAAGACCTAAATGCATTATTCCTTAAGTGCATTATCCTGCAGGCTGAGCAAATGAGAGAATATCCAAAATGAATGTGATACTTTCCACTCTGGGTGTCAGTAGCTAAGTTATCCAGTGTTTATACTACATTCCTAGGGTCTTTCAGACTCATTTGACAATCTACATTTAATGAATATCTCCTATATATTTAATTATGTAGTACTTAGCTATATACCTGATTTTTACGTAACTGTACTTTATTACATAACAAACATGGTAAACATGAGTAAGGAAGTACATGCTTTAGGTAGGAAGGAAAAGAATGTTAGAAGGCCTTGGTAACAGAGTGCAAATGAATAGAGACCACAGATAAAGAACTATACTTACCAAATCACATCCTGGATTCCTGTCTTGTAACATCATGCTCTCCTTTGTAGGTTTAAACTACATCATCATGGGCCAGGTAGAAGAAGACGGTAGAGGCAAAGTCTTTCCCAACAGCTTTGTCATGAGTTTTAAGACTAAGAATTCAAAGATCCTAAATGCCTTGAAAAACAAAACATGTTATAACTAAACTCTGCAGCTGCATTCTATCACCTCTCTTGAAAAATATTTTTCACTTACTATAAGTCATGAAAATACAACTGAGTGTCAACACTAAGACCATGCTCCCCATTTCCCTCCCGTCCACCTAAGCACACCCTGGCACAAAGCGGTGTCCATCACATGTACCTACCGAGACGAGAACAGATCCTCCTAAGTCTTAAAGCTGAAGATTTGCAGCACAGCCATCTGATCTCAAACATACCAAATTCCAGTTACTTGGAAGCTGTTAATTTATAAGTGTCCAGTTTTTTAAGGAGTTGTGTATGTAAAATAAGAATTTTAAGTGCAATATTTATAGTAACTCACTTTAACTTAGCTTTTTCTCTAAAGTTGTTTTATTACATGGATTTCTGCATTATTATCTGTGCTTAATAAAATATTTTAAGATTAAATCATACACCAAGTAGTTATTCATTATGTATGAAGTGGGGCAGGCTGAAAACAGAAACTCTTATTTGATCATTTACATGCTTTCGATGGTTTGGGTCTTGCACGGTGTGACTGACACTACTCTTCTTGCTGATTAAGGGCCTGGTTTTTCTTCCATTGAAGTCAGTGAATCATTGATGTTAATATGAACTGGATTTACTCTTCAAAGAATTAGACAATTGTATAACAGCACCATACTTTTCTCTACTGATGACTATAATCTATTTAGTAAATGTCACTATTATGATGCATTAGGTAATTAAGGAGGAGGTAAGAAGGAATTAATTTAGTGGCAGTAAAGTACATGTGTAAATAGTTTAAAGTCTTGTCTCTACTGTGAAAGGATGGACAATACAACAATGTTCAGTCTGGCACCAGTAGTATAAATAGGAGCCTGTCTGTCTCATTTATTTCATTCCTATATGCAAAAGGATAAGGGAAGGAACAGACTGGAAGCAGTTACACGATGTCATAATGTTAAGAGATCTTTGTCCTGTCTGTCAGTTGTACAGAGTTATTTGATACTTTGAAACTGAAAGGCTATAACCAAAGACAGAGGAATATGAACAGGTTATAGGTGAAGATTAATACTGACAAGTTGAAGAACATTTTGGTCAAAAGCAGATATGAAATACATGCTTTTCCAACTGGATAAAACTGGAGCACTAACAGGAATGATATGGATGGAACAAAACCTAAGAGTACTTGCTTTCCTTGTGTATAAATACCATAGCAGAGTTCTGATAACCTGTAACCACAGGCAGGAAGCTGTACTGAGAGCCCCAGTGCTTACTCGAAGTACTAATGGCTTATTTCAGTAGAGGGATGTGGATTGCCGTTCTCCTGCTGTTGCTGCCTCTCCCCTGTGACAGCCGAGCAGCCGCAGCACCGCCGGGCCGGCTGCTGCAGCGGGAGCCCGGAGCGCCCAGCCCGAGCCCAGAGCGCCGAGCCGGAGCCCGGAGCGCCCAGCCCGAGCCGGCAGCGCCCAGCCCGAGCCCGCAGCGTCCAGCCCGAGCCCGCAGCGCCCAGCCCGAGCCCGCAGCGCCCAGCCCGAGCCCGCAGCGCCCAGCCCGAGCCCAGAGCGCCCAGCCCGAGCCCGCAGCGCCCAGCCCGAGCCCGCAGCGCCCAGCCCGAGCCCGCAGCGCCGCACGGCTCCCGCGGCGGCCGCCCCGCAGACGGCCCGGGCTGCGCTCTGCTGAGCCGCCCAACAGCGCTTCGCTGTGGAAATGACAGCAACATTCCTCTGCAAAGCAGATCAAATTCTGTAACTTAAAGAATTTTAAATGGCAACTTTGATTTTCCAGTATCGATTCCTATGCAGATTAAAGGGTTTTGTGGATGGTGCTCTCCGCATTCCTCAGCAGCAGCCTGGGGAGCAGCAACGTGGAAACCATGCTCGGAACTGTCTCGAACTACAATGATCTATTTTTATTTGTGATGACATAACCATCTGTCACATAAGTTTTTTCAGCGAGGCAAGGAGTCTGGCAGCTGCTCCTCTCCTCCCCCAGCCGGTAAGCAGGGAAAGCTCCTGCCTGTTCTTCTCCACATGCCCTTCAGACCAGTTTCTTTCCCAAATAGCAGCACTGGCAGCAGCCGCCCTGCGACAGGGAATGGGAGCCAGGACTTAGCAGAATGGGGCCCATTTTCTCAAGTAAGGATCGGTTACGAAACGTAGGTAACAACTATTACAAGTTTTTAAAAGCAGACATAGTGACTGTAAACTCCAGACACTAAAAATACAATCTGCAACCAAACAGAATCAAAATTATCTGAAATACAATTTCTGAAATAATTGCAACAGAAACAATAATCAAAACCATAGTTCAGGAAGAGCATAGAGTAAGCTGTCTTTCAGTAATGAATGGTTCTGACCTTTCTGCTACAAATGGAGATACCATGAAAACTTCCATCTCGATTTTTCGTTCCTGGAGGCAAAGTTAGAGCTAAGACAAAACACACATTCACATGAAAGAAAGGAAAAATTAGCATTCCGCAGTGGTGTCAAAAAAACCTTTCATGACTTGCACTAAGATTTGTACAAAGAAATTCTGAATCCTATAGCCAAGTAAGGTCCCGCGTCTCCAAACTTTACTTTTCTTTTTTACTTCCTAGTTTAAAGAAAGTATCACAAACATGTAAAATTTTGTCTCTGTGCATGTCCAGAAGGGAAGTATCAGAGCCCCAACATCTGCAGACAACCTCTGGAACAGCCGGTATTACATTGCCAAACGAGAAAGCAATGACCTGTTTAATATGTGTGAAGCAGGAAAGTCTAAATGATAAGACAAGATTGACCAAATAGTACAAAGCACTCTGGACTGATGAGCAGCAAAGTAGATGGGAAGACTACAACAGCTTTCAAACGAAGCAGAGATGCAAAATGTCATACAACTAAGGTACTATAGGGAACAAACTTCTCTGTCTCTGCTATCACTTTATACATATATATTTCCATGGATAAATAAAAACTCTGCAACTCCCACATGCAATCCAACGCCCCCTAGAAGTGCCTTGAAAAGAGACAGTTCTGTGTCAGGGCACGTGTACTCTGTAGTAGAACAGAGTGCCACGTGCGATGACCAGGCCAGCGCTGAGGGACTCTGCTTAACGTACTGAAAGCAATTAGAAATAGCGACATTAGCATGCTGCTTCGTACAGATAACAAACCCACCTTCCCAGGAGAACTATGAGTGGGAGCCGAGCGCCAAGTGACCAACACCGCATCTGGAATCCAATCTAGCGTGTTTGGAACGGCACAAAGCCACTGAGATGAACAGGATGGTTCCACAAGGAAAAACGGTAATAACACACTAACACCAGCTACCTTCCTCAAACTTACTATCTTAACATGACAAAGAAAGTACTTTTAATAGGGTACCTGATACAATGTGTTTCAAATACAACTAATATTAATACCACCATATTTTTCTAAGAGCTTTTATTTGTCTGCTTCCTTGCTTGGATATACATAACGTACACAGCACATACTTTTTATGTTGGAGTATTATTCAAACATGAGATCTGAGTCCAAATACAAAATTCAGTGATCTCCTTTGCTTTGAACACAAGAGGTTAGCTTCTTATTCACGTGAAAAGCCAACAGACTTATCAGAATACCTCCATAAGACTTCTGGAAGCAAAGTATTAAACCCTAGTTCAGATATACATAATTTCATAGTACAGAAAATATATTACCTTTACAAGAAAGAGTTTTGTAAGAATTCCTCCAAAAAAGTAAACATTCATGTAAGCCTCCACTCTTATCAACCTCCCCAAATCAATTGTGGTCAAAGACCACTATGGCTACCTGCGCCTTCTGGACATAAGACCATTTTAGAAGAGCACCATCATAACAGTAAAATTGTCAATCAATCCTTTAGCTGTCATAAATATACTTATTTCATACCTAAAATACAGGAATCTCACATTTCTCAATTACAATTTGTCAACGTGAATTATATGTAAGCATATAAAGCCATATAGGACCCTCTAGCACAGAAAATCCACAAAGCCCTTACTGTCCATTGTAAGCAAAGTCAAATCACAGGTTTTCACAAAACACAGTATTCCTGACACCAAAAAAAAAAAGTTTAGCTTGGCAACAACTGTGGGTAAAAAAAAAAAGGAAAAAAGAAAGGCAAATTTAAAAGTAGGATATGTAAAACCTGCCTGAAGCAGGCCCTTCTTAACTACAGCTGTCCCATGAGCAGATACAAGGCGTGTTCTCAGAAAGACGTGCACAGTGTCCCACAGGAATTGTTCAGCATTGCAAACAACAGCACTCAGTGCTCCCCCTCGTTTTTGTTAAATCACAGGTTTTGATATTTCAGATAATTTATCATCCAGATTTTAAAACCCCAAGATGTTAAATTTTAAAAGTTTACGGATTAGTTTTAAAATTCTGTTTCCAATCTTAACATGTATAGTAAAACATAGTTTTGAGGCACTGCTGAAAAATCCAAGCAGGAATTGATGGTCTTACATATAACCATAAATATTCAAGAAATGGTTGGTCTATTTTGAGGTCAAACTGTGAATGTTCTCATGAAAGGGAAGAGCCTTGATGATTCGATTTTCTGTAAGTGTTAGCATACAGTCCAGGGTAACATACAAAACTTGGCACTAGAACTGCCTCTTTCAGAGCCAAACAGTCTTCTCATGCACTGTAACCTACAGTCAAGCATAATTTCCAACTGTGCTGGAAATTTTCTATTATTCTATATCTGACTTTTCTATTAAAAATATACATAGGCTGGATTTTTGTCTTAAAAAGCCTATCTTCTCTCACAACTTGAAAAACAAGTATCAAAAAGGAACAGCCAGCAAAAATAGAAGAAATAAACACGTTGTGCTAGTTATGAAGCTCTGACACCTGGCAGCCACAGTCTGAGGAACATTAAAAAAATCCTATATACAAATTTTATATACACACTAAAAGCTTAAGAAAATTACTATATCTGGGTTTGCATTTATTTCCACCAATTCTGCATCTAGCTGCAGCTCATGCAAATGCATTTTCAAATGTATTATTGTGCAATAATCATCTTTTCTATTTGGTCAACACTTCCATCTCTAGGTATCTAAAAGTACAAACTTTTTGTTTAGAAATTAGGCCTTAGTTTCTTGGATAAAACATAGCATATTTAGAAGTTCGAAAGCCAAGCAGGTCTCTCATTTCATTTCGGAATTTTGACAAGTCTTGCCGCAGCTCATTCAGGTTTTCCACAGTTGCCTGATCCGTGCTTTGCATCTTCTGTCTCATGGACGTCAAGTAACGGTGGACTAAGCAACACATCACCTTTTGATAATTCTCATCTCTCTTTTGCTTCAGATTTCTCCATTCCTTTAAACAAACATTACACATTTACTACGCAGAAGTGATTTTTGAGCCTTAAAGCCGGTATACAATTCTACAGAAAATAAATATGAACAAAATAACAAATAAGGCTATTTTAAAAATACATCCTGATGCACAAAAAGGTACAATGCATGTCAATTGCCAGCAACATTTAAATTATATTATCATTTACTGTACCAGTAAAAACTGAAAATTTTTAATCTATTTGGGTTGGTAATCATCCTATAAGCAATTAAGAGTTCCATAATCCTGAATGCTTGTCAGTACCCATACCATGAAGTCTTTGAATTTAGTTTATTTAATGCTATTTTTGTCAGCAAGAACATGCAAAATTAGTATGCAAAATTACAGGGTACAATAAAAATGTTTATTTAACAAAAAAATATCCCTTCCCCAACAATGACAGGCTTCAGTGATCCTTTTTGGTTATTTATTTTGACACTTCTCTAACATGCTTAGAGCCAATTACTTTCCCCAAAGAACATTCTAACCTCGCCATTTTTGAGATTAGCACATACTGCCTTGAGGTTACAACGAGTTTTCAATCAAGCAAAGCCTTTTTCCAGACTATTTCTGGAGGAACAGAGGCTTAGAGGAAACGGGGTTGAAATTCCCCAAACAGAAAGTTAATAGAAACTTACTTAAGTATTATACACATAGGTAACATTTATTTATATTTTGGATGCACCACACATTATTCTATAATTCCTATTTATCTTAGTAGCACTCACCATGTGTCAGGCAGCTTCACGCAGCAATTTGCTGATTCATTTTAGCAACCAGCACCTTTCCAGCTTCAGAGCCTACAGCTTTCCCAATCATTTCTTACCTTTAGGCTGTTCTGACGTTTCACTTTGCCACTTGATGTATGAGAACAGATCCATTTACTGAGACTGTTGAAAAGATAACAGATAGTCTTGGGAGAGGGAATGACATTGAAAGGTGGAGGTAGCGTGCATTTGTCATCGAAGTAGCTAAGCCAAAGCTTGGCACGAGCAAACTTCCATTCCTTATCTTCATGATTCTAAAGCATCAGAAACATTAACAGAGATCAGAAGCAAAACTATTAGCAGGTTAGTTCGTAAGTTTTATGTTATCATACCTTAAAAATTGACTGTTATTCAGCTTTGATTATATAGTATTTTAATATATAAATTATATAGTATGTTAATAAATTTGTAACTAACATTAAATAATTCAAATACAAAAAAAAAATCTCTTCAATTCACTATATACTCTGGTGTCGATAAAAACTTCAGCTATGAAGGTATAAATCCCCTACCAAATGCCCAAGCCCCACACCTTATCAAGAACAGCATCTTGGTTTGAACAGCCATTTTATCAAGACATTGTTCAATTCCCAGAGGGCCAAAGCCTTGCACATGTTCATCACGCAAAGTACCCATTTTATTTGGATCAAAGTAAATTAAAAGTTCATATTTGAAGGAAAGATGCGTCTTTTGAGCTCAGAGACAGAGCTCATCCATGTAGGTCTGTAAATTAGTCCACACAGTGTAGGAAGAAATTTGTATAAAATCCAAAGATACAGCTAGTAATTATTGGAAATTAATCAGAAACCACTTACCGCTATCAGCTGGAAACTTTTATGAAGCATTGCCACAAGGAGCTTAGTTAATACAATCACAACCACCACATTGTAGGTACCAACAATAACAGCACCCACAAAAGACTGTAATTCTTCACCATAGCTAAAACGTGTGACAAAGATTGCTACGTGTGCCAGGGAGAATATGTACCAGAACAGAGCAAAACATGTGCCAATAAACCTACAAAGAAAGAAAAAATAGTATGGTTAGGTAAAGCAAACACTTCATGTAAATTCATTTGATGTTTACTTCAAGTAAATTCAAGTTCAGTGAAAAATTCCAGTTTTATTTAATTACTAGGAATTAAGGGCTGGAACAATACAGCTGTTTCATAGATAACAAACTCACGAGTGGAATGTGTCATTGCTCTGTTGTTCACAGAAAATCCCCGCACAGTCCTTTTCTTCATTTACAGTAAATCCTTTATCATAAAGTTGTGTCAATCCAATTGTGAACGAGAACAAGACAAGAAGAAACATGCCCAGAAATTTTCCAAAATCTTGTAGCATCTGTCCCATTGAAATCTGTGAAGTAGATTTATTTCCAGTATTAGTAAATCATGTCGTTATTTTTGTTCGTACTCTCTCCTTCAGCTTCTAATCGAGGAAAACATATCTATTTACATTTTCAATGTTTTACTTAAAATTTAAGATGCTAACCAGACCTCAAAATCAGCAGGTATCCTTGTACCATTTTTCAGTGAAAAATTCCTGACGTTAAAAGAAAATTTATGTAGTTTTAACATCACTTAATAAGTTAATTACTTTCAATTAACCATAAGCAACAGTATGCACACCTTACTCTTTATTTGTAATCCCAATGGTAATAAAGAACTCACAAGTCAGTAGATAAAAGCAGTAAATGAGACGCACTTGAACATCAATACCATCATAGAAGTTAAGAAAACACTTCATAAGGATACTGAATTAATCAAAACATTTGGAATCATAATTCATCAAAGCCCATTTGCAGAACACAGAATTAATTCACTGTATGTTTTATATAAGATTTTAAACATACACAATGTAGGTGTGTAAGAAAATAAACACTGAAGAGTGTAAAATACAGAAGATATGACATGAAATTCAGATAATTAGTTTCCACTTCAGAATATCCTACACAGAAGCTTGCAACAGTATAAATACATCTTTTAAAAAACAATCATGATTGTACATCTTTCCAACACAGAAAGGACCTTGACTTAATTTGTCATTAAGCACGATTTTTTAAACAGACACAGCATCAAAATTAGAGCATTTCAATTACTCTTCCTACAAACTTCTTCAGAGAACAATATACTGTTATAAACAATGCAAATAACAAAATGGGGTCAGGCAAATCTAATCATCTATATAAACCAGTGTGTGGAAAGCCTAATCCTATATGAATCACAATCTGTACCAAATCCTAGTCCAGAATTGTATCACTGGTCAGGTTTTGCAAGTATAATTTTACTGTGAGATGAAGCACCAGCTCCTGCTCCCTCCCACGCTACTGGAAACTCACTGAGTATCCCTGTTGTACAGCAGCTCCTGGGTCTTTGCGCAGTTTGCCACAGACATGGAGAATCGGCAACTGCAGGCAGAGCTATGCAGTAATTATTTCGTTTGGTCAGAGGATGAGTGTAATCCCCATGATAATTTCATCTCATCTGTCCTTTCAAAGAAAAAACCAAACCCCTACACAAAACATTTACCGTTTAACTCACACATGGTTGCAGGCAAGAGAGACAAAGTAGATGAAACAGAAATGTACAAATGGTCCAAACTGCCCCAAACTGTTTTGCCTGGAATAGAGTGTCACAACACAGCCCAAATACCAGTTGCTCTCTTCATATAGTCATGCTATTCCTTTTTAAGTATTTATAATTTCTAAGCTTTTGAAAGCTAATGATCTAATCTAGGGAAATATTACTTGATCTGCTCTTAATAATAAAAAACCATGACACACAGCCAATTTACAAATCTGTATTAAAATGGGTTTTATTAATCAATAAGTGAAGTAACTGAATGCTTAAAAATAACTCTAATAGCTAAGAGAACATAGTAACTGCCTTCACCCCCGCCAGGCTGTGGGGTTTCCATGCCATATTTCATTACCACCATCTGAACTCTGTGACCTACTTTCAGAAAATACTGTAAGAGTTGTTGCACAAGCTATACTGGCCAACAGTAATAACATAAGCTTCAGTGTGCCACTGAATGGGGTGACTGTTGACTGTTTTTATTTACTTGGGAAATTTCATAACACAGCCTCCTAATAAAAAACTTGTGAAAGATCTAGTACATAAATAAATATCCACATTAAACAGTGAATCTCTTTAAAATGTGCAGAGACTTCAGTGTTCAATCAATTTGTATAACAAATCTGATGCTTACTGCAACACCAAAGCTTAAGTATTTTTTTCAAAGTATTTAAGTACAGTTCCATTAAAAAAATGTATAAAAGAAAAAAAAGTAAAAATAATTAACGGCAACACAGCCAGAGAGAAAAGGAAAAGAAGTAAACCAAACAAAACCCTATGAGGAGAAACAGGCATCTTCCAATAATATTAAACTGGTTATAAGAACTATGAACATTCTTTTTAAAGCACTTTTTAAGATGATTTTTAGAAGACCAATTTAACAAGCAATTATTTTTCTTTTCTGTATGAAACAAAAATATTGTAAAAGATAATTATTTGTGCAGCAAGATCAAACACTCTGACTCATTAAAATGAGCTGGACCTTCGAGCTGGAGGTTTTCAGCTAGATCCTAAAGCCTTCATACAAGACCTAATGATGTGAGCCAAAACTATTTACTTCAGAACCTCCTTCAGTAAAGCTCCAGCTGCAGAGCAAGAGTTTAAAAAACTGCTGCTCCCAAATACTTATTCTGCCTTTGTGCAGATCATCCTCTTGCCACAAAGCTCTTAAAACCAGTCCTGTGCATTAGAAGAGAAGACAAAGCACTGATTTCAACTATTAGGACAATTCCATCAGTATAAATCACTGGATGATGACCTTATTTATTCCAAGCATCTTTTCATTCAACAGATACTTGCAAACCCAGTGATGATGTTGACAACCAACTATATTAACTAAATCGTATCACTATCAGGGGAAAAATAACTAAAAAAATAAACAGAATCATCGGAACAAAAAAGCAGAGACTTGTCTGATCTGATTTATCATCATAACCCTCCCAGAAAGGCCAAAGAAGCTGGAAGAATGCTGACACAAAGCTTTTCTCAGTGAGCTCCGCTTTTAATAACAGGTACTTGTTTGTAAGGGCTTTTCCCTGGCAAAGTAACGAAATCAGTCAGTGCTGAAGACTAAAGCTGAACAGATAAACCAAAGAAAGGCCAAAAATGTTGCTAGTAGAATAAGAGGTGACTTCTACTCACAATATTTTTTAGAAGGCTGCTTTCTTCCTCCTTCTAATCTAAAAAAGGATTGAGGGAGGTAATTGCATCTGAAATGCGATGTCTTAATAATAGTACAGGCTCCCTCCCCTACCCTCAAAAGTATGAGACCTTCTGTATCATTGCACCCTTGGGTCCACCAAGTCCCTTCCAACCCCAGCCATTCTGTGATTCTTATAACTGGCTATAAATAGATTACTGTTTCAATACTCTTGAGAGATTTATATTTTTCAAATCAATTCAACTCTATATTTAACTTCAGTGAGATCACAGGCATAAAAAGGCTTTTTTGATTACTATTCACTTGCTACACATCTCATTCTTCTATCTTTCAGAGAGAAATTAGGACGGTCATTTGCATAGAACTTTACCGAAGAACCTGATCGTTACAGTTTTCGAACTGCAGACATTTATGTAGTCTGTTAAGCTAAGAACACATGAAAACAGTATAGGTACAGTTATCATGGGAAAAAAAATACTGCTAGAAAGTGAACTACACTAGGTCTTCCACTCTTTTTCTTACCTTTTCCATCTAAATCAGTAAGCTTTACACGAGAGATTAAAAAAACAAACTTCAATACAATAGTACTTCTTTCTACTTTTTACTCTTTCTTACTTTAATTTGGCCTTTTTCTCTTTTCTGTAAGACTTCATAGCAAATTAAGATCAAGTTTAATATTTTATATTCACCTGCAGTGGTCCCAGAATAGAGCTGGTTGTGTACATGAAGAAGAGACGCAGGTAACTAAGAACATTAGCAAAAGCAAAAAGACCTTCTGCCACCAGGGTAGGATGGAACGCATCCCAGTCCTTCCTTTCAGCATAATCATGAAACTGCAATGTAAAAAGGACAAACTGAGATCACTGATATTGTAAATACAGGCAGGCACCGCTCCCTACTTCTGCCTCCAGAACAGGCAATAGCATAAAAGAAATTAACACATACGAGTCATAGATGGCTTACTGCTTTCAGATATCTCACTCTTTTTAGAAAAGACATTTTAAAAGCCATTCCAGGGGGAGCCAGAAATCAGATGATTTAAATTCAACACCTAACTAATGTACCCATGCAATTTCAATGTAGTGACAGCTGGTCTTAACCAGCTTTAGAAAGATATAGAAGTACTTAGGATCTGGGGTTCCTTCAAGGCATTTTATGAATGACTACAGAGAAGGGGAGTCACAAGTAAACTTGGTGTAAACACACCCCAAAAGAAACCCACTAGGTACTATTCAGCTATTCATGGAATAATCCACAGATCCCTACCTTTCGGTTTGGCTGAAAATATCCAGCATTTATATTACCAGCTTCTGATCTCTCAAAATGGATGTTCAAAAACTAGTGAACTCAAAGTTGCTCTAAAATAACTTGCCTGAAACTGTGCTGCACAAAGATGGCAAGAAACATGGATAAACATGTTTTTATACATTGCAATTGCATGTGTACAAATCCTTCTGTTACAGAGACTCATCCTTACTTCTTACAGCTTCAGTGTCTAAAATATGGACCTAAGATGTAAACCAAGCATTTTATTTGGTTTTGTAAATAATTTATAAAGTATAAAAATATTTTTTGCCATGTAAAAGTGGCAAAAAAGCCATCATGTGCCTGTTGCACAGGACAGGAGTCCTGCATCTTCAAAAAGGTTACAACTTAAATTAGTAGCAAAAGGTTCTCAGCAAAGGAACTACTACTGTAGACGTGCTGGTTGAAAAGCAAATGGTTGGAAAGGCAGCCCAACATGGTATTCTCTATTTTTTTCAAGAAATGAAGCTTTCTTTTCCAAAGAATTACCAGCCTCTGAATCCAGGCAAGGATAGGGAAATGAGCCAAACACCGAGCTGGGAAGAACTGAACCAGTTTATGTCCCTCCCAGCTGCCAGACAGCTGTCAGCTCACAGTCTGCAACACAAAATAATGGTGCTACTGCACTGCCTTGAATTTTGCCAGAACATGCATATTCGATGGGTCTGGCAGGTTGCCATATGCTGTGCAGCTAACAGCACATGCAACAGAATGGGAATGATAATTTTCAAAACTTGTATCTCCAATTAAATCCAGATGGCTTCTCAAAGAGAAAAGACAAGGCTTCTCTATGGCCTTTGTGCTTTTTTCCTTACAAAAAAAAAAAAAGAACAAACCAAGCAACCAAAAAAACTCTCACCAAACAAAAAACAATAAATAAAAAACCCCAAACGACAACAACAACAAAAAACCCCCAAAACAAAACACCAAGTCCAAACACATCCACCTATGACATCTGAGCATATGTAATCTAAAGCTTAATAAATTTTTCTGTAACAAAAAAGCATTAGACAATCTAAACACAGAGATTACTATTAGCTTCCTACAGAGTACTGTTCTATGGAATCGGGGGTACTCAAATGCCAAATCAGATGAGCTGTATGGGGAGATTTCCCCAAATGCCAATCCAAGCCGTTTGGAAGAGCAACCAGTTCTTACGAGGAAGGCAGCTGCCCTGTTTGGGGTCCCTGAGTACTTGGAGATGTCTTGATGCTTTTTCTAACCCCCTATTTGCCTCATCAACTTCTCTTGGAAGCCCAAGATGCAACAAGACCAGCAATCTTGACAACTACATGGCCTAGATCACATAGAACACAACTCGGAAGCTTACACTGTATCCACGTTATAGGCTATTACTAAAGGTACACTTAACTACAACACACCACAACTAACATACCACACGTAACATATCTTCACATATTTTGCAGCAATGTGCTAAATTTATATTTGCCCAGTTGGTCCCAGAGGAGCTTTGCACCTCTGAAGATGGGTGCTCACCTTGTTATGGGCAACTACTTTGAGAGCAAAAGTTGCCAAATATAGAGAATTCATGACAAAACTAAGCTGATTACGGGATTCTTCTAAAAAGTCTTCTAAACCATCATACCAGAGTCTTTTAACATCCGACCACACCATTCCTGCAGGAAAAATAAAACAACCAAACACCAGGGAAGTCAAGCCATTGCACTGAATAGATATTATTTTACAACTAAAGCACTTTTAACTGGCTTTTGTAAATGATATTTTAGCTAACAGAAAGAAGTAATTAAGTAGATTTACTAAAAGCATTGCATTGGATTAAAAGCATTAATCATAAGGCAACAGAATGTTTAAGCTTTTCAAACCTACTTTCCAGCTAGGAAACACATTCTCCAATAAAAAAAGGGCTTGAGAGGAAATGAAAAGCACTATAGAAAGCATTACATTTCTGTATGAAGTATCAAGTGTTTCTCAGAAGTGTGTGTTACTGAAATGATCCAAAATGTAGAAATTTTTCCTAACTTAACTGTCATTAAATAACATTAGCAGCAAAAAGAGACCATGACTTAAGATTGCAAAAATCAAAAGTTTGACTTAGAGCAACATGCATTTAAATATTCAGGATCCTTATAACAAACTTAATTTTAGCATTGTTAACCATGTCTGGCTATGTGGAAAAATATAGTTGCTAAGATTTTTACTGAGTGAATGTCTCTTACAGACTTGACATTTTTATAAAATTTGAAAGGACCATTAGATGAAATATAATGGCACCTTTGATTTCTACGAATAATCAGTTATTTAATGTTTTTTGAGTACTTCAGATTTATACTACTATATTTAGGACAAGAAGAAAAGCAGAATATGTGTAAATGGTAGTTAAAAACTGTTAGACTTGGTTTAGCTTTAGAGACTTTGCAATTTTTCTAAAACTCTGGCCCAGTAAGAACAAGATCCAGCAAATGGAAAAAAAATCAGATACTTATATATGACTTTATTTGTTCAACAAGTTTTCCTGCAATGTTGGAAAGCCTATTAAAAAAAAAAAAGGCATGCTGTGCGCAGTTCATTAGAAGACTTATATCAATCTCTCTCCTTCCTGGTTATAAAGAAAATATTTCTAAAGCACAATCTCTGTTCCCTTCCATATGATCATCATGTATTTTACAGTAAACTTGTCACAGAATCAGTAAAAAGAGCTGAAGAGGTAGAAGATGCTATAACTGATGTTATTTACACATACAAGAATTTGAGTTCCCTGTTGTTTATTTTGCTAGGGAAGACACTTGAATGATTTAAGCTCAATAACTTCAAAAAGAGAATTACTGTATTCATGATTTGGAAAGTTAATCTAGCAGAACACAAAACCAGCTGCTAACTAAGTATTAGAAATTCTGTTGTGGCTGTTTTGACATTGATTGTTAAAAAGTATTTTAATGGGACTATGCAAGACAATAATGCAGGTAAATCCTTATTACTTGGTTCTTTTTATTCCAGTCGATTTTGTCACACATTTTCTAAATTAATTGCTTTTCAACAGTACAACATGTGATTATAAAATACACATTTAAGCTATAAATGCAATTCCTATTTAAAAAAATCTTAAGATTAAATAATGTCAAAAATAACCTGATTTTAATAATTAAGTTACTTATAGGTCACTTTTCAATCTTATCTGAAATCCACCTTAAAATACTACATGAAGAAAAACAAAATGTTTCTACAGCCTTTCATTAAAATTTCCAAGACCACCTAATGACACTCTTTCCGTCTACTTTAGATTTGATGGAACAAAAGAATTTCTAGAATCAGATATTGAATCTCAAACAAAGGAGGAGTCTGTAACACTCACTTGTACTCAACATTTGAAGCTTTCAAGTTTAAGACCTGCATGTGTTTGTGTGTGGGCTACTTGCTATTTCCAAAATCTGCATGAACTACCCAACAGTTTTAATGCAGCCAAACAACAAAAGGAACCACCATTACAAAAAGCCCCACCATAGAATAACAAATAAGCCACTCACAACTACTTAGATAAAAACTGTGGTGTTTTCAACTATATCATTGCTTTTTAGAAGTCCAGGCAACCAAATTATACATATCTAATTACCTTAAAGTAGAAATTCCCATGAATTTATTTACTAAATTTTAATGTAAAAACAACACACACCAAACAAGCAAAAACATGTTAAAAGCTTTTATGAATTTCCAACCAAGACAGAAGTTCATGAGTACTCAACAAAAATTATACCTGTGCTCCCTCTACTGCATCAACCAGAATTAACATGCAGTTGTTCGGGTACAGTTATGATAATCAGTGACAATGACACATAGAACTGGAAAGTTATATGGGAAAATGACACTCGTTTCTGTGTTTTAAAACAAGGATGAGAGAAACACACACCTTCAATTTATTAGACTAAGATGAAGCATGTGGGCATACGTATGCACACAAAAGCATACAGCATATGTACTTGTTTCTTTAAACAACGGGCCAACTCTGCAACAAGTCCAAATTCTATTATTACTTTTCAAATCAAGCACTACAGAATAGTCATGAAAGACCAAGCTGATACTTACTGTTGATGTGACACTTCTATTACAGCCTACAAAATTCTCTTTGATACTTCACTTTCTGTGATAACTAGAGATTGTTCCAACACTTCACATCCCTTCCTCAAAACATGTTTTGGGTTGGTGGGGTATTTTGTTTGTTTGTTTTGTTTTTCCCATAACAATATACTCCCCAAAGAGTAAACTTCAGTGGAGCAATAAGTAATATGCCAATTTCATAAGAAGGTAGTACAACTCATTATAGTTTGATCAGTATCTGCAATCGTCATGCAATCTACTGAAATCATACATACCTATCAGCCATATTATCAGGAGATAGTCTATTCTCTCAAGGGCTGGTCCCATTGTATTCTTCTTATTCTCATTGTAGACAAGGGAATACAAATTAAGTAACAACAGAAATGTGAAATACGAAGCTCCATGAATAATAAACTTCATAAAAGGAGTGTGAATTATTCGACCTACTCGAGATTTAGGGGCTAACAAGTAACACAGGGACAAAACCGGCCAGAAAATGCCAACCATCAAAACAGTCAAAATTTTCTTGCATGTGTGCTTGCGTCGATAGCCCGCCATCTGGCCAAACCATACTGTGTTCAGAAACTGCTGGCAGTTAGACTGAGCCACAAACTAGGGGAAGGGGAAAAAAACAGAAAACGAAATAAACAATAAATCAGTCTCAGGTTTCTTAATCATTAACTTTCATTATTATTAATAAAATCAATTTTCAAACTACGCGTAGTCACCAATGAACAGGAAAAGGCAAGAATTTTAAGCTGAAATAGTTATAAGACAACAGAAGTTCTATGGACCTATTATGATCATAAGCATCCAATATTTTAATATCATACTAAAGCCAGCAACTAAACATGAATTATACATACTGGATTTTTAATGGTTTTCAGGTTAAGAATGAGTTTTGATTTATAATTGCTTATAAATCTAGCATATAAATAACATCATACCTCAGAGAGCTTCATTGTCGGTTGTTATAAAATACAGTGATCTTATCTGAAGAGTAAGATACTGTTATTGCAAAATAGTATCCACATTGTAAAACACACCACCGTGTAAGATGAGGACCGAAGCGACCAAGCAGTTTTACACATATCAGTTCTTAAAATCATTATGGCTCTATTCACCAGGGTTAATTTTAAGTCAGAATAAGCTATGTCGTATCAGTCACTCAAAAGAAGATAATTTCATTCTGAAGGTTATGTGAAATATGCAAAGGTAGTTTAAAATTTCAGATGCTTATTTGCATGGAGTTATAAAAGAACATATTTCACTAGAAGATGGTTTGTCATGTCACTTAAAAAATATCAACAAAAAGAACCTTGATATTATAATCGCATTTCAGAAAGCACCATGACAAACTGTCTCCATAGTTCACTTGTCAGAAACAAAACAAATTCCTCAAAGATACTTTCCTCATACCACATAAAAAAATGTTATTCTCCAACCACTGTGGTAAAAACAAACTATGCTCAAAACCAGAACATCTGAAATGTTTCATTATTCTTGTTTAATGCATACCAAAAATGTGTAATGCTGGTTCTAGGATATTCCGTAACTACAACTTTCAAACACTATGTATTTTAACAGTTTCACAAACAGTTTAAGGCTAAATACATACAACAGAATTATAATGCCTTCTGCAAATGCTAACTAAAAATGGATTCTGCATGGAAAGGAAACGTTCTCTCTGTCTCCTGGTTCTTGTACCAGAATCCTCCAAATACCCACTTGTCTTCTAGTACAGCAAAACTGGAGTTATAATTTGTTAACGGATAAAGACAACAATGACTTACTGCATGAAAGAAGTTCCATACTGATGGCACGAAAGGCGCCACTATTCCAGAACAGAGGCGCCATTCAGTTATACCCGCACAGGTCTGACATAATTACTGAACAGCACAGACGAGGCCTGAGCCAAAGCTGAACAGCTAATGACAGGCAAGAAGATGATAAATGATGTATGGCACCTAAGGATCTGTGCCTCCCTAGGCAAGGATTTAATAAGGATCTGAACAAATAATGGCCACTATGAGAGCTGTTCCTAAGAGAGCAGTCTGTAGTCCAATGCAGAAAATACTGAATTCTTCACCACAGTAAATACTGAAGAAACACTCAGTATCTCGCAATATAATTTCCGTTTCACATGCAGATGTCCTGTGTATTACCACCTCTTCTATAATTCTTGAAAATTTATTTCCACTTCTATGTCTAGAGGCAGAACAAACAATTAAATTAATTACTAGCAAAATATGATACAGAAATCTAATTACTGCAAAGACAAACCTCTTTTTGATTATACTTGATTGCAAGTTTTAAGCGGCTTAAGTTCATCCTTTCTTCCAACAATCCTCGCTTGTCTACGTGTTCATCGCTAGATGTGTGATTCAGAATAACTTCCAGCTCCCGTGAATTCCGTGCTTGGGCAAGCAAATCTTTAGCAAAGGTTTTACACTGTTGAGCTAGCTCCTCATAATCATTTCTGAAGGACACAGAAACAGTACATACTATTACACTGCTCATATATATTTTCCATCAAATCATTAACTGTTTTTGGTTGGGATTGTATGTTATGTTATGACAGATTTAAAAAAAATAAAAACCAAAACCAAACAACAATCATGTCAAAGTCCAAGCATTCCGAAGGCAATTCCAAGTAAGTTTCACCATGTAACATAACAATTACGCTTCAGTTTAGTTTGCAACCCCACTAGACAGAATAAAAATGAGAAATTACTTGCAGTATACAAATTCTTATGAGTTTCATATAAAGAGTTAAAGGTTAGAATTATTTTCAGGAGATGAGAAAGCATAGTAGTCACAAAACATCGCGCTGGGAAGTTATCATGTGGACTTTCCACTTGGAAGTTACTTTGAGTTTGCGTTACTTTGAGTTTTGAGTTTTGCGTTACTCCTGTCATCTGAAAATTAAAGTCTATTTACTGAATACTATTTATTCATACAATAAACACAAGAAAATAAAGCACATGATTTGCTTGTCTCACCTGGCACATAGTGCATTTTAGTGACAAATTGTATCATGTAAATGCAACATTCAATCTCTTAATAAGACAGACAATCAGCTATAAAACCAGAAAACTCATATGTTGTTTGGGAAAGTAGAATTTTTCCCCTACAAATATTTCCTTTCATGGTCTCAGAAAAAATACAAGCTTTTCTGCTGGTAAGTTTCAAAATGGTAGAAACCTGCATAGTTTTAACATAAAATTATACTGAGAATTTGTTCATTAAATAGACAGGGCATTTTCAGCACGAAATCTTACATGCTCTTCAGAGTCTTATAATATAAAGGAGCAAAAGTAAGAAACAACACCCAAAACAACTTTCAACATGAGTCGGGTCAGTACAAACAGGGTGTTGCATACTTCTATCCTGATGTAGGGAAAAATCAAGTGCAGAGTACTAATGAAACATTGATATGATTAATAGGTGTGCAATCTTTAAATATGTCAGCATTTAGCATAATTTCTATTTATTTTTCCAGAATAGAGCTGAAATTTGAACTGTTGGTGCAACTATACACATTGAACTGTCTAGACCTAAAAGTTTTTAAGGTAATTAAACTGTCAGAATGACTGCTAATGAGGCATAATTATATAACTTGTTATTATGTCTAATTATTGGTTTAAACACTCCAATTACAAAAAAATAAGAATAAACCTTTTCTAATACATACGCATCTCTATAGATGTAATTTCATGAAAGTATGAAGTTGGTTAGTTTGAATTCCTACCTGAATTCAACCTCAACAAGGCTTAATTCTTTCAAGTCCGCACTAAGCTCAAAAGCTCGCAGGATCGGATCCTCCTCTGTCAACATGATTAAAGCAGGACTGGCCAAACACCGATAAATGTCAAGACGAAACCTGTGACAAAAGAACATTAAGCAAAATGAAGACGTTTCATTTGATTAGCAGTTCCAAATCAGAACCCATTCCAAAAGTTTGCTTAAAACAGTCAGATGAAAGACAAAACAATTGGGTTTATTAAAATCAGAGACTACAAGCATTCAAGTGATACATCATGGAAGATACTGTCCTTCACATGCTTATAATCCTTATATCAAAAACTGGCCAACCTGCTTCCCTCTTCTTTTCACCACTACTTCAGTTGTCACCAGTACATCAGCAGAAGGATAAAATTATTGGTAAAATTTTGACATTTTACGTGTTATACGGTAGTTCTTATGATTTTTCAAGTGGAAATACGAGAGGGAAGTAAAGCATGTAAGCCAACCTTCTACTTTAAAATATAAATTAAAAACGGTGGGGAGCTTTAATGTGCAATACAAAAAAGTTAATTCAGGAAAAGCATCTGAAGGGATGTTTGCCTCTTGCAAAATTAGTAACTCATGAACACTGAAAAGTATGTTATCTGTTCTAGTTTAAGCTAAGAGGTGTTATCTCAAGCTTTTCTATTGTTTGTTTGTTTGCTTGGGATTCCCTGACACTTTTTCTCATACTGAAGTTAATGACACAGTGTATCAGATGGATACCAGAACGGAGCCTGTAGCAGCGGAATGCCAGTAACAATTACCCTTTCACTTCCCTTATTTTTTAGTATTTTGCATACATATTAGAGTAATTACGTATTAATTAACTGTATATTGTAATTGCATATTATATACAATATGATCTTTGAGCTCTGTGATTTTTCACCCTCTCACATATTATATCGTATTCAACCCTCAAATACATAGTCAAGTTAACCAGAAAAAATATTGTTAAGATTGGTAAATCCCTCTCCTCATTTAAGCCTTTATTAAAAAGCTATCTACTTTCAAAAATACTGAAAAAAAATAAGGCTTTAGATCAATCCATGCTACATAAACACTTTTAGAAACAGGATACAAAATTATCCACCTCCTCATTCTGGCTCAAAAAACCCCAAGTATTAACTAACTAAAGAAAAATGTTATTTGCATAATCCCAGTGCTCCTAGCCCAACATAGCTAGAATGTTTGTGACACAACTGGTAGAAAATAAAAGAGTCGTGGTTTCAGCACTTAGCTTAATATGCACAACCCAACCCTGAGAACTACCATCTCTCACAAGAACGGTTACAATATATTAAAGGAATCCACTCTTAAGCTTCACCTTAAAGAGAAAAAGGGAACATACTGAAGCTGACCCAAGCAACACCAGAGAATTAAGATAAGATTTTTTTTATTACTGTCTGTGACTGGTAATTCTTACCTGGAATGTCGCAGACTGTCTTTTTTGTTCTTTGCAGTACACAGTGTGCATTCACAACCTACAGCATGAGGTTTGGGTAATGATATGTCTTGCTTTAACAGCATGGTGAGAATTTCATAGTTGTTACGATGAGCCGCTAAAATGACAGGTGCCACATCCATGGTCGTTGAGTACTCTGGATTCTGAATGCGTTCCATTAGTTTCTGGAATAAAACGTAGCAAATATCTAAATTTATTACATACAGTCCTATGACGGTGTTTAAATGTAGGAGTTTTGTTTGCCTGTTCAACAATGAATCCCTCCTTCAAAATATTTTCCTATGTTTCATAACATGAAAATAAAGAAAAATTTGTAACAATATTTAATTACCTCTCAGATAAATCCTGGAAAACGAAGAAAGGACACAGAAATGTTCCTGGTTTATTTACACAGAAAACCTGGCATTCAGTGCCTACCTTCTCCAGCACACATGCATGATCCTAAAAACTGAATTTTGCTCTAATTTAAGAAAAAATAATTATATTTACACTATGTAAGCACAGAAAAAAAAATATCATGACTATACCTGCACTCCGTTATATATCACGACTATACCGGTATAGTACCTGTATACATATATCATGACTATACCTGTACTCTGTTACACAATGCCTTATTCCTTCCCTTCCTCCACCTCTACTTGTGAACTTTTAATAAACTTTGATACTTGAACATTGTCAAGATAAGTTTCAACAGATTAAATTTCAAGGTGAAGATCTGATGTTTACAGATTTACTTGAAAAATCTAGGAAGCTTCAACACATGAATATATTCATTATCGGTCAAGGCTGCTAATTAGCTTGCAAACAGTCCACAAGAAACATTTACAGCCACTCTATTTTTTTTTCTCTTCTGACTAACTAGGCATCTGTTAGCATTTGGCACGTGTAAGGCCACTGGTTTCCCTAGGCGGTAAAGCAAAACAATGTACTCTATTCTTTAAGACAAAAGAGGCAATAAAAATAATCCCTAATGTACAGATTCTACCACCTTAGAGATGTGGAATTTCATTTAAGAACGTTGTTTTACATACTACTGTTACTCAGAACACAATAGCACAGCCCCTGAACTCCCCAACCAAAAATGAAGGAATAGCAACACTCAACTACAATGGTTGGTCTGGAGGATCTTTTTGGTCGGTGATTCAGTAGAATGTCGACAGCTCCCACCACTTCCGAGTCAATAGCCACCAAAAGTGCATCCGATGACTAAGGAAAGAAAACAAGTCATATGTGAAAACAGTAGTGACTTAAACACCATGAAGAGTCAATCTGAAGCCAAGCTGCATTTTTTTTTTTTTTTTTTTTTGTAACTTATTTTTAAAGTACTACAATGATGTTCTGTATTATCACCACACATATGGTCAGAACACATATTGAGGTTGTTGTTCCAGGAATTAGCAAAGCATTACCGACAATTTGTTTCATTGCACGAACAGCAGAAGAATCGCAGAACTACTTTCCAGCAAAGATGATGCAGGATACTTGCGAAAAATCAAGTCCTAAGGTACAGTTTAACAAGTCATTAAAAATGTTAAAAGCAAGTATCTGTGAAGCAAAAGTCAGGCATATGAGATGATTCAGTCCCGCATTCACAGCACTGTGGTAAAGCCAGGAACACAGGCTTCTTTTTTTTCCTGGGCTGGTAACTGCTTCTGAAACTTCACTTAAGTTGAGCTAAACAGCTTTTCGTTTTCCATACAGTTGATATTATTATTTTTAATTCAGCTTAGAAAATTCAAATTTTTACTTTAAAAATAAAAAGACACAGCTTTTATTCTTGCCACTAAAAAGGTGATCCGGGGAGGGGAAAGCTTGTTTTTTTTTTCCATCCAATATCAAACAACCTAACAAACAACAGTACTTTTCCTCGTCTTCCTTATTCAGTCATCACAGCTGCAACTCTCCCAGCAGCAGCAGAGATGTCACATTACATTAAGGAAGTATTGTTGGTATGAAACTGCCTCTGCCATCAAGCACAGATCAAGTTTAACAAGAAAGTGCTACAGAAACACATGCTTTCCCTAACTTAAAATCATCTAATACAATGTGCATTTTTCTAACTGTGCTACCATTTTTAAAAAGTTAGCATACTTCACATCCAAAGAGATCTCTGCATTCTACACTCTTTAATATGATAGACTCTGACTACACACTGTATTGCTTGAAGATAATCTATACGTTATCTCTGCAACAGGAATAACATTTAAAATAAAATTCTGACTTGTTAATATAATTGAAAATGTTACTATACATTTGTCATGATTGACGAGTACACTGAAAAATGTCAATAACTTATATGTTGTATACCTGGCAGCCATAATCCAAAAGAAGCTGTAGTATGTCCAAGTTTTCATTTTCAATGGTTATGGTAATGGCATTTCGTCCAAGCACATCCACACAATTTATGTTCATTTCGCCTGAGCTGTTTTCTTCTAAGAGTTTCTTGACCATGTAATAGTCACCTGCACAAGTAACTTATGAATGTCACTCAGTATTGTTATAAAGCACTAAAAGCATGTAAACATTATAAGTACCAGGTACCATCAAACAAGACAATGTTCTGTAACTGACAACAGATGCTGAATATGTCAGACAATTAAGATGTCAAGGTAGATAAGCATTCTCTCATCAGGGAGAAAACTAAAGATATTTCAGAAGATCTCTTTCAGGAAAGTGCCAAGATGTATTTTAATCCACCCCTTTAGTTTCAGTCCTAAAAACAAACATACACACACAAGCATGGGTACTTTTCAAAGCCGGGGCAAAAGTTCATACATAACCTGTGAGACATGAGAAACTTCAAGTTCAACTACACCAGAGAAGGCTTCTGGGTTCAAAAGAGCCATTGGGTCAGAGAAGGCCACTCTACAATGCTGCAAACAGGTTTGCATCTTCCTTGAGCAGAAGCCACATTACTCATCAAAGCAGGTGTGATATGATGCTGCAATGTTATAAAATACAAGCTAGCACATTTGATAAGCAAGAAAAACTAACTACAGTAAGATGTACATAAGCTGCACTTTCCGATTTGACTGAAATATAGATGCATCAGGCTGCCATGTCTAGTATTATTCTGTTTAATTGATTCTTCTTGCCAAAGATAAAAGCTTTGAATTGTTTTTCTCTAGGGTAGCAAATTATTTTGCAACACAGAAGACTATGACAAAAAAGGACCTCACTGTAAAATACTTACAGAAGTATATGTAGAATGCTTTTATGTGCAGTAGAACACATACAGAGTCTGCGAGAGCACTAAACCAGCTGTTATATACACTTTTTTTTTTTTTTTTTAACGTTTTCCTTTGTGCAACCTCTTAGCTTCCCCAGCCTCTGTTTATACTTGGAAAACTGTGGGTCGGTCTGATCCTCAGGCCAGGCCACAGCAGCAGCAGGGCTGCCGGCAGCAAGAGAGCACCAGGGCAAACCTGCTAACCCCGCTGGCGAACATCTCTGCAGAAATACTCGTAGGGCTGGGAACTAACCTAAACACAGGGCCAGCAGACAGCTCTGTATGTAAACACACCAGCTTCTGCAACCGGCCTGAGCTACACGTAACCGTTCAGCACACAATTAAATGCCTGTCTCAGGGTCCAACATTTCAGACACACTGAGATGAGTTTAAGATTGTTTCTACTCAAGGGTAACTAAATATATGCTTAAAATAAGTAGCATATTTTAGAAAGGAAAAATCTCTTCCCATCCACCACCCTGGGCACAAATCATAGGAAGCCAGTCTCACTCATTCTGGAAATACTTAAATAAACCCCCAATTTTACAATAACTACCTACGCACAGTCTCGTTTAAGAGTGAACACAGCAAATATCTTAGGAACTCCGACACAAAACAAACTCCTCACAAGCACAGGAGACGGCCCAGCGCGCCTTCCCCTTCGCCCGCGGGCAGCGGGAGGCTGCGGGGCCGGCGGCTCCCCCCGAGCCGGGCGCTGCGGCTCGGCCAGAGGCGGCGGTGTCCGGGCAGCAGCCCCGCAGCGGGGCACGGTGGGACACGGCGGGGCCCCGCCGGCGTGAGGCGCGGGCACCCGCAGTATTTGCCGCCAGCCCCCGCCCAAGCCATCGCGGTCGCTGCGCTGCTGCGGGACAGGGGCGGGGTCGGGCCCTCGGAGCCGAGGCCTCCGCTCCCCGAGGGCGAGGCAGGCGTGGCCGGGCCAGGCAGCGGGGCCGGTACCTTTGTCGCAGGCCAGCAGGAAGAGCTTCTCGTCCAGCGTGGTCTCCTCCTTCACCTGCCGCACGTCCTTCAGCGCCAGCAGCTTGTTCGGCGAGGCCGAGGCGGACGGGTCCGCGCTCTGGTACAGAGCGGCCATGGCGCCGGCTCCGCCAGGCCCATCAGAGCGCGGGCGGGGCGGTGGCGCGGCGCAGCGCGACCCCCGGTGCCCGCTGCCAGCCCGGCGGGAGCGGGGCGGCGAGCCCCGGCGCGGTCAGCCCCGCGGGCGGGCAGAGCCGGGCAGGGCGGAGGGCGAGCGCTCCCCGCTGCACTGCGCAGGCCTGATGGCGGCGTCCCCCTTGCGAGGGGCGGCGGGACGGGGGCGGGAGCGGCGCCGCTGGCTCTGTGGCGAAGCAGCCCGGGCACGGCCGCCGGCCTCTCTCTCCGCTCCCGTGGCCCTGGTTTGCCGACCTTCCCGACAGCGCTCAGAGGGCCGGGGGCGGCCGGGGACGGGGCCCGCGCCGCGCAGGAGGTGCGAGGAGGATTTCGCGGGTTTCCTTCAAGAGAGCCCGTTATCTGACCGCCCGCTGAGGCGCCGAGCAACCACACCGCAGCACGACATCTAACTGTTAATCGTCCTCATTTCTGCTTTTCCCCTTGAATTTGTTTTTATCGCAGCTGCTCCAGTGCCCGCGGCCCCGCTCAGCTCCGCGGCAGGCGGTTCAGCACCTGCGCAGGGCCCTGGTTTCCAAACACACACAGTTTCAAGAAGATGGACCAAAGCTGAAGTCGAAATTAGGTTCATCTTTTTGAAACACCCTGCATTTGCCAGAGGGTCATTCACTTTCCTGTTCGGGGAATACTTCTAGAAATCACATCTATTTGTTTTTCCTTTTCCATATTAAAAAAGTGTGCCATTTTGTCCCTAAACGGCAGAGCTCATGGCATTACGGACTTCATCTGAGCGAGGAGGACCAATACATAAGCTGAAAGCTGTTGTTTGAACCTCCTGTAGAAGAATCTTGTTTGGTTAACAGTTGCACTCTCTAAAATATTGTTACTCAGAGAAGACAATTCTTTTCAGATGGCAGTAGCTGTCATTTATCCTTCAAGATGTAGCTCTTAGCATGTATGTCAAATTTTTACATTGAGAAGAGATGGTTCCTCCTGAAAGCCCATCTCAATCAAACGTTGAAGTAATTCTAAACGTGCATTAGCAAGCCACATAAGCATAGCAGATTTTTTCCTGAAGTGAACAAAACACTACAGCAATAGTTTACACAACTGGAAATAGTGACCCTTACAGAGTAAGTTGCTGAGTACGTGAGCAGGTAAATACAGTACTTTAGATTTGCACATCTCAAGATCGTTTATTCTTGTCCTAAATAGAGATTAAGTAAGGCTCAATTTAGCCTATGTTGAATGAGGACTTAAGACTCACTTGGCTCAGATTCAGGGCAAAGAACTCAAATTCTGTACACCACCAAGTCCTTGTTTGAAACTGGGAACAGAAAACAGGTAACTATCAAATACTAGTAACTGAATCTTGTCCAGATAACTCAAACCAGTAAACAGAAAAAAAATGGATCTGAATCCAAGCACTTAATTCCCTCAACTCTCAGTATTACCTTATGTAACAGAAACAAAATGGATGCATCCTCTTTCTGTTAATACGCTGTGCAAGGTATCGAAGACAAAGTTTAGTCTGACTGTTCACTCATCGCATTTCTTGGGTTTTACCAGACTTATGACAGTTTTCAGGAGCTGAGAGAAAAATTAGCAGCTTCATACTTTAAAAAAAAATGAAATCTTTCGTTTTTTTTTAGTTTTCTTTCTTACTGTTTGGCTTCTGTTAACAACTTCATTAAAAGTCCAGCTCCAGGATGTATAATGAAAATTTATGGCTGCAGAGAAAGGAGTACAAATACTTACTCGAAAATTAATAATAATTATGGACTTCATCTCATCCAGACAATGCAGCAGTCTTTAAGACAAAAACCTCTGCACACATGATACATACTTCAGGAAAAAAATTGATTTTTAAAAAAAAAAAAAAAGGATTGATCGATAAGGAAATGCAATACTTCAATGTGAAACCTCAAACTGGACTAGCCAGCTCTTTATTGTTTTCTTATACAATATTTTATGAAAATTTTTTAAAAAATTCAGATGTTTAGTCCAACTGCAAAAGCTAATGCATATACAGACCTAATGACATTAAATTTCTGCTCATTATTTGCTCTTTTTTCTTAATACACATACCATAAAAGCCTCTGCTCAGTGACAGAACTACTGCGTATATTTAAAGATTATTCCCACAAAAAAAGTTTAATCAGCTTTATCAATATTCTTTAGTTTCTAGACATTAGCACAGGCCTTTACTTGCTCCCATTGAAGTCAATGCCAAGACTCTCATTCGCTTCAAATGAGTTAAGCTCTCAAAGAATAAGGCAAGGACGATAACTTTTGTGCAGTTAGGAGTCATATTATAGGACTGGAATGCACCTTCAGACTTGTATGACTACATGTAAGTAACACCCACAAAAGAAAAAATAAGCATCATTTCATAATAGGTCCTGAAATAAGATGCAGATTCTTAAAATGCTATGGAAACTAATACAAATGAAGCTTGATTAATATGGTGTAGGGTTTTTAAAAGCAATACGAATCTGTGATGTTAATTTGGTAATGCACATGTTCTGAAAACAATATTACTCATAAATAATCAGTGTTATGAAACTGAATAAAATGTTAACTAATATAAACATTATTAAAATGTAATTAATTAGTATATTTGTGAATACAAATTTTCTTATTCTATACTAAGCTTCAGACCTCTGTAAACTGCGAGGCATTCATTGTGCTTAACGTGGCAGAAAGTTATGTTACATATCTTCATTATTTAATTTTGTTCAGTCCTCTTCCCATCAAACACGCAAACACAGTCATCACCATTTTTGGCTTCACTTCAACCAGATCATCTGGGAGAGCATATATACGAGCACCAATTTTTCGAGCAACTGAAATGGCATACCTGGGAAAACAGGAGAAAATATTATTTCCCTTCATCTACTAGTGTGCAAAGATTCACAGAAACAACAGATTTTAGTAGCAGGATATGCCTGTTTGGTCAGTACTCACACTCTACAAGAAAACGGATATTATTGTGAAGAAAGCGCATATTAGAAATTGTATTAGCAGACATTCTGCTTCTGGTTTTCAAAGCATTTTTTTTTGTCAAAACCAGCACGGGTTATGGCAGGCTATTAATAAACCAAATGCAGTGCAGTGGTGATAGGTCACATCAGCCATTAATCTGAGGGTCATATTTTAAATATGCTAGAAAAATAGTTCTAGAATATTAGAATTCATAATGTATTCTATTTGAAACAAGTCAACTAATATTAGTGTAATCTTTCTCTGTTAACAAATCAGTAAATCCTGCACATCAGGAAAATACAAAGCATTCATTTAAAACTTACTTAGCATTATTCAGTTTGTCTTGGTCAGAAAGATCTTCTCTCTTGACCATTTCTGGACGAACTGCTTTTGGTGCAATGGCATCTATTAAATCTAGGACAGGTAAACTAGTGCTGATTGATCTGTCCTAAAAGAAAAAAGATGAGTATAAGAAGTTTGCTTTTATTACCTTTACAATGCAAAAAAACCCCTACAGCACATCTTACAGAAAGAGAGCATCATGTTTTGCTACTTTATTGTGCAAAGGTTCCCTCCCCTCCAAGGTCTAATGTTCTTTTCTGCAATCAAAATGGTAAGATTCACACTCACTGTTGCTATTATTATTATTACTACACAAACGGTTTACATTCATTTAATGAAAGAAACTCCCACCTTCCCTAAGGAAGGGAACTTTTAAAAAAGTCCAAGGACCAGACTTTCAAGACAACAAAAAGGTATTTACATTCCCCAACTATTTTTATTTCTCTCTTTTTTTCTTTTTTTTTTTTTTTGGTAACAGAACCATTTTCTACAGTAGTTTATGGCTCACTCTTCAGCTTTTCAGCTCAGATGGCATTCTGAGCTAGCACGAGCAGTCTGAGTTTTGTATTTAATGCACAGACATGCATTTTCTTTTATTCTTAAAACCGCAAGTGCTATTGCTGCAGTTATCTCTTCCCAGCTGTTAATGCAGATGGGGAGCTGATGAACCGGCTGGCTCAGTTCCTGCAGGGGCTCAGCACACACAGCTGCCTCCGTCACCAGGTCACAACTATGATTTCAAATTCAGTGAAGCCCCACAGAGCCACCACTTGAAAATAGTAATAAATCTGCTTGAAGACATTGAGTGCATGGAGTATCTCCCCAGGATCATAAGCCAAAACCCACACCTTTGTCATTTTTATTGTTTGAACTAATGGCAATTCAATAGAACTGTGCTTTCAAAGTTCACAATAAATATCAGGGACCTCTGCTTTTTCTGCTACACAATCTGCTTGCTGCAGTAACCTCAAAATACGGACAAGAATTCAAATTGTGAAAGACTATGTATGTGAATGTTGTCAAACATCAGTAGTAAAAAAGGTATACTGAATAATGTTCCTTTACATCAGCAGCTCCTTATCTTTATTGGTCTACCATCAATTGAATTACCTTAAAAACACAACTGATGTCACTCAAAAAGGTGTCACAGGTGTACTAAAAGCAAGGTATTAGGGCAGATTGTCTTCATACTGTGAACTTATTTATATCGCATTACAATTTATGTAGAAGTAAGAGAAGCAGCAATCCCTTTTGAGAAGACAAAGACCTAAGTTACCTTCTAGAGTAAAAATAAAATATTTTATTCTAGAAAATTATTTGATATTAGCTTTTGCCTAATGCTTACCTAATTCAATTTTACACCACAGTGAGCTCTGAAATACCTAACTTTCTAGGTTCTTATGTTCCTGTTGTGAACTACAGACATAACTGTTTCACAGAGTATACAATGAACCTGTGTAAGTATGTTTATTTGCATGCAAGTGCAATTATTAATCTACATTTTCTGAAGAATGAGATTCACACAGCATGGCACACATGACATTCATATGACTTATTTCACATTTAACACTTTAAAAACGTGAAAGGAAAGCTTCCTTTATCAATTTGTTGATATTTGCTAAATGGGAACAGCCCCCGTTTTTCACAGGTCTGCTGCACATCAGCCATGCCCATGAGGACAGATGTTGCTGGTTAACTTGGGCTCCCTCTCCCAGCTGTCAGGCAAGAGCACATCTTTTTGACCAGCTGTGATTAAAAATGGTAATTCCAACCCCACCCCTCAGCATTTCCAAAATTGTTCTTTGTATTTGTACAAGCATGAGAGCGCCTATATCCAAAATCTGCAAAACATAACCATGCCTGAACATTGGTAGCTTCAGACAGAAGCTCCTTTGAAAGCTGACTTTTGTTGTTTTCTGTTTTGAATTCTACAGCAGCAATTATAATTTCTTTTTGTTTCTTATTAACAGACTTGTAAAATACTTTTGAAGATTCATAGCCTGTCAGAAATATTTCCTTATACAATTATGCTAGCTGATAGAAGAGCCGCTGTTAAAGCCAAGTTGTTAACAGATCAGGTTAAAAATCCCAAATCTGATCATATGTGGAAAAAAAAAGGAAATTGATTTGATTACCTTGAAACTTGTAATTGAAGTTTTCTTATTTGCTTTTGCAAGTGTCTGATTCACCCATGTAATAATAATCTCATCGTTTACTTTTTCACCCTCTCCAAGGTCTGATAGTACATTCAAAGTGTACCTTTAATAAAGAAAATAAGAGTCAGAGTTAAAATGAGTGGTAGAACTCAATTCTGCTAACAGTACAAAGCTACAAGAAAAAGTAAAATATTACTTCAGCAAAGTAACAATGCCAAGTACTCATCTTCATGAGGTATTCTTACCTTATAAACTATTTGGTACTTTTGTTGCAAGAACAAAACAACATCCTAAAATTCAGAATATTCTCTGTTAAATCTTCTTCATGTATTTGTTTTATTCAGCACATCATAACTAATTTTACTTTATAAGCTTAAATGGCTCCCTACTATCCAAGTCACCTAAAAAACTGGATTGAAACAGTCTGAGAAAACAAAAACCATTGAGTGTTCTGGACTATGTGTAAGAAAATTAACTTGTGGAAAACATTTCAATAAAGTACTCTTTTTTGAAATTAACCTACATTTTTCCCACTCAAGAAAAAACTGCACTGGCAAGGTTTTTATTTTATGATAGCTTATATATAGTTTTTTACATTACTGTAGCTGTGAAGGCCTAAAAATTTCTTCCAATTTTAACTTTTGTAGCATATATCACTTCTTCCTATTTATCTTTGACTTTACAAATATTTAAGTTACTGTCTACTTACAGAAAGATACATGGAATCAACATGAAATAAGTTGTGCTCTTTTTACTTTCTGCAAGGTTTACAGTTTTAATCACAGTTGTATATAAGGTTTTAATTGTCTCTCTGTATGGATGTGTACATATACACATTATTGTGGTTTCAATCACTACACAGTATATAAAAGTACTAAAAATGAATAAAAGTTTATCTTTGAGAAGAGGGATATTTACAGATAGCTCTCCAGAATACCTGTTGAGTGAACTGAACACTAGCTTTAATTTGTCTTGATTTACAGAGACACATATACACACACACACACACATCTATTGTATACTGTGCCTAACTTACCTTCTCATCAGCTGCCATACCAAAGCCAAAGTCAGGGTTGGATTACCCTCGTTTAGATCATGTCCAGCAATACCAACCAGTGAGAATTTGGCTTTTGTCTTCCCAAGCTCTACTGCATAATTGCAATTCTCAATCTAAAAATAAATGTATATAAAATAAGTGTAAATACCTTGGTATTTCTATAATACAGACCTGTTACCTCTGTGCATTTTCAATTACTTTGGCTTGCTGTTACTTATAGCAAGATGTGGAGCCAGAGAAAGATTTCTAGCCTTTCTACACTGTGAGCAAAACTGCTTTTATTATAAATGCAAGAAGGCAAGATGCCAATGATAACCTTTTTTCACACTTGAGAAAATCAAGTTTACTCCCACTGAAGTCAATGAACTAATATACACTTAGATCAAAACTGAATTTGGAAAAATATTGAAATGCATGAGACAGTAATTTTTTTTTCCTCTACATTTCTGGCTTCATAATGATCACAAAACTAACTGAAAGCTTGGATTCTGCAAGTCTTGCACAAGTTTTCTTGGCAGCATATAGAACTGTGAAACTGCTCTGAGAGGAAACACCACACAAAATAAGAGCTTCAGGCAACGATAGCTGTGTCAGGCCTGCAACTTCTACTTATATACCCTAATTGGACCCTAAATTAAATATGCCCCAAAGGTGTCCACATTTAGAAACTAAAGTGATACGTGCTATAACTGCTATTTCTTTCTTGGGATAATATCTGTAAGGTATTTCTCTGCCCCCTCTTATTTTTTTTCCCCAGGAGTGTCTCAGTAGTGTGCAAATCTAGACAACCCACAGCACAAGCAGAGACAGTGAAGCTGGCCAGTGTTGAGGGTATTTACCCACCTTTTTCATGTTACCACCAAGTAATGGATAAGGAGGTTTGTTGACGTGGTTCCAGTTAACCGGCACACGAGTCATATCATACAATTGGAAAATTATTAAAGCATCAGAGAGGTCACTAAACCAGAGTAAAACAATGGGGTTCAGTACAAAAGCTCATGTTCACAGTGAAAACGGTAAGTACTTGGGACTTCTCAAAGTGCAATTAAGTTGCTGAAAAATTCTAGTCACATAAATAAATATTTGTGTCATTCTGTGAAGAAACTAGACTATATACTATTGCATGATGTCTGCAATTATTGACCTTGAATTGTACATTTCATTTTATTATTTTCACAAATCTCAGTGAAGTAAGCATAGCCATGGCTTTTACCAACTTTTAATTAAGTAATTGCTTTCATAGGGTATGCAAAGAGAAAACATCTAGATAAAGAGTTTTCATTTCTTGATCTAGTTTTAGCTTTCCCAGAAGATTAAAAAAAATCTTAAATACTCATGCTTTATTTGCACCTACAGACGTATTTGGCAAAAAACAAAACAAAACCCAAACAAACAAAAATCCAAACAAAAAACCACAAACAAAACAAACAAACAAACCAAAACCAAACCACAAAAAAAACCCACCCAAACTTATCTCATGGAAAAAAAAAAAGAATATTGGGATAAATATTATTTTCCCATTATAAATTGCATGCCTGATAATCCCCTTCAGCTACTTGCTAACTGAAATTCTTGATGTTAAGCTACCTACTGATGGTATCACTTGACAGAGAGGTCAGAAAACGGAAACAATGAAACCTAACAGCAAGTATACATGCAAGCAGATGTCCCCAGTTGCCCCCTGTATCCCATCTTTTATTAATAGAATTTGAATGAACTGCTGGCACAATTTGAAAGTGATCAGAAGCATCTAAAAAGCATGTTAAAAAGCCCTTTGTTCTGAGGAAATACCACACTGCACAGATTCTTAGAGTCTGCCAGCAGACATCTATCCTCTCTTAGAGTTTACAATTACATTACTGTTTTAATAGATTTGTGGTCATTTCATCCATCATGAGATAAAACAAAAATCATGCATTATAAAACACCATTATCTCAACCTTTTAAAAAAACATAATTCAATGTACCGGTAAAAGGAGTACATAAGAACTTCTTAGGTTTTCTACTATTTCTGGATTGTGAGTAGACTATCTGAGTCTGATACTGCTTAATGCAGTTCTACAGGTTAGTTTTTAAGTTTCTATCACACTGTGTGGAAACCTGGAAATCACTGTTCTAGCAGAAATACAACTTTCCTTTGTTCTTTTCTTCTTCTTTCTTCCCCTTTCATCCAAGAAAAATCAAATTATTGGTTAAAAAAATACATACCTGTATAAATGATTAACATATGGGCTTACACCCAGTGAATTCATCCAGTTTCTGAAGGTCCTTTCTTCCTTACTTTCTCCTATGGTGACAAATATAATTTATATAAATTATTGGAGAAAATAATAAGCAATGTTTAAATGATTCTCAAACCTTTTTCCAGCCCTTCCCCCTCAACAAAAATGAGTTTACCCTTTCCCTGAGAGCAGCCTCTATTGGCAATCCCATTGCACTCAGTCCCTCAGTTCCACGCACAAGGTCAGAGGCACTACATGGAACACTATTAAACTACATTTTTCTGTGTAAATACAATTTGATAGAATACAGAAACAGACAGCTTGTTGGACATACTTTAGACAATTAATATATCATGGAGAAAATAATGATTAGTAATACTTTCCTAAAACCAAAATCAGTGAAAATTGCATTCAAAAGTGTCTTTAAATCTGTTTGAAATGGCATATTTTTATTATAAGTTAGTACTAACTCCCTTATTGCAATTGGATCAAACTCCAGGAAATACAGCCCCACTTCTCTCCACACAGAATTTCCCACTATTAATTTGTAATGGTCCTCCCCAAAGACACAGGCTTCACCTTTTTCACTTTAAACACTGGAGACTTAGCAAAGCAGTATTGTACTGGTTAAATTTGTGAAGCTATTTCTATTACCAAGGAGGATAGTTATTTCTGCAGTTTTAACTATGAACTCTGCTTCGGAGAAATGCAGAAAATTCAGTAGAAAAAACAAAATGAAATAAAAAGCAAACCACCCTTCACTTTCCTGACTTTGATTGTTTTCATCTGTTGTAATCAAGAGTTCCTAAACTAATGCTTTTTCTCTATAAAATTACAGTTCACAGTAACACATGAATTTTCTATATACATTATCTAAATTTCAACAATGTATCTGTGGCCAATTGCATGTGAATCAATGCTGCATCAGCTGTTTTCCCTTATATCAAAAAACAGCATTTAAGAAAATATTTAGCCTGAATACGTGAGCCTGGAATAACCTCATTGCTCTGTTCTCCTGGGCTGATAATCCACAGTTAAGAAAACACAAAGGATGTTGAGAAGGGAGAAAACCTCCCCAAACAAGAAAAGAACAGATTTCTCAGGCCTGAAACATGTAAAAAATCTAAATAAGAGTTTTTGGAGTTTTTTTTCCTCCCCTTTCCCCCCCACCGTGTAGTGGTAGGGGTTTTTTTGTTGTTGTTGTTGGTTTGTTTTTTTTTGTTCCTTGGGATAACAATACTGAGCTTGTCTAATGAGGTTTATGTAACATGAAAATAGTCTCATTTAGTACTGCAGTTCTATTTTGACTACAAAACAAGAGATGTTTTTGCAAAATGAAGCTATCGTATAAACACACACTTATCATTAGAATAGAAAGAAAACCCCTTTAAATAGGTCTCTTTCATGGAAAAATAATATGTTATAACAGATTTTTAGATAGAGGTTACAATTTTAATCTAGGTCTCTTCCCCTTTTAAAACACAAAGCTCTGGACCTCAAAATACATTTATAAAGAAAACCAGCTTTGTTTCATATATTTCTTCCCACAACAAAATTTAAAAGACAAAGAATCAAATTTTATAACAAAGTTATTAAAAATACCCATGTTTTTCCATAAAAACATACAATCAAAATACAAGTGTGATAGATAATTTAAGTTTATAAAGAGTAACTTAAGAGTTAATAGCATTTTGAAGCAAGTCCCTTTTTCTTTTTTTCTTTTTTGAAGATTTTAGGCTTACTGAACTTTGAGTTTGTTTGCAATACCCAAAACACTGACTGCAAAGTGCATCTAGGAACACTCGTCTATTGCAAAGACAGTGACAAGAGTATTTAATGAACTCTTGCTAAACAAAGCGTAGCTACAAAACCAGATACTCAGCAACTGCACTCCGATGGAAAATTTTTAAATGCATGCTTAATACTGCTAAAGGAATCCAAAGTAGCCAAGCGGGAGCAAGAGCATGCAAGTTGGGCAGCACCTTTTTGGACAGAAGGAATCCAGGAACTAAACCCAACATGCTAAATTTAATATGCCACTTTAAACAAATCCCTTTATCATGCAACACGTAAGCGTTCATAAGTTTCCAGATGGCTCAGAACTGACCAATTTTTTCTCTCTGTTCTTTTATTCATATACCTTGTGATCCTATCAGGAGCATATCTTCTGCTAAGTGGTGCAGCAGATAGCCAAAATCATTGGAAAACTGCAGAAAGGGGGCAGAGCTACACAAAAGAGAGAGGAGCAAATTTGGTAGTGTCCTTTATATTTATTGCCATCTCTTTATTTGAGATCATTATACTATGGAACTGAGTGGGGAGTAGTAGCCCCAGGGATGTGGTCAGAGGTCCAAAGGGCTCCAAATGCAACAGAGCTCAAGATGCAACTTGGACCCTAAGGTCAGCTAGCCCGAGCAGGAGTAGGGAACCCTCAGAATCAGCCTTGAAGGCTTCCAGTGGACTAAGCAACAGCAGCAGAGGAAACGTGGGTGGACAGAAGTCCCTCCTCTTCCTCCCCCCAAGAACTCAGCTTTCTGCCTAGCTTCAAACTCTGCTGCCGTCCCCACGAGTGAGAGGTTCCTTGGAGCAACACCACCAGTGAAATGTCATGCAGTGGCTGAGGTCAGAACTCCCCTCTCCATCCCTACATAACAGCAAACATTCAATTGCCATATCAGTACACAGCAGGATATGCCCTCGGTGTACAGGTGCACATCACCAGACTTGTTCAGCACTGTCAGAGCAGATGTCAATGTATGCACAATGCTCATTGCCATAAACCAAAGAGAAAACCCACATCATATTCTTTGGATGGCACAGTCACTGAAAAGATGGAATTTATGCAGGAAAATGAAGGCTTTCAGCAAGCTCTACTCACCCACACATGCCTGGAGCTTTACATCTGTTCATGGAAAGCCCCTAGTGGTTGAACCCACAGAAGTAACTATTTGGCATTTGACTTACTGCAAGTCCTACCCCCATTTTATATGCATCATGTTGGACCTGTGGGTTTGGGTTGCCTTTTTTTTTTTTTTCACCTTCTCTTTTACTGATGATGGCATATTAAAGCAATAGAAAAATCCAAGAACAATGCAAAAATCAACCAGAAAAGGACAGGGATGATTAAAACACTACGAAAAAATGCAGAATAAACACTTTTATGGAGTACAGAAAAGTGCTAAATACAGTACCTACATTAGGAGGGGTCAAATCTGGATTTCATGAAGCAAAACAGGAAAGCATTATAAAATATGAGTCAGATTTCAACAGACAGTCTATGATGAAACTATAAAGAAATGAATGTCTTATATATTATACCACTACCTTCAGAAAACATCAGTAAAAATGCAGAATTTACGGAAAAAAAATAAAACAAATTAACCAAAAACCACATCAAAACCATTGTTTTCTGGCTGAAATAACTATTTTCAGTTTATATCTACATGACACCACAGGAGTTATTACTTGGGGACAAAGGAGAGATGTTTACTTGCCTTTGAGCAGATAACATTGGCATGATTATCTCTCTCTAAATATATACTATAAACAGTAAGTTAAATTTGGTTATTGTTACAGAATCCTTTTCTAGCATTGAGGTGATTGTAATTTTTTTTACAAACTGTTTTAGCTGAGACCTTGATCTCATCCAATTACTTCAGGATAGTCCAGAAAGCAGTTCAGCTGGTTTTTGCCACGCCAATAAGAACTCTGTTAAATTTGACTGAATCGGAACCTGCATCTTTCTGTTCAGAACAGAGAAGCTGAACTGAACATGTTCCACCGCCACAGAACTTCTGTATACATTTCTAAGAGCATACATTTCTACCAAAATTGCAGCAGAGGATGAACAGGCCTTTCCTTCCATCATTTGTCCTGGCCAGCAGGGACTGCGGTGACTGGGGATATCACAGCTGGAGAGGGAAGACTACCTGGACTGCCTCCTGTGTGATACCTCTACCACAGCTGGCACCCAGCTGGAACTAGAGCAGGAAGCCTCAAACAGGAGCGGTCTGAGGGATACAAGATTTGTGACGCAGGGGTGCAGCAGAGCAGATAAATAATGAAAAAAAAGAGGAGCAAAGGAAGATGGACTCACCTAGATGGAAAGGAAACCTGATAGGAACAGTAAGAGGAAGGCAGGAGTAGGCAGTGCAGAGGAATGTGTGAACATTGCTGATGATTCTCCCGAGTGCAGCACCCCTGATTCTCACCATTCCTTTGAGATCAGTGAACAACTGTGAAATACACTGGCAGGAGCCGTTTCATTATGCTGGATTAGCTGGTCCACAGAAAGCATAACAGCCGAAGATTGCTACCAATTATCCCTTTAGCATTAGGGATCTGGACTGTAAAGTCCAAACTTGCTGATATGCTAGGATCTATATAGGTTGCTGATGCAATAGATTAACATAGGTTGCTCACACATAAGCCTTTTTTCAAATGTTTCCTGCTTTAAAAGACAACAAACTAATACACATACACACATATATATAAACACAATATGTGAGAAGTACTTTACAAAACTATTAAAGCTGCACAGTACAGCACTGCAAATGAGGGAAAGATAGAATTAGTGCATCAGCTAAAATATAAATAGTACGGAAAGAAGCACAGGAAACTGGGAAGGGAGTAAGAGGACAGGTTTGGCTCCTGCAAATGAGTTACAGAAAGTTATTCAGAAATAGCCTTTGGTGAGGCAAACACGAGTGAACAACATTCACAGTAATGGGGACTTCTACTACAGGCTTATATTGAAAGCTAATGAGAAAGCTCAATATGCTGGTGTTAACACAGGCACCATCACACAGGGATGCTCTATCACAGCCTAGAAGGAATACTTAAATAGAAATCATTAATATTCTTTTCTCTTGTATGCTTAGCAAGTTGAGTACCTTCTAATAGATTGAGATCGTAAGATGAATTGTCAGGCTTGTGTAGGGCTGGGTATGTGTTAAAGAGATTTGCAACAAAAGCCAAATTGAGTTTAGGGTTGCCTGCAACCACATCAGCTGGTGTTACAAACTGTCTGCAGCCCAATTTATCTGCCTGTTGGAGCATGTATTCAGCCCTCCTCAAGTCATTTTTATCCTAAAAGAAAAAAAAAAAAATTAATTTGTAATGAATACTGGCACGTTTTCGTTCTTTACTGAAACTTCAGTTTGGCAAATCTTTAAATGACCCATGCCAGTTTCTCCCTCATTTCCCCGACACCTGAAGTAGCTCTTACAGCCCATAACAATTCCCCTCATCCCATCTTCCTTCAACTTGCTTTCAGTCCTTCATTTCTGTGACCGCCTGCACAGCATTCATTCCTCATGAATCACAGCAACAGCAGCCAGAAGTGTAGTAGTTATGTTTCTGTTTCCAGACTCTTGATACCTGCAGTGCATCCTCTGCTATGTGTGCCATAGGTTCACCATCACTGCTTTAAACTGACATTCTCAAGCACAGTAATTACAGATGACGCCCAAAACTCTCATTAATAATCTGAATGCTTCAGAATCTGATAATCCACTACACCTTGCTCTCCCTTTAGTATTTTTGCATCTGAATCATCTTAAATTGGTAATCTCTGTTATTTTGATTATTTGTTCTCATTATTAATCTACAAAGAATAAATCAGTCTTCAAAACTGTGTAGTGTATACATTTTGCGCCTAATCTTCACAACACTAAGAGTTACTGTTTATAGGGCAATGACTAGTAATTGAATTACTGTTAGAATTGAATAACAGTTAGAAATTCAGCATTGGTATGCTCAGCCAGAAACTTGGTCTAGGAGAAGCTGTTACATGTTATTTATACTGGTTTATAACCCATTACAGAATACAATCATGTGAACTGTAGGAAATTACAGGGAAAAAATTGACTACTATCCTTCTTCACTCCCAGAAAAACCCAAAAGAAAAGCAAACAAGACAGAGCTCTCCTCATGAAGGAGTTTGAGAGGCCTAAAGCTTGTATACAAATATAATTTGACATGTGGTTTTTCATTGCTACAATGAATAACGAGATTCTACTTAAGATTCTGGATTATATACAGATATCTATAGCTTAGGCAGGCAGTTGAATTTTTTAATCAATGCATTCTCAAAGTAATCCTTCAAATGAGCCTTATGTAGCAGCTTAGAGACAAGTGTTTTCACATCTACCTAGGCTGGTTTCAGGCCCTCTATCCCTTCACAACTCAAAGCCTGATGACTGCCACTCTTTCCTTTCCTGATGGTTCTTGGAAAGGCTCACATGTTATTTCTGAATGCTATTTGGTTTGAAGAAGGATCATAAGGGTTCTGAAGTCTACTCTTTCTCCTTGTCTGAATTCCAGAAAAGCAGAACTGAGCAGGATCTTCTAATATTCCTGTTGGAAAACCCGACTGAAAATAAAAAACAGTTAAGACGCTACTCCAAGTAAAAATATATCTCCAAATTTTATAATGCAGGACGCATTATCCTGTTTCAGCAGCACCCTGGACCTTTACTCAACTTTTTACCCATTTAAGCTTTTGTGACATTGAGGAATCTGACTGAGCATTTGTACGCATTACAAAACAAAAGGGGATCCTGGGACAGCCTTGTAACCAGGATGTTGGATACATACATAGGGGTCTCAGATAATTCCAGTCTATTTTGTGTTTATGGGTACTTACATTAAATCCTGAGAAGTCAATCTGAATGGGCAATTCACCAAGGTTATCTCCTTTGGGTGCAATCTGATTTAACAGATGGTAGTATGCTCTTGAATCCTAAAACAAGCAGTGTAATATTTTTAAAACAAAATGAGCAAGTATTTAGCCTTTCATAGCTATTTACTTCTCTGATAGTCGAGTTCAAAAGCCAAAGAAGTTAAAAGTATGGCACTCTAATTTCAGTGAATATGGGTGAGGTCATACAGCCATTCTACCACAGTATTTCACACAGAACTTATTTAGCCAGATGACAGAGAAAAGGAATGCCTGCTAATTGTTCTGGACAATGCTAAATTTATTCTGTTGGATGTGAACTAGACAACTATAATTAAAGTACCTAAAGTAAATTTATGTAGGTTACTCACAGAAAAAAGCAAACAAACAAAATCTTATTTTCAGTGTTGGCATTCCATTCCTTTGCTATCCCTTTTCAAATAGCCTCTTGTATAAAAGATTATCTTAATCAACAAGGTAAGTGGGATTAAAAATGGAGAGCAAGTGGCTCTTCTAGGATGAATCAATAGTCAGAAATTAGATTTATTTGATGCCATTTTCAGTATTTTTCTTGTTTTTTCTCTCCACTAAGAAACTAGGAAAGTGACACAAAAACCTGCTAGTTTTAGAAGTATTTAATACTTCTCTGAAATAGCATGTAATATTTTTACCACAGTAGCAGTCTTCATATAAAACCCTAGTTGAAAGTTTGGTTTAATAATAGCCTTCTTGGTGGCATTTCAAAAGAGATAACTAGCAATTAATGGCGTAATTTTCTTCAATGAAAAGAGGTCTTCCCACCTTCAGTAATCTTTCTCCTTTGCCTTTAGTTTTAAAAAGTTAGGGTCTTCTCTCTTCAACTGGACTTACTACAGCACTCTGCATACCTTATGCAGAATGACTGAAGAAGAGAGAAGAATTACACAGGCCTGTCACCTGCCCCGAGGGACCAGCGTGCCTTTCAGTCCCCTTGCATCAGTAAATTGGCACACCAACAAAGCACAGGGACCAAGGGGGGGCTGTTCTCTTCTGGGATCAAGCATCAACATCTCCTCTAGACAGCCTCCTGAATAGCTAGCTGTTCTTTGCTTAAAAGGTTTCCTGATCTTCTGTAGAATGATAGGTACAAAGGACAATAACCATTAGCAAATATGCACTGGGAGGAAATTTAAAGCCACTCACTTCTTCCTTAAAACAACAGAAGAAAAATATAGGATTCTGAAGACCCAGGAGAAGAGAAGGATGGACAGGGCAAAGATAACTAATAAGGTAGTAGAAATTGTCCTAGGTAACTAATATCAATCTTAAAAGTGTAACTTAGTAGTGGTAACTACATACCTTAATGTCTTGGCTGAAGTTACTGATTTTCTGCCACCCTGCATTGGTCAGATGGTAGTTCACCCAGCGTAGCAAGAGCTCTTCTGGGGAAAGCTTCATTAACTGATCTAGTTCTTCCCCTTCATTTAGCAAGGCGATAAGAGCTAAAAGCAAGTTTGAGAGAAAGCTGAAATAATTGCTATTGTGGTCTCAGTTAATTCCAAATTGCAGATATTGCTGTACCTGGCATTGATCTTACCTTCATTTCTGGAGAGCTCAATATCAGCAAAAAGACCAACTTTAATGATCTGCCACAAGAGTCCTAATACCAAGTGTGGTTTTCCTTCTTGCAAGTCTTGTGATCCAATATTGACAACCGTACAGCCAATAGCAGATGCCGAGTTCAGAGCCAGGTTTAGGTTTTCCTGTTTGGAATATCATCGTTTAACAAATGTATGAGGTTGTAATTCTTAGTAAATTTCTTCATATTAAATTTTTCTTCATAATAAAGTTTCAGAAGAAGAAATAATGCATTAATTCATTGGATCTCAGTGGGAAAACTGGAGACTTTTTATGAACCCTCACATACCTTATCAAAATTTAATGAAAAACATCGACGGTGTTTAACATAGACCCACCAAAAAATCATGGGCCACCTTCCACAGCCTGGATTGCTGAGGAATACTCCAATCAAAATAATTTTTGTAACTCATAAGTATGACATACACAAATTAAACAATACTGCTCAAAATATCAGGGACACGATCCTGTGGAAAAACATGCTTATGTGGAATTCTGCACTGTGCAGGAGGCTACTGACATCACTGTCATCCCGTCTCGGATCTTATACAGGCTGAGACAGTTATTCAAGCAACTGTTAAACTGTAATTGAACAGATAGCATAAGAAAATCAGGCAGTTCAACATCCTGATACTGAAAGTAAAATTAATGATTGTCACAGATGAAACATTCCAAGAAAAAAAATACCTGACAGCTCTCATAAATATTACTCTGTTTTCTTGTGTCATATTTTAACTATGTACAGAGACAACATAGACACATGTAGTATCATATTTGCTGACATACCTTATTTAAATAAGTAGATATTACAAAACCCATGTGGAAGATTTAGAACATGGTAGGTTTTAACTTCTCATATTTTAATATGACAGCCTGAAAAGTCTGCCAGTTAACTGAGGCTTTTAATCAAGGTTGTTTTTTTAACTCATTAGGCTGGCAACTTATGGATCTACTTCCCAGATCCAGACCTGTTTTCATATACCCAAACTAAGGTCTTAAAAATGTTTTCTCTCAAATATTTTCAGGACTTCATACACAATTAAAAATAGACCTTCTCACCTTCAAGCCACTCTTCACTACTAAAAATTCATCATCCTACCATACAGTATACATCCATACAGATACTTCCAGCATTGCTAAAATATGACCTCACTATCCATTCAGAAGTGTAAAATAACTTTCTTCAGATACTTAGTAAAGCAAAGTGAAAATAGTGAACAGGGAAAGAACTAAGGAAAGCATGAAAAATACAAATTTTCCTGTACATCATCTAAGAAACAAGAGAATTTGGCAGAGTTTATTAGAAAAACACAATTTCAAGCTTTGACATTTTTTTTTCTCCACCAGGAAAACTGTCATTGAAACAAAGCAATAGAAAAATATTTTACTTTTTTCATTTGTGGCAAGTTCCTATCTGTGCAGTACTTACAGAAATAGTGAAAGGAGTGAGTTTCTTCTTATTAATGGCCCTTTCATCAATTGTATCTGGTTGTGAAAAGTTGATCATTTTGCTAAAGAAGAAGAGTCAGAGATTATTCTTTCATTTCTCAGGAAATATATTATTTGATTATAAGCTTCTAACACTTTAAAATACCTGTAAATATTTCTGACAAGATTAAAAAAAATACAACCACAAAAAAAACACCTCATCCTCCAAATCCCCTCTCCCTGTTAAATAATTGCACATTCATTCAGAAACCTCCAGATAATATCTAATTATAAGAAATTTGAGCAACTGGGTTTTATATTTAAGTTATGAGCATGTCTGTGCAGTCAAAGTTTCTAGAGAAGATTAAAACTGTAAACTAAAGACAGTTTCTAGTGAAAACCTTAATAGTATAACCAATATATTTCTGCACTGCATTTCTGTAGTATCTAGCATGTACAAGGATCTCAAAGACTAATTCACATCAACTCTGATAAACTAATCCCTTGTTACCATGGTGTATGAGCAAGTACTATTAGTGTAACTAGGGAATTACAGCAGACTACAGTTAAAGGACCCACTATATGCTCTCTGTTTGCCATGGACTTCATTCAGATTTCTGTTCCTCCCATCCTGTGGTTTAGTAACTACATTTAGTGACTTTTTAAAATAATATATTTGAAATAGAGAAGATTTCTAATTATTTCAGTAAGTGAATATATGAACTGTGCAATTATCTCCCTTATAAACAGCCTGCACATATCTGACATGTATAATTAAGGATCTGAAGTTGAAACCCACTTCTGTAATATATGCACAGAGTCACATGAAAAAATTACTAAAAAGAACATTTCCATGGGCAAACAGGTTTTCCCCATCTTACACATTGGTTGAAATATTTAAGAGTAGAGTCCTGATGTTAAAACCTATCAGAAGTTTTCCAATTCATGTCACTGTGATCAGCATTTAACCTTTGAGATTAATTTCTTTTCTTTCTCCCAGTCCCGGACTCACCAAAGAAGGATGCCATCTGCAAGGGATTTAAAAAGACTGGCATCTGATGGGTTCATAGGTAGGAGGTGCTTACAGTCTGGGTCATCTTGTAGAGCTTTATTTATCCAATTAACAAAAGCAACTTTTTCTTCCTCTGAAATAAAAACAGCATTAATCTATTGCCATTTCCACAAATGCATATGACTAAACACCATACTTGGGTCAAAGAGGTTCCTCTGCAACAAAACCCTTAGTTTCACAGGGACCAGTTATGAAAAGAATGAAACCGGTGGGAAAGCATGCAAAAAAAGGCAAGTACACATGGATCTTTCCCCTTGTGTACCCTCTAAACACCTGGTGATTTTCTGAAGGACAACATAAAAATCATAGTGACATAATGGGTCATAATAGAGGACTTTGAATTCAGTTTCTCAGCAATTACAATGAAAAGAAGGAAATCTGTGATCTGAAACATGCAACATCTCAGTTTATACACCATTGGTTTAAAATGCAGCATTTCATTCTGCCCTCTACTAGGACTTCAGAGACCAGCAGTGTTTTTGAGGCTATCATCTGAGTTACTGTGCTGTATTTCACTTTGAGAAACTTTAAAAATTTAGCAGTTCAGTTTTAAATTCCCTTTCATATTTAGTGCAGAATTGACTACTGTGTATCTAAGAATGCTCATTGGGACAACAGTCAATCGAGTATCAGTATCGAGGCGAAAACCATCTCACCTCAAGAGGCATACAAGACAGGTATCTACACTTGACTCATTACACTTCTGTCATCATCAGTAGGAAGAAACATGAAATTCTAGTGCACGCTTCACCTCATCATAAACTGGATGGCTGACGGGGCCAGATCAGATGAGTTGTACTCTAATACGGTCAGTTTCTCTCCTCCAGAAATGAAAGGGAGTCTGAACAACTACCTGCGATAGTGTCCCCCCCTACAGGCAGCCTTTGAGATGGAATAAATCCCCTGCTTTGTAGATACACAGTGTGCAGCTGGTGCTATAAGGATAATCCTCAGAGGTTATCACTGCCTTCAGCTAACTGAAGTGAATCTTCCTCATTCATAGAATCTTAACCCTCTTCTGGAACCACACCAAATCCTAGACTTGAGTCAACAAAATAAGCTGCAATATTGCTTATTGCGATAGAATCCTGGAAGTTAGTTAACACTCAGACCATGAGCTGCAATGCAATTTATGCGCAATTGAAAAATGACAAGCAGCAAGGGGAGGTAGAAGAAAAAAAACAGATCAAATGTTAAAAGCAACTTCTCAAGTATGAGACAGACTATGCAAAAATCGTATAGGAGTGAACAATTCCGTAATGGCACGGAGACGGCTGAGGAGGACTTTCCACCCATTTCTTCTTGCATATAGGAATAAGAGTAGATCAGCATGTAACGAAGCCAAGAACTTGACTAGCATTACTAGAAACACACCAAAGGGACCATTTATTTCCCACCCACATATGCTGCCAGTGCTTGTTTTCACTTCTTGGTCTCACAAAGATGTCTAAATTACCTCTGACTGCAGCATGAAACTACCAACAGCTGAACAGCCCGCATTTTAATAAACTACCACCCACACTTATCTTCTCCATCTCCACATGCTTTCTCCATGTTAATTTGCTTTCAACGGCAATGCTTTCCAGTTTTTTCCTTCTTTGTCTGCAGTGCAAATTTAAAGAGTGTTCCTCCATGCAAAATTGCTCACGATTAATTATTTCTCACCTGAATAGGAGTGCTGGGTCCCCTCACTAGATATTGCTGATGTTCCTCCAATTGCCGTAATACCTTGCTTTTTGTTTATTGATTTTCGGAAAGATTTACTAACATCTTTACTTTTCAATTCCTGAGTTATCTGAAATAAAAAATAAAAATTAATAATAATAAAAAAGCATTTTGTGATCGATAATACCTTCAAATAGCTGAGTGTTAACTCATGTTTTTAATCTGACTGTCTCTCTAAGGCATTTCCATTGATTTCTGTTCTAAACAAAACAAAACAAACCGCAAAAAACCCTCAACACAAAACCACCAAACTATATGGGTAAAATTAGTTTCAATCCCTTCATGAAACTTGCATACTGGATATCTAATATATTATTTCCCAGTGAGTACCTCAAGTGCTACCTTTATTAAGCCATACAATCTAAACAAGCAGATATTCAACAATCTACACAATTTTTCCACAGATACTTAGGCTACGTAAAGAAAACAATCAAAGATAGGCACATTTTCAATGACTATATAGCATATTTCTTCTACTTCATCATATGCAAACCATATTGGATATACTGGTATGTCTTAAATTTGCCCAAATACTGTAGAGGTCTCAAGATTGACAATGACATATAACAGATATAGTTCAATACCTGGACGCAACTATTTAAATGGGAGAGTGAAATACAAAGACTGGAAAATTATTATATAGGATATTGTAAATTGTCACGGAAAACTTTCCCATTCCTAAAACATTAGTTATTTCTATCAAAATAGTACTTAGTTGTACCACTTCATTCAGTTTTCTACCATAGTCTCAACAGATATCAGACAACAGAGAACCATCCAAAGGGAACGTCTTACTGAGACAAATTCTTCAAAGTTGATTCTCCCATCCTTGTTGCTATCTGTCACTGCAATGATTTTCTCTACAATCTCCCGGACTTTGTAACCAGGCAAGGGCAGACTTGCTTCTTTAAACAGGTCTTGAAGCTCATAATCACTCACATACCCGCTGTTGTCAATATCTGTAAAATTAAAACACAAGTTGCTTTTATACTTATGTAAAGAACCACCAAGTACAGTAACTGTTGGGAATACATAAAGTGTGAGAAATACAGTTCTAGGAGATGCGTATTTCTTCTTATGACATAGATAAGTAAGCATAAAGGAATATTTGTAGATTAGAGGCACAACTGGCTAGGAGTTGTGCCATCTTATTATGCATTTGCTCAGGAACTCTCTTATAATCCCAAAGCGCAGAATAATAAGATGGCAAATTTCTAAATAGCGAAGCTTAAGCTTTATTTAAGACTCCTAATAAAACTCTCTACAAACATTCAGGTGAAAGGGAGATCAATTATTATATTACTTTTGTTGATATTACACCATTTGCAATCAGTAAACTCCAATGTGATGCAACTTGCCATTAGAAGAGTACACTTACGCAAGGAACTCTGCATTTTGTTTCTTACCCTAATATCTGATAGACACTTTCTGTTCTTCAAAACTTTTGATGTGGTTAGGCTTACCTGTCAAGAATAAACCCAGGGTGATCTGCATCTGTTTATTAAAGGTGCCTTTCCTTAACCTGTTAACTAGCTTTGTTGGGAGCAACTTGCACTATCATCTTCACTGACACGTGGCTCCTAAGACCACGTGTCAGGAATGTGCATGTACAGCATACAAAGAGGTATGGTATAACTCCACAATGGTGGAAAGAAATCAATGGCTATATCACGTAAAAATAAAGAAAAATGCAGTATAATTTGTGTTACTCATAATGAATAATGCAGCAGCACAGAAGAAATGATAAAAATACCCTTTGTACTTCCACCTTGGGTTAATCCGTGTGCAGAAACCTGTCTTGACTTTCTGTCTTAGTATAATAAAGCAGCATTTTACAAACCTATAATATGTTTTTATCCAATATAATGCATAAATAGATATAAAAAAATAGGATTAGTTAATAACCATGTGTTTTTCCATATATATGTATACACACCTGTCAGAATTTGAGAATGTCCATTAAAATAGTCTTAGCTGTAGCATAATGTCTATGCAATGAAAATAAGTACTTTGAAAAGCAGAAAAGCTATAGTCTATACACTGTATAGATGAAGTTCAATCAAATGCAAGAAATCATTTCCAGCATAGCTACTGCTGGATATAATAGCCACCATTTTATATATTTAATGCTAATACCTCCATGTTTGACAACAATTTTCAATCTCTTTCATGACCACATTAAAGCTCTTGAAAAATAGGAATAGTATTTTACCAGTTCTACAAATGATGCATCCAAGATGAGTATATCTTAAGAGAATGTCACAAGTAACACAATGAGGCAGAAGTGAGATGATGAGATGATGTGGCCACTTTTCTGACTTGTCAAGGTGCTCCCACCTTTTTTTGTTGTTTTTTTTTTTCTTGTTTTGTTTTTGTTTTGCTTTTTGTTTGTCTAGTAGTTAGAAGACTTCTCTTCATATTGTCTCCAGTATCAGAACTCAGCCACTAATACCAGAGTGGATGAATACACATCACATTACAGACAGGCAAGCAGAGATACATGCTTTCATCTCTAGCCATAATTGATTGCTACACAGTAATTTCCCTGTAATCCATATGACACTACGTAGCTTCCGTACAGCTTCATTAGAAGGCCTCATTTCACTGCTGATGAAAAGCTAAGAACACTTGTTAAAAAAAAATATATCTTTTTACATTTTTGATACTACCAACAGTTCACAAATCACTACACAGACAAACTTTACATCTGCGTATGTTATTAATCCATTCACTGTCTGGCCTGCAGACATGAAACAACACACGTAATAACAGGGATGGTCTAGAAAGCAGAGGACCTGCTGAGGAGCTCACTCAGATTACCAGCTATTTTATTTCTCTAGGCTCATCTTTCACTGAGGGTAAGTTTCCATTATGACAAACAGAGAGTTAAATATATGCCTTTTCTCTCAGTTTACCAATATAGCTGCAAGCAATTTATCCATAAAGACTTTTTTTTTTTTACAGAAGACATGTTTTTTTACAGAAAGCATAATCCAGTAAGGAAGAAAATGCTTTTCAGTGAGTAGAAGCAGTACAGACAATTATTGGAGCAGAAATGTGAAAACACACAGGAAGGAAAGGGAGAATAAAGGAGGAATGCAGAAGGTGAAAACCAAACAAACAGAAAAGCTGTCAGACAACACAAGGGAGTATCTACCTACCCTAACACCTCCCAGAGGTTGATACATGTATACAATGCTCTTTGGTCTGTCTTTGCAGCTCCTGCAGATGCCTTGAAGTACAGACTGCATCAAGATGGTGGTTTAGTAGCAACTCATTAAATACCTTCCATAGATGTATCCTACTTCTTTAGAATTTCTACCCTTTTCGGGTGTCAACAACATCCCAAGTTAAGATTCATGATTCTATTATTTGCCAATGAATAAAAGTTACTTCTTTTATTTTAAGCTGACTCTCAACAGCGCGTCACCTGACACCTGTATTGACAGAAACTAAATAATTCCCTCTTCACTGTTTCTGTACTACTCATGATCTTACAGATCTCTAACATACTGCTTCCCAACAGCCTCTTTACCAAGCTGGCAACCCCTAATATTTAAGACTTCTTGCCTAAAATGACCCTGTTCCCCCATGATGAATGATTACAAATATGTTTGTTTGATTTGCTGAACTGCACAGTTACAAATTACCCCCTCAGAACTGCAGCAAACAAGAAATAAAGCAGATGTGAACTTTAACATTCATGACAGTTTAACAATCTGGAAATAAGGGTTAGTTGCTACATAATTTCTCACTTTCTGTTTACTCTCCAATTAATCTGCAAACATCCTGTCAAGCATACAAAACTGTACAGTTATTTATTAACATCTGCTAGCTACAAAAGCAAGCTCAAAAAAAAATCTCCAAGTTTAGCTTACTTAAAATGTAAAATCTGATCCAATAGATGAAAAGATAAAATACTAGTTCAAAGCATGAAAGTATAGCAAAACTGAAGCGTCAGCCACCTAACATGAAAATATAGTAAACAATTGAATTTTCATATATTTTTTTTTCATTTTAAGGAGTTTAAATAAATGAATTTTGAGACATATCATGCTGCATATATAATGTCAAAAATAACGCAACTGCTGAGCAAGAAAATGCATCTGTTATCATTGCTGAAGTTGAAATAAGTGAACAAACACACAATTTCAGTGAAAATAAGGTGGGGGTTATGTAAACATTCTTATTTTCTTAGGTATTGCTGGCAACATAGAAGGAAAATATGGCGCTATCAAAACAAAGTGATCTATACAGATTTCTTCCACAAATCCTACATGTCTTTGTAATGTTAATGGCATCCTTATTATTTCCTTATTTAAAACATACCTATTTTACCGAATGCTTCTCTTAGTTCATCAAGCTCTTCACGAGATATAGTAGTTATGTTGTTTTCCATCTTTGGACAGCAAGAAGTGCCGTCCTCAGTTGCTGGTACCTAATAATAAAACAGAAATTTATAAAGCTTTAATTCCAAGCACATACCAATAAAAGTTACTGATCTTTTCAATACAAGGTATGAGACCTGAATGACATTTCCAGGTCTGGCACACTTAAAACACTGCAAACAACACTTTAAAGTACACACACCTACCAATTCTTTTCCCTGTAATAGTGACTGAGAATTCACAACAGCAGCACCTGTTCTCATACACATGATGCTTTCATTTGCACACAATAAGCACCGACCAACAACCACCTACCTCTATTGCTACAGTGGTCTTCCAACATTAAAATGATAGCCTTACATTTCAATGAACAATTTTTGGAAAAATTGTTTTCTAAGTGCAATGCAGTATCACTGCCAATCAGTTTAGTGCTAGATCTAGTCCTGAAAAGCACTGAGCACCCCAACATTTGCATAATAGTAAAACTCAGTGGGACACTTTCAAGCACCTGCTTACAGATAGGTGAACACTGATGAGCCATTCCAGAGCTGCTGCACATTACCCTTCCCTTCACCCTTCTGACAAGCCTGTTGTCTCACCACACTGGCAAAGAGCTGAATACAGTGTTTTACTGAGCACAGAGATTGGAATCTCAATGTGAATCTACTTTCTCTACCCACATCCACAAAAAAAAAACCAAAACCAAAACAAACCACAAAACAGAAGGCACCTTCGCAAGACCCTTGTTAGTAAGCGCAAGTTTGTACGTAAGTCACGTGCAATTGTCGCAACACGCAAGTTTATACCTGCATTTGCCATTCTCTGTACACGTGCCATCAGTGCACTGGGCTGTAGAGAGCATGATGTGCTACAGGTGCTGCTGTGCCTACCAGAAAGTAGAAGTGTTGTCTTTGCTTTTAAGCCAAGGTGGCAAAAATCCACCTTACGTAAGTATTTTCATCGAAGTTGTCCTGTACTTGTGTATGTCTTCCCTTCTAGTTCAGTGGTTTCGCTTTAGAGCAAGAAAAATATTCCTGAACTGGCCAGGTTATTATTTGCTCATAATAATTATATTTGGATCTGCTATATGCAGTTGCTTCTCTCCCAAAATCATGCATAATTGAAAGAACTGTACTATTACCCACTGGACTACACACTGGAAGGAGAAATCTGATTTTGACAGTTGGTTTTACCATGGACCTGCTGATTGCCCTTGGGCAAGGCTGTACATCTGTGTGTTCTGACTAATTAGGTTATCAACTTTCCCTGTGCAAGGACTGCCTCAGAACCAGGTGACTGTACAACACCAGCAACAACAGGATCCCTGGGAGCTCTGCTGTAAGACTGTAATAATGAAATCAGAATTTGGTTCAGAATTAAAGAAATTAAACATTATCAATCTCTATTTCTGCCCCCAAATAATTTATTCGCCAGTCTAGCTGTGTCAGTTTCCTTTCAATCCATGCCAATCTGACAATGAAAAAATACAAATGAAGCAATCGCACAGGGCACCAGCACACACGAGAAGGGGCAGCAGGGCACCATGGCAGCTGCGGTTCGCTGGGGGATCGTGCCAGCAAGCCTGACAGAGTTCTGGAGGAGTTCCTCAGGAGTGCCCACAATACTGCTCATATGTTTGGTATCCACTCTACTGTGAAAACAGCTCTAATACAAAACGAATCAGCTGTGGTCAGCCACAAACACGAAACATTGTCTCACTATGTTAAGTGTCTCCTGATTTCAGAAATATAACCAGTGACATCACTGCTGTGCATTATTTCTCTAAGATACCACACATCTGTATTAACGGTGTCAAAACCTGATATATTCTGCAACTGGGTAGAACAGAACATTTGTGTATCACAAACTGGCTCTGCCTGCCTACCTATGAAACGAGAAGCCTTGCACAAGCTGTTGGTTTGCATGGCTTTCATGGGTTGCCCTCCCTTGCTCAGAGAGCGAAGAGCACAGGGTCAGCCTGTCTGTCTTGTGTGGCTACAGAAAGCAGGGAAAACATTAAATTGTTAAGAAATATAGTTATTCAACATAATTGGATACTATGTTGGAGAGCATGTCACTGGGTGGAGATTCAGGTAGCCAGAAATCAGAACTTGAGCAGGATATTGAGACCTAATTTTATTCAAACCTACCAATCCAAAAATATGAGGAAGAATGCCATAATACATAGCATTTTGCCTTCTGCTGAACCCAGAATTACATACTTGTTGTCATTTATATTCATATTCTAGATAGATAAGAGTTATTCAATTAAAAACTCAGCTTTTTAGAGATCTCTCTTAACTCTATGCACATATTCAGATCGCTAGGCACTCTGCAATAGGATGGCTGATTCCCTCAACAGCATTTTCATAAACGCAAATTAAGTTCTTACCTTTGATTTTCTAATACAAGAGGCAATGAGAATCTTTTTGCTGCTGTTTTTACTGCTGGTAAAAGAAGTATCTTTGGGAGACAATATCCCATATTATGACATACCCACTAAGAATTCTTTATCTATTTGTAATGAAAAACATACTCTGCAGAAAATGCTGGGAAGGTGTCTATAGTTAAAAGAAATCCTGAACGAGGTATCCTATATGTAGCTAAACCTATATGTATAGTGACACAAGCAATGCTCAGAAGTTAGCAATGAGTAGCTACCAACTTTTTTCAAAACACTACTTTTTGATAAACAAAGCACCTATTAGTTCAAAATACTATAAAATACCATGACTTTATTTTAAGTAACATTTTTACACTTCTATTTTTCCTTTTTTTTTTTTTTTTTTTTTTTTTTTTTTTGAATCTGTGGGGTTTATGTTTTGAAGTTTGTGCTTATCTGAAACCAGAGCTAGATATCCCCTGCAAAAAGAAAATGACTTGGAAGTTAAGACTCCCATGTAACAAACTTCAACTGGGGTCAGGCTTTTAAGGAAAACAAATAACATGAGATGTGGTAAAATCTTCTAAGATAGCAACTGTATTGCCAGACCATTCAAGAAAATACAAGAAAACTTTTGTCACAGGTGTATGTGACTATTGTCTCAAAGTACAAAAGCAAAAAATATTTATTTGGGCCCTATCTGCAGCATAAGCATTTATTTATCTCCACTGACACTGCTGTGTAAGAGAGAGAAAAACCAAGTTGTGCCTTATGTAACTGACTCATCCCAGCAAATGTTTCTGCTTCTTTTAAAGCAGTAGTTTACTTTTCCTCCATGATGCTACATAAAAAGAGTTCTTAAAGAGTGGGTTATTTTAATGAGAGCTTGTCTATTTTACCTAGGTGAGTATTTTCAGTGTCTTCACTGGGACTGCTCCTGTGGGTCACGCAGGATGTGGCCTTGAGTGTGGGTGGCAAGTTAAGTCTTTTTCCTTCATGTCACTAGATCTTATTTAAGTACTAAAATCCTACTCATCCATTTTGCTAAGCTTACTAGCAGCATCTACCAGTCTCCATACTCAAAAGAAAAAAAACACACACACAACAAAACAAGTATTTGGAATATATATTCAGAAAAAAAAAAAATGACCTTACAGATGTTTCTGGAAGTGCAAGTACTTTGAACGGAAGCCTGATGTGGCAATTGCAAATAATGAAATAATGAACTGTGGAAAAATTGGGGGAGAAAAATAAACATTTAAATCCCAGTTACTAAGGAAATTTAAAGGACTCCGAAGCTGCAACAAAACAAACAAAACCCCAAAACTAAAAAACAAACCAAAACAATAAAAACCCAGAAGACAATCCTCTGAGCTATAGGAACAGTAAAAAACGACATGCCAAAGCACAAGTGAAATATTTAGGCACGCAGGTGCAAAAGACACCACCACTTCTGTCATACTGTTAATGTTTTTAAGTATTTACCATTACCATAAGCCAGGTTTTATAAAAAACAACTTGTTTGAAGTTGCAATGCAATCAGTTTCACCCCTCCCCTTTTATGGTTCATATTTTAGATTTTCCATCATATTCTATTTGAGAAAATACTAACCCTTGATTTCCAAATACACTGATTATTTTAGCAACACAGTAGAAACACCTGTTCTTGAATGAAGCAGATAAAAAAAGCTAATACATCTGCTCTAAAGACACAATCTTAAACACCCTATTATATAATTACAGGGTAAATTAGCTGGTCAATCAAATGGCAGAATTGCTGCAATCATGGTTCTGGCATTCATGAGCCATCTAGTTTGAGCAACCAGAGACACCTAAACTACTCAGACATTTCAGACAATTTCAATATGGAAACAGGGACCTGCTATCTAAGCTAATAAATACCTTGCACCACCCAAGATGACTCAGTCCGCACGCAATTCTGACAAGATTTAACAGTAAGCCTCCAAAGGTACACCTCTACTGGAACTATGACTACGTGCTGAAGGATATATTTGATTACAGAGAACACATTTCTCTGGACCCCAGTAGTGTTCATTTGACACTTGGGATTTTCTGTAGTCTATGCTTACACTAAACCACCTCCTGCCACCCCAGGACAGGGTAGCTACACAAACTGTTTTTATCGTGAGAAAGTGCCCTCGATTCTCTTTTAAGTCCTCAGCTTAACACAAACTGACAATATTAATCTCTCCCTAGCCTGCCTTCTACACCTGGAAGGCTTTTCGTATCCAAAGACAATTCACTGGGGTCTCCTGGAAACATTCCACATCCAACATGAATACAGACACAAACTACTGTTGACACTATCGTGGTATTTCTTTGTGTGCAGAGGAGTATCTGTGCCTGAGCAACCACACAGGATGAAGTGAGCAGCCCAAATGGCAGCTCCTGCCACTTCCTTCACCTGTTATCAAAGCTGTCAGAAAAGGCAGAGCAGTTAATTGCCAATCAGGCCCAATAGTTTCCTCCATCCCTGCAGGCAATTTATTTTCCAGCTCTTCATTTCAAATTCTGTTTGCCTTGTTTCCATGTGCAGCTGCTTCTGCAACAACAATGGACATGACAAATGCTGACTCAAGAGCTTGTTTTCTTTTGTTGCTGTTCTTTTTGGGCAGCTCTAGGGACACACCTCCTCTGTCTCTGGTGCAAATACCACTCCATTGCTACATCATCCTTAAATCTGTTGTTTCCAATGACAGCCAAGCTAGCATAATTTGCAAATACAGGTGTGCAGAGAATTACTACTTCCATGTCAATCATCAGCTGGTTATTAGTATCACAAAACATTAAAATTCTGCTTCTCTTATCAGGCTTTAAATCAAACTGCTATAGATTTTAATGCACAAAAACTCCCGCAAACCCCTGTTCAACCTGTAGTGTTCCCATGTTAGTTCATCTGGGATTCTTTAAGCTAATGTGGTGAAACAGGGTTGCTTTCATGCACCATTAGTCTCTTTTAAACTCTTGCCAGATTAAACTAGAAGTTCTGCCCTGTCTCAGTGAGAAAAGAATGCATTATAAGATTATAAGACATAAAAAAGGAACTTTAAACCAAGATATGCATCAGATGTTCCCTGTAGTCAGTAAGGAGAGAAAAGAAAAATGCTGGGGAAATGCTAATTAAACATCAGTGAAAATGCTTGCATATTATAAAAATTTAGAGCAACAGAAAATATACATACACTAGTTTGGTTTTGTTTGTGCATGTTTTTGTGGGTTTTGGGGTTGTTTTTTTTTTGGTCCCCCCACACCTCAGCTTACATTGAAACACCTTTTTACTTATGCCAAGATTATACTTGACCCTCAAGAATAAAGATGATTAGGGGCCATCTAAACCAATACTTTAAACAATGTGAAAGGACAAATTATTCCAGGTGTCTCACTGGTGGCCTGTCACAAAACAGCAGTGGAGAATAGGAGTTGTCACAATAAGTTAGAGAGTTAACCTTCATGACAAAATGAATAATCAAAAGGGTTCAGTGACTTTATAATTTTTATTATTATAGAAAGATAGATTATCTTCCCAATATCAGAGAAAAAGCTGCAGGAGACATTAATAGGAGAGAATTACACTTCATGTTATCTAAAGTGAAAGAAGTTTTGATTGCAGAACAGTTCTCTGAATACAGAAAGAATCTGATACACCTAAAGAATGATGAGCACTGGGTCTTATAAAGACAGAAGATACGAAACCAGATCCACTCCTAATGAAGCAAAGAGAATGCTTGCAAACCTTTAAAACAGGAGAGCACTGAAAGGTAAAACTAATTAGCTATATGAAGACATCTATATATTTTTTTTAAAAATACAAAAGATATTGCAACTGATGAAGCACATTGCTAATTTTTGAAAGCAGAGGCAGAGTATAATTATAGTAACAGGTACAGTTATTAACAGAGAAGCAGGAAGTAAAAAGTTTTTTAAGTAGCATACAGTCAATCTGAAGCTTCACTACCTGAAAGAGTCAGTATGTTTCTCAGCCTAGCCTTATAAACATGGCTGGATACATTCATCACCATTTAATGAATAGAAGTGAGAGGATAACAATGTGTGTTATGCTTCAACATATAAACTGATAATCCATGGATTTTTCCTCAGTCTTCTATGTATAGCCTTGCACAGTGAATAAGGTACAATTTGAGATTGATTTTTTTTTTTTTAAACTTATTCCAAAACTGTATACACTGATCTTTGCTTGAGGAAGACTATCAAAGCAGCCAGAGTGATAAATTTTTGGGCCATGAAATATGCATCTTATGTAAAAAGACTTAAACTGACATTAATTATTAATAGGAATTTATTCAACATAGTACATTAACTCTGGTGAATAATAAAATCAACATTTTCCACTATGCCTTTAAGCTAAACACAGGTGACTCAATAATAAACAGTAAAACACTAAGCTGAGCTACCTAATTGTTAGATTGGTCGTGAGTCTGATCTGACTTAATGTGGTTTATACCACAGAACAATTTCATGAGGCTTAAGTCAGGGTAAAGAGCAATTCTATTATAAAGCAAATACATGTTAAATTTAGAAAGATACCTTTTCACCCAAACAAAATGCCTTCAGTATCCTTTGGCTGCTGGGTACACAGGATAGCCATGCAAATTCATCAACAGTATCAGTTTCACATAGTTTCCTTCACATGCATCATTCAAAAGGATCTCAGACTGCCTGTGCCTTGTATTGTTGCATTCAGCACTCCTAATAAAAAACATCAACGGAAACCTTGCCTATACCAGAGGAACCACTTCTAGGAAAGCAATTTTGAAAAAAAAAAAATGCTATCGCATGCAGAGTTCATTGAAGTACCTTTCCTGAAACATTCTGCAAACCCAATCTGCTTACAGTTCAGCTACATCAACACTCCGGGCTGAATTTGCCCAAACTGATCATCTCAGACCAGGTGTGACCTGTTCTGATTTGGTTAATTAATTATTTTTCTAAGAGTTCAACAAGTTTCACCTGCCTCCAGCACAGAGCTGGGAGTGGTTTATCCCCTGTTCTGGAACAGGGATATGAAGTCTGTCTACCCAATATCCACAGGCAAAGTGATGCCTGCTCATCCAACATTAACCCAGATGTCACCTGATCTAGAAAACTCAAAAAATTCTTGCTTGGATCTGTTGTGCCAACATTTCTTTGAGGCTGCATTCTTCCATTTCATTTGCACTGACCACGCTGCTGTCTAGAACAGCAGGTGATACACAAGGATTCCCCCCTGCAATTGCTCCTTGCAGGCAAGAGAAGGCAGGACACCTTCCCTCAGGTTCCAAAGACCACAGGGAACGCAGGGGAGTGAACTCCAGTCTGCCATGTTCCACAACAGATGACAGGCCACTGCTCCTTGTCTCCTTTGCTTCAATACAACAAGCTGTGGTATTGATGCGCATGTCATCAAGAGCAAATCTGAAATAGTGACATTCTCTGTGAACCTGGGATGCTGAGGGGATACAAGTCAATCCACTAGCCCTTTTGGAGCTGTGTGCATGAGTTGCTGCTTTCTAACTGCATTTTCTTATGTATATTAATACAGTCTTTTGTAACATACTAGTTGTGGCTAGATCACTTTTGCAAGAAGCACAGAACAGCAAGGAAATTACATTTGTGTACCTCTGCAATATGACATGTCCTAGTCTCCCTGCCTGTTAGCACATTATTTCCAGATAAAAAAGAAATGTAAAAAGCTGCTTCCATGTAACAAGTAGCTTTTATTTAGGACTTGAGAATACCAGGGAAATCAATATTGGAAATACAGAAACAAGAATTTTCTTTTGATAACAGACAACACTGTTTTTCAGAATACAAAATAAGATTGTCTGCTAAAACAATTAAACTCCTTAATCTGAAGCAAAATCATCCCAGTTTTGAGATGGGCTTTACATTTTACTTGATGTAAGTTTCAATATTAAGTATTCTGAAGTATCTGCATATTTTATGTAATTTAAATATAAAACATTAGCTTTTCCATAAATGAGGGAGTACAGAATCAAAGTATACAATACAAAATGATGAGCAGTTGTGCCATAAAAAGTGGCAAATCAAGGGACAATGAAATGTTTCCCTACAGAATCTCCAACATGGTTAAATTCAAAGATCCAAAGTAAAGCTTGGATACAGTGAATCTGCTGAAGTGGCACTTGCTCTTGGTTGTATTATGCATAACCTTTGCCTTGGTGACAGTTAAACAACAGCACACACATGGTATCGAAGGTCTGTCATGAGCAGTGCAGACACATATGGAAAATGAAAGCACAGTAGGAACCTAATACACTCAGACCATAAATCTTAATTACCTTTAATGTTATCTCAACATCCTCCGTGATCAATTTCAAATATTTTAAATATGTTTCATTCCTCTACAACATAAGTATTTAAGCAGGAAAAAGAACACAAAGGGCATAAGGACTTAATGTTTAACATAAACATACCAACTAGCCACTGATAAGAGACTCCTTCCACTAAAAAGTGTTTCCAGAATTCCTTGTGAATAAAATAAGCTTATGGTCTCATAGAAATGAAGTAGAATAAACAAGAATAGAGTTGCTATAATCTACAGTAGAAAAGGATGGTTCTGTTATGCCCTTTAAAGAAGTTTGAGCCTACTACTGTCTGGCCAACAGCTTAAGGACAGAGCTAAAGGCACAGAGTTTAAATGCCTCAGTGACTTCTGAAGTCATGAAGTTTTGCCACCAACCTATAGCAATTTAGCTCTGAAACACCCTAATTGAGCCTTACAATTGTTCGAAAGGAGATCAGTTACTTCTGCATTCAGGCACAGAACATCCTTCAGAGGCTCACAATGCACCTGATCAGATATTACCACAGTTCCGTGCTGCTATAGGAATGCAAGCGTTAGTGTAAACAGAAGGGTTCCTCAAGGTCTCAGTTCCATAGTTCACTACACATGTGGAAAGTCAGACATACCCACCAACATTCTGATTTTACAATAATAAACTCTTCCATCTGGCAAAAAAAACCCCAAACATACACCAACAAACCACAAAACAAACAACCAAACAACAAACCCTGCATGCCATGAATGGCACACAAGGACAGGAAAGAACAGGCAAAAACAGTGGCAGGAGAAGTGGGATGAGGGAGACAACATCATGCAGAAAACCTTCCCTTTGTTGAGCAAACCCTCAAACAAGTGTCTTCTCTGGCCTATTAGAAATTGTATATTTGTAGAAACCACCAGCATTGCAACAGATGTGATCTTTGTGGGTGTGGTATTAATCTTCCCAATGTAAATAATTTTACTGTTGCTTTAGTTTCCACCATACTGTCCAGAGTCTGGAATAATTTTTATCTTTTACTAATACAGTTACAACTAGTGCCCACAAAGGAAATTCACAAGTCCTGGTACAAAACTCATGAACCTTGCAGCCCATTTTTGAGAGCTGTGTGGCTTACACTTGAGAGACCATTTTTCAGCTCTCTGTTTCAGATAGATCACATAGTTACAATCAGGTCTGCCTCTATTCACAATTACAGTCACATGTATTTGCAATGAAAAAATGTATTCAAATTAAGCATTAACATGTTTTCCTCAGCTCAAGAACACTATCAAGCCTGCCCACAACTCAAAATAATAACAGTAACAGAACAGAAGGAACCCCATCATCTCATCTTTTTAATCCAAAAGTCTGCAGTTGGGCTTTTTAATAAAAATTAAACATTTAAAGGTGGTGTTGTTCTAGAAGCAAAAATCTTGCTTTTCCATTTTACACATGGCAATGTCTGTATTCACATAATCCATTATTTCAGAGCTGTATTCAAATTAATTAGCAAGGTATTAACAGTTAGGATGGGGGTCAGGACAGATTAAGGTGACTTGGTGGAAGAAACTTCTTTACAAGTGTCAACACCGTAATGTTTACACTGGTCCAGGAAGCATTTGACTGAGCCTTGAAGGGAAACCAGTTTTGTCTTCCTTAAACAAGCTCAATCAACTTAATATACTGTTTCATTTTATATGACCTTTTCTTATCTCCTCTCACCAGTAATATCATTTGCCCTCTGGATGGATCATTTGATACACTCAAAAAACGAGTTTGTTATACTGAAACCTATGTCCCATGCTGACTCATCACTTGACTTCCCCATACACAGATGTGCTAAACCCTCCTTTCCAGAAAACTTCTGCAGGTTCCAGCTCTTCCTATTCTGCAAGGCTACCTTTGCCTTACTGACCTTGTCCCCATACCAACCAACCACCTTTACCCACGTTAAAGTCTTTGCTCATGTATCATCACTTCTGAATGCACCACCCAGGGTTTCAGGCAAAGGCAGTCTCTGGATGGCCAGAACTGGCAGGAACCATGCTTTCCGATTAGCACTGGAAGCTGGTGCCTCAGATGCTGCTACCAAAAGCAAGGAAAAAATACAAGCTGAGCCAACATCACAGACACCATAGCACAGGGTGCCAGACCCAGAAATTATGGCAAGACCAATGCCTGCTAAGGTCAAAGCACCATAGCAGTTTTAAAAAGCAAACACAGATGCAAAGAGTCTATCATTAACATATAGAAAATCTGATGAGAAACTGGGAAACAGTCATAAAAATCAGTTTGACTTATTTACCAGTCACTGCTCTGAATAGAATTTTTTTTGAAGTCTGAACTTGGTTTCTCAGTGACATTTCATTAAAGCAAACCACAATAAAATATAAATGGAAAGGCTACACTCATAAAAGCAAGTTCATTCAGGGACTCCACTCTCAAACCATTCTTCTGTGCCTAGGCTGACATTACATATCAAGTTTACAAGAGCGAAAGGGAGTTAAAAGACACACCAGCAAATGATACGTAACGTCTTTCTTCCTCTGTCTAGGTTTATGTGCATACAGCTTTTGTTAGCATACAACTACAATAACAAAAATTGCATTATTTTGATAGGAAATTCCCATAGAAATATTCTCTGATATATATCTTAATTAGGAAACTAATCCTGAAATCCTTATTGAAACATTCAGCCCCAAGCCTGACAGCATTCAAGAAGAGACTGGACAATACCCTCAGCCACACGGTGTGAACTGCGGGGTTGTCCTGTTCAGGGACAGGAGTTGGACTCCATGATCCTTGTGGGTCCTTCCAACTCAGGACATTCTGTGACTCTATGATTTGGATAAAAAAAAAAACAAAAACCAACAAAAACGTGCACACAGCAGAAGTGTTGACGGGACCCCCATCTCACAGACAGGTTTTCTGGGTGTCCTAGTAATCTACAAATAGCATTCACAACTTGGGGTTATGCTTTAATTATTCTTGACTTCTTTATTAAACTATAGCACCGATAGTTAATTACTAAACATAAAAGTTAACCAGAAGCAAAAGTCATAACCCAAACTCTTCAAAAGGCAATCACATGCCATACTCTAACCAATTAAAAAAAAAAGCAAGCCTCACAGGGTTTTAAAATTACTCACACAAGATGACATTTGCCTTCTGTTTTCAGATACTTCACATTATTCTCATATTAACTTTTCAAGCTTTCCTCACATAATTTCTCAAACTGACTTCCGAGATCATCTTCAATTTTTATAGAAAGCTCAGTCAAATTATGAGAAGTGATGATATTGGGAAGTCACTAACTCACCATCTTCTGATCTGACTCTAAATTACAATTTAAATAGTATGTTTCTAAAAGTGATAATGCTATTAAAGTACTTGCATGAATTCATAGTAAGGAAAAAATAGTAATCAGAAACATTAAGCCACAACAAATAGCACAGTTTTTCACTATCTACCAGCTTCTAGCACAGCAATTATTATTATTACCAATTTCACAGACAAAATTCTGCTGCTCCTGTTAGCAAATTACCATTTCACATTACATGCTTCACAATTTTTCAGAGTTTGCTGGATTTTGCATTCCTTCTACTACAATCAAAGTGTACTCACCTTTATTTGTTTAATCTGTCACAATAGCATTGATACTTTTACAATATCTTTTGCAAGGCTCTCAGTTTTTGTCCCAAGCCTCTATTTCTTCCAGATTCAGTGCTGCTTGAGAGGTAGGACATACTGTACTCAGTGTTCCTTGCTAAGGAATTTATCCTTCTATGGCACTCATGACTTCAGAAAAATATCTTTTTTTAAAGCCAACTGGAACATTATGAACCATTTTTCTCTTCTCCAAGTGTGAAAACAACATTTAGTTAGCACATAGCTTTTTTCAGAGTTTTGCTTTTTAAGTTATCGGTGAACAAAGAACTAAAGAGGCAGAGGGGGAGGGAGAACTTAAAACAGTGCGACTGCAACACTCCAGAAAACTCCCGCCTTTATCTTTCCATATGCCAGCTCACTGGTAGTCTGAAGTAGTAAACCACAGGCTGCTACAAATGCTAAAACTCTAGGAGGGAGTCACAGGCTCTTACTAATGAACTTAGTTTTGAGGTCACCCCAGAAGTTAATCATGTGAAGATTAAGAGTAACAATAGAAATGCACATTCATTCTCCTGCCTTCAACAATTTAATTTACATCCACATACTCTTCATATTCCAGCTAATTTCAATTACTGAATAGTTCCAAATAGTTGTGCATTGCCATAGTATTTTTCAGTTTTCATTAGTTATCAGATGGCAGTATGGCCTCCTGTCACCTGCTAATTCCTCGTTCAACTCTACATGGTTCAAAAGATTATTAGAAGATTAGACTGAGCAGCTACTATACTACAAGCAAGCCAGGATTTTCTGTCATGGAAAATTCATAGGTTATTTTTGTTTTTCTTTTTTCATTGGTCAAGCTAGAGGAAAAAGGAGGGTCTTCCATAGTACATGGCAAAAGCAACTGGCAGCATTTCAAACCCCTTCAGTCTGTGCGGAGTCCACAGATGGACAAACGCTGCCCCTGTGCCAGTTCACAGCCCCAAGGAGCTCTGGTTGCTGAAGTGCTGAGGGTAAAAGGAGCACACTGGTATATCTGAGTAACTAAATCTAAATAGAGAGTTGTTTGTAGCCACTACCCTAGGAGACTATCTGGGGCACACATGAAATCAATTTGCTGCTACTGTAGTTCTTAATAATTAGGCCAGAAGAAAACATCTACAGTTGTTGTTGCCAACTGTCATTTTTAATCACATTTTGAAGAGGAAAAAGAAATTTCTCAGCATATATTTTTGTAATTAAATTTTTCAAAACCTCAGCCTTAGGATTCAAATGTTTAGGAGATAGTTTTCATTTAAGAAAATAAACTTGTTTGTGATGCTTCGGTGAAAACTTCACCATCTTTCTTATGAAAAAAGGAAATAAAAATTTAAAAAAACTTTATAAACATAGTTTGAGCTGGCAACATAAGCAGACATCTTTAAGCATTTAAATCATACATTGAAACAACATGAAACAATGAATAAAGATGTGCATGATTTTATTAACGAGAAATATTGTTTCCTTTTTTCAAGTATCATAAAAACATTCATCTTATAAAGTAGTGCTAGGCTAATAACAACCCTTACAAACCTAAAAATGATACTTTAAAAAAATTACCGGTTCCTTTAAAAATAATGACTTACAGTTCCATAAAGTGAGAAAGGTATGCTTATATAGTTATCTTCAGTGTAGTAACTATATGGCACAATACTTACTACACTGAAAAACCCTGTAAACTGATGATGTAGATTACCTTTGTAAGGAGTCTTTTTGCTTTGTTAAACATGAATTCTGAGTATTCTTAAATTTAATATGTATTTATATTTGCTTTGTGTTAGCCATTTTACAATGTCTCACAGTAAAATGACAACTGTTTGTTCTCATAGCCTGCATTAAATGCTGCAGTCTTCCAAAACTGCCAGATAACAGCCCAAAGTATTTCCAAACCATGATACTTTCAACATAAAATGTTACTATTTCTTACACCACTTGTAAGTCCTAACACTTGTTAGGACTTTGAGAGCAGGCTTCCATGTGTTCAGCAAATGAAATCATGTAGGTAAAAACTGTCTCTTTCATAAGAAAATGATCAACTATAATCAAGTATCAGATAAACCAGTTTTTGGATAAATCAGCTCTTTTACAAGGGCAAAAGGTCTCTGGAGGAAATCTTACAAGATATATATTTTATTTCACATAGTATTTTAACTACATTAGCAAACATTTTGGATTTTAAGTTAGCTACAAGTCCGCACAAAGGGGCTCATCCTCCTCCCACTGACCTTCACAAAAACTGAATAACCCTGTCAGATTGTTTTCTGTCTCTTTGTACAGTGACAATTCATGAAAAATAACTTGTATTTCCAGCTCTCCAAAGTTAATGCTCCTGAGCATTAAACATCCATATATAAATCCCTATTTTTAAACTTCTAGGCATGGCACAGAAATACTTATTGTGCTATTACTATCAATCAGCAAGCAAACACTGTGCATGAAGCATGAGGGACAAGCTTTCCCACTCTGACTGGTCTGTCTCCTGGCTGAGGAGTCCAGCTGACAGCAATACACCTGAACTTAATGAAGTTTAATGAAGTACTTCTTAGCACACAGACTACAGCAGCACCCAATTACTCATCCAACATATGCTTATTTGGTTGAGAAGGACTGATAGGGATTAATCCTATTGAGTTAAATTGCCTTGATCTTAATTTACTTAGTAAAAAACAGAATGGTAACTTAAAGAATAAACTATATGGCAGAAGAGTTTATCCCATAGATTAATCACCACAAATATTCTTTCAGGATGAAAAGCATGCAGAAACTTCAGAATGCAACAGAAATGCATGCATCTGTTTCCATAGATCACATAATAATTTCTGCTTTCCCCAAGGCACTCAGTCTATCAGACAGAACTTCATTAAAAAGCCCAGCATGACTGACCCAGTAGCTGTCTTTCACCACAACAGGAGGGCTGCCACTCCAGAATGCAAGCCACCTTGTGAAAACAAACACACCACAGACTGCCAGAAGTAGGGATTTGCTCTGGCATGACAAACAACCAGTCTCATGTCGCTGTCACGCCTCTCTTGGGAGCAGCTTTGGGAGGACATGACCAAACCACCTTGCCCATGCTGAAGAAGCCAACTGGGAGTTTGGGTTTCCGGCAGAATGGATGTCCTCAAAGGCTTGGGAAATTTTGTCTGGAGACAGACAGTAATACCAGAACAATAAAATCCCTTTGGAAAGATCGAAGATATATAAATATCAATGATTAAGATGAACAAGGTATCAGCTTTAGAAGGATTTGTCCAATAGGCCTTGAATTAATGAAGTAGTTACCTGTGGATGCAACTCTAAGCATATGATAACTATTTTAAATCCATGGAATTATTTACAAGATTTAAATTTATTTATGTGCTATAACGTTTTGCTACTTTGGGATGTGAAAAAAATTCCACCCCATACAATTAAGTGGCTGATATATGTGATGACAAGTAAAGCAAAATATATCTTCAGTTACAAATTTTTTGGTGACCGAATACATTGTGTTACCTAAGGGAAAAAGAACAGATTTAGAATCAGAGTCACGTCCTGATACCAGCTATATCACTGGCAAAATCCACACTAGTTTCAACTAAATGTATCTTGATTCTATAAATGAAGTTCGGCAAAGCTAGACACATTGCAGAAGTGAAATACTTAGCTCAATGGAAAAGGAGAACTTAATACTACTTCATATTGACCTAACTTTAGGATATGAAAGAACAGAATCTAGTATCCTTCTGTCATAAGGGAATAAACCAGTGCAAAGAGAAATGGTAGAACATGTGGAAACAAAATGGGGAAAAGGGATGTGGAACTTGGTAAATAAGCAAGACAACAACACTCCAAACTATACAAATTTTGGAAATCAAAAACCCTATGAGGGAACATTTGGTTTGAAAAGAAACAGCTAGCTCCTGAAGCTCACACTGACACAAATCCTTTAAATTAGCAGTCAAGTAAATACAATCTTGCTGATAACATGCAGCCCAATATTTCAGCTTCCTACATGTCAATGTTTTTAATCAGTCCATTCTACCAACAATTATTAACAATATGAAAAGATTCATTCACTAAGTGAATTAAACTGGTCAATGCTGGATCCAGCATTAATTCTTTTTTTTTTTTTTTTTTTGCTAGTGCCTATTATTATTAAGGAAACATCTGCAAGGGAGCCCTGAAAGCAGGTTGATAATCCTCTTTTCACCAGAAGCATGCATGTAGAAGCACACAATCTGCCTTATGCATAATTTATTTCCAAGGCCTAGCAGTACCAATCTCACTGATGAGCTATTGTGGTGTTCTACCTTTATTCTCTTTGGACACCTGTATGACACAGCATTAAGCAAGCACACCCCCCACCCCCACAAAAAAAAAAAAAAAAATCTAAAAATTAATCAAGTAATTTACATTTAGAAGTTCTAAAACAAAGGTAATGACTGACATTCAGTATTTCCTGCATGTAACCAGCTGAATCAAAGCTGAAATAATGTAATTAGTAATCTTATCACAAACATAATGCACTAGAGAATAGTCAGTCTCATTTTGCAGCCCTTTTTTAAAGGTGCAGCAACAGTGATGCTTAAAAATCCCTTAATAGAGACACTACATGCCTGTAATGCAGAACTGGTTCTATCAGTAACCTGGAACTCCCAGTCCACATTGAACTTGATCTGACTGATGTCAGTTGTCATTTTCATTGTTGATATCCCTTTGCATATCACAACGTGACCACCAATTAACTGTTTGCTCAGTGAACGTCAAGGCTGAAACACACTAATGAGACATCTCAGTCAGCAGAGCTCACAGCCTGGGCTTCAGATTCAGAGGCATTTGCAGTTGCTCAGCGAAGTATCTTTTCCCAGCACTACGTTTACAATTTAGTGTTTCCTTATTGTCTGGCACAACACAGTGGAGCCTTCTCCAGTAATAAACTTGCTTGCTAGAATCAGATCCTTTTGCTGGCTTGTACTCCTGTTCCACATTTATTTAACCCATTTATGTAGATCTAGTGATTTTGGGAGGTTTTATGGCAACAGTTAATCACAGATATGAAGTATTTAATACATTGTGGTGAATGCTAAGATTATTTAATTAATCACTGCAATAAGGGTGGCAACTAAACGTTACACGCATACTTTACGTGAAGTGTTAAATGTTAGAATACTGGTACAATCTTATTTAGTTCAGGAATTCCTGTATTTCATGCTGTTAAGGTGATGTCCATTCCATTGACACAATCCTCACAGAGTAGCAAAACCTCCAAGAACTGGGAAAACACTCACCAAGGAACATATGCTCCTAAAAGGGATAATAAATTCTGTTCTAACATATATAGGTTTAATTTATTTGACTTAAAAAATAGGGCAAAGCTCATTAATCCCCTTTTTCCCTCCTCCATTGTGTTGGTTTCTACAGTAAGCCATGAAATGAGAAAAGCTGACATTCAGCAGAACTTCTGTCAATTCTAGTAAATTCTAGTTGGACTCTATGATCCTGAGGGTCTCTTCCAACCAAAATGATTCTATGAATCTATTTTAGTCTTAATGAGAATAGAACACAGAACAAGATGGAAAATTATTTCTCCTCACACTAAATCTCTGCCAGAAACAATTTTCCACTATGAAAATTGTAGCTAGTACAGTTATTCAGGTTTTCATTGAAAAAATACTTAAATAAAATGCAGTTACAACAGCCAGAACTTTCAAATATAGTTTAAAATTACATTTTTAATTAAAACACTGCACAATTTTCTCCCAGCATGACTAGTACAGAGTTTTGCAGTTGTAATAAAGCATCACTGTTTCTACAAGTTTAAAACAAACAAATGACCAAACAAAAAAACCTCCACAAACCCCACAAAAAACCCCTGTAGTTTCCAGAGCAAATTAAACCATGGAAAAATTTCTCCCAATAAATCATTATCACAGTTGCATTGTTCTTTAGTTCTGGATTTTTTCTATTTTTAAAAGCAGCATTTGAGATCCTGAAAATTTTGCCTTAGGCAACTACATTCCAGGCATTTTACTCTCATCCAAAAATTATCAACTCGACAAGTCTTGAAATTATAACACTGATCCTGGTAGTAAATACATTTCTGCAAGTTTCCTCCATAGCTACTAGCCTCAAGAATACTACTTTTCTAGAAATACTAGAAAGCAAGAAACAAGTAACAAAAAGTTATATACAGTCAACTATTTTGAATAGTAGAAGTTGTAGAAAAGCAAAAAAGATTCATTGCTTGCTGTATAAATAATAACGCCAGGTTGCAAAAGAATGTATAATCTAACATGTTATCTCTCCACATTACTCAAATGTTTAATTTTACATCATCAATAGTCAGTAGTCTTAAGTATTTAAGCAGGTTTATTAATAGAAAAAATGTGGATAAATGCTAGCAGGACTAGGACTTGTCTGGATTACATATAGAAAGACATGAGAAAATCAGATTTTAACGTTTTATATTTCCTTTCCTCACTTTTTTCGTCTTTCACCTGTTTTTTTCTTAGTAGCTGAACATACACATTCCTCTTCTAGGCTGACGGCTTGCCTGTGGTGCTTACCACCATTTGCCACCTGTTTTGATTCTTCACCTTTTTTATTTATTTTTTTTTAATCATCAAACCAATATTCAGGATGACATATAATTTTAATCTGTGCTCTTTCACTCCAGCCAATTTCGGTAAGCAACACACGCACAGATAAAAACAGAGCATACCGGAACACAGGTTTTTATGGTGTATGGGAACAATGCAATGCGTTCAAAGGTCAAGCAACTACTTTCATGACTATATATGGAAATCAGTCCTCAAGTAACCATACAAACTATCAAGTGTTATCATTTGCATGGTTGTCATAATAAGCTGTAAGTACACCTTGATACTACATGAAACTACTTAGTACAGTTCAGTGGACCCCCATGCACCATCTTGGCTGCATTTCCTCTGAACACCACATCAGCCTGCATAAGGTTCCTATTCCACAGTTCACAAAGGCATCAAGGAATACACATGTGTGTTTAAATATCTTAGCACAATCACTTGTATCTACCTGCAAGAGAGAGCTGAGATTTAACTGCAGTCATGCTAACCGCATTGGGTAACATTCACATACCTCCACAAAGTGGCTGAGCCCCAAGAGGAACAGTAATTCTACCTCAGAATTAAACAACAGAGGGCATAAAAGGGCAATTAACATGTTCTTGTGCTCTGGAGCCTGCTGGTCCAAGGCAAAGTCATGCAGTCTCTTAAAAGTATGCTGACCTGCAGAGGCAAGTGGTAAAGAAGCAACAAAAGCCAAAGATGGAGACCAGGGTGTGGAAGAATCACACAACTATAAAGTGGAGAGGATTGTCCATGGTGGGGGTGAGGGGAGTAAGTAATGTCAGCTTTAGCAGAAATCTTGGTACTGCCACATGTACCGGATTTGATAGTTGGCTCTACCTATCTGAATGAATTTGTCCCTGAGTTCTGTCTGCAAGTGGCAAGCTCTACACACCTAAGACTCATTTCAGTAATATGAATTCTGCGTTGGAAAATATAGAACAGTGTCAAAGCACAGTATTTTCATTAGTAGTGAGTCACTCTCTCCAGCTGGATGATAATACACCTGCTCCTTCTCCTGAGGGTCAAGAGACATGAAAGCATAAAATAATGAGATAAGGAAGAATGAAAGAAGATAATTAAGAGTACCTCACTCTCAGTGAAGGATAGGGAGCAGATCTCTCTTTAGTGAACTGCTGTAAGTAATTATTACAGAAAATAAAAAGCCTGAATTCCATGCTTGGTAAATGTTTAAAGAAACTGCACCACAAATTTGTATAGCATTCTACCTACAACAAATAGAAGCACTTCTACAATACCTATATTAATAGGATCTCACTGTTAACTCCGGAGACTTCTAGGCAAAAGCACTTATCTTCCCCCCGCCCCCGGCCACAAAGCACTTTGCGTACCCCACTTATGCTTTACCAACAACAACAAAATCAGACAATGATTAAATAAATTGCTCCTATTTCTTAGGATCAAAAGCTAAATAATAATATAGCCTGCTCAAACTCTCTCAAGATCCCAAGAAATATCTTACTTATCAGGGATGATATAGGAATTTCAACTGCACATCAAATTAGCAGGTAGTGTAATTTACACCTTTCTTAGTGTGATTGTTGTCTCAGGCTTGGAACCTTACACTCAGAAAGCAGTTTTCACAATAAATAGATTTTTTTAACTGAAACTATGCAGAAAATTTTGTGTTCAGAATAACACTGATAAAAAAAACCAAAAAAACAAAAACTAAGACATACTCGGTCTTCCTGGACCATTATAGTTCTACTTAACAAAACACACAAAGCTACGTGGTTTCTGCTTTCTCTCTAGGAATGACTCCTGAAATACTAACATTTTAAAGTCAGCTAGTAGAAAACATTACAATATGTGTTGAAAAACAAACTAAGATAAAAACCAGCTATGTATTGTAAAATTTCTCAAAGTATTCCACATCCTTCCCATGCTAGCAAACTTTGAAAGTTCAGCAGGCATACATACATGTTACGAGACAAAAAAAAAAATATCTATTAATAAAAAAGTTAGTAATGGGTTCCACAGAAAGCATCCATCAGAAATTAACCAGTAATTGAAAAACATACATGCACTCACTTTGTGGACTGTTTTACATGCAAGACACATAGCCCTCACATAGTGCAAACACACAACAGAATCAGAAGCCTCCAAGAGGATTTTATTTCAGCCCAGAAATAACACTAAGTTCATAAACAAATGCAGAAAGAGTTATATTTCCTAATGAGAAGAACAAAGCTCAAAATTTAATTTCCCCTCACATAGTCTCCCTGCTATTCCTACTTATACATAAACCCTCTTATTTTACCCTTCCACACTTTGAAGTCGCGCAGCCCTGCTGCTCCTTCAGAGCTCACAGGCCGGGTCACAGGGCTACGCTGACCAGCGCCTCCCGCCCTCAGTCCCACACACTGCGGGGGGCTGAGTTGCCCTTCGGGCTTTTCCACAAGACCTTTCGTGTTTTATGCATTTAAACGCGCTCACTCCCTCAAAGGAACATAAACAAAAAGCAACATACGCTAAAACCTGAAAAAAAAAAACCAACCCAAACTAGCAACATTTCAAATATTAAGTACGCTTCTCACCGCTACCTACCGGGAGGAACACGCTGGGCCGGCGGGCACCGAGCCCCCACACTTGCCAGAACGCGTCCTCCCGCCGCCAAGCGTGCCGGGCTCGTTCCTTCCACCCACCTCCCCCGGGCTCGGTCCGTGAAGAAGTGACACCAAAAACCGGCCACCCACGTCCCGCTCTCTCTCTCGCTCCCTACCTGCCCGCCCGCCCGCCGCCACCTCCCGCAGTGCGCGGCACCCGCCCCGGCCCACGGCCACCTGCTGCCGGCAGGCGGACAGACGGGCAGCGCCGGCAGCCAATGGCAAAGCGGCAGGGGCGGGCCGAGGGCCGCTCGGGGCCGTTCTCTGCAGCCTGAGGCACTCGCCTCATACCTGAGGACCGGAGGCCAAGCTCGGGGCTGCAATGCGCCGGGGCACTCTGAGAGCCCCGCCATGGCGGGCCCGGGGGAACTGTGTGCTGCAGGGAGCGCTCTAGCGGGGGCTTCCTACCCAGCATCTCCCCCCACTGCTTTAAGTCACCCTCAGGACTGTGGCATTTCCCACCCCCGCTGTGCGCTGTGAGTCCCGAGGACCCGCTGTCTATCCTCCACTGAGACGCCCGCCGTGGCCGGATCCCGCCCGGCGGTCCCGGCAGCTCCTCAGTGCCCACGCTGGGAAAGGGCTACACCCTGCGGAGTGCGCTCGGCCCGTTGTTAGCTGTCTGTGCGCTGCAGCAGAGATCCCTGCCCGGGCAGCGTGCGTCCCAGGGAGCCCCTTGGAAATCGGCACTAAGCCGCCGTGCCCACGCTCCCGCCTAGTGACGAACCGGTTAAACTTCCGCAGCGCCGCCGGGGCGCGCAGCCGCCCTTTCGACGCCGCGGGAGTTTTGGGTCCTGCCGGACGCCGTCACGCAGTTCCCGCCTCGGCGGCGCGCGGCCCGTTTCAAAGCGGGAGCTATGGCGGAGCAGGGCCTGGAGATGGCCTCCGTGATCCCCGCGCTGCGGGAGCTGGCCAGGTAGGACGGACCCAGCCCCCGCCGGGTGTCCGGGGGCAAGCATGGCCGGCCTCGGCATCCGTGTGTAGCGTGGGGAGGTGGAAAAATAGGTTCCTTCCCCACTGATGAGTGAGGTCGGGGGACTGGGCCTGCGCCATCCCCTCACCCTGGCCGCCGCCTCCCCCCACCTGCCGGGGCTGCTCCTCTCCCTCACGGTCGGTGCTGGTCGAACCTGATGGGAGAGGCATGTTGGCTTGCACAGCACCCCGCGTCCTGGGGACGCCTCTTGTGTTTGTGGTGTGGTTTCACTGAGAGTTAAGAGACCTTGAAAACGTTTGGCTCTAAAGTTTTGATGGCAGCATCAAGACTGCAGCTTTGTTTTGTGGTAGGCAGATAGTTGACACGGAGGTACAATTGTATGTTGAAGATTTGAACTGACAAGAGGTAACTTTTGTCTTAGTCACCTGAGCAGTTGATATTGACACTTCTTAGCCAGGGTATTGGTGGTTAATTACTTGAATAATTTTGATTGATTCCAGAAGTTAAACGGGTTCTTAATTTTATTTTTCTTGGCACCAAAGCTGATTTATTGCTTGGTAGTAGCATGTGGATAAATCCCTTAATCAGCCAGATGTGGATTTAATATATTTCAAACATAAATGTGTAACAAAATTGAACAGTCTTCAGCACTTCATAAAACTGTACTACTGAAGAATGAAGAGAAAGAAGAATAGGGATGATGTTGGTCACTAAAGCAGAAAATCAATTTTTATTTCTTTTTGGAGACTTCTGGAAGGGGAAAAAAAACCCAGTGTTTAACATGTTGTTGAGATAGACTTTGAATATTTATTTTGTATTTTAAAATAGATAATGTCAAAATAATGTGGTTTTAATTTTAGTGCTAGTCCAGAAGATTACAATACAGTTGTGCAGAAACCAAGACAAATACTCTGCCAGTTCATTGACAGAATTCTTACAGATGTAGACGTTGGTAAGTATTACATCCCTTCTTTTGAAATGATTATCTGCTTTATGAGTTAAGTAATTCCTGCCAAAAAAAGAAGTTACAACTCTCATTTCCACAAAGAATTAGTAGTTGAATGGAATACCATTTATGAGTTATTTTTCAATAAGTGCCATAATGAAGTACTTGCTATTATGATGTGAAGTAACTTAAGTAAAAAATAAGGGGGGGGGGAGAGAATGCAGTGCGAGGTTATATGAATATAATTGCTTACAACACTGAAAATCAGGAGTATCATGTAATGTCATTGTTCATTGAGTAATATAGCTTGCAAGTCTTCATACTCACAGGGTCTTTCAGAATTGAAATGCTTTGATGTAAACAGCCTTATTTTTAATTTTTGGATTCTAACAAAGCCTTATTTTATTATTCCTTAAATCACATTAAGGTTCTAATTATTACAGTACATTAAAAACATTTTGGTAATTATGAAAAACATATACTACAAAATTGTCATTTGTAGTTATCTGTATATTTGCACCAAGGAGAGTCACAATAAGGGTAACTTACTGATTCCAAGGTATAATTCATGTGGCTATCTCAGGAAGACTGATCATTTGTGTAGCGAATCGATCAATTTAAGTATCTGTTAATGCTCTTATAGTCCTGGAAGGGAAGAGTATAAAAACAAAAAGCCAATCTGCTTTAGATACTGCTTTTGAATAAATGAGTGTTGTATTTTATCATTACCGTGTAAATTTTCTGGTTAATTGCTATCTGATAGTTTTCTTCTTGTACTAACTAACTATGTGGTATTTGGATAAATCTGATGTGATTCAGATGCCTGTTTCAATGGAGCTATACAGAACCATTACATATGTTTAGTATTTTGCTAAATTTTCTGATTCAGTAAATTGAATTTACTATTTTATAGCTTATGTTTCTTGGAGATTTAGAACAATTCTTACAGTTTTTTTTCCTACCAAGATCATATATCTGGGGAACGTTCTATGATTAAAACCTAACGTGTTAGCTACTTGCTCTTCTTCACTTATTAAACTGTTAAATATACTAACTAAATGTTAATGCCTGTACTGTTAATAATATTTAAGCTGATTAATGTATATGTTTCTTCATACAGTTTCTTGTCACATAGAGAATTTACAATATGCACAAAATCATCTTTATTGTTAAAGAAATTGATAATTATGCAGGTGTAATACCATCTCATAGTATTTTATATAATGAATTTTTTCTTTCTCTTTAGGTGTGAACAAAATTTGAGAGATTGATTTATTGCAATGCTAATTCAGAAATGTGTCTTTTTTTTTTTTTTAAAGTTGCTTTGGAACTGGTTAAGAAATCAGATTCACAGCCAAGTTCTGTAATGTTGCTTGATTTTATTCAATACATCGTGAAATCTTCCCCACTTATGTTTGTAAATGTGCATGGAAATCAGGAGGAAACTGAATGCAGTTGCATTGGTGAGTTTGTTGGAAATGTTTATGCTGAAGCTTAATATTTTCAGGATATAGATTTTTTGACAATGGGATCATACAAAATAACAAAAATGGGAAAAAGGCCTACTTGTAAGTTTAGTGTTACTTATTTGTAAGTAAGTGAATATTATCATAGACTTTTAGTGTTGTGAATTGTTTTGTACTTGTGCTAATGGAAATTTAACAGGACAGAGTTTGACTTTATTACCATTATTACCATTGCTTAATGATATTACCCTGTTCATGTTGACGAGATACCCTGTACACGTATTCATTGCCTGAGGAAAATGTCTGGAACTACCCAGTGTAAAATATCTTTTAAATTTTTTTTTCCTCCTGTGTGCATTCCCCTCTCCCCACTCTTTTTCAATAAGATCTGCTGAAGAAGTGTTCCAGTAAAGGCTCTCTGTTTACTAAGCCTACATTCATTTATGTCAAGGAGTTTTCTTTTGTTTTACTGATGAGCAACCTGCTCATAATAGGATGATTTGTTTTTTATCTTAATAATTTTCTGTTTGCTGTTTCTTTTTTATTGTCCTAGAATTTAGTAACTGGATCATAACAAGGCTTCTCCGAATTGCTGCAACTCCAAACTGCAACATGTTGCACAAGAACATTTGTGATGTTATTTGCTCTTTACTTTGTCTGTTTAAAATGAAGAGTTGCTCCATTTTTGAAGTACTAACAAAAGACTTGCTACAGCTTTTCCAAGACTTAATCTTCCTGCATGAAAGAGATGCACAAAAGCATCTCTGGGGAGATGCGTTGCTCTGGCCAGTGACTGTAAAGAGATTTTCAAGCAATACAAGTGACAACGTGGGATATTTAAGATTAGCACCATTACAGCTGATGGGTATGCCCTATCTGGAATGTTTGGAAGTTATATTAATGTCTGTTCTGACAGATATTGTTGCAGATGTGTTTTTTGTAAGACAAGATACTGTTCTGTGGGGGATAGGCTGCTCCCTGTTGGAGTATGGCAGTCCAAAAGTTAAAGCTTTGGCAGTGAAGTTTTTAGTAAAATTAATTAATTTAGGAGGACCTCCGGACCAGCTGGCTAGTGTTTTCTTTACAGTCTTTTTTGGAATTCTCCAGTCAGCACTTGAAATGGATACTGAAGAATCAGAACTCTTTGGAGAACCACTCTTACTGTTGGTGAGGGCATTGTTGCCTTTTGAAGCAGATTCTTACAAAAATATTGAACCTGTCTACTTGAATATGCTACTAGAGAAGCTCTGTGCGTTGTTTGAAGGTGATGTGTTTAGATGTCTTCAGTCTGAAAAGCTGAAAGCTGCTTTTTGCCATATACTGCAGTATTTTCTGGAGTTTGTTCCAGCTGGCTATGAATCTGCCTTACAAGTAAGAAAAGTCCATATCAGCACCATATGTGGCATTTTTGTGAGTGTGCTTGGAACTCAGGAAGAACAAGAGGTAGGTTAACTTTAAAAACTGTGTTTATCATGTGACTAGATCACGTACAAATCCTGTATCTGTGCAAAGAAGAAAATCTAGAAATTACTGGCTTTAGTTGTATAATTCAGTTGATACTCCTTGTTTCTCAACTGTTTCACATATTTGTAGAGATCAGGTGGATGTAGCTGGACTTTAATTAGGTGGATGTAGCTGGACTTTGTTTTTTAGATATATTAAACTTGAGAAGCTATGCAGGCACAAGGGTCTGTCTATAATCGTACTATAAAATGACGGTAAGGCACAGAGTACACTCATATAAGGGCAACTTTACAAGTAATTTCCCCTCATCTGAGCTGCTCTTACTTTCTAACCATATGCTTTTAGTCATATTTGTTTGGGACAGGCAAACAGAAAGGTTTGAATTAAAATAAATAATAGAATAGTTTGGGTTGGAAGGGTCATTTAGTCCAACACCCTGCCATGAGCAGGGACATCTTCAACTAGGTCACGTTGCTCAGAGCCCGGTCCAGCCTGCCCTTGAATGTTTCCAGGGATGGGGCATTCACCACCTCTCCAGTCAACCTTGGGCCAGTGTTTCATCATGTAAAAAATGTCTTCCTTGTGTCCAATCTAAATCTACATGCTTTTAGTTTAAAACGATAACGAAGTGTTGATATGCTGAGTGTTCCCTCTACCCTGTACACCCACATGTGTATCATATCTGTTGTCTCTTAAGCTTCGTGTTGTCTGTCTTGATGGCTTTGGTAGCAAGGTATTGTGGCAAGAACTAGGAAACAGCAGTACAAGCTGCATTGTCACGGGTAGGAACACAGGAAACTTCATTGCTTATGAGAGTTTTCATCTTGTAGTTAACATTTTTGAACATAAAGGTTTTTAAGAACTTTGTTATCATAATTTGAAATTTTATATTTTAAGGCAGAAACAATAACAACATCTATCTGCGAAGTAAGGCATAGCATACATCATGGTACCTCTGTCGTTTGTCTGTTCCAGTATCTAGTGAGCCCACTTTATACAGCATTAAAAACACAAACAGAAGAAATTCTTCAGGAGCTTCATCGGAATCAGCTAGATACTTCTGATACTGATGGGTGGAGCAGCAGCAGTGATGAAGTCCCGCCAAAAAGACAACGACTAAGCCTAGCAACAAAGCATCCAAAGAAATCGCCTACACCAGTAATGTATGACGCTTACTCGATAATTACTTTTATAGTAATTTGGCCATTGGATAATAACTGACAACTTTTTTTAGGCAGTTGCTTCATAACAGTCACATTAAAAGATCTTTTAGGAAAATATCTAAATGATATTTTAAAGAATCAGAATCCATAGATGATTTTTAAGCCAAACTTTAGTTAGAGAGGCTGTATGTTTAATATGTTCAATGCAAATTATTTTCATTTTTACACACTGAAATGGAAAAGTGGAGAGAATACATATAGAATGACAGAATCGTATGTGCCTATGCTGTTGCACTGGATGTGCTTAAAGCAGGTCTAGTTAAGTCAGGTTGTTCTCAGGTGAACAAAGCCAGTTTTCTGAGCTTCAGCTTGTGCTGTGCTTCAGCTCCCTGATTATCTTGGACTTGTTCCAGGATGTTGATCTCTTTCTTGTATTTGAGCACTCAAAACGGGCTCCAGCACGGTGTTCTCCAGGTGTGGGCTCACGATCAGCCTTCACTCTTGATAATACAACCCAGTATGTAGTTGACCTTCTTTGCAACAACTGCTCTTACATTCAACTTATCCGTAAGTCCTCTGGGTCATTTTCTCCAAAGCTTCTTGCTAGCCAGTCAGCCATCAGCCTGTTCTGTTGCATGGGGTTTTTTGTGCAGTTGCAGGACTTTTCATGTGCCTCTGTTGACCTTCATGAGGTTCTTGTCAGTCAGGTTTCCAGTCAGTTGAGGTCCTCTGAATAAGTAGCTCTCATTTTATCTACAGAGCCACCTGTCTCGTGGTAGAAAGGAATCACATTAGTCTGGCTGATTATAGCATCATGCTTAACTTCAGAGTTAGTATCGTGTTCTCCCAAAGTGCACATTTAAACTAAAGCTTCCTTTGATATTTTCATAATCCTGTATCCAATATGGATTAGCTCTGTTTTTACTGTGATGATTTATCTTTTCTGAAAAAAAAAAAAGTATGTGTTGGAAAAGAATTATTTATGGTCATATATTATTTATGGTCAAATTACAGATTTAGTCCTGTAAACATGAAATTGAAGAACACTCTGTGGAATGCCATCTCAAAGAAAGCTGCCTCCTTAATATCTGTCCTTGAGAAAGAAATTCTGACAGCGGATATTCTTCAGACTGTAGAAGGGATTGCTGTAATTCTGCGACTAGCTGCTTTGTGCATAGTTCATTGTTCTCCCCCAACAAATTCTACCAGGTAAAGGCACCAAGGTGAAATTATGAGGCCAATAGTTTCTTGTGACTGTTATTATGATTTGTGTAGATTACTTTAATATTTGTCCATGTATTGGAACAAATATTGGGTAAATCCTGTATGTTTTGAAGTAGTACATTTTCATATAACTTTGCTTAGAAGCACTATTAAATGTTTGTCGTCTCTTGCACTGATCATATGATTTCTGTTTTAACAGCATAGATCACAAAGTAACTCATCCATGCAACTCTGACATGTGTAAGAATACTCTGAGCTCCTCAGATGCAGTGGTGAACATACAGTTCACATGGATTTCCTCTGATTTTATCACAAGAGTAGTGAAAGTCTGCAGAAACCTGTTAGAGGCTGCTACACAGATTGTTAACTCAGAACATGTGATTGACAGAATCGTGAGAATCTTTGATGCTTTGCTGTATGCACAAGGTGAGAAATCCTTTAAGCTAGTGTGTCTCTTATTGAATTTATAAATTAGGAATGCATCTGACTAAATTGGTCTGTTGTGGTAGAGGTACTGAAATTTGGATCTTGTGTTAGAACTACAATTCCTGTACAAAAAAGGTTGAATAAAAAAAGAGATCATTTCTCTCTGTTTAGAGAGCTTTCTTTGCTTTCCTTTTTGAACAGGATTTACTAGTCTTTGTATTTCTATTGATTTTATCTGAATGAGAGAATACATGGGGATAGTGAATATATTTAAGAAAGAAATCAAGTTTTAGCAGTTTTCTTTTTAAAATACATAGAGACAGTGTGTCTTACTGTCTGTTTCACTCAAAAGTTTTCAAAGCTTCTGACCAGCATCAGCAAATGTGGCAGGCAGGAAGTGTACCAAAAATATTAAGTATTTGCATGTTTGTTTTTAAAGTAACTGGTAGGATGGAGGTCAGACTCTACCAAGACTGAAGTGGTGCTATGAGTTCAGCTTACTTGCCATCCCAAAATCCACCTGAGTCTTCACACAAATCCAGAGATACTGAAGTTGTGTTAATTCTGCTGCTTATGTATTACATGCTGTCAACTGTTTAATGAAATTTTTATATTATTTTGATGCAACACTATATAATTTTTTTATTATGTGTCTAAAAGGTAGGAGATAGAAAAAATGTGCATTTGTTTTATAAACTATACAGAGCTGTATAAGTATAAAATTTGTTTATTTTTTATTATTATTATTTTTTCCCTTTAGTGAAAATTCCACTGAGTGATCAGATTCTTGATAACTTATGTGGATTACTGTCTCTGCCCTGGATTTACAGCCATCCTGATGATTCTTCTTTTAAGCCATCTGCTTTTGAGTTTGATCCTCTAGCTTTGAGTCAAAAAACTGCAAAGAGTTTCTGTAAGTATGTGGAAGTATGTAAAACCTAATATTTCTCTGGAATGATTGTTCTAAAGTGAAATTATTTTCTTTGCCATCTTATGATGATTGATGATGTTAAAAGTTTAAATCAAGTAATTATCTGCTTTATTTATTTATATTTTTTCTCTTTAGCACCCCAAGCACAATCACACTGTGCATTCCTTCTGTCTCTCTTCCCAAGAAAGATTTATCTGGATTGGAGAAAATCCATTTATCATTGGGCACTACAAAGTCCCCATGAAGTAATTCGAGCTGCTTGTGTTAAAGGATTCTCTCTCCTGCTTCATCCATCAAGTGTGCAGTCCTCCAATATGATTCCCAGATCTCTTTTGTATGTATTAATGCTGCTTTTCTGTCTTCATGCAAGAAGAAAAACACACAAATAAGAAATGTATTATAAGAAGAAAAATAAGTATTTATTTCTATTTCAACTAGAATTTGCTAGATCTCGATTTCAGAAGTTGTGGGATATCAACAGGATAGGTGTAAGTGGCGATGTTTGTATGATAGAATAATGTTCACTTACCATGTCAGTATACAAGTTACTTCACTAGTTGAAGACTCCATTTCTCATTAACACATTTAAACTGAGGAGGGGAAAGGAGATATCTTTCTCAGTTAAATTTACTTTATATTTGTCCCTATGTCTCTTAAAATCTTTCCAGTTTCTCTGCCTTTTTTATATTCATCTTGTTGTCTTCTGTCCTATTGCGTCTAGTCTTCAGTTTCTTTATAACATGCCATACTCACCATGCCCATTGTTACTTCACACATTTCACAGAAGTTGAGGATAATATGAAAAGGAAAAAGATAATTTAGTGTGACAGATCCTTAAGTTCTCCTAATAGTACTTTCAGTATAGTTAAGAAAACAAAATAAAAACACAAATTTCTACGTAAATGATCTGTTAAAGTGGTTTTATGTTTGTTTCCATTTCAGAAATCAAATCAAAGATGAGTCTGAGCTAGTGAAGGAGGCTTGTGCTGCTGTAATTGGGAAATTATCTTGCTGTCTTGCTGGTACATTCAGTGTGCGACCTTCCTTAGCAGACTCTGCTATTAAGCATGTTACCTGTGATATTTTATGTAGCAGCCTTACTGTGACTTCTTCTCATGAAAAAACTTGTTCTGTGCAAGCCTGTGTTTTCAAGCCATTTCTTATTCTCCTTGAGAATGGAGTATCTAGTTCAGTAAAGCTAGGTATGTGACTGCCTTTATTGGCATTTTGCACTTCTATATGAGGTACTAAGTCACTACTTCTTTCTCCATTCCTTTTTTTTATAACCATAAGAGTGCTTGAAATGTGGTATTTTGGTTGGTGTCACTGGTAATGTTTGATGTTGTTATTGATATTCTTCTTGAACTACCCTGGCTTAATTTTGATCTGTGGCTAAATCTAGAAAAGCAATACTTGATAAAATCTGAGTTTTAAGTAGCTTGTCTGGCTTGAAAATATTTACTCTTTTGATTTAAAAAAACAAAACAAACATGAAGTGCTTTCTGGCTTATTTGCATCACTGTTTTGTGCATTTGAATATATTTTTAAAAGCATTAAAAATATCTTTCCTTTCTTCCTTCAACCCATGCCACCCAGCATTTATAGAAAATATACCTCATCTTTGCAAACATCTGGATTTTAACACTGATGAGTCCAGTGTGAAGATTCTTGTTGGGTCTTTATTAAATCTAATGGAAGATCCAGACAAAGACGTAAGAGTGGCTTTCAGTGACTGCATAAAGAACATACTAGAATCCTTAGACTCTGAAGAAGGATTCATAAAAGAGGTGAAATCATATTTTTGTTGTTGTTGTTATTCCTAACTTAACCATGGTTTTTGTTTCACTAATGTCAAACACTCCAAAATGTTTTTTTGTGTTTTTTTTTTAATTTTCCTGTGTTCCAGCTGTTTGTTTCAAGAATGAAAGAAGCCTATACAAAGGCCAAAATATCAAGAAATAACGAGCTTAAAGATACCTTGATTCTCACAACAGGAGATATTGGAAGGTATTTTTGTTAGTACCTTGAAAATTACAAAGTAGTGTCAGTTTGCGATGCAAAGTAACTTTTTGTTCAAGTGTAAATGTAAAATTAAACTACTTATTTCAAGGTCAGCCTTTGTCCAGAGTCCTTTGCAACTGTACTAAGCTGTGGATTCATATTCCTAATTTTCTTCTGCCCTGTCATAGGAAGTACAGCTAAACTATGCAAATACAATTATGAGTCATTTTGCATTATGATAATTGTATATTCTTTAGTCCTTTTATTAATGCAATGATTCTTTTTTCCTTTTTGATTCTTTTTCTTGTACTTACTTTCTAAGGGCATCAAAAGGGGATTTGGTACCATTTGCCCTCTTGCATTTGTTACACTGTTTGTTGTCCAAGTCAGCTTCTGTGGCTGGAGCAGCATACACAGAAATTCGATCCTTGGCAGCTGCTAAGTCCGTAAAGCTGCAAGCATTTTTCAGTCAGTACAAGAAGCCTATCTGTCAGGTAAGAAAACCTATCTGTCAGGTTAGAAAGGCATATGTTTAGGTTCTTTTTGTGTATTTTGAAAATGGTCTTCAAGGTAAAAATTACCGTATTCTACAAGGTGAAATCTCAGAGGACAAGAAAGAGGTGATTTAAAACAAAACAACAGAAACCCTTTACAAACATTCAGGAAGGAATGGAAAATCTTTGACTTTATCATGGTCTTCTCCCCTCAACAGTACTGGTTGTTGTGGTTTATGTGTTTGTGGTTTTTTTTTTCCCTAGGTGCTGTCATTCTGAAATAAAAGAACTATATTGTTTCTTGCATTATGTGGTACCATTGCCACAAGAGGCTATGATTTAAAATTGGAACTAAAGTCAACATTTTACAGGCATAATACTGACATGAGTGATTTGTTCTTTTGTTATAACCAGTACCTAAAGACAGAAGTTCTGTTTAAAAGAAAATTATCAAAAGCAGACTTTTCTAATTTTGCATATTTTTTTAATAATGCAATGTCTGAATCCAGGGTTGCAAAATTAAATGCAATTATTAAGTGGGTGATAGTCCAGTTCTATCGCAAAGTAATAATCATAGATCTGTGTGCAACAAATGATAAATGGGAAAGAAAAACAGATTCATAGAAAGAGAAGCAAAACCCTTGTGTTTATTTTTAGGGAGTGAAAAAAGGGGAAAATAATACTAACTGTGTATTTCTTCATGCCTAGTTTCTAGTGGAATCTCTGCACTCCAGCCAGATGGCAGTATCAAGTGCTCTGTGCCAGGGTAATGAGCTACAGAAACAAACAGCTGCCCACCAGAGAGAAATGGCTCTGGACATGTTATCTGATGTCGCCAATGTATTTGATTTTCCAGATCTAAATCGCTTTCTCTCAGTAAGTTGGTCAGATCATTTTACTCTAGATATTTGTGTGTGTGCTTGTGGATTTCTATTTGGGTCCACATTTTTCTGTGAATTTCAGAGATCTGAATCTATTTTCTCTAGTTTCTGTTGTTTATTGTAAGATAGTATACTTTGGGATTGCTGCAGCTGGGAGCTCAAATATAGAGGAACAGTTTTATCAATGAGTTACAGTGATGGCTACAGTGCTAATTCAAGTATGACAGGTGATGAACTAAGGTCGAGTACTGCTTGAGTATATCTACATTAATGATTTAGTGCACTTTGAGTGATGCTTTGTAAGGTGTGATTTTTGCATAGTATCTGCTTTCTTGTTTCAAGTGAAGAAAGCTGTTGTTCTGTGGATACATCTCTTCTTGATCTGGTTAGGTATCTGTTTTACTTGAAGCCTAAGTAGGTCTATACTCGTGTTTGTCATTTGCTTGTTGGTAGATGGGAAATGCACAACTGTTGAGTAAGCAGTGTTCTAGTTGACGTTGGGTTGGTGGTGGTGTGTGTGGTTGTGGGTTTTTTTTGTGTTTGTTTTGTTTTATTTTAAGATTTTCTTTTTTGGAGAATCTGGATAGACACAGAAAATGCTAGCTCACTTTTTGTTTGCATGTTTCTGAGTATTAATTAGATGAAGCACCCCCTTAAGTAATTATTTTTATTTTAGCAGCATTTTTACTAGGTATTTCTATTTTATTAAAGTTGTTATTTATTCATACCTGTGGTCATATATTTGACCAGAGATGTGTATTGTTGCACTGACACGAATGGAACAAAGCTGAACCCTGGGTTTCTGGAGGGATTTTGTTTGTTTGTTTTTTCCATTAAGTCTTGTTCTTAATTTATCAGCGGACCCTACAAGTTTTGCTTCCTGACCTTGCAGCCAAGGCTAGTCCTGCAGCCTCCACACTTATTCGAACCATAGCAAAACAGCTGAATGTAAACCGAAGAGAGATTTTAATCAATAACTTCAAATACATCTTCTCCCATTTGGTCTGTTCGTGCTCCAAGGATGAGCTTGAGCGGGCGCTTCATTACCTCAAGGTAAATTGGCATTTGCTCTATTACACATGCAGATTAGGAGCAGCAATTGATGAATAATGAGCTTTCTGCTTTCTTTGAGTTAAGGTCTTGCAAAGCATAGGTAGGGAAATTGTATATGCAGAAGTTTCTTTTTGCTAGTATTTGTAATCTTTTCTATTGGCTCTGAGGAACTGTTGTAAGATATTTTATGAACTTAAAAACTCTGAAAACTTAGTTTATCTAACCTTGAGCTTATGGGAAGGTTTTCCTTTTATTTCTATGGTAAATTGGAGTCTAAAGCTTACTGTCTCTCTGTGTACTAATTTCATTGTTATGAAATGAAGACTTTGTTTCTGTTTGCTATTTGATTACAGAATGAAACTGAGATAGAGCTGGGCAGCTTGCTGAGACAGGACTACCAAGGACTGCATAATGAATTATTGCTGCGTATAGGAGAACACTATCAACAGGTCTTCAATGGTTTGTCAATATTGGCTTCATTTGCATCTCATGATGATCCTTATCAGGGACCTAGAGAAATAACATCACCTGAACAAATGGTAAGGACATAAAAATATTAATGTTCAGATTTGTTCAATTATTTTTGTCTCCAGCTTGAGAGTGAAGACAACTTGACATTCTCTGAACATCACTTACTCGAGGCAAAAATTAGAGGAAAGTCTGACGTTTCATACTAAGTGTTCCTGTAATAGGGAGATACGTACCAAGTATGCACTAAAAACAACCAACCAACCCCCCCAAAAAAACCTGAAACAAAATACAAACAACCGAAAAAACCCCCACCAAACAAACAAACCAACCTCCCACATACACAAACACACACGTTACCAAATCCTACTTAAACAAAAAACCCTACAGCCCAGTGGGAATGTCTTTCATTAACACCGATATTTTTTTTAAGAAGCAGTGTATATATTTGGGATGCTTCTCACTTGCCTTTCAGAATTAGCATTTCATACCTGCTTTTTAATTTATTAAGCTTAGGAATGTGTTAAGAGTAAGATTATTTACTTTTAACTTTTCTTTTTCTTCTCCTTCCCTCTCCCCTTCACAGGCTGATTATCTGCAACCTAAATTGCTTGGTATCTTGGCTTTTTTTAACATGCAGTTACTGAGTTCTAGTGTGGGCATTGAGGATAAAAAAATGGTGCGTAAATTTAATTTTTAATATTTAAAAAAAAATAAGCAAGGGCTATTTAAGTATTCCAGACTTAGTTACGTATTTGTGCAACTGTAACTGAAGATTCAAAGATACTAAGCTTCCCACATGATTCTTGAAAACTGTTGGTGTCACTGTTGGTAGGACCTCTGTGTAAGCTTGGAAGTTTGTTTCTTTAATGGTCAAAGAATGTACATATTTCAGTCAAACATGGTATATGTAACAAGGCACTCAAACAGTAATTATAGAGAAGGAATCCAAGAGTATGTTTTATATGTGTGAAACAAAGAGGAGGATGAGAGAATATGGGAGAAAACGAGTTACTGCAGGGAACAGGGCTTACAGGGTCACTAAGAGCAAAGCTAAAGAAAACAAGATGCAAATCCAAGAGAAACTGGGTGCTATTGGTTTTGCTTCTCATGGAACAGCTCCTTTCAGCTTTACAGTAGAGAGCATTTAGAGAAATTGGAGCTCACACCTCTGCTGTGGCGGTGCTTCTAGACACAAAACAAGGCATTTAGCCACCTCAGAGAGGCAGTGCAGATGACTTCTATAGGGAATTCTTCAGTGCTAGAATGTATATATCCTTTACACTGACGGACTGTATTTACTCTGGGGTTCTCTCAAGCTTTTTGCTTCTCAGATAGTCACACTGAGATGCTCTCATTTTCATAGCCGCATGTCTTCATGCTTTCTGAGTGTCTTCATTTGTGTAGCATTTCTTCTGATGCACCTGCTATTGTTTCTTTCTTGTTCTCTTTTTTTTGTTCTTGGTGAGTTTCCCTTTCCATGACCTTTCATCAAGCTCAGGTTTCTTCTTGTGCTACTGATCTGTCATGCTGGACATTGTATTACCTTGTTTGGTACAGTGTTACTGTGACTGAAATATCTCCTGCTTTTTCTGCATCTCAGTATGTCTTTCATCAGTCCCATTGACAGCTGAGTTGTGTGTTCCCTGAAGCTGACCAACCATGTCTGCTGGAAGCTCTATGTCAATTCTGTTGTTGGTGCAGTTAGAGGTTGGGTTTTTGTTTTGGTGGGGCTTGTTTTGGGGTTTTTAACACAAGTTTATTTTCTCTGTGTTTTCAAATCCCAGCTTTTCAGCTTCTAAAACTTCAGACATATAGTAAAATGTGCTTTATAGCAGACTTCTGTAACCATTAACTTCTTTGGTGTCCACAGTTCTCTAATCAATCTGTGAACAACCTGAATAATGAGTCTTTATTGAAATATCAAACTGCATTTGCTGTCTTATAGGGTATGATTTCTGAAGCCAGGGTAGCCTAACTTTTTTTTCGGAAAACATGTCTTATATGTTTTGCTGAGCACCTAATACACTAAAATGACTTTTCTCTCTGTCTAGGCTTTAAACAGTCTTATGTCTTTAATGAAGCTCATGGGTTCCAAGCACATCAGTTCAGTAAGAGTGAAGATGATGACTACACTGAGAACAGCTCTAAGATACAAGGATGACTTTCCAGAACTGTGTTGCAGGTGAACTGATATTGTACCCAGTGACATGTGCCATTTTTGTCTGTGAATACACTGTTTTGTTCTAGACAATAATCTAAACTACAGAGCTGAAATAACTTCAGATGCTTCTCATGATTCACCTAAAATGTCCTTATGGAGAGAAGAATCCCTGATTACGATTGTTTTGTTGTCTTTTCTTGTTTAGAGCCTGGGATTGTTTTGTTCGAAGTCTGGATCACTCATACCTTGGCTCCTTGCTTAGTCATGTGATAGTGGCATTATTGCCCCTTATACATATCCAACCAAAGGAAACTACAGCAGTATTTTACTTTCTCATAGTTGAGAACAGGTACCGTACAAAATATTATCAGTTATATGGATTAAACCCTGTAATAGGAATGGGGATAACCCTAAATTGAAGTTGGTTTTTTTTAAAATTGAACTTACTTTTCTCCTGCTTTTCAAGCCTTTGTTCTTCTAGTCATTACGTTTCACTGCTTTCTTGTGATGGGTTTTTAAGATTTTTCTGATCCAAGTAATGTTTGTTATGTTCTTTGCAATATTTTTTGTACCTATTAGGGACGCAGTACGAGACTTTTTACATGAAATATATTTTCTGCCTGACCTTCCAGAACTAAAAGAAATTCAAGTCGTCCTTCAGGAATACAGAAAAGTACAGCTTATTTTATTTATTTATTTTTTTTTTAATGCATCAAATGAATTAGTGACAAGTGAAGAAAACATGTGAAGTGTTTTTTTAAGCGGAAATAGTATTTATCTGCCTCCGCAACAAAACAGAATTTGTGTATTGCAGGAATACCTTGAAGCGAGTTCTGATTCTTTCTTAGGAGTGAAATACGCTCACAATTAACATGCTTGTTTCTGAAGTGTCTTCTGAACGCTGACATTTCTGCCTTGAGACTAAAGAGATTATAAGATTAAATGTCAGCGCTATTACCCGTGGCAATGTGTTACAATGTGTTACAAGAGAAGATACTTTTAATTTGAACCCTCTTTGGTATTCTCTCTGAAGGTAACAGTTTGTCTTTTTCAGGAGTAGCCCATGGTCCATTTCTTTCGCTTGCTCTCAAAATGGTTAGGGAATAGATGGGAAGCGGCAATTATTTAGTGGCAATAAGGTAATGAGTAAAAATTGATTTGATTTTAGATGAAGAGGTGCTCAAAGCAAAGCATTTGCTTCTGATTTAATAATTTTTATTTAGACAATCATATTTACACAAAATTGTAAATATAGCACCTTTTAGAGGAAACCATTTTAAAAAATATACAGGAAGACAGTGGTATAAGCTTGTAGGTGAGAATGTAAGCAGAAAGGAAGTTGATTGTATGTGTTATCACTTGTGTTCTTTGAGATGCTGCTTAAACGTGTTCCTGTTATACTTAACTTGACCTTCTTATGTCATGTCTTGTTCAGGAATCCTCCAAAAGCACTGACTTGCAGACAACACTGAAGCTGTCTATGAGAGCTATTCAGCATGAGAATGTGGATGTTCGTATTCATGCACTTACCAGCCTGAAAGAAACGTTATATAGAAATCAGGTATAGAAAACCTCTTTCAGTAGAATTAAAAATAAATCAAAGTAGCATCTGGACCAATAATCTAAAACTCCCTACTGTTACTGGGCATTCACATGAACTGTCTTATTCTTCACAATTTATTAAGCTAGCCATTTCTTAGTATAATGAGGCGAAGGGATTCTTTTTCATCGTGTCTGCTTGTGAGAGGATTTTCAAATCTTTCTAATCTGTGTGATGCTGATGCAGCACAGCTAGTGGTATATTTCTTATCTCTTTCAACCCTGAGGAAGGACGTATCTAGGAAAGATGTATCTAAGAAGTCCATTTCCACAATCTATTGTGTGGGCTTGTTCTCTGTTAGACCATGTGTCGTTTTTACATCAGGAGACTAATACATTAAGGCCAGCTTTTTTGTGTGTCAGTGTAATATCTGAAAGAACTAAGATGTACATGACCACTTCACACCTTTGATTTATTTTTTTTCTTCCTTTTTTGCCTTCCACCCTGAAAAATTGTATCATATTCAAATAAATTTTATAGCCAGTACAAGTTGCCACGGTACTGCTTTATAAATCTCTGTGGTTATTAGCCCAAAAAGGTGTATGTGATCTATTAAAAAAAAAAAAAAAAAAAAAATCTGTCCTCTTAGTAGCTGTAAGATTGTGGGACACTTTACAGTCAGAAATTTTTTAAAAACCTGGCTAAAAGAACAAATGGTCCTTATACATATTGCTGGCCAATTAGTAATTCTTGCAGCTCAGGTCAGCAAAATCTCAGCATGACTTGCTTAGTTAGAAGTCTAGAAAATAATTGAGGAAAATTGAACTTAATTATTTCCACAAGTTGTGGAACTATTTTCTCTTCATGTTGGCTGTGATTTCAGTTTTCATTGAACATAACAATGGCAAACATCTTCACATTATTAAGATAATTTTATTTCTGCATTTGGACTAAATGTGGAAGTGGTGAATAAAAGCTGGGCCAAAATGAAAAGGAAGAGAAATCCAATTAAAATGATGAGCATTGATTAAAGGATTTGATACCCTGGGCTTTGCAGGGTCTGAGGGTGAAGAAAAGATGAACAAATGGGAAGTAATAAGGATACAAATGGCAGCAAAACCAGAAGGAATGACAACAGCTGCATGAAAGAATTTGAATGCAAGTATCAGAACACATAAGGAAAAGGGAGAAATAAGTGAAAAAGATTAATGTAGAAAAGAAGAGGTGTTCTTGATAAGACAAGAAAAGAAGCAGCAGCTAGTAGAGAGGTGTCTGATAATGAAATACAATATTGCTCATGGCAGCATTATTGATTGATGCCCAAGTCCCTTATTCGTGTTCATTTGTTTAGTCCTTCCTAGTGTAACAAGCAATTTAGGGCAACTGAACTACAGTTACAAAATGGCAGTGTTTGCATCGCTAACCTAAAGTCATGGATAAATGAAATATGAAGTAAGAGTGAGTTACAGATGGAAAATTTCCAAGAATATTTACCATAGATGTACCATACTCATATTTATTTTTTAACTTCCTAGGAAAAATTGATAAAGTATGTAACAGACAGTGAAACTGTGGAGCCAGTCATCTCCCAGTTGGTAACTGTGCTTCTCATCGGCTGCCAGGATGCAAATTCTCAAGCCCGATTGCTTTGTGGAGAATGTTTAGGTGAACTGGGAGCCATAGATCCTGGCAGGCTGGATTTTTCAACAAGTGAAACTCAAGGAAAACATTTTACATTTGTGGTAAGAAGTATTGCTATAGTGTTTTGTTTAGCATTAAGGGTTTTCTAAAAGTATTTGGGATTAGAAAACCTCTTATCTTTAGACCCTTCAAAAGTCTATGCTTACTTTCTCCTTAAAGCAGTTTAGAGTCAGGCTTCAAAGTGATGATTTGGAGATTAAAGATACAGCTATTTCTCTGTTTGGTTTAATAAAGCTGGTATTCTGTTTGTGATTGAGGCTGGTGTGGAGGATCCAAATTTTGCCTATGGGTTATTAATGGAACTGACCAGAGCATTCCTTGCTTATGCTGATAATGTTCGTGCTCAGGATTCTGCAGCATATGCAATTCAGGTAAGACGTGGGCTTAAATTCTACTTTTTCTTCACAAATTGTTTCCTGTCACACTGAATGGAGAATTATGCAATAGAAGTGTACATTTTTAAGTACAGATTTTAAGTATTTGAAGCTTCATCCTGTACAGCTTTAAATTACAAGGTAAAAGAAGGATATTGAGGGTAGTGATTTTTTAAAAAAACAAACAAACCCACAAAACTCCTCAGCGCTCACTTGGAATTCTGGGGAGTTATCGAATAAACAAAGATTTCTTTGCTTTTGTGTCATGATAGTTTAGGAGAAATCTGATGTTTCAGGGGTAAATAACAGTCCATACATAGTGATTTGAGCAGTAATCCTGAGACTGACTTAGAAATGGTGCAGGTTACGTATAGCCAAAAATTAAAAGCAGTAATTATTCCTGAGGGGGTTTCTGCTTTTTACTTTTAAGAAGCAACTGAAAGCGAGCCTGTCTTTACTTTCAGATTCTAGTCTTTTGTGCTAGTTTGCCAACTCTTTTGTTGTTGTTAATATCTTATCAGGGCAATTCTTTGCTCCAGGAGAAAATAAGTGTCCCCATGTAGTCAGCGGAATAATGGAATTTCATTAACGTGTGCACAAGGAGGAATCAGACTAGCTTCTAGTCCTGGTTTATTGGCAGATGTGAAGAATACAGGATAACATGGTCAAAACACCAACTGGAGAATCTGGACACTCAATAGTTAGTTGGAATCCAACACTGCCTAGTAATAGGGGGTTAACAAAGTTGGATGAAAGTTTTGCAGTTATAACTTCTGAATTAAATATTCTATAATTTCTATCTCATTACTTTGTGTATACGCCGGTTTTTGTTACTGTCATGGTAATTAAATATTTTCAGTGCTAACTTGGTCATGTAAACGGTAACTTTTCAGGAGCTGTTGTCTATCTATGACTGTAGAGAGACAAACACTGACTGCCCAGGCTCCAGGCTTTGGAGGAGGTTTCCTGAGCACGTGCAGGAGATCTTGGAACCTCACTTAAATACACGGTATATGACAAGAACAGCTTTAAAAACTTGGTTTTCTCCAGGCTAGCAATAACTTCATTTGGTTTTGTGATTGTTACTCTTCTGTGAAGAGTGATACATGTATATACAAAATTCAAATAAGGTCTTTCTACATAAAGCTGAATTAGAATTTTTTGAATGTAATTCTCTGTAAATCAAGAGTAGAAGTCTGAGCTCATACTTTCCCAGATCTGCCTTTTTGTCCCTAGAGCATTGTCTTTCTTATAGGATGTTTTGAAGCTTTTATTTCTGTTTTCTTTCCTGTGTACAAATTCTCAGTAGCATTTTAGTTTGTGCTTAAATCCATTACTACCCTTTCACTACTACCCTTTATAGAAGTAGGAGGAGCTCATTAGGTTTTAATTTGACTTTTTATTTTGATGACTTAATGAAAAAAATAATGCGAAGAAAACTTTAAATTATGTGTGCACCCTAGTTTGAAATAATCAACTGTTTCCTCTCTGTTTCCTCAGGAAGACCATCATGCTAATTTGTGTTAGGTTTTACCATTTTAGAAAAAAAACCAAAACTTTTTGGCATTTCTTGTCTTTCATATATGTTATGGGTTTTTCCTGTCAAAAAAATAGTACTCAAGCTGATTTGAACAGCACTTCAAAGCGTATTTAAGAATTGTGGTAACATGTTACATTGTTTGTATTTCATGTTGCATTTTAAGAAGCTTTAGAGTTGACTTCTGAAAGTATTTTCTTAATTCTTTTTACAATATTCAGAAGATGAAACCTAGTATGGTTCCAGTTAGGGCACCTTATAATTAGTGATGTGCTATTGTTTGTTTTTTTCATTTAAAGTTAGTTTTATTGAAAGGATATTTTTAAATTGCAGGTACAAGAGTTATCAAAAGGCTGTAAATTGGTCTAAGATGAAGAAGCCAATTTACTTAAGCAAATTAGGTGATAATTTTGCAGAGTGGTCAGCAACTTGGGCAGGTTATCTTATAACAAAGGTAAGAGAATAAATCTGCTGTCTATATTGGTATATACAACACAGTTCTTGAACTACATTTTGATTTTTGAAAGTCAGGGATGGATGGGGGAATATGCCTGTTGTGCACAGGCCTGTGAAAGCACATGCCTAAAGACCGTGCACCTGTCCCAGCATTGCTGCTTCCTGGCTCGGCTTCACAGCTGGTGTCAAAGCCAAAAGTGTAGCAGGTTTGCCCTTGTCCAGAGACTCTTGTACAGCTGAAGGTACTTGACAAATGCTGCTGAAGAGTATCTGAAGCGCTTCTGGAAAACCTCAAATTTACCTTCTCAGTTTCTAAAGGATTTCTTTCATGTGTCCGTATAACTTCACAGTCCCGGCACATAAGAAGTATTTGTCTCTTCCTTCCTTTCCTTTACCCTTTTCAACATGTGACTCACTGAAAATTTCACTTTCAAATTAACCACTTTGAGAAGTGAATTTAATCACAGTAGTTCAGTAGCTACATTGTACTTTTTCTGTTTCAGACAGAGAAGACTTGAATGTCTTCAAAATTTCTTCCTTTTTGCAGGCTTTTAAGGGCAGAAGAGAGGCTGATGCAGTAGTAGACTCTTGGCCTTAAGGTTTTTTTCTATGGGCAGTGCAAGTTCACGTGGAAAAGTGGAACACGTGAGCAATGCTTGCCGGTCTTTTTGTGGTATCAACAATTGATACATGTAATAGTAGCTGCCTGTTGTAACATCCCTGTTGTAAGTTTAAGTCTGAACCTTCTGTAGGAGCCAAGTATCTTAAAATTATTTGGTTGAATTTAATTTGTATTTGTCAACTAAAAGAAACATATTAATTGCTCAGGCATTTGCACTTTGTAACGGTGCTTTTCCTGGAAATATTTTTCTATAGGTACGACATGATCTTGCCAGAAAAGTTTTTGATTGCTGCAGTATTATGATGAAGAATGACTATAAAGTGACAATTTATCTGCTTCCACACATCCTTGTCTATGTTCTGTTGGGATGCAGTCAAGAGGATCAACAAGAGGTGAGATGTATAAAAGGTAGCGTTCTCCGTGGGAATGCGGAGGGGCTGTTCTTCCCGAGAACTGTTCAGCTCTGCAGAATTACCGTAGAGCTGCATGAAAAAATGGTATAGGTGTTAAACTCCTTTTCATCTATTAATAATTGCCTAAGGACAAGATACTATGCAGTTAATTATGATTGCAGTAACATCAAGAGCTGGAGTGGTGGAAAGAGAGAGAGTGCAATGCACAAGAAGTAAATTGAAATCATATACTTCCAATAATTCAGACCCCTAATTTTTTCTATCCCTTGCATACACTTACAGTTTAAGTGGAAAAACTATTTAGCTACAAGATTCATACAGAGCATTATCCATAGATGTCTTGCAGCAAAGCAGGAATAGGAAAGAATCATCCATTCTGCTTTGCTTCCATTTGCTTCAGTAGAAGTTAAAGAGACTTAAAAATATAACTTACATTCTATTAATTTGAAATTTTGCAGCTGAGATATCTGTGTTTAAACTTTGTGGGTGTGTAGAGGTGTGTGATGGTTTTTCTTGTGTGGACAAGTACATCCACAATAGGTGTCTGTTATGTGTGTTATCTCATACTCTGTTGAGCAAAACAGGAAGCAGGTCTTAGCATGATATTTACTTAAATCTAAGCAAAAAGTAGATCTGTGATCTGGTAGCCAGTAGATAACTTGACTTTTATCAGATCTTGAAGTACTTGCTTCAGTATAATACTTGAAGTATTTGCAGCAGAAGTGCAATAGCATTCTTTATGTTTTGAAACTTAAAATTCCAGTAATTGTGATGGTTACTCTGAATCCAAGGGTTTGCTTTTCAAAAGCTCTCTCCCTGTATGGAATCTCCTGACAACAACTGCTGCTTTGTTTGCCATTTCTTCTTAAAATCATGGGACAACCAGAGCTTGCAAATAAGCCCCAAATTACTAAAATATACAATTAAAATATCTAGTATTTTAGTTTGATTTTCACGTTAGTTGCTGTTTCCTACTATTTTGATGCCTTTATGACACTTCTGTCTTTTATCATACTAATTTTTGTGTAGGTTTACGTGGAGATTATGGCTGTTCTGAAACACGATGACCAGTCTACTAGGAGACTTGAAGACAGCGCATCTGATCTCAGTCAGCTGAGCATGCAGACAGTGTTCTCCATGCTTGATCATCTCACTCAGTGGGCTAGACATAAGTTTCAAATGCTTATTGCCGAGAAAAACACTAGCAAGTCTAGCAAAGACAGAGCTGATCTAAAAAGTGAGTGATGCTTATTTTATTTCAAGTGACATTTACATTCTTCAAATAAGTATTTAGATTTGCCACTTCACATTATGACCATTTAAGAATGCAATATTAGTGTAATACGGTAGTCCACTTTATGATTACTTACTATCATGTTGTGATTTCGATCCCCCTAAATCCGTTGTTTTGAATGCCTATTGTAAGAAATACAAATTCATAATAAAAAAATAAAATGTTAATTTCTTGATAGTTTTCTAAAGGTTCAGTTTAACGTATTTTGTGCTGTCTTGCAAAATGTAGGAAGGTCACCAGGATTGTTTTAAATAAATTATTGTTGACAGAAGAGAAAAACATGTTCTTAAAATAAACAGATTATCTCACTAAATTGTGAAATGAATTAACTGAATTTTGATGCATAAGGTAATTCTTAGAAATGAAACTTCAATGGACAGTTTTTTTTGTTTTGTTTTATATAGCATCAAGTGAGGACCATGGAGAATATCAAAATGTGACACGTTTTCTAGACCTCATACCTCAGGATACACTGGCTGTGGCTTCCTTTCGCTCCAAGGCTTACACAAGGGCTGTGATGCACTTTGAATCATTCATCACAGAGAAGAAACAAAATATTCAGGAGCATCTTGGATTTCTTCAGGTTCTGAAGTTCTTTTTGAGTTTTGCTTGTTTTATTTTAAAATGAATTTAGGCATAGATTAATAAAGCTTCGGTTCCTTATGGTTTATATTCCTCAGTGATGTTTCAAATTTGAAAAAAATAGTATGTTGCTTTTCCACCTTAAATAGTCTGCAGCTTCGTATTATAAAACTTTATCATGTAATAAGAGGATATTTATTTTACCCTTTACACAGATTGTTTCCAGTGACTTGATGTGTTATTTCTTATTCTTTCTATAGTATGAGATCAGGAGTATAATAATACGCTAAGCAAAAGTAAGGCTCAGCTTTGGAAGCAGCCCAGCAAAACGGACATTTTCCATGAAAGCTTAATGCCAGAAGTCCTACTGGGTAGCTTGTTCTCCATTTTCAAGAAGATGTATGATTCTGAGCATGTTATATATCCAATATCTTCTTATTGTCTGGAAGTTCTTTTTAATGTCCATTTCCAATTCTGTTTGAATATAGAAATTGTATGCTGCTATGCATGAGCCAGATGGAGTAGCTGGGGTGAGTGCCATTCGGAAAGCAGAACCATCTCTCAAAGAACAAATTCTTGAACATGAAAGTATTGGCTTGTTAAGAGATGCGACAGCCTGTTATGATAGGGCTATCCAACTGGAACCTGACCAGGTAAATACAAGACAAATTCCTTATGTATTTTTAAAAATATATATAATAATTTTTTAAATCTTCGTAATGAACACAAGACTAAGCCAAAAATACTTCCTCAGAATATTTAAGTAAAACGGGAACATAAGAGTTTACTGTGGCAATTTCTGAATAATTATTGCTACTGGAAGCGTCTTATGAACTGAAACAAATCTCTTACTGGGTTTATACTGTAATTTGCAGGCTTGGGTTAGTAGTTGGATGCTTATGTCCAGGTTTTTGTGAGGACAGCTTAGCAAGTACAGTTCAGCCGTTGCTTGGGAAGGCCTGGAATTGGATTGCTTAAGTGTCAACCAGTACTTATACATGCCAAGAGAACTATTAAACTAAGTTACCGCAGGCTTTATTCGAAGTCATTCTGAGGTACTATTTTTGATTATTGACTTCCAGAGAAAATGTTCATAATATAAGAGCAACTGGAAAATTAGTAAAGACGACATAGTTATTTGTCTTCCTTTCCCATATCCCTTTCTTTATTTGGAACAAATAAGGCACCGTAAAACTGAGCAGTACTGGAAAACCATCATGCTTTTGATATCCCAAAGTGAATATCCAGAGATGCAGTGATACATGCAAAAAGTTGAAGATATGTATTACCCTTTCTATATTTGAAGTAGTTTTCCAATGGAAATTGGTAAAAAGTTTCCCAGGCTAGGATATCCCTATGGTTTTCCTTTCACTTCTCTACAAAGCAGAGGTTATCTAGCACAGCTGGTAACAGGTATAGTAAATAGAGAGTTTTGATGGCCCTACTTCATTCCCAGAGTATGAAAAATATTTTTATGAGGAGTGAAATTGCTTTGGGTTTTGGGATTATTTCCTTCTTGTGACGGTTTCCTTCTTGTTGTTGTTCATTTCTTTAAATCAAATTTTTATTCACAGCTCTGATATGGATATTCATAAATTAACATCAAATCACATTGTGGTGAAGCACATTTAAAAAATGGCCTTTGGTGATTTAAGTTATTTGGTAATTGTAGACTTATTTATATTTAATTTTGAATCTTCACTTATGGTGCAATTGTTTATGCGTTTTCATATTGTGAAAGGCATGCAAATCTCCTCCTTCAGGCTGCCATGAATTTCATTGATGTGTGGATTTTTTTTTTTTTTCATTGTTTTGTTTTCCCTATTTCTAGATTATTCATTATCATGGTGTAGTGAAGTCCATGTTAGGCCTTGGTCAGTTATCTACTGTAATTACTCAGGTCAATGGAGTGCTTGCGAACAGGTACTTTAAGCATCTAATACAAAGTTTATTTGAGTAATTCAAAGCTCTTGTGCCGCACCTGTGTCTCAGTAGCCATTTTTGTGCATTATCAAGCATATGCAGTCAGCGTGTGAAGCTAGAAAACTAAGTGCTTTATCTATAAATTAATTTCAAGACCTGCCAAAATGTCAGTGCTCTTGTCTGCACTGTTTACAGTGTTGATATGTGCTTTAATTTATTAAATAGAATCTTTCATTCATTGTCTTGCATGTTACTTGTTCCGTAGCTATTCTGTAGCCTAATAGCATAAATGGAATGGAAGATGATAACTTTTAAAATGTGCCATAGAAGTTAAATACACTGCTTGGAAATTTAGTTTGTGGGATCATGTTGTACAGCTATTATTTTTTTTATCAATGCCTAGCCTTTTTTTTACTGAATTTTATTAGAATCAAACTTACTGTGCTTCTTTTCAAGTAAGAGCAGTTTCATATAGAGAATGTTTGCTAATATAATGTAGAGCTAACATACTGGGGGGTGGGGGAAGGGAAAGAAATTGACTGCAGCACAAGCTTTTCTTGCCTTCATTTTCTTTTAATAGGTCTGAATGGATTTCTGAGTTGAACACTTACAGAGTGGAAGCAGCCTGGAAACTGTCACGATGGGATTTACTGGAAAATTATTTGGCTTCCGGTAAGTTATCATGATACCAAAATATGAATACTTCCTTGCATTTCTGAACAAGTGTATGTTTTAGTCTAATCATCCTGAATCAAGGGGCAGCTATTGTTATTTTTTTAGTCTTGTGAATGTATTTGATTGTAAACTATTTAGTCTTTGAGTAGAAATTGCAAGCGAATGTAAGGCCAAGTTTCTTCTGGAGTTGTTTGGGGGAGGTGTATTTTGGGGTGGAATTAGACAGTATTTCTATAATTCTATTAATTAGTTCTGAGTTTTTGTTTTTCCAGTAGTATGTTAAGACAAATTAGCATGTTCAGATTCAGCTGCTTAAAGGAACAGAATTTGGAAGTTGTTGTTTTTTTCTCCCCAAAGATGCGAAGTCCACTACTTGGAGTGTCAGACTAGGACATTTATTATTATCAGCCAAGAAGAAAAATGAAGCAGCTTTTTATGAAACACTCAAAGTTGTTCGAGCAGAACAGATTGTACCCCTTTCAGCAGCGAGCTTTGAAAGAGGATCCTATCAGCGAGGATATGAACACATTATCAGGTTTCTGATTTTCATGTCACTATTTTGAAATCCAGAAATCACGTAATCAAGTATGCAGCAATAATTTTCAGTTTCCGCAATAAATGGTACTGATCTGCATTTTGTCACTTTTTTTTTTATATTTACTCAACTGGAAACCATGGGGTTTTTTTTGAATTTATATTTGTCCCCCATGAAAAATGTTAATAGTGAAACTGTTGGATGTAGTGTTTCAAAATCAGCAAGTTTATGTAAACATCAGGTAATAAAAATCAATAATTTAATTATGTGCTTAAAGTAGTGCGTTTAGGCCAGTAACTCCATTAAGAGTGTTGCTTTTAGTTTGTATGGTGGCCTAAAAGCACTTCTTTCTTATATCAAAAAAAAAAAAAAGCAGTAAAAATCAAAACCCATTCCATTCAGTAGTTTTACTTTTTTTAATAAAATTTGCAGCTGGCTTTAGTAGACTAAGAAGTGAGTAGCCTTATTTTAATGAAAAAGCCTTAATACTTTTCCACCGTAAATGCATCATTATGGCAAGATAGTGCATGAAACTAGCCAGTTGAAGTATATATTTCTTAATTACTTCTTCATTCTATTTTGCATTGGTAATTTTTTCAGTGTTTTGTTTAGGAAATGAAGCTTGAGTATTGAGACAGAAGTGTTTCCAAATAGATTTAGCCATTGATCTGGGCTATTCATAAGCCTTTGAGCAGTCACTGTTTCTGTGTCAGACATACCCTCTACACTTAGATTCTGTCAATAAGAACGGAGGTGGTTACAAGCTCTCAACTTTGCAGCTTTACAGCGACAACTAATAATAATCATATTTTTAAATAAATGGACTAACTTTATTGTAATGTAGGTGTTTAAGTAATAGTATATTGCCTTTAAAACGTTATTTGTTGAAAATATTAGGCTTTTTAAGAATTATTGCTAAAAGAAAGGATAGAAAACATCTTTCTGAAGATTGACTTCCTCTCCAAGTCATCTTCATTGTCTGTGTTCAGCAGCTTGGCAAAGGGATAGTGAGAAAATAACTAATTAGTTCACAAATTCCTTAATTTTGTGTGCTTGGTTTTGCTGCATTTTTGCTTTTAAAAGAAGTAATACTATTTGGAGTTACTTACATGTCCAGCTTTTAGAAAGAAAATGGTAAAAGCTATGTCAAACTTGTATGTATCTCAAACAGCAACTAATTTTCAACAATTTTTGCCTCGATTTTGCTAACACAGGTTGCATATGCTGTGCGAGTTGGAACATAGTATTGGGCCAATGTTTCAGCAACCAGCTGGTGATCATGGAAGAGATTCCCTGAATTGGTGTGCTCGTATTGAAATGACCCAGAACTCTTATAGAGCCAAAGAGCCCATTTTAGCACTGAGGAGGGCTTTGCTTAGTCTCAGTAAAAGGTGAGGACATGTTTAGTTCTTGTCTCTCTATGTTGTATTCTCAGTAATATCCTGGTTTTCCATATGCCTGTTAGAAGACAGAAGACAAAACTGTGGAAATTTATGTTGTGGACAAAAGCAGTCCTCTCCAATATTATGTACCTTCAAAACAGAATTTAGAAGTGATGTCTATAGGAAAAGTAAGGGAGAAATGGGGAATGAGTATTTGTTTCTAGCAAATGGAAAAAAGGTGAAACAGATATATTACAAATAATTTTAAGTGATCACTATGTAGTATGTAGCTTATTGAGGAAATTGTATTATATCTCTGCAGCCAGGATTACAGTGAGCTGCTTGGTCAGTGTTGGCTCCAGAGTGCCAGAGTTGCAAGAAAAGCTGGTCATCACCAGACTGCCTATAATGCTCTTCTGAATGCTGGGGAATCTGCGCTCTCAGAACTTTATGTAGAAAGAGCAAAGTGGCTCTGGTCCAAGGTAAAGGAAACGAAAATGGAACTTTCTTACATGCAAGAAAATAATCATTAGTTTTCTTCAAGAAAAAAAAGGCACATAATCAGTGTACATAGAACAAAATATGTCAGCTGAGACTGTTAACACATTCTGATTGTGGCTGAGCCACAGAAGTTTTACCTCCAGCTGCTAGTCAGACCTTTTATGTATCCATTGGCTTTTCTGGCAGCTGTGTATAGAACTGGTGGATTACCTGTCTCTGTCAAAGCAACACAGGCAAATTTAAAATATCTTCATAGTAGACCTTCCCTTAATTTGTATTCTTTTAACTAACAGAGTTAGGCTGCAAATATGGGAGCAATTATTGCGGCAAACCTATAGGGACGACAGTGCTGAGATAACAAGGGAATATAAGAAGCATTTGAAGTCAGTAATATTCAGTGACCACACAGCCAGAACGGTCTAGAACACACCCAGGGATGAAGCTTTGCCTTAATAATAACTGTAAGGTGGAAGTTTGACATCTCTCTTGTTTGAAGTATATAAAATGTTTTCCTCTTTCGCTTAGGGTGAGGTTCATCAAGCACTCATTGTTCTCCAGAAGGGGGTTGATTTATGTTTCCCTGAAAATAAAGCACCGTGCAATACCAAAAATCAGCTCATCCATGGCCGGGCAATGCTGCTAGTGGGCAGATTTATGGAAGAAACCGCTAACTTTGAAAGCAATGCAGTTATGAAAAAGTATAAGGTAATTTGATTGAGTAGTGTTAACAGTACAGTAGTTTTTAATAATAATATATTCCTTAAGTAAACTATTCTTATGTTACGGATGATGTCAACCAAGGATAACATCAGTGGGATTAAACAGTGTATCAATGCGTAGGAGGGAAGTAGTTCTTCTTGTAAAGATGTAACTGTCTGAATTACTTTTAGTATAACACATTGAAACACAGAAGTCTACAGTTCCCAACAGTGGCAGCTAAGAATACCAAATGTAGCTCTTTTAAAGTAAAAAAAAAAAATAAAATTACAGGAGCATGGCTTTTTTCTTACGCATGCACAAATTAAAATTCCTCACTAAAATGTGGGCTACTTGAAATAGTGAGATAACTTGACACATTGCGCTGCTCTGCAGTGTTGCTTCTCTCTCTGGTAGCGACATATATCTGTGCTTTAACTATGCTGCCAGTTGCTGAAAAGCTAGGAAAAGAGGCAACTGGTATGTTTTTCTTCACCAATACAGTATTACATTGCTTCATCTTGTTATGCCTCTGAAATACTGTTTTGGCATTGATTAATATTGCCTCCTAACGTAGACACAGATCTCTGTGCTTCCTTAAAAGTAGTGTGTCTCCTATACAAGTTTTGGCATTTGATGCTGTTAATACTTACTGCTGTCTTACTAATTAAGATACTTCTGTAACAGTCATTTATGGATATAATGGATCTAATGCATGTACCAAATCAAGGAAGGTTGAAATAGCAGAAACTCGTGCAGTTTTGATGGACTATATTAAAATGCTAACACTTAGAATTCTGTACTGTCTAAATATTGGCACTGGAAACAAGCCAGTGTTATTAGAGAATGGATATGCCACTTGCTGAGTTATTTCTTTTCTAATATATGTCATGCCATTTTTTGTTATTCTTTTAAATGTCGTGCTGTTATAAGGAAAACAGAGATGTGAAAACCATCCTGCTGTTTCACTTTTCAAAAGCGTGAGAGAAACTCAGTATTGAGTTACCAGGATTAGGAACTTGATTATAATGTTTTTAATGAAACTAAAATTTTTCGTAGTTGAGGTATCCTATATCATCTTCTCTTAAATTATCTTCCTGTGTCCAAATCCAAAAGGTATTTTAAAAGCAGACTTCTAATTTGTACAGGTATTTATCTTGGCGCAAAATTAAAATTTTGGAGCTACAAAGTTGCAATTAATACTTTTTTGCATGTACTTTGCATGAAGGTAACTAATACAAGATTCTTGCTGCTTGGGATCCTTTTTATTTTCCTTTTACCATCCTCTTAAAAGCAATTATTTCTTTTTGATTTTGTTGCAGGATGTTACAGTTTTCTTGCCAGAATGGGAAGATGGACATTTTTATCTTGCTAAATACTACGACAAACTAATGCCGATGGTAACTGACAACAAGATGGAAAAACAAGGAGATCTGATTAGATACATCGTTCACCATTTTGGGAGGTTAGACCCTAGCGGGAACTTTGCTTAGTTTCTATAGAAGGATGGCTATTATACTGGAAAAAAAAAAAATAAAAAAAAATAGGAGTTTATTGTCTTTCAGCATTTCAGACTGACTTCAATTTTATGCAGTATTGTAAAACAAAATACTGGATGCTTTCGTTTGTTTTCGTACCTAATTGCTTTTACTTCTGCCTAAGCAAGTGTTGTCTGTGTCTTGTGTAAGATAGTTAATTATTTCATCTGCAGTTGTGATTAATAAAAACAAAACCTCTGTATATTAGTAAGCTTTTAGTTATTGCAGATATATTAAAAGGCTGAGCATAAATTTCTGAAGTCTAGAATGGAATATGAAACAACTGAGGAGGTAAACTTTGTAATGCTTCTGATACAAATAATTAACGTGCTGTGATTTAAACATGTAATCACAGGTCTCTCCAGTATGGAAACCAATTCATCTATCAGTCAATGCCAAGAATGCTGTCTTTGTGGCTGGACTTCGGGGCAAAAGCATATGAATGTGATAAAGGTGGAACATTTTTTCCCAGTACATACTTCCTGTGTCATACTTCACGGCTCTTTCAGTTATATATTCAAAAGTATATTTACAGTTCTTTGTTTAGACTTAAGAACACATGGAGACAAGAAAGTACTATCAGTCTTTTAAATTACAAGATGTTAATATGCAGGAGAGTATTAATTATTTTAATTAAACCCTCTAGAACTTTTTAAAAAAATATAGAATGAGATAGCATTGGTCCTCAGATAACTTAAGTCGATAAAGAGATTTGGGGAAGATCCTTGCATGTTACCTGTCACCTCTTCTAAGTTGCCTCATGAATAATGAGTAGTGGTTTTGTATACACTTGATACAGTAAAGCGTTAGGCTTTAGGGCTTTTTTCCAATTTGTCTTGGTTCCCATTGTTGAAGAAATTTTACTGACATTTAAACAGGGGAAAAAGAATCCTGTGGGCAGCATTGGGGCATTTGAAACTACTGCCATAGATGTGATTTGGGTGGGAGATTTTTGTACAAGTGAAAATTGCAAATATTGCCTGCAGGTCTAGACTGAAGCAGAGAGTTCTGGCTCCTTGATCTTGACCTGGTTCTGTATGCTTAGGTCAACTGAATTTGGCTGCAGGCACGTCAGATGCTGCTTCCGCTGGTTTTGATGTGCTACTCATACCGGGTCCTCAGGTGCAGGGGTGGAGATAGGAGCAGATGTGCTAATTTCATCCCTTGTAAAGACTTTCTTTGTGTCCTCTCCACTAAACATTGGAATCCTTTTACCAGGGAAATATATGGGATGTTTTTGTTTTATGCCATTGCATCGCTTTAGAGCAGGGATGTCAAACTCATTTTCACCAGGGGCCACATCAGCCTTGCGGTTGCCCTCAAAGGGCTGCATGTAATTTTAGGACTGTATCAACGTAGGAGGAGTAATAAATGCTTTAAGAGCATAGTGCGAGCTTTTCCACTATTGTCTGCTCCTGTTGTCTGTGTTTGTTTATTGCTTAGTATTTAATAGTATATGTATTAAGTCACTGTATGTTATGTTAAAAAGAACTTTACAGTAGAAGACTTTCCTTATCCTTGAGGTTTTTTGACTTATGAAAATTACCAGCAAAAAATGTTTCTTTAAGCTTGATTGAAATGACTTTTCATTTCCAATGGAAAAAAAAGGAACATAATCTTGTCATCTTGTGTTTTTCAGCTAGTCGTTCAGAACGTGTTCAAATGAAAAATGACTTAGCTAAAATAAATAAGGTGATTACAGAGCACACAAATCACCTGGCACCTTACCAGTTTCTGACAGCTTTTTCTCAGTTAATCTCCCGAATCTGCCATTCTCATGATGAAGTCTTTGCAGTTCTGATGGTGATTGTTGCTAAAGTGTTTTTAGCCTATCCACAGCAAGCAATGTGGATGATGACTGCTGTGTCCAAGGTACCTTAACATGTATAGCTACATCTTTATTAGGTTTGTAAAACTGTTTTCATCAGAGATAAATGTGAACATAACCTATTTTACTTTAGGATGCTAAGAAGGAATTGAGAGTTTCATTTGCTGTGATACAGTGTTGTGGAACAAGGTATCAATGCCATCACTGCAAAAGATTTTATTGCAGTCTAAAGTTCAGATTTTACAGTTTAAATGTACCAAATTAGAATGCTAACATGCATTCTGACTTGTATGATGTATTAGGAAAGGAAGTTTGGATAACAAATAGCTGATGAATTAGGTAGTGATGGAAAACAGATTTTGTTTGGTGTAGTAATTGTAATAGTACTTCCAGTTTTATAATCAAAAAATCAGCTTTGTGCCTTGATTAAAATGAGATGGATAATACCACTTTGCCCTAATACTTCCCTGGTTGTAAGGTCATTCCAAAGCAAAGTGGAAAGCGTGGTGCACACTATTTCTTTAAGGCTAGTGAAATAACATTCAGGATACAGTGGCATATTCTTGAATATTGGCCTTTATATTATGGGACTACCAAGAAAAATTCAGAAAGTAACCCCCCCACACACATACAAACACCCCAACTGTACCACGTTAGTACTTGTTCAGGTACCAGATTTCAATTGGAGAACGTGCTTGTCCAGATATTAAATATGACAAGCAACAAGTAGAGAAAACTATATATTAATTACTGTGTTTGTTGCATTTTTTTCTTAAGATTCTTCAATTGATTTGACTTGTTTAATAAACTTTAATTTTCTTTTTTTTTTTTTCCAGTCCTCTTACCCTATGCGTGTTAATAGATGTAAGGAAATTCTGAACAAAGCTATTCACATGAAGGAATCTCTAGGAAAATTTATTGGAGATGCAACACGCCTTACAGATAAGCTATTGGAACTATGCAACAAACCGGTACTTACAAAAATAAACAAATTAATGCACCTAATAGGATTATTCAAAAATGTTATACAAAAGCTTCTTCTGATAGCTCTTATTAGCCAATTCATTACATTACTGCAATTGAACAGATCATAAATGATTTTTTTTACTTGATAAAAATAATCCCCAAAAAGTAGAAAATAGCTCTAAATTGAGCACATTGCAAAATATTTCAGTACCTACTGGAACTTTTCACAGTGTATGGGCTTTCCATTGGTTTGTGCTTTCATGTCTGATTCTTACCCAATAACTTTCACAGAGTTTTATTATAAAAACAGGCTGGTTGTGTTTCATGAACAAATTAACTTTATAGTAAAGGTAAAATGAAACAAATTATTTCATTATTCTGTATTTAGATTCAGAGTGAAAAATACATGTGCCATAAAGGCCAGATATATTTACTTGTGGCCACTCCCTTTTAATTTGAAATATAAATTGCCATTTTTCTTATTACTATAAGTGTTTATGATTGTTATATTTATTAGTTAATGTGAAATAACGGTAATATTTACAGTGTTTATTGCTAACTTTTGAACAACTCTTATTTTTTTTCAAGGTTGATGGAAACAGCTCAACATTAAGCATGAATATTCATTTCAAAACACTTAAGAGATTAGTAGAAGAGCAAACTTTTAGTGAAATTCTCATTCCCTTACAATCTGTAATGATACCAACTCTTCCTTCAGTTCCTGGAACACACGCCAACCACGACCCTTTCCCTGGATGCTGGGCCTACATTGCAGGCTTTGATGATACGGTGAGCCTCTAGTTGTCACCTCATTTCAAAGTTCATGTCAACAGATGTAGCTGCAAATGTGTCTTGGTTCCCTAGAAATGGAGGAGTGAGTAGGAAACTTCATAATTACTTTCATGGACACTGAGTGGCTTCTGTCATAACAACCTGAGACAGATATGTGGTCTCTTGGTACTTAGATAAAGTTTTGACCTGAGGTTAATATGTTGTAGCACCATGGAAGTGCTAATGTGATTGGTTGCAATGTTTGTGGGTTTTTTTACAGTTAGACACTTCAGTTTGTATGATATGATACAGGTATTAATAAAGAATTATTATTTTTCCTTAGGTGGAAATTCTTGCCTCACTTCAAAAGCCAAAAAAGATCACCTTGAAAGGCTCAGATGGGAAATCTTACATTATGATGTGTAAGCCAAAAGATGATCTAAGGAAAGACTGTCGGCTCATGGAATTCAACTCCCTTATTAATAAGGTTTGATGAGTTAGACAATCAGGTGCATTGTACTTATTGACCAGAACAAAATGCTGAACTGTCTTAACAAAAAAACCCCCACACTCTTACCTTGAGATAAAGCTTAAACTGTTGCAAAATACCTTATTTCAGCAGAAATCAATAGCAATTGATAATGTGTAACTTCTTACAGGCTTATGATAACAACAATAAAATAGAACATTTTGCCAAAACAATCACTTATTCCAGCAAAAATACGCAGGAAAGGTTATTTACAGTAAATAAATAACTGCAAACTTTCTGCTGTCATGCTTCATATTTCTTATTCAGTATTTTCTTATATTTTTATGAGAAATAGGTAAACTCATGTTTTCATACTAAAAGTGTTGCCATACTAATTATTTTAGTTACGTTTTACTTCTTGGCAATAAGGTTAAGGTACTATGTCTTCCATGAGGTTAGAGCAAATGATAGTGTCTCTGAAGCACTAAAACACTTATTTCAAATATTGCTTTTAAGGGATTTAAGGTAGGTACAAGTTATGCAGTTTGACAATTTTATTGCAAAATTATCTTTTTAAATTTACTTTGGAGAACAGATGAGCATTTTGCTTGCATTTGACCTACTGCAGACAGCAAATTTTAAGTTCTAAATCTTGTGACTGGAAAATAGATATAATGGTTAATGTTATTGATACATTTTGATCATATCTATGTTATCTGTTAATCTTGTTATTCTTTTATGAATAGTGCTTAAGAAAAGATGCAGAGTCACGTAGGCGAGAACTCCATATTCGAACCTATGCAGTTATTCCATTAAATGATGAATGTGGCATAATTGAATGGGTGAACAATACTGCTGGTTTAAGAAATATCCTGATAAAACTTTACAAGGAGAAAGGTAAAGAAATATATTAGACTATAGTCATATTTTAATTTTTTAAAGGCATTGTATCTTTATTATTAAATGAGACAAACAGCAAAGACTAAATTCTAGGAAGATGCAGTCACGTGTATTTTTAACTATCTGCAATATATAATTATGTATCTGTGATATATAATTATCTATCTGTAATATATAATTATTTATATGTGTGGTAGACGTTTAAATGAAAGACAATTGGTGTTTGCAATAAATGAGTTCCTTATGAGAACTGATAACACAACCTTCTTAATGCATTCTTTTATACAATGATGTATATAATTTCAGCTGCAGTGCAACAGCATGGCAATGTATGTGCAGCACTGAGTAACAGAAAGGACTGTGGATTTTTTCTTTAGATTTTTTCATTTCTGTTACATTTGTGTGAGATGATTAAGATATAATTGAATCAAGGTTGAGGGTACAGCAACTTTCCAGGGAAAAGATCAGATTGCTTTTGAATTTCTTGTTAACACAGCAACTTCCTGGTCAGTGCAATAACACTTTGGGAGGAAATGTCATGCTTTGTCTGGATGTATGCAGTCATCTGGGAGTCTGGGACTCCAAACATCTCAGCTTTGTGAGGGTGGGGTTTCTTGTTTCTCTTTCAGTTAACATTATGATTTGTTATTTACTTTCCAGTAACCCACCACCACCACCACGTTCTATGTGTTATTTTCCATTTGTTTATTTATTTCAACTTTATGCAGGTGGTTATCTTCTCTAAAATAAACACTGTAATGGTATGTATAAGGCTTTATATTTGGGTTTTTTTCTAGTCTAATTGAGGAGGTCTATTACAGGTATCTATATGACTGGAAAAGAATTGCGTCAGCATATGCTTCCGAAGTCAGCACCTTTGTCTGAAAAGCTGAAAATGTTCAAAGAAGTCCTTCTGCCTCGTCACCCTCCTCTCTTTCATGAATGGTTCCTTAGAACGTTTCCTGATCCTACTTCCTGGTGAGTGGCCGGGGTTGGGCTAGCTCAGGAATATCTACTTGGTGTCTTTCACTAAACATTAATGATACTGCTAGAAAAAAGACAGATAACCCAAGGCAGTGACTTCGACATATCTGATTCTTATTTCCACAGGTACAACAGTAGGTCAGCCTATTGTCGCTCTGTGGCAGTCATGTCCATGGTTGGTTACATACTCGGCCTGGGAGACCGTCATGGTGAGAACATCCTGTTTGATTCTCTAACTGGCGAATGTGTGCATGTGGATTTCAACTGCCTTTTCAATAAGGTGAGAAGTGCCACTCCTGAACCTGCTCTTTGTTTTACATGCATGTAAGTTATAAATTTCTGTTGTCGTCTTGTGTTGGTTTTTTTTTTCCCCCACTTTTTTTTACTTTAACATATCTAATGTTCTGTCTCTCACTTTGTTTCTTATTTATATCAGACAAATAGACTAGGGTATGTAAAGAGTACGTGATTGTTCTGTATACTGCACTAATGAAAGCGAGCTTTTTTATTTAGCCAGTATCAGATGAGCTCATGTGGATACACTGAAAAATAGCCCAAATTTTTGTGTGTTTGTATTTTGTGGCTCTCCTCTCTCCACTGCCACCCTCCAAACAAAGCTGCAATTACTACATTCAGAATTCTACTGTGAAGAGTTTGTTTGGTTTTTTACACAAATTCAGCACAAAAATATCCAGTGGGTCTGTAAAAATGAACAGCAGGAATTGTGGCTGGAGTGGGATTTGGAATTTTGGTGTTTCTGTTGAAAGATGCTTTTGGTGTGGAATATGTGCTCTCTTTAATTCAGATAAGTGAGGCAGAGATATTGTTAGTTTATTTCTCCTGCTTTCTTTTTAGTAAACCTAAATTGCCCTGCATAACCCTTATTTAAAAAAAAAAAAAATGTTTTTGAGGTAACTTGCATATTATAAAGGTTAGCGTTTTGCATGAGACTACAGAGCAGCTGTACAAAATTTTATACCCGTATTAGCGTAGTAAAGCAGGGAAAAAGGTTATTTGGATGTTGGTATCCTTTATTCACTGTAATTTCTCTTTAACAGCTGAGGACTGTGGTGTGAGCAAACATCTCTTGTCAGCTAGAAAACTGCCAGTGACAAAGATGGTGAAAAAAACCTAAAAACGATGCAAATGTTACTCCTTAATAATGCTTAAAATGCTTAGGGTATACTCTTCTTTATCAATATAAAGGGAGAAACTTTTGAAGTTCCGGAAATTGTTCCTTTTCGTCTCACTCACAACATGGTTAATGGAATGGGTCCAATGGGAACAGAAGGTCTCTTCCGAAGAGCTTGTGAAGTCACAATGAGGCTCATGCGAGACCAAAGGGAGCCCCTAATGAGGTACTGCAATTAGTTTTGCTACGAACTCCGGAAAGGCTCTCTGTGGTGTGAACATCTGAAACAGTAACTGCTGGCGAATACGCCAGTTCCAGCATATGCCTGTCATGCAGCTCAGTCTTACCATGGCATGCAGTTAAATATAAAACAATATAAATATTCAGCGCTAACTTTAGACTCCTGTCAGTGTTCTTGGTTTGAAAATTACATGTATTATATGTATCTTATCCTTTTAAAATTTTTTTTTAGTGTCTTAAAGACTTTTCTCCATGATCCTCTTGTGGAATGGAGTAAGCCTGTTAAAGGGAATACAAAAGCACAGGTGAACGAAACTGGAGAAGTTGTCAATGAAAAGGTTAGTTGAAAACAAGCATAGCATAAGATATTCAAATGTCGGTTCTGGTTCCAAGTTCTGTATTTTCTAATTGAAACCTTACCTTTCTTGGTTTTTTTTCTTTAATTTAAATATTCCTCTGGTTGTTTCTTCTTTATTATCTGTGTTCATAATTTTTATCCATAGACTATTTTTATTGATAGAAAATGTAACTGATCTACTAAAGAACCAAACAAAACAAAGCCTGTTATTCTCTTAGTAGGACAAGATCAACAGAAACAGTCAGTATGAGAGAGGAGGCTCCTCCTTCCCCTCACTCTGACTGTTGCACAGTTCTCCAGACTTACAGTGATGGTAACATCTGGAGTCCTTTCTATGCATGTTTTTGTGCTTTTCATGAGTGGATGTTTATTACTGAATAAATATGTGCCTTGTTACATGTCAAGGAATACTTGGTTAAAATTTGGTTTAAAAATTTGGTTAAATTTTTGAAATTTGGTTAAAAAGGATTTCATATGTACTGTTTCTTTTGTAGCTGCTGATAAATACTTGATTGTTCATCCAAAATACAGCTTGCACAACATGTAGTATTTATTCTCTTTCCTCTTTGAAAAAAATTCTTATTTCTCTCTTAACAATTATGTGAAATAGCAGATAAAACTTAACAGAGCAGTGATAAACACAGCAGTTGGGGATAAGGGCAAACTACAGTACTGAAGCTGTATTTTAACAAAGAACGTGGCTGAGCTGTTTAAGCACAGAGATTCTTCTGGTCTTCAAACCATTACTTAACCATGCTGTGTCTACATAACCTTTCTTTTAGTTACAGGACCACACACAGAGCTGTAGATGTTAACTGTTTGTTCTGGATTGGTGCCAATGTTATGCTTGAGCTTTAAAAGAAAATGTGTAATCGGTATGACCTAGCTACGTTCTTTTTGAGTTGCTCAGCATAACCTGTTATTAGACTTCCTCATTTTCAGTTGCTCATAATTTTGGCCTAAAATTTACAGGCTAGGTACGTTCTTTAATATCATCCAGAATTCCAAGAAAAAGGCTGGGAAAAAACTGCATTTATTCCAAAGTAATTGTACGAAACATAAAGCATTTCAGCGTTTTCAACTACATATGGATAGCTTTTTCACTCTTCTCCAAAAAATTTATCTGTAAAAATGTAAAGCAAAAGTTATAACTTGACCAATAATCTGTCCACTTTAAAGAATTATTTTTAAAAGTGACTATCCTTTATTTTCAAAGTAAGTGGTGTAGACATTTGGGTTTTGTGTTAAACTAGCATATAGAAGACAAACATGTCCTAATAAATGCTTTTGCATTTTAAGAAGTGGAATTTCATGGATAGTAACACAATTCTTTTTTTTTTTTTCCTCCTTTTTTTTTGTTTCCAGGCCAAAACCCATGTCCTTGATATAGAACAAAGGCTGCAAGGTGTCATTAAGACTAGAAACAGAATAAAAGGCCTACCCTTATCTATTGAAGGGCATGTTCATTACCTCATTCAAGAAGCAAGTGACGACAACCTGCTCTGCCAGATGTATATGGGCTGGGCTCCATATATGTGAAATTTGTTCACTTTGGAATGATACCATTCACAAGTGGTGTAGCTATAGTATTCTTGAGAAGGTATTAATCAGTGATAACTGGTTACTTCTGTTGATTTGTGATTGTAAGCACCAGAAAAGTCTCATAATCAACCCAAAGTCTACGTAAAATATACAATTTATTTGCAAGTATGTTATGAATACACTTACAGATGTGTAAGGTGTTATGACTTATGTTTTGTATACATATAGAAGGCAGTACATAGGAACTACTTAAAAATTAGACTGTGCAAGTTTCTGCAAGTTCCTTATGGACATATATGAAAAATTTTTGCAGTGTTGAAAGAATGCATTCTATCAGGTACTGTATATTTTTGTAAAGATTTTTCTCATTCAAGTTTATTTATAGATCAGAAAATCTGACATTGAAGTTTTATACTGATATTATGTAAAGCGGTTCTTTCAACTTTTGCTACATCTACTTCAGAAGAGCTTTCTAAAAATAATGAATATTTCTTTTCAGCAGTACATCTTGAATTTTGGTTTCCTTTGACGTGGCCTGGTTATGTTTAGAAAAGCATTTGGGATCTTAAATCTCACCATGCAGAAACTGGTAAAGTGTTAAAATATTCTGAAACTGTTTCCTTAGCCCTTTCCTGCTGTGCTGGAACCCTTCTGAAGGAGATGACACAGCGCAGCCAGTTCGGGAACCCTGGCAGCGTGGCTGTGACCTGCGCAGCAGGCAGCGAACTGTGTCAGTGACTTTAACACACATTTTAAAAAAGGTTCTGGACAGGCTGTCTCCTCCCTCCCTTGTAAACCTGTGGCTATAGTGAGTGTTTCTCAGACTCCCATTTCAGGAAAAGTGTTTTGGTATGGACAAGAGTAGACCAAATATGTAAGCATAGAGTAATGTCTCTCTAGGCATTCAAACTGTAGGGAATTGAGGGGGGGAAACAGAGAAAATTATACCCTTTTACCATACAATGGGATATAATTGGAATTTTTGTATAGTATTTTTGTTTCTGCTATTCCGAGGGCCAATGCCATGAGTGTTTGAACACAGTAATGCCATCTCATGTGACTCAAGTCATAGTTCAGCTGAAATCTGGACACTGGAGAGTAAATTTAAATATTGAATTTACAATGTTTATAGTGGTTTTGTTTCTCTGGGGAACTAGTGGGTAATCTTCCAAAAGCACTGTCACTGCCTCATAAATCTGAACAATTTTCCAAGTAAGATCTTTGGATTCTACCATGATCTTTGCAGTATGTGGCAGTATCGGGGTTACGTGACCTTTCATGGGCTTTATTGTTCTATCAGAGTGGACAGAACCTCACCGAGAACTGTGGCACCGGGCCCCGCTGCGGCAGTTACCGATTGCCCAGGGAGTGGGGTGCTGAGGCGCGTCCTGGGAGTTCCTGTGGGAGCCGGCGGAGGAAAGGGCGAGAAGCGACGCTCCCCGCTTTGATCGTGACCGGCGGCTGCTCAGGCCTTGCCGGGCCGGACGCGCCGGGTCGGCGTTTCCGCCGCTGCCGGACGACCCCGCCCCGCCTCGCGTCGGCAGCGCCGCTCTATCCGCCGCTCTCTGTGGTTGGCGCGGCTGTCAGCGCGGCGCGCCGGAAGGAGGGCGGAGCGCGGCCCGCGGTTGTTTGGGTCCGGCGGGGCCGTGAGCGGTGGCCATGGGGGTCCCCAAGTTCTACCGGTGGATCTCGGAGAGGTACCCCTGCCTCAGCCAGGTGCTGAAGGAGCATCAGGTGAGCCGGGAGCGAGGCGCCGCTGCCTGCCAAGGGCCCTTCTCCGCGGAGCAGGGGGGTCCTGAGCGGCCCGTCGGCGGGGCGCGGGACCGGGCCTGGGCCCGGCCGGGCTGGCAGGGCTGAGCCGGAGCTGGGGCCCGCTCGCAGAGACACGGGGCGGCTCGAAGCGGACGAAAGTGGCGGGATGGTGGCGTGCGGCCGCTGGGGAGCAGGCGAAGCTTTCGGAGCCCCTCCAAAAGCCTTAGTCTCCGACCCGAGGCCGCCGTGAGTGCCCTGCAGTTCCCGGGCAGTGCCGGCCCGGAGCGGTTCCTCAGCCGCGGCCGTCCCGGCCCGCCGGCCGGGCTCGCTCCGTTCGCTTCTGTTTCTCCGGCCGCGGTGCCCCAAAAAGCCCGCGGAGCTTCCCCGGCACCGGGCGGCCCTTCGCCCCCACCGGGGACCAGCGGGTCGGAGTTCCCGGTTACTGGGTTCAGGAAAGTTCCTGCTGCTGACGGCCAGTGCACAGGAACGACGAGGGGCAGGTTTCACAGCTCTGCTGCGTTTCCTTGTTGTTGCGTGTGTCGGACAGTGTGCGTTAGTTGGAAAACTGAAAAGTATGTTAAAGCTTGAAAAAGTAAAGCTACAAATAGTGCTTTTAGCAGTTGGGCAAAAAGTCTTGTTTACAGAGAAATCATGTTTGGGACCTGTTAGACACAAGTTCTTAACTTTGACCCGTTTTTCTAGTTTTAAAGTAATTTTCAAGGCTTACATCTTTGCTTATGATTTGCTGGATTTCTCAACAGTGCCTTACACTGTGTGGCAAGGCAGCAGCAGCAGCATATGCTGGCTTTTCAGCTCTTCTGTTAAAAGCGCGGGCTGCTCACTGTGGTTTCTGGCAGCTTTAAACTTGTGTTGAAGAACCGTGAGCTGTGGCAAGCTGGGCAGTCAGCCTGTGCCTGCTCTGACCGGCGGGATGGCAGCAGGGGCAGGGCCCGGGCGCTTTCTGAAAGAGGCTGTTAGAGTTCTGAAGAGAAACCGAAAGTACAACTCAGCCTTAAGCATGCTGTTGTCGTTCTCTAGTTAGTATTTCTAAAGATTAGATTATGTTCTTGGTTTAGGTAGAATACATATTCTGTATAAAAGAGAGAAGAAAATGTCTAGATTATTATCTGTAATATTAAGTTTCAGCAGTAGCATATATCTCCATTCTTCCTTTTCTCTGCCAGGCCACTTGAATATATAGACTGACACATACACCATCTAGAATGGGATTGTTGTTTGCTACTATGGAAAAACTACCCAGAATAAAAGGCAATTCCTATATAAAAAACATCATTTTAAAAGTATCATATTATAGCTGTGCTTCTTAAAAGGCCATCTGTTTTCCTTATGTATGCTGCTTCCCTATAAAAGCTTTAGTTTTCATCTCTTTAGAATGCTGCCTGTGCAGTGCCTCTCTCTCTTCTTAGCTGAAAAGGGTGCCTGTGTGGATGATGTGGTGTCTGTGCATGTTGAGAGCCGTTTAATTACTGAATTTAACTGTACTGAAGATCATTATGCACAGCAGAAGACTAGTTATTGCAGGTGAATGGAGATCCTTCCGGATCCTGCCCCTTGTTTCTTCTCTTCCTTGTTCCTCTTCCTGAAACAGAGTTATGTTTCTTTTGTGTCTGGATGATAAATACATGTCCAACAACATGCCTTTCAAAGTTATGTAAAGATTTGTCAGCAGCAATGCTGCAGAAATTCATGAAAACATAGTAGTGCCTTTTTCCAGTTGCAATGACAGAAGGATTTTTATGAGCAGTTGTATCGGTGGATTAAAGAATAGAATTGTTTATTGCAAATTGCTCTTGTGCAAGTTTGGTGGGTTTTGGTAACAAGAAGGTAGATAACGGACCCTTTGATTCATCTGTTTGAGAGTGTTTATGCTCTGTATGTTGCTTGTGTACATTAAGGGGAGGGTTTTTTCTTTAAAAGAAAGCTGGACTGCTACAGATAAGGCTGTTATCAGAGCAGAGAACTAGACAGAAAAAACATGTTTGGAAAATGTGGGAAAGAAATTTATGCTATTATTGATAATTCTACTGCTTTTGCTGGTAATTGCCACTCTCTAGACTTGCAGGTGGCTCTTAGCATGGCTGAGGAGGCAGCGTGCAGTGTGCATGGTAGAACCTCATTAACAGGGGAGAGCCCTAAAGCGCTTCAGCTGGTTTTGCTTTTCAAATACTGTTGGAAACCGTGTACTCTGTGTGGTTGCTTTTTGTTGTTTATGCTGCAGCTATAGAAGATTGAATCAGTGAAATGAGGGGGGTTATACGTATTAAAAAAAAAAAAAAAAATCACTTCCTGAATAGTGTAATTTTATTTACTTTTCCCTTATACAATGTAGAAAATTGGCCAAGCACAGGGGGTGGAAGTCCTGATATACCAGCAACAGTCAGGATAGGGCAGGTATCTGTTCAGCTGACTTCACTGGGAAAATAATAATAGCGGATTGCAAGCACAAACCCGTAACCAGTTAAGATGCTGTTGGCCCATTGGTGTGCAGCAGCTTCCAGGGAGCTCTTCCCACCCCAGCTCCTTCCAGGGGTTGTTACTCTCAGCCGCACCTTGGGCAGTGGTTGCACCGCTTCAGCCGTCACCAGTGCGTACTAACTGTGGCTTTTGTAGATTCCAGAATTTGACAACTTATACCTGGACATGAATGGCATTATACATCAGTGTTCACATCCAAATGATGATGATGTTCACTTCAGAATCTCAGAAGATAAGATTTTTGCTGATATTTTTCACTATTTGGAAGTACTGTTTCGTATTATTAAACCAAGGAAGGTTTTCTTCATGGCAGTTGATGGAGTAGCTCCAAGAGCAAAAATGAATCAGCAGCGTGGGAGACGTTTTAGGTGAGAATATTTGTTCTTGCTGTGCCTTTAGGATAGTAAACACTTAAAAAAAATATTTACCTAAATGTATGCAATTAAAAGGAAAATATAAATGGTCCTGCCTTTGACAGTAGCTTTAATTTTTAGCTAAATGAGTGTAAAATGTTAATACATAAAATCAGGATTCCAAAAGGGAAAATTTGCTTGTTACTTAGATTTTTCTTTGTGAATGTGGAACTTGGGGGCTGGAGGAGCTTTTTTCCTAGGAAATTTTCTGTGAAATAAATCTGCAGTGGAGCTTTTACAGGTGTCTCCAATGGCTTCGTAAGCTGTGAGAGCCTTTGGTATTTGCGAATGCTAATTCTATATACCCCTTTTTGGTAATGTTAATGGAATGGTCTTTGACAGTCATAGAAGAAATGCAGTTTCTAATGAAACTCTGGTTTTCTTTTGATACCAGTTAGCATCCAAGCTCAAATACAGAGCTGCAAGTAGATTTCACAGTGTTAAGAATTATTTTCATGTTTTGGGAGATGGATGTGGAAGCTTCTTTAAAGACTGCTGTAAGGGAAGAAAGCCAGTGGTCAGATGGTACAGGGATGGTGAGTGAAATACAGCAGAAACAAACTGGGGGAAAGGTATAAAACAAAATGTTTTCAAGCTACTGGGGTTTGGTTTGGGGTATTTTTTAAGGGAAAAAGGGAGCTGAAAGGAAAAGATTAAGAAAGAGTTCTAAACAGAAAATTGGAGTAGAATCGAGCAAAGGACAAAAATCTAAGACATTGGTGGCTTCTCTTTTTCTGGGTGAAAGGGCTAAGACATTTGTTTCTCTGTTACTAGTGACTGTAAAAAGTCAGTTCATCCCTCCTACCCTGTTGGTATTCCAAACTTGCTGCTGTGTTTAACTATGTTACCTTTCTCGTTCCGAAATAGCGTTTTCAGATGTATAGATACTGAGTATTCCTATTATTTCAACATTTTTCAACATTAATTTGCTTTTATTGTGAACAGCCATTGAATGGTAATCCTGGTAGCCTAAATATTAACTGTATCTGAGTAATGACAGATTGTCGTCATTGCTAGCAAAAAAAAAAAAAAGAAAAGAAGCTAGTATTAAGCCTTCCAGTTATATGAGATACAAGTTCAAACTCTGTTCAGGAGCTAAATTTCTCTCCTCCCTCCCCCTTGTATTTTTTTTGAACGCTCTTTTAAAAATCAACTATATGTATTTTGTCAGTGAAGATGTACTTAGGATATTAACATTTGAATAGAATGAATCTTTCTCTGTTCCTTCTCTCCAACCATGTTTTTTTTGGTTTAGATCAGCAAAAGAGGCAGAGGACAAAATAAAAAAGGCATTAGAAAAGGGAGAAACTCTCCCTACAGAAGCCAGATTTGACTCCAACTGTATTACACCAGGTAAGATAATTTGTTAATTATTTACATTTAAGTGTTTGAATGTATATCTTTGCATCTATGTTTTGGTACTTTTTTCCTATCCTAAGGCATTTTATTTAATTGGAAGACAGAGTTAACAAAGGCTCAAGTTGGGAACACAAGTTTTAGTAAGTTTTAGTAGGATTGGAATACTGTCTTATTTTAAAAGTTTTTTAGATTGCTGTGGAAAAAATGAAACCTCTTTGGGGAGGGAGGGGAACCAGCTGCCCCCCTCATCTCTTGCAAAATTTTTACTTGTTTTTTTCATTAACACTTTTGAGATGTAACTGCAATTTGAATGTCTAGTGAAAAGCTTTGTGTTTAATTTAGATTTCTGTTTTCAGGAACGGAATTCATGGCCAGATTGCATGAACATCTTAAATATTTTGTAAATATGAAGATTTCCACAGACAAATCCTGGCAAGGAGTAACAGTCTACTTATCAGGCCATGAGGTTATTGTATTTTGTTAATATGTATTTTAAATAATTTTTTTATCTTACAGAAAAATCTTATTGATGATTTTTGGTTTTATTTGTGCAGACTCCAGGGGAAGGTGAGCATAAAATTATGGAGTTCATCAGATCAGAAAAAGCAAAGCCTCATCATGATCCAAACACAAGACATTGTCTCTATGGCTTAGATGCTGACTTGGTACGTGCAGTTAAAATAAAACAAACACAAGTTTATAAAGTGTGCGTGTCTAATGTCTTCCTAAGCAAACAGGGTTTTAAAATGTTATTAAACAATAATATAATTATGTATTCCTGCTAACTTTTGAATTTGTAATGAAACATAACAGCAAAATTTCTTGTTACAGATTAAATCTTGTGTAACAGTTAAATTTAAAATTTAAAAATTTAAAAATTTAAAAATTTTAAAAAAAATAATGAAGTAAGACCTTTCTAATATCTCTTTCTAACAGATTATGCTGGGATTAACGAGTCATGAGGCACACTTTGCACTCTTAAGAGAAGAAGTCAGATTTGGTGGTAAAAAGTCTCAAAGGTGAAATGATTTAACTTTAATCTTGATATGTGATGAAATTAAACCAAAACATACTGGGTCACTAAAACCGTTTATTGATTGTATGCTAAATTAATACAATCTTAGCTTATTTTTATGTTGGTACACAAAATTAGAGAAATCAACTTGTTAAATTGTGCATTTGAATTAGTTTACACAGGAAAAATGTATGTTGTCAGGACAGTTGATTAAAAAAAATACTTAGAGCTTTGATGTGTTGTGCTTCTTCCTTCATTTTATGAGTGGAGCAGCCCAGGCTCTCTTGACATTGTTCCCATCATTGTCTTATGCAGGTATTGACTTTTAAAAATGTATTTATAACTCAGGTTTTGTACATGTAAGGAAATTACTAGAATAATTACTAAAACAATCTCTCTTAAAGTGCCTGACTGGATGCTCTTATTATGGATTTGCCCATTTGAACTATCCTGTGGGCTACAGTCACTCAGAAAAAGGCGATTTGTTCCACAACTGTGCATGTACATGGAGCTATTTTGAAGTAACAGAAAAAATAATTTTATAACTCTTACTGTGGCCAGGTTTGTTCTGCGTCTCGGTTCCTTCTTTGAAGGATCTTAAGCATTTGGTGGATATAGGGAGGAGAGAAATAGACTTTTTTTTTTAATACAGAAGGGATTTTGGATAATACAGCGATAAGTCACGTAAACGTTTAGATAAATGCGTTGGTTTTGCTAATAAAGTTGTTTCTGTTGCGAGGGACAACATGATAAACATCAAAAATAATTATTCTTTTCATAGTCTTCTACAGTCGACTTTTCACTAATACTTATTCTGTTGATAATGTTGACATGTAACATTTCTTTCTTTCTCTCTCTCTTTCGCCCTCTCTCTTTCGCCCTCTCTCTTTCGCCCTCTCTCTTTCGCCCTCTCTCTTTCGCCCTCTCTCTCTTTCCCACCCCCCCCTTGTCATGTCTCATGGTCTTAAGGTCTTTTTAAAAGACCTTAAGTCTAATCACAGAAAAGTCATTTTTCCTTTTAAAAATAAAATAAAATAAAAGTTTAATGGCCTTTTGAGGGATTAAATAAAGTATGAAATCAAAAGGCAAGGTGTCTTTTTTCCTTTTTCCCTCAAGCATTGTTCCATATATGACTCCTGTAATTTCAGGGTAATATTGGTCATTAATTGGTCATTACAGGAATTGACTGTTGGAAGTTACAGGAATTATTTTCTGTCAATATTGTGACTTTTATGAGTAATTACAGTTGTAAATTTGGAAATACTAAAAATATGTACAAATTAATATCTGTCAGCAATTTCTTGATTCAAGTAAAGTGTTTGTTTTAACACGATTTTCAAGTCCAGTGCAATGAAGAATAAGGGGCAGAATGTTTGTAGAGTCTTAGAGCATCAATCTGGATTTGCCAATATGAAAATTTAATTTAAAAAATGACAGAATTTGGTCTGAAGTTCTGTGCAGCCAAATGTAGCTCAGAGTTCGTCTTAGTGGTCTTTGTACAAGCTTGTGTATCACCCACACCTTCCTCAGAGGATTTTGGCCAAAATCTACTGTCTGGGTGAATGCCCATGTGTTTATGCTGGTTTGTCATTGGAGACGGTCCCAGCTAGTTACAGTATCTACAAGTTGAAATAGTCCTTTACAAATTTAAAATACATCAGTCTTTAGCTCGTTAATCTTTTGGTGTAGGTATTAACTGATTTGGCCTAATGTTGGCTTGGATCTTAAGTAATCTTAGTGAAGAGAGGGAGAGAAGGCAGAAGAGATGTTGACTAATTTATGCCATAAACAAACAGTAGGTTGGTCGTTTTTTGGTGCTGTGTTGAAGCCCTAGATAATACATATGGAACATATTTTCAAGTTGAGCATATTATTTTCTTACAAGAAGCATTTTGAATGACTGCAAATGTAACCCAGCCAGTTTACACATGAATCTGTGTACTCTCTGTGTACTCAGACTAGTTCTAAAATACCTTAAAATTTATTTGGTTTGGTGCAAAGTTGCGTTGTCCCTTTTTTGGACAATGGGATAATTACTTAGAAAATAGTTGATGCAACATGGAACTCCACAAAGCTGCCCCACTTTCTCTAAGCTAGCTGTTTTCCCTACGGTGCAGTCGCATCTCCTGTTTAGAAGGTGCTACTGCGGAATTTTATAGATTCAAGCCAGATGAATCCTAAAATAGATTCAAAGAAATGTTTATACATTATTTCTTCTGCAAAGATATAATCTTAGTAAGATTACTTGCTTTTAGGTAACCTTGGACTTATTAAATATTCATGTTGAAAGTGTGTTTATAAATAATTAATTTAATGTTTTGAATAATTTACAGAGCATGTGCGCCAGAGGAAACCACATTTCATTTACTGCACTTATCACTGATGAGAGAATATATTGATTATGAATTTTCACCAGTAAAAGTAAGTTCTAATGGAGCTGTGACTGAAAAAATGTGTGAGGTCTTATTATGCAAACGTGGGAATAAAAATTATACTTCTGTGTGGTTTTGTGTTGTTTTTTTTGTTATGTTTTGTTTTCCCCCCCAGGACAAGATTTCCTTTGAGTATGATATTGAAAGGATAATAGATGATTGGATCTTAATGGGTTTCCTTGTAGGAAATGATTTCATTCCTCATCTACCTCATTTACACATTAATCACGATGCACTGCCGCTACTTTATAGAACATACATGGCTATCTTGCCAGAACTGGGAGGTAAGAACACCAAGTTCAGTTGTGGAAAGTAGAAATACTAACTTTCCTGCATTAATGCTTATTGATTATTTTAGTTATGTTAGAATGTTTAGCATTTAGTATACATTCTGTAGACAGCCAGCAAGATTCCATTCTATTATCTATGGAGCATTTAAATTAAAATTTTAAAATTATTTAAAAAACGTACTTTATTTTCCCAATAGGTTACATAAATGAAAATGGGCATCTGAATTTAAAACGCTTTGAGAAGTATCTCACGAAATTGTCAGATGTGAGTAATTCTGAAATTGAATTGTGTAGAACGGTATAGTGTTTTGAATATAACCTCAATGTAGTGCCCTAAAATACACCATGCTGTATTTTTAATGAACCGTTAAATGACTGTTTTACAAGTGGTTCAGTCAGCTGTTTTTAAAGTAACTGATGGGATCCAATCAGTTGTTGTGTGATCTTACCATAACATAAGAGGAAAAAGATGGAATCATTTGATCTGTGGTTTAGCATAGAGGTCTCATCAGTAGAATCCTGATGCTCAGTTCTCACTGAGCAGTGGGCAGCAGTAGTGGGCAAAGCGTGTGCTGCAGGCAGCAATCAATGTTCTGTGCTTCCCCTGCTGGTCAGTTTCTTTGGGGGTAAGCTGTGTCTGAAGATCTTGGAGAGCAAGATTTTTTGTATGTTTCTTTGTTCTTTATCAATGATCTTCATAAAAAAACCTTGTTCAGAGGCAGGCATCAGTATTCTTCATGAGCTAACTGGGGTACAGGAGGCAATCCTGTTAAGTGCTACTGCAGTAATCCAGCCTAGAGGTGAGAAGAGGGATAGGCCATATAGACATGGAAAGGTGTCAGCCTTCTACTGAACTCAGAAGGAGGGAGTTCGTGTGCTGTCCCTGCTTCAGCACTGTCTTCTGGTTCTTGGGTAGAACTATGGAAGTGTTGAGTGTGCAGCACAAGACTATATTACCCAGACCCTATATACTTCTACTTCTAGAGTTGATAGTGAAGTGTGGAAGTTATCTAACTCTTTTTGTTACCCCTTACTGAAAGAAAACAAAATATGGCCTGTGTATATGTTATATATTGGTAAGACAAAAGATCTCTAACGTTAATCTATTAGTTGTAGCTCTAGGGCAAGATGTTTATGTATGAGTGACTCTAGATATAGTGTTATACACGTACTAAAAAGGTGTTGCCTGTTAGCACACTAAATTTGACGTCCCTGTGGGGGACTATGGTGGGTCCTTGAGTTCCCTGATGGAGGGCATGGCAACAGAAATTAGCCTTGAAGATACTAAGGCCTGCCCATGAGAAAGGTGGGAGTAAAGGAGTATCCGGAGATGTTAAGGATGTACCCGTGAGAGAGAAGGGAGTAACATTGATGACAGCAAAAATAGCCAATGAGATGTTACTGCTATAACTTGTAACCAGTAGTGAAGAGACACATGAATTGGTAAAACTGTATAAAAATGCACTTGTGGCAATAAATGGCATTTACTGCTTTCATCATGGAAGAACTTGGTCTATGTCGTTTGTCCATCTCAACCGTGGCACGTCCCTCAAGTATTTCTAAACTTACTTCAATCTTTCTGCACAGTTTGATCGTGAACACTTCAGTGAAGTCTTTGTAGACCTCAAATGGTTTGAAAGTAAAGTAGGCAATAAATACCTCAACGAGGCAGCTGGTATCGCAGCAGAGGAAGCCAGAAAAAATAAACAAAAGAAACAAAAGGTTAGTGTTTTACATATGTAATTTTGCAGATAAGTATGTTAATTTTAGAAAATAAAGAATTTGATCTTAGAAAAATTCAATGGCATAAGCCTTTGTTTTGAGATTTTCTTGAGATAAAAAAAGATAATTGTACCATTTGAGGAACTGCCTGTATACATTGCTGGTTGTGTGTGATGAAATGGGTAAGGCAAGGTTAGGTTCTCCTGATTTTTGAAATCTTGTAAGCCTGTAACAGTGTTTTATGTCAATTTACCTCTTCCTCAGCAACAGCAAAACCTACTTCTAGGTCAGTTATGGTCAAACTTGCTGTGCTTTGTAATTTTACTTTTCAATAGGTAGCCTGCTGGAAGTTTTATACATGTCAGATATATTGATAGATCAGTCATGCTTGTCTTGGTATTGCCCAACTGTTTCACAGTGAATAAATAGCTCACACCAATGAAATTGTTATTTATCTCAGATTAGTTATTAAACATGCAATTCTAGATAGAACTAATTAATAAGGAACAGCACCCTTCTCTGTATCTTGACTCTCCTCCGCTGCCGTGTTACCCACCACCCCTCATTGGCTGTTCTTCAATATACACCTTGAGCGGAGTGTAGAGTAGTGACAGGAAATTCCTTCGAGTTTAATCTGTCACTGTATATTGTTATCCTGTTCCGTAGTGCAGTTTGTGGTTTGTAAGAACAAGATGTTAGCTCTTGCTTTAATAAGGTATGCTTTATTTGTGGTTGTTTTCTTATTTGCCACAGAAGTTTGGAGCAGCTGTGTAGTGTTAGCTAGCCAGCCTGGCTGATCCTTTGAATGGCAGTGACAGTCAGGAGCTTGCGTATCCCAGGTACAGGGGCAGAGGGCCAGCTTCATGATCTGCTTATTGACAGCTACTCAGTGCTGTACACAAAAGACACTGTGTAGTGTGAGAATGAAGTGAATGTTTGGCTTGTTTGACTCTCTAAAACACAGTTTCTTGTATCCTTCCCACAAAAGTAATTTGAACTCTTAAAAATTTAATGATGAAAAATTTGACTGCATTCCAGTTCTGTAGCACAAGTGCTGCACAGTTTTGGAAATAGTTGTATTTTGGAAAACAAATATTCAGGTATTTTTTAAAGGTGGTTGAGATTTTATTTGAGACTGGTCCCTTGTCTGATCTGTATGAATAAAATCATTTTCCCAAGGCTATTACAAGAGAAGGAAATGTGGTGGGTTTTGTATACACCTTGATGATAGCATTTTGAGTTGCAGATTATATGGATGTGAATGATGTATGTGAATATTATTCTGTATTTTTACTTTATCTCAAATATTAATTTAATAGGCTCAGGAAAATTCTATATGTTTGGCTGCTTTAGAAAAAAACGAAGGTGAAGTGACCCCTAAAAGTAAGTGCAAATAATATAACAAAAAAATCTTGTTAATTTGTGTGTAGATTTGGAAGATCTGCAAGAATTTCATGTCAGACATGACCCTAATCTGAATGAAAGAGTTAGGGAGTGGGTTGTTGGGAAATGGAACTGCACATCACTGGCTTGTGGTGAGAGGGAGTGGGGCTAAAGCTTTTGAAGTGACTCTTACCTGACCAGTATTTCCATGATGATTTAAAAGAATGAACGAGCAAATCTTCAACATTCAGCATTACGTTTTTTATAATTGTATGTTTAGGTATTTTGTTATAGGCGAGGACAAGTGAACAGAGTTTTATATGGCGTTGGGGTTTTTGCTTGTGTTGATCATTTTTTTAAACTCATTCCACTTGTAGGAAATGTCTTTTGCTCATGTTTTGAAATTTAATGTCAAAAATGTATGCATATTACTCCAGGATATAAGATGATGTTGCTGAAAAAAGATTAAATTTTATTTTAATGTTTTCTTAAATTATTTTCTGGTGGCTTACATTCTCTTCTCTGTTCTTTTAATTGGACTATAAAATGGGTTTCCAGACTCTTTCTGGGTAAAGATTTTGTTTGATTGTTTTAGGTTATTTTCAGTGCAAGGAAGGTATGAGCATATATAACTGTGAATTGAGGAGCAAAGTTAAGGCATTTAGTCAAAACTGAATGGCTTCAAACCTATTGTAGTAGAGAAGTGAAGTGAATGTTAGTATTTTTTTTTTTCCATGACTGCTTTTTCAGCTGTATTGGAAGATGAACCAGAAGATGATGATCTGTTTGAAACGGAGTTTAGGCAATACAAAAGAACTTACTACATGACTAAAATGGGTGTAGAAGTAGTTTCCGAGTAAGTGTATAGTTTTTCTTTTTTTCTTTTTAAAAACAAAACGAAAAAAAGTCAAAACAAAATAAACAAACAACCAACCCCCCCCCACGCACGCAAAAAACCCCCAAGACAGGTCTTTGCATATGTCTGAAACAAGCAGAATATTCATCCATGTGAAAAGCACAGAACACATGACAGCATCGTACTGCAGCAGTGATGCTTTTGGCTAACACAAGAAAGCTGAAAGTCAGGTTTTCTGTAATAAGTATTTGAGGACCAGAGAGAACAAAAATCTATTAGTATTAAATGAATCTAGAAAACTATGGTCTTATTAGGTTCCCAAAATGCTCTGTCTTCATTCCTATGTACAAGGCGCTAAGTAATTTTTGTATACCAGTGAAAATTGGAAAAAACTAATAAGCATCTTTCTTTTAAGTGACTTCCTGGCAGATCAAGCTGAATGTTACGTCCAAGCAATACAGTGGATTTTGCATTATTATTACCATGGAGTTCAATCGTGGAGCTGGTAAGAAAAATTATCAAATGAGAAATTGCTTAAAGATGGAGTGATATTTCACTTTGTATGCTGGGAGCATTGAATGTAGTTCTGTTTGGTTTTGATCTGTGGACATTGCTGTGCTATAATTAAGTCAAGTAACTTAAGAGGGCTTTTTTCGCTGCAGGTATTATCCTTATCATTATGCACCTTATCTGTCAGATATTCGCAACATTGGCGAACTCAAAATCAAATTTGAACTGGGAAAGCCTTTCATGCCATTTGAACAGCTTCTTGCTGTACTTCCAGCAGCTAGCAAAGATTTGCTACCTAAATGCTACCAGGTAGGATATAGAATTAAATTGCATTTATCTGTTGCTTACTGCTTTATGTCAAAGTAACTTTCTTCTTGATATTTTTGCATGCCTTCTTAGTTTTAATCTACCTCTAAATTTTAGGTCTATGGTTAAATACTTCCTAGTATTCTTAGTATGTTGTAAAGTTAGTAATAAATACAAATGTTTGCATTTGCTAAGCTATTTTAGACTAGGACAGTTAAATGTTGAATTCCTGTTCAGCCCTGGATTAGTTTTAATACCAGCCTTCCTCTGTCTCTTCCTAGAATTAGTGCTAAATTGTCTGTTATATTGTTTAATTCCTCTATTGTATTTTCATAGCATTTGATGATTAGTCAAGACTCTCCTATTATAGAATATTATCCCCCAGATTTTAAAACTGACCTAAATGGAAAACAGCAAGAATGGGAAGCTGTAGTATTAATCCCATTTATTGATGAGGTAAGTTCCTTCAATGTCTGCTGGCTATAAAAGCTTCATAACAAATCTGCTAGACTTCTTAATTCATCAGCAGTTAGATACACAATTAGATAGAAGTTTAACACTTGATAAGACCACAGGAAGAGATAAATGTTTGCTGCCTGGGGAGCAAGGCTAGTTTAAGTTACCACAAGCCAACTTAGCTTCAAGTGACAGAAGTATTAAGTAAGGGATGTGGACTTCTTGTCATTTCTTAGTGTTTTCAATCAGCTATTCAAATATTTAGTTTAAACCTGTTCCTATATACATACAAAAATACAGAAAGTCTGTAGGTAAAATAAACATTTATTAACAAAAATCCTTTTACTGAAAATCTCCTCACATGAACACCAGTAATTGGTACAAGCCTTTAAGTACAAATCTAACAGTAAAACATTAATGGAGAAGAATAAAATAGTAATATTTTCCCTTTGCATATAGGAAAAAGTGCTATATATGTTGTTGTAATATCTTTTATTGAATTAAATTTGGGCATATCAAAGAGTGGATGAAAGTAAAAATGCAGATTAGACATTAAGATACATACAGGTGGTGACATGTGCCTATGAATTATTTCTATAGTTTGCAGTGGAAGGTTGGCAGGACTTCGTCTTCTCACAAAAGACAACAGTTGCTGCTTGAATGACCCATAAGGTTTTGAAGCTTTTTCAGTAGTTGTTTTGCAGAATTCTGTTATAACATCTAAAATATTTTCAATATTTCTTTGTATGTTAAACATAAAAGGCAAAATACAGCTAACCTTTGGAAACGTATTTGCAAAAGAGTAATCTTTATTCTCCAAAGCCATTCTATTATAATTGTCCTATTTTTATCAGAGAGCTGCGACATGAGGAAGGGTGAGGCTACAATTAAAAATCAAACACATTAACCAGAAAAGTGCAGATACCCACTTTCCCAGTGTAGATGTTTCCATGTCACTTTTTGTTGCCACGTTCATGTATGCTAATTTCTCTAAAATTTAGAAACGACTGCTGCACGCCATGGAGTCCTGTAATAAGTGCCTAAAAGAAGAGGAGAAACGAAGAAATACTCACAGTGCTTGCTTAATGTACTGGTATGACAAAGATGCAGAGTTCCAGTACATGTCACCATGGCCAGAGAAATTCCCTGCAATAGAAAGATGTCATACAAGGTAACACTGGTGTGACTATTTTAAAGTAGACTAAAAGTAATTAGAATACGTTTATTGGCATTTTAACTAAAGCTTGTATATGACAAATATTCACTGAAAAATGTAAAATGTTGAACTAGATGCTACTTGTTGTGGGTGGCACAATAGAAGTATTTGTCCCTTTTCTTCAGATGTTAATTTGCAAAACAGATGAACCAATGCCTAAGTCAGCAAGAACACTCTAGAGAATTACTAAACTTTTTATGACACAGAGGGTGAAAGACTGGTACAAATATCTGATAATGGTGGTGATTCATCATCACGGTAATTCCAGACCACTTCTAAAAGAATATAAGTCTTTGGATCAAGTGCAGGGAGTTGAACACAAGTGTGTTTTTCATTTTTCTCTCACTGAAAATAGCCAGCTTTATTTAACACAGGCTCAGGCTACAAGATTAAACAGAAACATAACCTTAATAGTAGTCGAACTTAAAGCAACTAGAGGAGGATTACACTCAGTGAAGAATGAATAGTTGTGGAGTCAAATAATAGCATATGGAACCATTACTAGTTTAGAATTTGATAATAACAATGAATTAAAATAATGAGATTGGGACATACCATGGCTTGAAGTTTTGTCTTTTTGTAATGAGTAGTCTCTTTGTAGCAATAGCATGGGGTTTTATAGTCCTTTGTATAGATTCCAACTGACTTAAAGTAATTGCCACCTTACAGGGAAGTCAAAGGGTTTGTCAATTAATGAGTAGCTGAATGGGTAATGAGAGTTTCTAGAGCCAAAGGTCAATCTGTGTGAGCAAATGTTGTGCAACTTAATTTCCAGATATAAAACAATACCTTTGGATTCTTGGCATGTAGAAATAACGCACAATAAGATAACTAAAATCAACAAGAGCGCATTGTATTTTTGTGGATTTCCTACTTTAAAGCACATTAAACATAAGGTAAAAGATTTATTTCTTCTGACATTTTTAATCGTATTTAATATGTAACTATGTAATAGTTCAGGTAAATTTTATATGCTGTTTTGTTTTTACCCAGTTCTATCTTAGAAAAAGTGGCGTACAAGTGTTTCAGCAAAGCAGCCATGGAGAAAACATGATGTTAGAAATCCTAGCTGATAAGAACTCAAAAGAACAGGTAAGCATTCCGTTTTTAACAAAAACAAACTAACAAAACAGACAAAAAAATGTGTCCTAAAAATAGTGAATTTGTTAAATAGTCAGATGAAAAGTTGGTTATTTATGTCTTCTCAATATTGTATTACAGAAGAAAAACATTTATAGAGTAGTACTGAAAAAGTAAAAAAAAATTAAAACCTAAGCATTTTTTTAAAATAATAGTGAAATATATTGAATAGTTATTATAAAATTATATATTTAGATTTTTTTAACTATTTAAAAATATGTATCAAAATATAACTGAAGTTTAAATGAGCGATGTATTTTGCAAGAAAACCTATTCTTTAACTAGAAAAGTATTTATTGCAAAATCAGTTTGAAAATTTTGTAAGAAAAGTCTTTTAATATGTTAAACAATTACTTATAGTAACTTCTGGGTTTTTTTCAGATGATAGAAAATGTTGCCAGTTCGGTACTTGGAAAGCGTGTTTTTGTTAACTGGCCACACCTCGAAGAAGCCAGAGTTGTTGCTGTGTCAGATGGAGAAACCAAGTAAGAGATATTTCATTAGATAGTTGCTTGTCATTTTTATTCGAAGTAAGTTCCTTAGGCTGTAAAAAAATTTTGGTTTTATTATGATGCTTGAGAACAGCAAATAGTCCAAACGTATCAAAGGCTGCGTGGTGGAATAACCTTTGTTTAACATTGTTCTGAGGTTTGGTTATCTCTAAGTCTAGTCCTTTGGTATTTGCTACAGATGGAATAGTTTGGGAGAGCTTGTTTTTAAATTTTAACATTTTTAACTTTTCTTTGAGGGAAAAATACATGCACAGAAATCCACCCAGAAAAGTATAAAAGATAACATTTCTATAAAGTCTTCCTTTCAGCACATGCACTGATATTTGTTTATAAAAAATATACTGTGTGGCCTGTTGTGAAAGGGGTAGAGAAAACTATGTTGAAAGTTTTCCATGTCCTTAACAAGCAATTTCTAACTATTTTAGGTTTTACTCATGGTTATGTCTAGATTAATCTTACTTGGTTAAATTAATACGTGTCATAATATTCTCAAGGTTTTATTTGGAAGAACCACATGGCACACAGAAGCTTTACATGGGAAATGCAGTGCCCCCAACTAAAGTAGCATACGTTGGAGATAAGGAACAAAGCACGTGGGTAAAAGAAGTTCAAGGCATTTCAGAGCAGTAAGTAACTTTGAAAATTAAAGTGTAACTTTGCGTTTTATAGCTGAGCTATATTTTTTTGTTATATCACAGGCCTAAGTAGCAGAGAAGAGCTGCTACATACTTGATCATGAAGGTTAATGAGTCTGCTGAAATTAAAAATCTAAAAAAAAATAATAAAAGCCCCACAAACAAACCTCAAAGAGCTTATGTTGAAATTTCAGAATATACGGAGTTAGTCCCTAAGTATTTAAAGTTAGATGCTGTTACAAAAGAACTCTCAAATGAAGAGTATTTACTCTCCCACTCAATTTTCTGTTCTGGTCTTAGTAATCTTCAGCTGTAGGAAGTATATAGAATGGAGTCATGCAGTATCAAGTAAGAACTTCAAAGCTTAGAACTGCTAAATTTGAATACAGCTCTTCCTCTCCTAGAATGTGGCTGCCCAGTGAAACTCGACTGAGTTACAGTGTCTTGCCGTTCTATTATGTGTCATTTGAGCTAACTTCCTTAATTACATCTAACCCTTTCCACTATAAATGTAAAATGTGTTTAAATTAACACACTTAGCTATGTAGTGATGGCTGTGCAACAATGGATACTCAGTTGGTTAATCCATTTATTGTAGGTATTTTTTTATAAAACAGGAAACAGAGTATTAGAATCCTTTTGGATAGAGTTTGGTTTGTGTTTTGTTTTTTGTTTTGTTTTCAAGAAATGAATTCCACCCTCTTGGTTCAGTTCCATTTATTGTAATCAAATTACATGTTCTACTTTGTATTCAGGTACCAGAGAAGAAAAGGAATAATTATTCATGAAACATCAATAGTTGTATATGCTCAGTTACTCACTGGTAATAGATATCAACTAAAGCAAAATGGAGAAGTTTACTTGGAGAAGCAGTGGTCCAAACAAGTTCTTCCTTTTGTTTACCAAACTGTTGTCAAGGTAAATACAGAAGTTCTCTATTTTCTTGCACACAGCTCCTTACTTCATTGGGGTAAAGGAGTGCGTGGAGGAAGGAGTGCCTGCTTCTTTAAAACAAAAGGGTGAACAAAAATAGCATCTTAAAGTAGTGTAATTTATTGTATAGAAATCGTAATGTGCTTAGAGAAGTATTTTGTCACAAAATTTGGGGCCATGTTGCACAGTTTAGAGATCTTACAGAATAAATGGCTTTTGTCATCTTTTTACTGGTGATATTTGGAATGAAGTACAGTAGTGGTGTTCTGCAGGGTAGCATGGTTGCTTGTGTAACAACATTTGCAATATAGCATTAACTTCTTTGTCTTCAATGAATGATTTGAGACTCAGGTGATGTTTTAGAATAAGCATCTATTTATATAAACTTTGTAATTATTCTACTGGAACTGAGTGATATTTAACATTATCAAATTTGTCTTTTTCATGTAGGATATCAAAGCCTTTGACTCTCGGTTTTCGAACATCAAAACTCTGGATGACTTGTTTCCTCCTGGAATTACAGCCTTTATGCTGGGATCTCCTTACTATGGCTGCATGGGAGAAGTTAGTTCCAATAATGTCATATATTTTTCCCCTAGATTTCTTTATTTACAAGCCTAAAATAATCGAAGGTGTTGTGTGGCAGTAGTGGTGATTTGCTAGCCAGAATTTTAAAGGTTCCCTGATGCTTTAGTTGGAGGACGAGGGGGTTCTTCTGCTTCCGCTATCACTGTTGCTGGCATAACAAGAAAAAGGTAGCATTGCTTGAATGCAGACTTATTTTTACTAAGTATTTGGGAGAATTTGCAATACAGAGTTCCCATTTTGGACTATTTTTCAGTTATGGATTCCTCTGAAATGATACTGTTTGATTGCGTCTATGAGGAAGCAGTGTACAAGTCAAGGCAAGATGGTTAATCCCAAAGTATCTCTGTGCCAACTGCAATAAAATGCTAAACTATGAGGTCTAGTATCAAAAGACCGCTGTTTTTAAATAACGTTTTTAATGTATTGTGTTTCTCTCCAAGGTTCAAGACTCACGTGATGTGATCGCAGAAGGTAGAATTCGTGTAGTTTTCAATATTCCATGTGAACCCCAGCTTGATCCTTTAATACAGAACCAGCATGTAAGTGCTTCTGCTTTTCTAGTAAAAGCTTAAACAATGTGCCGAATATTTTGCCATGGTATATGTCCTTAAGGGATCCTTCCATTGTTATTAATTTGCCATTTGTATAAAAATCCTTTGAGAATTGCCATTATTTTTTGTTTGTTTGTTTTAAAGAAATATTCTGTGAAATACAATCCTGCATATATTTTGGCCAGCCGTCTTGGAGTAAGTGGATATCTTGTCTCCAGATTTACAGGGAGTATCTTTATTGGAAGAGGATCGAAGAAAAAGTAAGTTTTCTCTGCGAATGTTGCTTGTGGAGAAGCTTCTAAGTTCTAATGCATCTCTACAGAATTTCTGCTATGTTTAAGTGCTGTTCTTACCAAGTGTATAACTGTTTTGTGATGTGAAGCTGTAAATTCCATTCATATGTGGTGTTTTTCTCTCCTATCTTAAACACATTTTTAATTTTTGTTTACTGGAGAGTTGTTCTGTTTGTTTTAGTGTTGTAAAAAGACATACATTGACACTCCTGGTTAGCTATTTGCAGAATTGAAGCAGGAGTTTGGACTGACTTTGCCACACTGAGAATAAAAAGTGGAATCGGGATCTGATTTCATTGTACTTACCATTACTGTTAGTATAAAGGGATAATAATTGTACCTGTAACATTTTTAAGAACCGGTGAACGCTAAAACTGCTTAAAATCTGCAAGGAAGGAAATCCCTATAGTTCTGTGAATGTCAGAATTGTGGTTTCCTGGTACAGTTCACTAAAGTGGTTGGTGCATGAGCATCTTCTTGTGATTTAACATGTACATTTATTCCCCACTGATTTTTTTGGGGACATCCTTGTACATCTTGGTAGATACCAGGTAGATTAGATCTCAATTAAGGAGGAAGGGTAAAATATTCCCTGTCCTTGTTTGCAATATGGTGTGGGCATGCGTGTGGACAGCGACCATAGCACAGCTGATGTCCTGCAGCATTTACAGCTATCATGGTGTTAACAAGTAGACAATACAATTAATTTAGTTTTTTCTGTGATTTAAGGCTGAGGATGTATGTTTACTTGTTTTTTAATGTATGTACACACACACATATATGTTATTGCAAGTTAGTAAGCTTTTTCTTATTTTCAGTCCTCATGGAGATCACAGAGCAAATGTGGGGCTAAACCTGAAGTTCAATAAGAAAAATGAAGAAGTTCCTGGCTATACTAAGAAAGTTGGAAATGAATGGATGTATTCTTCTGCGGTAGAACAACTACTTGCTGAGTATTTAGAAAGGTAAATATTGGATATGAATTTCATCCAAATTATCCACCTTTGCATCAGTCTTTTGGATTTTGTCCTCTGGACACAGATCTTCTAAAAACACGAGTTTACTGTTGGAGATTGCTTGATGAAATTTCTTTTATTCCAATATTCTCCTTCCAGCAGTCTTTCCTTCCAAGGAGAAGCTTATTTTAGGATAGAGTAATTTTGTCAGCAGCTTAACCTTGGCAAATGAACAGCATGATGCTAGATTAACTAAAAAATAAGAAAATAAGAAAAAGCTCATCAAAGTTTGTTTTGATGAGGCTTTTTTTGTGGCCTTTGCTGATGTGAAACTAAAGTTGTCTTCCGTTTTGTTGTTTTTTTTTTTCATTTTTTAGGGTTCCTGAACTATTTACTTACATAGCCAAGAACAGCCAGGAAGATATCTTCTATGAAGATGACATTTGGCCTGGAGAGGATGAGAATGGGTAAGCCATCTTTCTCCTTTATTTTTTTCTAGAATAAGTAAAATAAAAGCTGACAACATTGTTAAATTGGTGGTGATCATATAGTGGCTGGTATGTAACTGGAACTTTGCTGTTCCTTGAGTAGCATGTTCAGTGATGACTCAAAAATTATCAGAATGTCTACATTCCAGTTGTGCAGTCCAAGTGTCTGTCAGACTCTTATCTCAAGTCCAATAAGTGAGAAATGTAATTTTTGATGGCTACTTCATAACTCTTGCTTTTAAAGTAACTTTCAGTAAGCAGAGTTATGAAGAGTCACAAAGTCAGCAAAAGATCACTTTTGGAAAACAAGCAATAATTATTGTAATTGCTGAAGATCACTTTGAATTTGAAAAATAATGTACAGAATTTAAAGCACGTTTTTAGTATACATTCAGTCAGTTTCATGGGACACAAGGAGCAACCTTGGTTCCAGATACAGTGTAGTAACATTGAAAAAGCTTTCATTATTAGCTAGTAAGCCCTATTCACGTGCTTGAGTTGGTAAGTTTGCATGATGCTGCGCTCCACAGGACTCTTAACAGGCAGATGTACCATTGTGGGACTCTTCTGTTATTAATATAAGAATCTCAGGTTTGTGCTCCATTTTACTAGAGAGGCATGTACTGAAGTTCTTTCTTACTGTGCTATAAGAAACAGCTGGTCACAGAACCTTTAATCACAGCTGGACATGGTTAGTTGGTTGGATGCAAACATAATTTACTGATTACTTTTACATTATTTTTTTTTTTCTGAGACACAACTCCAGGTTATAGTTTTGAAACAGTGTTACATGATTTGAGATTTTTTTTTTAACCTCTATAGTAAACTCATACAGAACTCTTACATTCTGTTACTTTATGAGTGTATACAAGTATTATGCCTATATGATAATACTTGGCCGATTAAATTGGGGTAAAATGCTTAGTTTGTGCAGTTAAAAGTTATAATTCATGTTGTCTTTTATTTAGAGCTGAGAAAGTTCAAGAAATTGTTGCCTGGTTAAAGGCACATCCTGTGTCTGCTTTGTCTCGCTCATCTTGTGACTTGCAAATTTTGGATGCAGCCATTGTTGAGAAAATTGAAGAAGAAATAGAGAAATGCAAGGTATGCAGCTTGACAGCATGGTGAGTGGGGATGAACCAAAAAGCAGCTGCTCATTATTTTCCAATTTCTTGAATTAGAAGATGGAAGGTTACTTGTCACTTGAAAGAAAAATACAGAATGTAACGTAATGTAATATCTGAATTTATAATATAAATTGTCCCAGCTCATTATTGATGTTTTAAATTGACTATTTTTGAGGTGATTCAGCAGCATTAGGCCATGCTCTGAACCTCTGCCTTTTGTGATTTCAGAAAGGAACAGGTGTTAGTATCTATTCTCAGCTACTGAAGTGCTGTTTCTAAGTGCGATTGAGCTGTTCTTCCCTTGCATTTTCTTTTTGGTCTGAGGAAAATTAGTTGTTTTCTGAATGCCACAGATCAAAAAAAGGGCTAAAGAAATTACTAAAGCAAAAGCTAAAGGCAAAGCCACATGAGATAATGGTCTAGTTTCTTTGAAATTACTTGTAAGGACATGTAATAAAATTGGTGCAGATTATGGAATTAACCAAACAATGCAAAAGCTTTAGTAAGAAATCAGTCATGTTTTAAAAACTGGACTTAGTCATCCTAAAGACTTAATGAAAGCAGTTTACCTTTGTCTAAAGTAAACAAAAGAATACTGCTTTATCTTTTCAGGTGTTTTGTTGTACCTGAGATCCAGTGTTGGTTCCTACACTAGTTTGTAATGACTTTCTATGCCTTTCCTTTAGCAGAGAAAGAGCAACAAGAAGGTGCGAGTAACTGTGAAACCCCATTTGCTGTACAGAGTAAGTGATGTGAAAATGTTTTGGTTTTTTTTTTAAACTTAAGTTGTCCAGATTGTATTTATTCTACCAAGGCTTACCACCTTTCAGAGTGGAATTTTATGACAGTATTGATGGAAGAAAAATTTTATGATGCCTTCTAGAAAATCAATTTGAGAATGGTAGTCTGTGCCTAGAAGGAGTTTCTACTGACTTCGAACTGACTTTCAGTTCTTTTCCACCTTCTGTCCTTCCTACTTCTCCAGTTCTTATTGGCTACGTAACAAAGGCAAAATAGAAAGTACTTCCCATTTGTCTCTTCTTCCCTCTTTTGCTTTTTGTTCAGTTCTTGACATAGGACCAACGGCTTATCTTACCTGGTATTTCGCAGATACCCATGGTACTGATACAGGCAGGTTACACTTGATGGTTTTATTTTGTCTTGATCCCCTTGGTCTGCCTTGGGCCATGTAGAGCGCTGCTGTTTCTCAGGCAGAAGCAGTTAGAGTTGCAAGAAAAAAATGAAAGTTTGCTTTGTGTCTGGGGAGGGAAGGTTCTATGGTGTTAAACAATTTTCTTTTCAGAAAGTTTGCTTTATAGTGTTTTTCAGATATTGTTATACAAGCATTTTGATTGTAATCTCTATTTTTTTGCAAACATTAACACAATCTTTTGATTATTGTCAGCCATTAGAACAACAGAATGGGGTTGTTCCAGACCGAGATGCAGAGTATAGGCTGTTTGACCGTGTTGTCAATGTGAGAGAGAACTTTTCCGTTCCGGTTGGCCTTCGAGGTACCGTTATAGGAATCAAAGGAGGTAATATTTTCTTCATACTTGTAGTGTTATAGCTAAAGAACCCTACAGCTGGTGATGTGAAAGCAGGCTTCAGAAAAGTGTTTTGTATAATGGTTATGAATGCACAGAAATTTCTCGCCTATGAAGTGTATACACCTTGAAGGCACTAATGAGGTTGTTTTTTGTTTTTTTTTTAATTAAACCTGCAGGCATACTATTTTCATTTCTTATGTTTCACAGCTGTATTTTGAATACAAAATTACTTAGCCTTTTTTCTTTATTCGTATGAAGAAGGCAGAAAGACAGATAACACAGGCTGCAAACAACGAACAAAATGAAGTTATGGGAAGATATGAGCAAAGAGAAGTAGCAATAAAAACAAGTATTAGCCTTAATCGTTTCATTGAACATTTAATCAAATATTATTTGTCTCAAATTATTTGGAATTAGGTTTCTACTCTGTGATACTCTAGTTCTATTAAGTGGCATGGATTTATACCTTCTTTGACAAGATTATCCATAAATCTGTTCCAGGTAAACAAAAGGATTTACTACATCACATCAGGTGTAGCAGTTTGAGATCTAGTAATAGAAATTATTTTTTTACCTGGCAGTTAAGTAGTTGCTTTCTCATTCAATTTGCATCCAAGAGAGTCTTGAGTAGACTAGACTTGAGTGCAGCTTTTTTAAAGAGGTGTTCTTTTCTCCGTAATGATTATATACTCGTGTAATTTTAAAGAAATATTAGTCCATCATTGTGCAGCAAGGTAGTGTTAACGCAGTTGGTTCCAACTGTCTGAATGTGAAGATGGCTTGCATCTCTTTTCTGGCTGTTTCTGACAACTGTGACATGCTGCTATAAATAGCAGCTCTATTAATGCAGGTTGCTAAATTGTTATGCATGGTACATTTCTGTTGGAAGTATATCTAAAATGACAGTCATATATAGCTTTGAGGAGCATTTCCAAATTGCTGTTAATGAAATCACTCATTTAAAGAATAATGGTGGTGGTGTTGTTGTTGTTGCTAATGAGTTAGGATTTGATCTTTTCATTATTTATTGCATAACTAATATAGATATTTATATAATGTAGTTGAAAACATACATAGGATGGTATTTTACTTTGTTTTCTACAGCCAGTAGAGAAACAGATGTACTCTTTGAAGTTCTGTTTGATGAAGAATTCCTTGGAGGCCTAACTATAAGGTTTGTGCAGGGGGTTTCATAGTAATTTCATGCTGCTGGTATAGATGGCATGAAATTGTTGCCATTGGTTTGGTCAAATATTTTTAATTCCTCTTTTTAGAACTTTGTTTCTCAACAGTTTTTATTTATTTTGTGTGTTTTTTCTCTTTGAGTAGGGCTAATTTTTATGAAGCATGTTATATTTTGGAAATGCTCCTTAGGCTTTTTTTACATATTTAGAAGCTTCTGGTTTTAGAAAGCAAATATGAACCAGCAGAGTAAACCACTAAATCCAAATCACTTTCTAAATCAAATATGTAGAAAACAGGTTATCAGTATGTTTTTTAACCTATAGATTGAAAAAAACAGTGAACATCTGATCCTTTGAAGGAGGGACTCTAAACTATCAATAATTTATACTTAGGAACTAAATTGTAACCACCATTAAAAACCTAAACTGCTTATCAGGAGGTGCAGGCATGGTTAATGCCTTTCTTTTAAAAAGTGTGATAACTCTTCTGTATTTAAGTAAGCAAGTAAACTTCAAAGTGCACTAATTTACCCAACAGGCTTCATTTCACTGTTGTCCTTATATAAATTGTTTTATGACAGAATTTAGAGGAAAATCTTACCTGTTCCCTGCATTCAGCAAGCATAACACAATGCTACCCCTTGCAAGAACATGTCCAGTAACACAGATAATCTTCAGTGTTCAGAATTATAAAGGAAGATATAAAACTCACTAAATGCTGCCTAACTTCCATTTATAATTCTGCTACTGGCTTCAGTTTTCATCTCAGGTTCTTAATTTTTTACATAAGTATTTACTGCAGAACTATGCTGTAACAATTCACCCATCTTCAAAATTTCTTTGAGCTCAGCACTGAAAGGCACAATATAAACTCAGAGTAGTAGTAATTACTGCTGTTTTCTGGTTTTGATGACTGGAGGCCAAAGGAGAGCACAAGGGGGCGTTAATATTGTGTGTAAAGGTACTAGATATCAATATTGGATACAGTTTTCAACCTCTGCTGTTCAAACTTGAGTCATTATCTCCTGCCATAGAGGCAACAGTATTGTTAAGTCAGATATGTTGAAATGTGAGCAATTAAACTACATGAAATAACTGTGTAATTCACTTTTCTTAAGATGCTCACCTGCCAGAGGTTATCGTCTGCCATCAAGTGCCTTAATTAACCTGTCTCATGGTAGTCGGTCAGAAATGGGGAATCAAAAACTGACGGCCATAGTTAAACCTCAGCCAGCTGCAAATAACTACAGTTCATATGCATCTGATCAGTCATCTGTGTGCTCACAAAAGGTGCATCTGGGAGGCCTCAACCATTCTCCTCGCTCCCTTTTTGTTCCTACTCAAGTAAGACTTTTCTTTTGTTTGCACAAAAATGTTTTTCCATAGAAGCTGAATTATGATAGCTTAATGGGTAACTTCATGTTGCTGTAGGTGTGTTGTAGAAGAATTGTCTCATGTTTTTAAGTCTATACAAGAAAAACTGCTTTCCAGAAGAAAATCTAAGGCAATGAAACACTTCTGATTTTTTTTTCTCTCTACAATTTAGCAACTGAATGGAAGACAGCATTACAATCTCAGGGCTGAAAATCAGGGCAACTCTAACTCACCCCAGAAAGGATCATTTGTGAGTGGCAATCAGAAAAATAAAGTGAGTGTTCTGGTTCATTTAGTATTGGACCCAATAGTTAGAGTAGGTTTCCATTTCTCATGATTAAGAGAGAGCAGTGTTTTTGTACATTAGATGTTTTTAGTCCAGATACAGACTAGAGCAGAACTTGTCGCAGTTCTTGAATGAGTGTAATATCCCGTGTCTCAGCATGAAAATTTCTGTAATATGAGCACTGTTAAACTTGACAATTTTCAGAATGTCTTTGTATACGACTAGCTGTTCCAAAGTTGATTTTATAACTGCTGAATTTGTTGGGGGATGTTGTTTCTTATTTTGTCAGGCACAGAGTAAGCAAGAAGATGAATTCTGCAGCATATGGCAATCATTACAGAGTTCTGGGAAGTCTCACCACATTCAGCAAAACATGCATGAGAAGGTTAGTATGTAAACAGATTCCTGGGTTCAAAATATGAAGATACTCAATTTTATATATCAGTTGGTTACATGAGAAAAAGGTTTGTAGTTACTGTTACAAACAAATCCTCTGGATAAAAGTGTTCCTACACAGGGTACCCGTAGCTCTGGAAAAAGTTAATTATATGGAACTACTATGTAAATGATAGATACCTGGTTTTCTGGTTAAGGTTTGATGTTTGAAATTCTAGGGTGCAGTTCTACCTCAGGATATCAAGCTGGGAACTGGCAGTCAGTTCTATAAGCCAGGATTCAATGATGGCAGCTTTAAAGGTCAGCAAAGAAAACAGGAGCCATATAAAAAATGTAAGTACTATCATTAGAAACTTTGTTTAGGAAGACTACCTGCTTTATCTGATCTTCACTGAAATGCCTGTTGAGATTTTTGTAGTTATTGACAGAGTATGTTATAGTTATATGAACACTACATTGCACTTGTTATTGTCAAATAATGTCCATGGTGTGCGTATTAGGTTATTCCACACTTAATCTTGAACCTTTTAATCAAGCTGTTCTGCATTATGTTGCCTTTCCACACATCTGATATAAAACCAAAACAAAATAACCCTACAACTTGGCTTTGAAAATTTGCTTGTGATCATATTTGTAGAATATAAAATTAGTTCTCTAATTGCATATACTTCATTTTATCCTACAAGGAAAGCATACAACAGCATATGAAGTATGAATTAAACGCTAGATGCAACCATCAAATTAATGCAATGCTGTGTGCTTGTATGGAGCTGTGAATTTTTTTTGAGTCTTGATTGTTATTAAGGTTTTTTAAAGCATTTCAAAAGATTGCATTCTCTTGTAGTTAAAGAAGATTCCAAAGTCACAAGGGGTGAAAGTCAGCCACATAACAAAGTATCAAACAAACAGGTAATTTCTTCTGTACTGACTAAATGTATTTTTTTCTTTTCCCTTACTCTAATCTGATGCATCATTTTACAGATTTCTCTTTAACTGGTATATTAGTTGATTCTTTTACTAGGTAAATTTTATTTTGGAGGATTTTTTTTCTCTAGAGATTTTTTATAGACAGTAAATGAGAGAAAGTGCTTAAGATGTGTAATGATGATACCAAATGATTTTCCTATTCCTCTCAGACTCTAAAAGCTATGCTGTAATGGGAGGACACAAATGCTGGGTTTTCAGTAAGCTGAAATCTTCAAGAATATTAGCTTGTGAAAGCTATTGGCAGATGCATTTTTAATATGATTGTTTTATAATGAGTAATGGAGTATTAGTATTCAATAATAAATGCTGCAGTTTATTTCAGAATTTTGCAGGTGTGAATAAGTACAATGTCAAACTTTTGAAGAGGAATGAAAGTCCCAACATGCCTGCAAGTCAGAAAGCAGCAGTTGATGGTCCTTGTACAGGTGGAAAGGTAGGATATAGATTGTTGAATTTCTTGTGCTCTTCTGTGCCAGTTATTCCTGGTCACTTGTGTGCAAATTCATAACAGACACAAGGCAAACCAATATAACCTTGATCATTCTTTAAATCAATTCTCTGTTGGTCGATACTTCCATCTTTTTAGTATGCAAAACTTGATGCGGTCTGTGGATATCTGTTCACACTCTGAGCAGACTCTGATTTGCCTAAGCTAAAACTATCCTGAATGAGGATGAAATTAATCTCAAACTAATATACCTTTCCTTTTGCATCTGCTTGTAATGTGCTAAGTTGACGTACTTTTTTTTAAAATTTGTTTTAAGAAGGGCAATGAACTTGAAAGTCTTCTAGCTTCTTTGAAAATTTCCAAAGAAAATGAAGTGCAGACTTATTCCAAGGAAGCAACAGCTACAAATGAAGAACATCTGTCACCACAATCATTTGCTATGGTTCGTATACTGCAGTAATCATTACATTGCAGTGTAGTGTCTGCTATCTTAGCATCAGTGCTTCTATTTAAAGAAACTCCATGAAACCTCATGCTGCCTTTTAAACACTGATGAGGTTTTAATTAGCTATTCTCAAAGAAAATTAACAAACACGTTTGTTTATGCTGAGATGTTGTTATCTGTGCTTTGATAAAATGTAGCTGACAGGAGGACAAGAATTCAGATTTTGTTACCAATTAAGAATTCAGAATTAAGTAAGAAGGTATTGTTATCTGAATGTCATCATGTCCCTGAATGTTTTTTTTTTATTTTTAAAGAAAGGAACACAGATGCTCAAAGAGATTTTGAAGATAGATGGCTCTGACCTGGAAACAAAAAATGAAGTGAAATCCCAAGTAAATGATGTTCCTGCTCCCCCTAGTAGACAGGATTGCCATGGAGCTCCCTTGCCATATAGACAAACAAAAAAAATGGGTATGTTTAGACATCAGCTCCTAGTTCAGAGTTTCCCCTTGTAGTGACATTTTAGAACATAGCTAACAGTATAGTACTTATTTTCAAGATATAGTAATAAAATGTCTCTTTTTTAGTTCTGCTTCTTTATTTAGATCTAAAAATCTCTTTATATATAGTTTCCTGGGTTTTGTTAATCGGATATGAAAATACCAGAAAAAAATCAACTAATGCTTTTTGTTCTGCTAATAACAAAGTTGCTATCTTTTCAGTGCACAAAATGCTTGTGATATCACTTCCTTTTTTTTTTTTTTTTTTGGTCAGCTGCTTATATGAACAAGCCTCACAGCACTGGAGGCCCCCAGAACACACCAGCAGTTGAAACAGGAGGTCACCCTTTCCCTTGTCCACAGCCTGTACCGTCTACTGTTTCTGAACTTTCTCGTATTTGTTCTCTTCTTGGAATGTCACAACCAGATTTCTCTTTCCTAAAAACACCACAGGTAAAAACCTTTTTCTGCAAAAGTTAAAGTTCTCAGCTTTGTTTCAGCTATCTTATAGTAGACATTTGGTCTGGGCACTGAAATCCATCTAAAAATAAACCTTAGCTCCTTTTGTTACCTTTTTCAAAACAAACAAATTCAGTATTTCTGTCTCACAGTTTGCCAGCAATACAAATTCTCTCAAAAATCTTACCTCATTTTTCTAGACCATGACAGTTTGTCACATAAAATTATCGAATGGTTTGTTGGTTCATGGACCACAGTGTCATTCTGAAGCTGAAGCAAAGGAGAAAGCAGCACTTTTTGCTTTACAGCGTCTGGTGAGTATGCAGAGAGTCTTTTAAATCTTTGTCTCTATTGCATCATGTCTGTTTGTAATCCTCCCTTTCCCTCTTCCTAGGGTTCTATAGGAGTAAACTTCCCTTTGCCTCCACCTCCCCCAGTGTTTCCAAATTATCAGCCGCTGGGAGTTCCTGTACCACCTGGGTCCATTCCTCCTGTATTTGCACAACCCCCTGGTAAGTATTTGACTAGTGCACATTTCAGATATTGTCATGATATCCTATAATTTTAATAGTTCTTTATATGAAAATGAATGCCTTCTGGAAAGTTCCAGTTTTGTTCTTCATGTATGTAGTTGTATGTCTGAACTGCTTTGAAAACAGTTCATTAACCTCTTCTCATCAATATGCAAATCAATTCAATACAAAGAACCGTTTCTTTTCCTCAAGGATGTATTTGTCCTTTCAGTCTTAATTGGGATTTTGGTTGTGGTTTTGTGTGTGTGTGTTGGTGTCTTGTTGTTTGTGTTTTTTTTCCTTCGAAACAATAGTTCAAAGCTGATAGGTCCTGTCCAGAATTTGTAAAAAAATCTCTTATTTGATTTTCTACATGGATTTCCCCCCGCCCTGTATAGCCAATGGTTATCCATGCATTAGTGGTTTTATTTGTTTGTAAACAACTTTCACTGAGAAACACTGCCAAACATTAGCATTTTAAATAACCACCCAAAAATTGCTAAAAATCCTGGTGGCGTTTCTGGTTCCCATCTATTTTTTCATTCTACTAAAGCTCACGTTCACAGCTAGTAATTAGTGAGCCAGCACCACTGCGGCATCCTAGTAACCCATACAGCAGCTGCTGCATCTCTGTTCCCCAGGGTTTCTATATTGTTGGCTCGTTTCAAAAGGATGGCCTGAACTTGCGACCTCCTGCTAATACAGTTCACTCAGCTAAGGGTGCGAAGATCCCAAGTTATGTGCGCTATGAAGTGCAGCTGCCATGGCGTAGTGGTCTCAACTCTGCTGTCATCTAGGTGTAATTCTGAAACAGCAGAACTGCTTTTCTGGGACTTTTTTGATGATAAATAAATACTTATCCATTTTCAAGTAAATGCAAAGAATATGAGGCTTTATTGGAAAGAGAAACAGCACGCAGACAGATGTGGCTGGGGTACTTTTGGAGTCTTGGGGAGTTGGTATCCTCTTTCTGAGCTAAAAAGAGCTAAAAGTTACTTATTTTCACAGCTAATATAATGCCTCCATCATCTCACGTGTTTGGTCCAGTGTCCTGGGGAACTCCGGTGTCTAAACATTATTATCCTGGCGCCTATCCAGGAAATGTATCTCTTGGGGGAGCTATACCAGTCGGTTCTCACAACCAGTTTATACCCCTGCAGGTAAGATTGGCAGGTTTGTCTTCATATTCTAGTTTTGTAAAAAATGTGCCTATGGGATGAATGCAACACCCCCACTGTGAAGTGCTATTTAGTATTAGAAAATTATTGTAAAAAATTGTATGCATGTTTTATAAAAGTGGAATATTTACAGGTTTTGAGAATGCATTCTGTTAAATAATATTTATTTAATTTAAAGGTAACTAAAAAAAGGGCTGCTAGCAAGAAAAACTTTGAGCTCAAGGAGTTTCAGAGTTCCCCTCAAGCTGCACCACTAAAGAATGAACAGCCAGTGTCTTCTGACCACATTCAGCGAGATAGTTCTTCAGCTCCTTTAAAATCTCCTCAAGCTGCTCAATCCACTGTTTCATTTCAAGACAATGTGGCTACTCCAAGCGTTCCTCATAACAAATCAACACCAAACACTTCCAGCAAGCGAAAGCCAAGAAAGCTGGCTGTCAATTTTGGCGCACCAAAATCTTCAGAATAAATATGGTAGCTAGGTGTATTTTATCTTTAACTCTTCCCCCACTGTTATGTTCCACCATTTAAAAAAATCAGAAAGCTCTATTAAAAAGACCAGCCACTTTAAGTATAATATAGAATGAAAAACATTTTATTTGCTATTATTTTCAGTTTGTTATGAAATCTATAAAAATTATGTTAAAATTAATTATTTTGACTTAAATCAGCAAAAGCCAGGAAATGCTGAGTTAAGGTTCCCATGCCATCCCTTGTGCCTAGGTTTCTTAAACAGTGGCTTACGGACTGTACCGGGTAAGCAGCAATAACAGTGGCAACCTTAATTCAGAATTGCTGTGCTTTTGGGGAGGGATATGGAGCGGTAATAAGTTGGGCATCTAACATTGCTTAGTGTGACATTTTGTATTCCAGCTTATTTTTAAATAGTGTGATGAGACACTAAGGAAAAACTATTTATGTGCAGCTTTTATATTGGCTCTCCAGGTCCTTCTGAGTTGAATCGGTGTGACTAAAACTTAACTACAGTGGAACTGCCAAATTTATTTTAACTAGGAACCGCTAGGTACAAGAACTGTACAGCTTTCAAAATATAGATATTATTGTATCTCTAGCCACAGAGTGGCAAAAAGTGGTTGCTGATGCAGAATCTGTTCCAGGAGATTAATTTATAGGATGTATTGAATGAAAAAAAAAATTGCAAAGTAGAGACCTCTTTGGTAAAGTACATTTAATTTTTTTAATCTAGCAGCATTATTAATTTCATTGTTTTCTGATGATAAAATAACATAGATATCTACTACAGATCTGCGTAGCCTCCTTAAATGCTAGTGATATGCTGATTTTTTTTTTTTTTCTAAGTTATAAAAGTGGCCAGAGTTTAAACACGTCCCTTTGTGTAATATGGCTGTCAGAGTTACGTTTATTTACTTGGAGTCCATTTCTCCTGCTAACAGTCTGCACCCTGAAACCTTCTCTATGGTAGGTTATTTTTTTGTTGCTAGTGTCTTTTAATATTTACTTTTTAGTTTTGTGATAGAAGTTCCATGTAACAAAATTAAATTATCAGGAACTGTGATTGCTGGTTCCCTAAGAATATTGAGACAAAAAGTTGACTTGTCTCTTTGGAGGCAGCTATGTTGTAAAGGAAGTAACTCCATCGTTCTTGGTTCATATAGGAAAAAAAGAAGGCTCAAAGGTCCCTGTACTATTTTTAACCCACATGTACCATTTTTATTGACATTAATAAGAAATCTTCAGTCTACAAGAAAATTTGAAACCTCAATTGGTCCTGTTTACTGATGTTGACTAAATTTATATTTTCTTTTTTATTCTAATTTGTTCTAGAATAAATATTTTTCCTCTAAGGCCTGGAAAGCTTAGACATAAAGCATACTTCAGTGATGAATTTGGTTGTCTCCAAACAGGTTTCATGTTGGATCTGCAAGTCTGTAGACTTTGCCTGCATTTCTTGGTGTAGTACCAAGTTTCACATAGTTACTATGTTATAGGATTTTTCTACATTGATTTTTCCAAAACAGTTGTTGCTTCAAACACTATCTGAAGGCTAACAGCAAGCCCTATAAAAAGGTCAGAGAAGTAAAAGCAAGGTTAAGAAATTTTATTTCATTTTACTTAGTATCACGAACCTTGTAGAATAGTCTATATACAGTCTTAAAATACATTGGTTTTGTTCTCTTTAGAGCCATCTAGTCTCAAGAATATGTTTGAAGCCATATTCTGGGAAAGGAAAGTTGTGCGTTTTGGTGGTTTATTGCTATAAGCAACATGAAACTGACACGATGCTGACAGGCAAATATTTTAGATGTGTTTATGTGAAATTTAGTTATGAGACACAGATGTTAGTCCCCTATATCCTATATGAATTATCTGATCATCAGAGAAAAGATCCGTTTAGAAATCCCTGTGATGGAGATGAGGCGATGTTAGATTCTTATATCACATAATTTTGATGTATCTGGATAGCCAATTTATGCAGATTTTTTAGGAACAAAGTTATGAAGGACACTATGCTCTTAACACCATTAAACACAGCAGTTTTTTTATTAATTACTGCAGACTAAGACTTCCTCTCCCTCTTCAAGGAGAATTGCTATATTTAGTATATACAGCTGGTTAAACACTTTCTTCTGTAGCTACTGCATATTGTATTAGTCCCTGGTTTTTAATTTTAAATATTCTCTGCTACTGACTGCCTGGTGCCCAGTTAATTACAGTTTTACATGTCCCGGTAGATGTGACATCTGCATTGACCTATGCCATGCCCCCTATTATTTCAGTTTTATACTTCAACAAGATGATTGTGTTTAATTCATACAGATATAAATTTAAGCATTTGTTTTTCTCATAGATATAAAGTATTTTGTAAGCACTGGAGGTTTTTCATTAGATCTTATACAGAGCAGTATTTTACTAAAAATCCAAAAGGGAAGACTTTTATGTGTGCATTTTTGTAGTTTCTGATTTTTTTAAAATAACTTTCCATTGTTTATCTGCCAAGTGAAATGTTTAAAATTTGCATATGAATGGATACAGAATGTATTTTTTGGTGCTGTTTAGTGTTAAGTGTGCATTTGCAGATTTTTAGCATGTAGTTGCACAAAGGAGTGTGCAAAGATATTTTAAAATATGAATATATGATACACTGAAGGAAAAACATTCATGAAAGTTAAACGCTATATGAAACTTTAATGCGATAGAATAATTTTATAAACTGTGTCTGTGTCTGCTTGGATTAAATACTGAAACAAGAAACATTACTTATTTTCACTGTTTTATTACCACATACTACATGGGAACTTCTGTACGCTCCAAACCAAGATTTTAAGATATAAATTAAATCTCATTAAGCCAAATTTCTGTGATTCTCAGAAGCAGCGACTGCCCATCTCTGAGCTGTTTCTTGACAGCTTTCAACTACTCCTCAGTTACAGATACAAAGTTTGTTAAAAAGGCTGTTGGTCACCTTGCCATTAAAAGCATTTAACTAGATACTGATCTTCCAAAATTTCTTTGGCTTCTGTCACCTTTTAGATATTTAAGGAGGAAAAAGCAAGCTATAGAACAGGCAGTAAGATTGCTTTCCAGCAAGTTCATTCCTAGTGATTCTTAATAAGGTCCAAAACCAGCTGATGGCTGAAAAGCAGGAGGAGCTGTGAGTGCATGGAAATATTTGATGCCCTTTTTCTGCACCTGGAGCAAAACATTGTGCTGAGATTCTTGCCAGAGCAAGAATAGTTACCTCATTTGTAAGGAGGCTTCTGAGTGAAGCATAATGACAAACTGCACTAAAACCAGTGTAATGTGTCTGAATTTCTTTAAGAGACAAATGGCAAATTACACTTCGTGATTAGGTTTCCGCATCCCCTAAAACAAATTAAGAAAAGGAATTACTTCAAAATTAAGTGACCTCTGTTCAATGTAGTTTATTTCATCTGAACTACTATATAGATGACCCCTGAGAGTGAGGAATCTCAAAGAAGGAATGGTTACTTACAGTAAGAGATCTCTTTATTCTTTTTATTTGAGATGTGACCTCCATATGTATTCCATAATCAGCCTTCCTTACTACTGAGAGACAGTTATGTTCTTCTCTTTCTGTCTCTGGAAAGGGGACACAGTGACACCAAGGGCATAAGGGCAGTCTGAATACACACTCTTGGCCAAAAGAATCCAAATTCAGGTGCATGAGGATCCATGAATATTGAGATTGTAACTGATACATATTTTGAAGAATTGGATATCATGAGGTAAGTAGCTGTTGTTTATTAACAAAACAATCTGTGGTTCCAACAACAGTTCCTTATTGCTGCCAATTTTTGATGGGGTATTTATTTACTGTTATTTTTCTGTAATTTACAAATTTCCTGTTTCATTTCTGCTTTGAAAGACAATACAAGTAAAGAGAACAGAAGGAGCTGTGATGCCATCAAGTGCAAACAGTAAACCTGATTCCTGATATTTGAAAAGACAAGATAAAGTGTTTTTCATTGAAACTGAATTTTTCTGGTAAAACTTGGTCAGTAAGAGTTACTGCATCAGCAGTGCTTCATGAAAGTTGATAATCACCCTTAGTCCTGTTTCTTCTGTAACTGCAAGAAAGACAAAACCTGGCAATCAAAAGCCAAAATGTAATTTCTGTGCAAGTAACAATAGCAATAAAAGTCTAAGTCATCCACTTTTGGCACGTTGAGAGTATGGGGTGAAGCAAGAATGGCGATTCCAGTGCAAGTAAGTGATCTATTTCAGAGTAAGCAATGTATGTTTTAGATTTAGTACTAATTTGGGTTAGAATGTGACATTTACTATTAGCTCTTGATGTTTCTTTCTGTACATATTTCTTTGAAAGAGGTGAAATGCTTTGTCAGTTATTGAAACCTAACCCAGCAGGGTAAGTGGAGAGTAGTGCAGGCTGCTGGAACCTCTGAGTTTACTGAGCCTGTACTGAGATGATTAGTTCTTTTTCTAGACTTTTCTGTGTTTAAATGTTTTCTGTTTCCTTCTTCTTGCTTTTTTTTTTAATTCCTTTTTTTTAAGTCCTCAGATCTTATTGAAACAATAGTTTTTAAGTGCTTTATAATCCCTTTAGCCTCTCGTATATCCTTTCTCTTGTTCTTCTACTTAAGCTTCATTGATGACCATTTTCCTCTCTTTATTTCTAGATTTTTTTTCCCGTGAATTTCCAGACTTTGAAATCAATGTTCTTTTAAAGAGCTGTTCAGCCCCGGATTTTGTAGGTACAAATAACTGCTCATCACATGTACACACACACATATATACACAGATATGGGACTTAATCTCTTATTTCCTCAAAGTTGTTCATAGTTGTCTGTTATTTTTAGTCCACATCATAATTCCTTAAGAAACACCAGAGGATGATGGACATTATCTCATATATACACATTGCACATCTCCAAATACAGATACTACTTAGGATGGGTTAAAAGCATGGACAACTAGACATTAACTGAATAAGTACACCAGTTTTCACTTCACTTGCTTTGGTAGATAACTTCTTGGCTTAAAACTTGATTATCCTAAAGTCCACCTCATTCTCTGTCAAAGGTTACTTCTGTCGCAGAGCTGGCAGAAAGGAAGGACCGCTCACGCCCCAGACACAGTGCAAAACCTCATGGATGTGGGCACAGTTTTGATGGGTAATTTTCTAGGGAAAATGTTGGCTTAGCCAGTCTCTTATTGTCTGTTTCCAATGGATCATACCAAACTGTTTGTATTGCCACATTATGAACCATATCAAGGAATTAATTTGATTGAAGCTCTATCGTCCATGTTATTTTTCAGCCTGATAGTTCTCTGGGGAGCCAGAGGAACAGCTGTGTTGCTATGCCGTGTGAGGGTGGCATGATTTAGCAAGAGTGGAACTGCCTGAGAAACATCCCATCACTACCTAAAATCACCCACAAATCTGGCATGCTAGATTAACTGATGTCGTTGTATGTAGTTCTATCTGTTGACATCAAGGAGAGTGGTAAATTCTAGCAGGTGTGCAGGAGGAACTGCTGCGAATGGTCATATGGTAAATTATTGCAGCAAAATTTGCCAGAATTTTGGGTTGTCTGTTAAGTTTCCAGGCAAGGCTTAATGAATGTTTTAGGTGGGCTGTACCAACCAAATGGAGCAATAGAAATTAGTGAGCTCTTATTTAAATGAAAACTTACTGAGCACCTTGAGGTCAATGCTTTCATAATGTTAAAAATTGTTAAAATTGTAGAGCCAAAAAATGAGTAAAACAGTAAATAAGAGTTTGATGAGGCAGTAGAAAGGTAGATGCATCTTGACAAAAGACAGCTAAGGAAGGGAAGTTAAAGAAAAAAAACATGCATTATAAGTTTTGGGTCTTGCTCTCCTAGATTCCAGTAGCTGGAATCCCGTTAGCACTGCAGTGCTGCAATGGCAGGTTTTGATTCATACTGGAAGCCTGGGCTGCGCGAAGTGGCTCCTAGGGATCAGCGGCACAACAGAAATGCACCTGAGAGTAGCTCTATTTAAAAGAAAAAATAACTTACCTATTCCAAATACAGTTTAATTAATAATTTGGAAATCTTAATGAATAATCTAGTCCTAGAAAATGCTGCAGTGATGGAGGACCTTCTTGTGCCTGATGCTCTGCTATTTGGTTGGTTTTATTTAGTAACTCTTTCCTTTGCTACAGCACTGGACAGGCCCCTGGGGTGCCTCCACTCCTTCATGTGATTTGGTAGTCCAGTAAAAGATAAGACCAGAGACCAAGTAAATGGAGGATTTCAGCAGAGAAGATGCAGAAGTACAGGACACAGTTGCTGCGGGAATTGGTATGTGACCCCAGGTGTGTGAATTCTCTGCCCTCTGAAAGGGGCACTGGCACCCGCTGCTCTTGCTGCGGCAGGAAGACTGCGGCGGTCAGTAAAAGTTACACAGGTTTGTAATCAGCACTGCAGTGCTGTGCCAGAGGAGGGTGTTGTGTGCGCTAAGATGAACTTGGGGCTTTTACCCATGCTGTAATAAGATTTTTCTCTGAGGGTGACAGAGGTTCTGAACAGACAGAGTGCCTGTGTGGGGATGGTATTTATGACAAAATAACATAAGCTCATGCCAGATAAGTCATGTATGGACAAGCTATGCGTGTCTGAAAACCTGTTGCCTCCTTTATGGCATTGTTTTTATCACAATGCAAACAGAACAATAATATAAAATTTGTATTTCATACGCCTCTCATAAATTGAGCAATTCCAATACATGCTGTATACCTGAGATTATGTATGGACTGCAACTATGCAAGTTCGTTCATGTTCTCTTTTTCTAATGTATATAGGTGTTCATGATGCATCTAAGTTCTTATTAGCATATTAGACAGAGTTTAAGATTTGAGTGAAGAAATTGGCTTATGGTCACTTGCATGCCATGCAGTGCATCAGAGGGGTATGTATTTGTTCCATTAAGAGCTTGTAAAACAAAAAAGTAACCAGCACCTTCATTTTTTTTTTTTGAACTTTTGCTTCATCTTGCAGTGAGATGGGCCCCACCTGTTTTGATTCTGTAAAAACATGAAGGGATGTCTAGATACATTTTCCTAATTTTACTTAAGGCTTCCTAGTTTTTGAATGTTTGGGGAGAGGCTTTAGCCTTTTATACCAGTTACATACGTTGAATCTTATTTAGGGAGCCTTCTTCAGGAGTTCTAAATAAAGGTAAAGCAGCTCTTTCTTGCCTTTCTGTTTCATGTCCCTTTGGTTCCCAGTGTTCCCAACCTTTGTCCCAGTGACCTCTACAACTGCCCAGGCGAGCTGGAAGCTGCTGCTCCTCATGTGGCTTTCGCTGTCTTTGGTGTTCCTGGTTTAAAGATCCAGTAACGTAAGAGCCTCATCCCACATAATATCCTTTTGTTCATAGTGCAACTTTTTGTAAGAGACCAAACAGAAGAGCAAAGGGAAAATATGTTCTATGTATGTTTTGCTTTTCTTGCTCTAATTAAATGAGTTAAAGCTTACTAATTCTTCTAATTAAATTGGGGTTAAAACTAAATTGTACTGATACTAGTTTAGGGTTGAGCATTCTGAACTTTATTGCTTAACTGAGAATATTTCAGGTTGTTCCTGTTTTAAAACTACCACCCATCTAAGGACAGTACAGGAACACTTCTGTCACTAACTCTGTTCCAATAGTAATTTTAAATGTGGTTTCCTGTAATTACAGATGCTCGGTACCTCCAGTAGGTCAGTAGTTGTTTACCAAGCAGCAGCTCCTAGCAGAGTTTCCCCCTGGTGCAGCTGCAGGAGGAATGGGTTCAGGCAGCGCATTTCCCTTAGGGTCAGGATTAGCACCCAGTGGTACTCGCTGAATTCTGCCTTTCAGAAACCTTGTAATATGTGGTGTTTTAATTAAAAGCCTTTCACGTGCGTTTGGTAAATTCATCTAGAACTTGCACACACTAAATACGGGGTTTGTGTTGGTGGTTTGGTCGGTGTGTGGGATCCCGCTGCCGAGGGCCCGGCCCCCCCGAGAAGGTGCCGTGGCTGCCAGGACACCCGCCCCGCGCTGGTCTCCGCCGCAGGGCCGGGGAGGGCGGAGGTCGCGCCGAGTTCCGTCCTGGAGGCGGCGGGCGCCACCTGTCAGCCTGGCGGCACCGCGGTGGCGTGACCCGCCTCCCGCCCCGCGCTCCCGCGCCCATAGGCCGGCGGGGCGCCCGCCCCGCGGCGGTTCTCGGGCGGGCGCGTCCCGGGCGCACTCCGCGCTCCCTGCGCGCCCGGCCGGGGCGGGCGATGCCGTGCGAGCAGCAGGAGAGCGGCGCCCCCCCCGCGCGGTACGTGGTGGGGGTGGACGTGGGCAGCACCGTGGTGAAATGCCACGTCTATGACCGGGCGGCCGCGGTCAGAGGCTCCAGCTGCAGGAGGGTGAGTCCGGGTCGGCGGGGCGGCGCCCTCACCACACGAGCGGGCTGGCCCGGGCCCTTCACGGGCGAGGGCGGCCCCGGGCGGTATTTACTTCATGGGCTGTTGCCCGCGGGCGGGATCGAGCGTGCCCGCTCTCCCCCGAGCGACGGCGGCTTTGGCCTTCGGGTCTCCGGGTCCCTCATCCGTGGGCTCCCAGGAGGCGGCCGGTTGCCCAGGCGGGGCGCGGGTCGGGGCTCGGCGTGGGCAGCGCCCACAGGCGCTCACCCCGCTTGGCTTTTCCAGTGCACGGGCATTCCTGAGCCGGGTGGGGACGGGACGGCTTCCCGTGGGAAATGGAACCCCGGTCCGGCGGAGACCCCGGGGCCACCTCCATTGCGCTCCCCCCGGCACCTCTCAGCGTTTGCTCCGCCCACCTTTCCTTGTTCCTTTTGCTTTAGTCGCTTGTGCACGGATCCCTCCTCAAACAAAACAGCCTTTGTTGGTAGCGCCTGGCTGAGACTTGGGTAGAACTTGTATTTACACACGTCCCATTGCATAACAGTGCCGTGTGAGAAAGCGTGAGCTTTCAAACACGGATTTCAGGCTGCTTTTGGTTTACATAGCTCATAATTTTAGGATCAAAGACGATCTATAGAATTAACTTTTTTTTTTTAATTGTTAGCTGGTATAGTAAAAAAAAACTGCAGCAAGGGGAAGCTTAAGAAATGTGATTGATTTTCAGAGATGGAAGGGGCTGGTCAGTGGAGCTGACCCTCCCTCTCACTAGTAGCCCATCATGGGGTGCGCCCAGGTCTGTGCTGCACTGCCAGCAGCTGCTCAGGGGCAGCGACATCCGAGTTCAGCAGCAAAGCCAAAAGGCTCTCTGAGAAACCTCCTTTCCAGTTTGGAGCCCCCAAAGGGGTTTACAGGCTCCCCAGTCCCTGGGGCTTTGGGTTTCTGTATCACCTCTGGACTGAGGGAGTCTTCTAGAGGACACGCACCCATGTTCGACTGTGTTTCAAAAGTGACAAACACTGTTGTTTCTCCTCTTGCAGTAGATTCAGGAAATTAAGAACAATAAAAAATAAACCCAAATGTATTTACACAAACTTTGATAAGCATGCTGGTTCCTGTGTACTAGGGATTATAACAGTGCTGTGTGTCTTTGTGAACAGGTGGAATCAATTTATCCTCGTCCTGGCTGGGTTGAATTAGATCCTGAAGTGCTATGGAGTCAGTTTGTTGGTGTAATAAAAGAGGCTGTACAAGGTAATGTGTTCTAAAAGTTGGAGAAGCTAATTCATTTTTTGTCAAAATTACTGTAGTTAATTAGATAATAAGGCTTGTTTTATCTATTTTTTGAAGTACTGAAAATTCATCACTAAGCGCAGGTCTACAACATGCTTTAAGGCCTCCTGAGTCATTGTGTAAATAGGACACTTCAATTACTTCTTTCAGTGGGGTCAGGTTAGGATTAGAGTAGAACTAGAAGCAAGGTGCTTAGTCAGTGTACACATCAGTGACAGCCTTGTTCCAGTGTTCTGTGTATGTATCCTTCCCCAGTGCCTGTCTCCCTTCCTCCAGATGCCTCTCCAGAAACAGAGTAGACTTGTTTGCTTTTGCAATGCCCCATTGTTCTACTGCCACTTGTGTGTGTATGTGATTGTAGGAGAGAATGGAAGCAGCATGCTGCATAGTTACACTTGCTCAATTACAACCTGATACTCCTGCTTTCCCCATTCAAACTGCAGACAGTTCTTACCATCTGATTTCTGTTTTCTTGTTGGTTTGTATTTGTACTTTAGCCTAAAATTTCCTAGTATTCACTATGTGCACTAAACACAAACAATTCCCTGTTCTCCCAAACTTCTGATTCCCACCCAACCCACTTTTTTGGATGCTGATCTAACTATGCACTTACTCTCCGCAACTCCCACGTGTTTCCCATTGTGCCAGCTCTGGCATTCTGCTGTGCAGCATGGATCACCTTCTGTGCCATGCTGGTGCCTTGGACCTGTCAGCTGCACCCCAGCTCATGTTGTCACTGTGCCTCAGCCTCCTTGTCACATGTGTGTGCATCATACTCTTTCGTACAGTGCCTGAAGTTCCTTCTGCTCAACTCCTCTGGCAGTTTGGTCTCCAAGTGCTGCTCTGCCTCCAAGCTTGGATCAAGGCAAAGGTGCTCTGGTCTCTTCCTTTGGAAGGCAGCCTAGGGGACAGGGAAAGGAACCATTACCAGTTGTAAGCTGCAGCTGATTATTTTGGGCTCTTGTTGTTTTCTCAGCGGCCACAACTGTTCTGTCACAAGAATAGCAATGCCACCTCATCCCCTAAATGCCTATCTAGCTTTCTCCACTCCCACTCTGTAGGGCGAATCAGGAAGCAAGAGTTTTCAGTTAGTTTTAAAATGGGAAGCTTTTCTTGTGGCCAAGCTGTGTGCACTGTTGGCAAGTCATTTTTTAAGTGGTTGTGTAATGTAAGTGAGCCCACACTGCTGTCAAAAGAAGCAGTTCCACCCTCCTTTCCGCAGGGTTGTTTCAAGTCCAGAGCAGTTTCCTGGGACAAATCACTGTGCAGTTGGTTGTTTATGCCAGCAAAGCTTCATGAATATTTGTGCCAGCACAAGGGAGGGTGTGGTAATGGGCAGGAATAGCTGTCTGGAAGCAGAAAGAAGGCATAGGAGCACTTCAGTTTACAGGGTTTGTGGAGCTAAAACATGGGATTCCATGCACAGGTGGATAAGCTGATGTAGTTCAGTACTACCTCAGGGTGGAAACTGCACGTGGCTGTGTGGCCCCAGCCTTCTTTCACTCTGAAACTAGTCCAGTCCTTCCAGGAGGCGGCTTAGCTGAAGATCATCTGTGTTTTCTGTTTTACTTTTCTCTATAATGGAAGTTAGCTCTGCTCACATAGACATTTAGAGAGCATGATGGTTGACACTGTGAAATTGGTGGGAGCTTGTAGGTTGTGGAGATGGGGAGGAGTAACACATGCCACTAATGAGCTGGGGTAGCACTGGCATGGTCTTGCCTTCAGTTTACACCCAGCTGCTACTGAAAAAGAAAAATTGCTGTTGTCAAGCCACCTGCTCCCCAGTCCTCCTCCTGTACGCTCCCGCTACCAGCAGCACTTGTGCGGGCAGCTGGAGCAGGTGGCTTTGCAAAAGCACAGATTTAATTTTCAGCTGATTGAGGGCCTCAATAGCACTGCCTGCATGCATGCGAGGACCGGGGTAAGAGAAGGTGCAGAAGCACGTGTCAAGGTTGGCAGAACAAGGCGTGCCCTTTGTCTGTGAAACCCCTTTGGTGGCTGGCAGTTGTGGGCTGTAGAATATCCTTATGCAAATGAGTAACTTTGCACATGAAAGTTAACATAAGAACATGTATGAGAAGAACCTGCTTAACCTGTGATTTGTTCAAATAGTGGGATTGAGAGCCCTTCAGAGTAACAGTACTTTGGACAAAATAGGTAGTCTATCAGTTAGGTGACTTTTCCTAATGGGATTTTTTTTTCCACATAATTTTGCTTCTGGAAGCATGCATGGAGGTACTTGGGAAGCTAAGTTAGCCAGTCTGTAGAGGTTTATATTCTCTTAAATTATTTTTTTAATATTCCACAGGTTTTACAGTTATATTGGAAAAGTTGTAGTTTTGTTTGTTTCTTCTTTGTTTTTGTGTATATGGTTTGCTTTTTTTAGTGGCAGGTCTTCACATGAGGCAAATTGCCGGTCTTGGCATCTCAACGCAGAGAGGAACTTTCATTACATGGCACAAGTATGTATATTGTGTGTTGTTTAAAATGAATTTGTGTTCATGGACTGTATGGAAACAAGCTGTAGAAAGAAACGTTGAACTCAGTGAAGTCACAACCTGAAAGCAACGAATGTCAGTCACTCCTGTTCTTTTGTATTTGCACAGCCATACCTTATAGTAGTTCAGAATGGTTTATAAGTGATGTGTGTCATTCTTGTTTTGTTCTTAGTACTTTGGAAGAGATGAATATATACTTTTCTTTTGTAATTCTGGTGAGAAGCCTCACACCCAAAGTCTCCACATGCCTATTAGTAATTCCTCAAATCCACCAGGAGGACATGCACTTATTTTAGGAACAGACCTAGTGTTAAATGTCCTGACTGGAAATGGTGAATGATGTTGAATTTTGGGGGCAGTGTATGTTCTGTAGTTTTAAATGGGAATGTTCAAATATTGTTTTTCAGGAGGACAGGGAAACCTTTTCATAATTTCATAAGTTGGCAAGACTCAAGAAGTGCTGAACTTGTGAATTCCTGGAATAAGTCCCTTCTGCTGAAGGTAATACTGTGCTGAGCTAGATACTGCTTGGACATGGCATATTGGAACTTTTTCATTTTTATGAAGACTAGGGCAATATATGAAATACTGTAAGTGTCCTGTTAACATGTTACTATGAGGTACTGTGACCTAAAAACATTTACCTGAGCAAGATCAACATGGAAGATAGTACCAGGAAAAATGTAGCACTGATGGCCTGAAGGTAATTAATTATGGGAAAAGATACCCCTCGGTCTAGCATGCATTTTTTTACTTTTTGGTCTCTTTGTTATATTAAGATGTTGCATGTTAACACTGCTACAGCTTATTTTTTGGATATAGGCAGTTTTTCATTGGTAGTGGGTTTTGCCTGTGTTTTTTTTAATGTACTCTTTGCTCAGATTATGTACAGAAGGTACGCTTACGCTGCTCATACCTTGTGCTGCATACCTTTAGAAGAGAAAGGTTTGCTCTAAGAGGGAAAACAAGTTATTTTTCCTGTAAGTGGAAACTGCCTAGCACACACCCAATAAGAAGTTAAATTCTACGGTTTGCCACCGATATCTTTTGTGAATGAAAACTTGATTAATTATTACATTTTATTAACATGAGTAAGCCTGTTTACTGCAGGATAGCTTGCACTGTAATAACTGTAATGCAGTCCATCAGGTCAGGCATTGGGCTCATGTAGGTGACTTGCCCTCATAATGCCGAGCTGTCTCTCTAAATTTGCCAGCAGAAGTAAGGAAAACAGACTGATTTCGTGCAGTTGATCTTTCCTGTGGTATTTGTTGTGGGAAGGCTGCCTGGTGAAATCCTATGTAAAGACTCCCTAACAGAATTTTACCTTTCTGAATCTAATCTCCTGTCAGCAGCTCTCATCTGTATTGTCATCCTTTAAAGATATTTGATCAGAAACCTTTAAAGGGGGAGGTTAAAAATTAGGTAACTGTTTTCTTTTGAAACAGGTAGTCCATGTTATTTTTACAATACTTCATTTTTTGACTGGGAATGATCGATATTTGGCACCAAGTTTTCTTACTTTTTCAACACAACAAGCTTCTATGAAGTTGTCATGGGTCTTTAAAAACATATACGAGGTAAGTTGGAAAGGGAAAAATAATACCTTTCTTAAGTCATAATAACGGCTAGTGACTTAGGTTGGTTGTAACCTCTTCAGTTTTGTCTTGCTTGTTATTTTCCTCAGAAGAACCAGAATGAAAGACTTTCATCCATGTTAATGTTTGAAGCCTGTGTACCTTAATATCTGCTCATGTTTGTACAAATTTTTCCTCTGATTCTCAAAACATGTAGTAATAAGTTTTCTTCATGCATAAGAAACATAATCAAATCACCTTATGCGATGAGGAACGACGTGCACACAGGCAGAGGTCATGTTCAGGAGGGGGTGCTGAGCCAGGCTGAGGCTCTCTTTATTAATCATTCACAGTTTATATGTTTACAGATATGGGCCTGGACTAAGAGGTTAGACAGGATGTTTTTTCAGTTATTGTTATTCCAAACACACCACACTCGTGTTGTGTCTGTTTCAGTCACGTTCCCAGACCAGCCCCAACAACATTCACACGTCACATATACTTGGGGGCGGTTTTCCAGCCCAAGATACCATGAGCCTGGGCTGTCACTCCTTACAGTTATGAAAAACATACTTCAGAACAATCTGTCCAAGGCCCTTTATGTTTTGACAAATTGATGTGATTTAATTATTTTAGTATTATTTCTTCTTTGGCTATCCGGATGGTCACGTTAGTATTGATCTTCCTTTATGATCCAGGTCCCTGAAACCGCACTTCTTGCTATTCCCACACCTTACTTCACTTCATACAATTACACAATTTGTAATAGTAATTTGTTTTAAAGCTGTTTGCACTCTAGTTTTGCATGGCAATTGTATTTATTTTCAACTGGCACTCCCATCTTTCCACTCAGCATTATTCCAGTGTTGACAGTTTCACAAATAATGTTGTGCTGAGCAATCAAACACTGCAATTTATTTTGCATTTTGTTGTAGTGTAAATTCAAAACTACATGTAAAATAAGTTATGCTGGAATAATCTAATGGGCTAATGAGCTATTTAACAAATATTTTTTCTATTTTTTTGTTCTAATCCTTATGAATTGTCTTGTTTCTTCCTATTGTATTTCTGACTTCAGTCATCTTATTTTCTATGTTAATTTTCAAGTTATTTTTGAAGAACATGGTTATAATTGATTTTCTACTCTGTGTAAGGAAACCCCAAAATCTTTTGAATTTTATCTGATGTTTTCTGTCACAAAACTAACCGTTGAGAAGGTCAAGTAGAATTTTTTTACTGGCATGTTTTGGTTGAACCTGTTGAAAATGTAAGGTGTGAATTTGGAGGATTATAGAATTGAAAGTTACGCAGCTGCTGAGCTTTCATTGTGAGATGAACGTTCTTCCACATTTTGTCAGGCACTGATACCTAAAATATGTGACTATCAAACCAAGAAGCTCAAAATTTCAAGGCTCTTAATTACAGAGAGTAATATATTCAGTCATGTTTTGAGTGAACTACTTTGCGTGTTCTTTTTCTGAATTCTGTAGTTATGCACAGCATTGGTTAATAGTAATTAGATGAAACCTGAATTTCCTGTTTTAAGGGAGAAAAAAATCCCAAGGAAAATAATATTTTGAACTCTTTACAGATTACATAAACCAGAAAATGATGTCTCTGTATTTTGTCAAGCACATGTTTAAAAATACACTGGTTTCTTCTATTTCTGTTGATTTTTTATTTAAGCGCAGTGTGCAGGACCTTGTTTTCTCACCGCTCCTTCACCACTGTTACAATTGTGACTACAAAGTTTCCCTTCTTAAGTCTCTGATGCCACTCTAGTAGGAGATTAATTGCTTTTCTTTCTTTAGCAGCAACTGTAAGAAACTGTGCTTATCCTCTTCTAGGAGCATGAACCGTAGGATAACATTACTTATAAAGCTGACTCACTCTATTTTAGAAGAAACGTTGTCAATCACAGACTTATTTTCTGGGGGCATTATCATTAACCATGAAGAGAATGAAAAAAGGAATCAGGAAGTACATTCCTCTTTATTGTACCCAGTTGTTAATACTACTTTTTTTTTTTTTTTAAATGTATATTTGTTCTCAGGCAGAAGAAGCTGCAAAAAAAAACAACTGCTGCTTTGGAACAATTGACACGTGGTTACTCTATAGATTGACTAAAGGTGAATGTTGCATTTTCTCTTAAGTATGAATAAAACATACTGGAATCTGGTTAATGACATTCATAACTGTCATTGATATCTTCTAGAGTTCAAAGACTTCTTTGACAATTTTTGCTTTTTTAATAATTGATGAATATTGTAGTATATTTACTGTTTACAAAACAAACAGAAAACCACAGCCAAAAAACCCCACAAACACCTAGAAACAAACAAACAGAAAACCCACTAAACTTCTGAATTAATTATTCTTTGGGCCTGCCTGGAAAGGTAGTCAGAAAGGACTTAGTGTAATCAGAAAGGACTTAGTGTAATCAACCTTTCAAGCATTTCAGATTTAAAGAGGACTACCAGAACTAATTGGCATTGGTTGGAGAAAAGTACCTGTGCGGGGCGGGGGAGAAAAGAACAAAGAATTGTTACAAATGTGAAAGAATCACAACTGTCTGTCCTGTGGGCCAGTGTCTGAGCAATTGGATGGGTTATGATTGACAGTGATGCAGTCAGTGTTGTACACAGTGTCAAAAGTACCAACTCTCTTCTAGCCAGTTTCATGAGGGTAAAATAAGGTAATTAATATATACACATTATAGTGAGCGGCAGGTAAAGTTTGTGTGCTCAGTTGTCTCATCATGACTTTTCCTATAGACACTCAGTTTATATCTCAAGAGATGTTTAAAGAAGAAGTATGTTTAAATATTTGGATATCTAAAATCTTACTTCTTTTTTTTTTTAATGGTAGGTTCTGTGTATGCTACAGATTACTCAAATGCCAGTGCTACAGGCATTTTTGAACCCTATACGGTATGTGCTGCTCCACAAAATGTTGTTTCTATATATCGTATTTATGAGAGAGTTGCTGACATTTTTACTTTTTCCGTATTATTTCAGAAATGTTGGAACCCAACTTTGTGTAGCTTACTTTCCATTCCAACATCTATTTATCCTTCAGTGAAAGACACAAGGTAACTGTGAAGGCATATTTAAAAGAATATACCTGTTGAATTAATGGCCTTTAGAAAAATGCTAAATAATCTGCACAAAGTAATACACAGCTACACACAAAAATATTTTAATATACAGATTTACTTTTTTAACACAACATCCGAAACTTTATTTTTATTATCAGTGTTTCTGAAAGTGATAGTTCTAATGCTTTCTTTAACATAAATTGGTAGCATTCCCTTTCATATGTGATTCAGACTTGGGCCTTATATGCCTAGATTTCATTTTAACAAAACGTTCAATTTAGTGTTGTGATGTTTCTCCATAACATTTGTTTTAAGCTTCAACTTTGGATCAGCTGACTCTGAAATATTTGGGGCACCTATTCCAATAATGGCAATGGTGAGTGAAAATATTTTTGTAGATAAATCTGCCCATTTGTACCTGTATTCTGTTTATTTAGCTTTGATTTAATACTTCCTTGTTTGGAGAGTGTTCTCTATTCCTTCTCTGACTTAACTGCGGTAGAATTGGCTGTTCAATTTTTCTCCAAAAACTCAGTTTTTGACCTTAGGGGCAAAGGAGGAGAGAGGAACAGGAAGGGGTTTGTAGAGGTTGAGGTCCGTGAAGGTCAGATGGCCGAATGATTAAGGACTGAATGGAGGACTGAGCAGAGCTGGGTTCTGCTCCAGGCTGTGCTGATGTCTCTGGCAAGTAATCAGTTGTTCTGTATAAAGTTGCACAATGGGGTCCATCCTGGCTTGACTTCAGTAAGACTCTACACAAATGTAGCAGTATTTGTTAATAGGTTCACTTGTGGTGCCTTTTATTTTTTTTTTCAGTAAAAATAATGGAGAACTACATGTTCTCACCTCAGCAGTTAGGATTTGGATAAGAAAACCCCATTATTTTTGTAAAGTGATGACATGTAGAAAAATCTGCTGGAATTCAGGTATATGGAAAAAGTCATCTATCTAACATTACTTTCCCTTGCTGTTTTTAAAGACATGTAGACTCAATTTCTCTGTAAATTAACTTTTTTACCAAGGCACAAACATAAGTAAATACACTTAATAAAAATTAAGCATGGAATAATGTGGTACAGGAGAAAGTAGCAGGGGAAAAAGAAAGGTGAGACCTCAAAACTTCAGCTTCTCTTGGGGGAAGGGGAATTCAAGCCAAGCTACTCTGTTCTGCTCCTTGGCATTGCAGTTGCCCTGTTTATCCTTATCAAATACTAAAACAGAAAATATTTATTCTGTTCCCATAACATATTTTTCAGTCTTGCAAGTAATACTACAGGCATTCACGTTGTGTCCAAACCTGGTGTGATTTGATTCTAGCGATAAATCCGTCTGTCAAAATGGTCTGCAGATCCTTCAGAAATTGTATGAGAATCCTCTCTTAATGCTCAGTTCCCTTCTGAGTGGTCATTTGTAGTCAGAACTCTGTTTGCATAGATATTTTAAACTGCAGCAGGATTGTAGGCTGGTGGTTGGCAGCTGAGCTGTGTGTTTGTTGGTGCGACAGGTGGCTGACCAGCAGTCAGCCATGTTTGGAGAATGCTGCTTTCACCCAGGAGATGCCAAACTGACCATGGGAACAGGTGGTTTCTGGAGTGTGAATACTGGAGAGCGTCTCTTTGCATCACAGAGAGGTAAGCTAGTGAAATTTTACTTGTAGAGTATTTCACTTTACTTGACAGCTGTTGATGATAAGGAGACAAAAAGAGATAAAAAGGGTTATGCTTTTCTTCTGTCTTCAGTTGTAGAAAAACAGCTTGAAAGTGTTTTCAGAGCTGCGGAAAGTTTTAATTAGAAAAATGTAGATCTTAGTTATCCTGAAATATGATTCTCAAAGAGAGAATTTAAGTAATATCACTAATGATTATTTCTACCGCTTGCATACTTACTTTTTTTTTTAATTTTCCTTCACCTATTCTTCTTGATAGTCATATTATACAGTCCAGGAATGGAGAAAAAAGGGGTTCATCCTCTGGTTTCTCAGATCAAAATGTTCAGTGGATCATTGTAATTTCCTCCTCTTGAGCCCTTATGTTTTGAAGTACCTGCAGTTGAGGTAGTGCAGGATTAGCAATTACTACTTTTCTTTTAAAATACCGGAAAGGGGCTCCCCAGTGTGTTTCTAGTGTTTAAAACTTCATTGTTTTGAACATTTGTGGTCTGTCAAGCGTGTTAGTTTGTCATAGATGGCCATTTGTCAAGAAAGCAACAGATGATACTAAAGTAAATTTGCCTGCACAGTCTCTGTCATATTTTTCCATGGTTACTAATTTCAGGAAGCCTGCAATTTAAAATGGGAGGGTGGGGCTGGGGAGGAGGACAGTGGTGTCCCAAGGAGACTTTCACCAGCTAAAGTCAGGAAGGAGCTTGGCAAATACAGGAGTTGTGTCGGAACTGAATAGCAGGGACATTGAGTTCCCTATGAATACAAATGCATTTAGGCTAATTAATGATGTCATTGCAATGATACTTTTACTTAGGGAATCAAATGTATGTGATCTGTGCAAACATAATAGCAAAAACATGCTGTGAGGTTTTTCCATTTTGTTTTCTTTTAAAAAAATATATGGCTGTTGTGACCTGACAGGAGTTGAAACATACTGCTTTAGGCTGTTGTTTAGGCTGTTGTTTATGTTAAAATTATTTTCTCTATGTTCTTTGGCTGTCTGTGGTACAGTTAGTAGGACAAGTTAGTTGCCTAGCTTTCTCAGTGCCCTGGCCATGAAATGTAATGTGTTCAATCTTTAAAGTTGACATATGTATTTAAGACTGCAAGATGAATCCCTACAGTATCCTTGAGCAAGCTATTAATTAGCTGCTGGTCTAGTTTCTGATCTACATTTAGTTGCTATATATAACAGTTTAAAAAAAAAATAGTTCCTTTGAGAAAGCACTTCTCACAATTCAATGATGGAAGCATGTTGTATAGATTCTAAATCTACCTCTCTGGTAGTCTGTTAGATCTTAGTAGCTGTGGTCATGGCCAAGCGTCATGTCAATCCGTTCTCTGGACGTAGATGATCTTACATTACCAACGATTCTGGGGTGAGTGGCATCAGGAAGGCTACCTGACGGCCTTCTCTGGCCCTCGTTAGCTGTCTTTCTCTAGGACTTTTGCCTCAATGCATTGTTTGCTCTTGCTGCTCTGCAGCTTCACCTTTGGTACAAAATAAAGATTATAAGGGAGACCTGCACCAAGGGTCTGGAGATATGTATATCACCTTTTCCTTTCAAGAGACAAAACTTTAAGCAGGTACTGCTAATTGTTTTTCCTTGTAAGCACCAGAGTGCCTCCAGCAGTAAACCAGTTTCTGCAATTGCACTGATATTACCGTGCCACTCTTTTGGACACAGGCAAGTGAACTGGAGATGATTCAGTGAGAGATACTTGTATATCAGCAAAGTCACCTTGAGAAAGTAGATATTATCCTTAGATCCTTCTGATGCTTTTCTGGTAAATGACTGGGAGTCATTTACTTTAGTTGCGTTACTCATGATCTCCGAACCCTCTGCAGGGTCCCACAAGGTCTGGGTGCTTTCTTCACTCCAGCAGTTACAGCACTTGGCTTGGGTGAAGTTTTTATTGCAGTGGCCACTGAATGCTTAGGTCCTTATCGAGTGGCCTGAAAACTGTTTGTCCAGCTGCAGTGCTGGAGAACATGTTCTATTCAGCCAGATAACGAAGTCTTTTTGCTTTAGCATACAAGCAGAATTCTGCAGGACTTTTGTGTTATGTCCTTACTAATACAGATATCAGATAAGAAGGTCTTTGGGTTCACACTGACAATTTTTAATAGTATGTTTCTCTTGTCTTTGTCAAAGTTTCAACATATTGAGGGGGGAAGGGGAAAACAAATTGTCAGGTTTATCTTCATTGTTCACTATTGATTTCTGATGTAATAGTATCTTCAGGCAGACGGCTCTTTCATAACTGTGTTATCAAATCAACTAACAGTGTTTGCCGTATGCTTTTCTGCCTTTCTTCGGAGGGATAAGGAAAACAAAAAATTTCAGAGTCATTATTTTTTTTTTGAGTCACTGCCAAGTCAAAACTATTTGGTGGAAATCAATTGTAACTTCCTGCAGATCCAATCATCTGAAGCCTAGAAGTGCTAATCTTTAGCAGTTATAGACAAAGTATGTTGCCAAATATTTTTAATGAGTTTGGATGTTGCTTTTGTTGTTTATATTAGGCAAATGTACAGGTAAAATGCTATAGTTAACTGATGGAAGCCTTTATTGGGGACAAGGGTGGGGAAATTGTGAAACTAGCTTGCTCTGTTTGCTTTCTGTGTGAGGAAGCACTGCATATTGAAAAAGGACTAAAACAGTATTAGCTTTTTCATCCAGTTCTATGAATAAGATCCATGTTCTAGCTTTGTATAGTTTGGGGTTTTTTTGTGTGTATATGTCTGGTTTAGTATTTGTGCTTTCCATCTGAAAGCCCAGCATTCATGTTTTATGTTTTGAGGAAGTAAATTCTGATATTTTAGAAACCATTGGGGAAAATTATATAGCTTGAAAACAAATAGGAGAACATTTTTATTTTTTTATGGTAGTACATAGAATCTCTTATATTTTTTTAAGTGCAGATAGCTCTTCTCTTTACCTTAAAGAGAGTTGTGGTTTTTAGGTGTGGTTTTTTGTTTGTTTTTTTTTTTTTTTTTGTGATTTGATAGTGGGTTTTTGTTAGGTTAACTTTGTTTTAACAAACTATTGTTTAAGTCTCCTGTAATTCCATCATTAATTTTTAAACAATTTAACCTCTATCAGTAACACTTTTTTAGATTGAATTCTGCAAAAGAATTGAATAAAAACTACTTTTTTTAATTTGGATTATTGTCCGGAAACATTTAATTTAACTAAGTGTTTTGTTTAATGGAAAATTATTAAGGTCTGTATCCACTCATTGGTTGGAAGATTGGGGAAGAAGTTGTTTACTTAACTGAAGGCTGTATGTCTGACGTTGGCACTGCCATAAAATGGGCTCAGGATATAAGTAAGTAATTCTTTAATTTTATAGAAGGTAAAATACATTACTACTTTCAAGAAAACGTTTTATAGGGCTTTAGTTATGTTATTTGGCTTGGCTTTGTTATCCACAATTGAAGAAACCAGACTACATGTCTTGGACAGTGCAAAATGTTTTGTCTCGTTAGTGAGTTCTCTGCCCAGCGTGTTTACTGCGGGGAGTCTGGTTCGCACAGTCATCTCCTCATCAGACTCTGCCTCTCACACCCTCCTACCTGTGTAGGCTTTGATTTTCCTGAAACATTTGATTCCTCACTTGCTTTCTCTTGAGCATGACAAACTTCCAGATGCCTGCGCTTTTTTTTTTTAACCTGGTATCCAGACTCGAATAGAAATAGTGTAAAGGAGACCTGTGTAAAGTTACAGGTGTTCTGGTTTAGGGTATTTGAACTTGAGTTTTCAGTTGAGGAGAAGCACAGAAATTGCCTACTGATTCAGTCTAGGTAGCATGGTTGTAAATCCAGTATTCCACAAACAGTTGTTTTAATGCTTCTGAGAGATCTTTAGCTGTACCTCTCAGAATTAACAACAGATTTGAGTTACATGAAAATGAAGTGAAGAACTTCATTTCTGAAAGTAACAGTGGTGTGTATGTTGCTTCGCATAGAAGTAATATGCCTTTGGACTATGGCTACTATGTAATGACAAGATTTGCATTCCAGATTAATAAAAGACTAAGAAAAATACTAGCTCTATGGTAGTTGATATCCAAAGCCACTGATTGTTTGTAGGATAACTTTCCTGAGTGTTCTAATAAACTATTTACTTTGCTTACTTATAAATTTAGTACACCTTTACTGGGGTGCAGAAAAAGGAATTACTGCCTCAAACTTTAGGTTGTCTGGAAAAGGTCTTCCTGAAGTGTAGCTGACCACAAAATTCCAAGTTTCTTGAAGTTGTCCATTTCTGGTGCATATGTGCATATACTGCTCACATATGTGCCCTTAAGGATTAGTTGTGACTCAGATTGGTCCTCGTGTCTTTGTCTGAGCGTAGAGAGTAACAGCCACTGGTGTTCTGAGGCAGTAACTCACTTCATCACACGGTTCAGTGCTGCAGATGAAAGTATCAGTGGTACATATATAAGCTTGCTACTTCCAATTACATGCTTAAAATTGATACATATCCATATAGAATTTATCCATACTTAAAATGGTTATTGTTGGTATATGCAGAGGAATAGTATAAGAGATTTTTTAGCCAGCCAGTAGTGGAATGGATATGACCTATAATTGTTACCACAGGCAAAAATTGGGAAAGTTTTAGAGGGAGATAAAAAAATAGGCATGCTGCTATAAACTCTCTCATAAGCAAGACCTGTATTTACTGGAAATATTATTTCAGATAAGCAGAATTCAGAAACTTTTATCAGCTTTACAAATAAAGAGAAGGGTAAAACTGCTCTACAGAAGGAATTGGGCTGAAACACAAGGTAAACTAATGGCCTCAGTAAGGATGGTGAGACTCAGTGTGGATGAAGATGAGACATAGAATAGTGGTAAAAGTTTGGAAATAGGAATGTCTGCAGCAAGACAACCTTAGTTTAATGGGCTTCTTTTAGTGGGATAAGATCACTTCCAAGAATTTTGAAAAAATAGTATGTGGAATTTCAAGGTGAAGTAAACCTTACTTAACATTTTTGTTCTCTGTCGTGACATAGAGGTACTATATGTAGTTCAGTAACAGCAAATAAAACAGGAAGGAAACAATGTGATTTAGGCTTATTAGTCTGGGCACAATAGAATCCAAAGCTTTCAAAGAAATTTATGAAGGTTACAAAGGTAAATTGAAACTCCTGGCAAGTTACCAAGATGGGTTTTTCGAAGATAAATTGAGCTAGATTAATCTAATTTGTCTTTGATTGGGAAAATTTTCTTTTTCAGACAAGAAAAAGCAATAGCTCTCATTTACAGCAGATATCTAGTCTTCTGTAAAAATACGTTATGTGGCTACATAAGACATAATTAGTTAAAACTACAGAAGATGGGTGTTAGTACAAGAACTGCATGTGGGTAAAGAACAAGCTGAAGAGGGATGTCGATAGAGTTGTGAAAGGAGACATCCAGCTATGCAAGGCAATGAAAGTAGTGTCTATCAAACAGGTGATATTAGGACCTCAGTCACTTGTAAAAATATTAAGGGTGCTGAGAAAATATGACGGGTATTAAGGACTGTCTCTGTAGTCATTTGGTGCTTGGGCTGACAATAACAACATCTTTGGGGAGAAAACCAGGTTTTTTGGTTTTGGTTTTTAGCATACATAGGGTGCCACTGTTAGTGTTCTCAATTCTCATGTCTGTTTGGAAAGCTAATGACCTCTTACAAGATCTGGAAGTTAAAAGGCTATAGCATAATGGAGATGAGAGAATCCTTTTGAATTTAGTCTTCATCTGAATAGGACTTTTTTTTAATGTGACTGATAGCCATGAAATACAGAAGTGATTATTTCCCTTGGAATATATATTTTAAGAATATTACACAAAGAAATAGTCTAACTCTAGATTTTTGTCTCTTAGTAATACATGAAGAAATTGAAGTGAATAATAAAAGCATATGACTTATGCATCTTTACAGATCTTTTCACCAATGTAGATGAAACAGAAAAAATGGCACGGAGTGTTGTTGATTCTCAAGGCGTTTGTTTTGTTCCAGGTTTTCAGGTAAAAATATTATTCTTGATATAATTGAGAATATATTTTTAATAACCCAGTTAAAATTTTAACCTTTACATGTTTAAATGTAGTAACTTTCATCTTCCCACAGCTGGGCCATCTTGTCTAGATGGTGCTTTTGCCAAGAATGGTTGGACCAGATGATCCTTATGGTCCCTTCCAACCTGGTATCCTATGATTCATTCTATACTACTCAGGTTCTTATTCTCTGTCCCTTACCACAATATATAGAGATCATTGTCCCATGAGAATGCTTAAACACCACCCCCCCCATGAGAAAAACCCTGTGAAACAAGAAAATTACTTCCATTTTTCAGATGGAGACTTGAGGGAGAGATAAACTAAATGACTTGCCTACGGTAGCTCGGGCAGTTCCTGCAGAGATGAAAACCGATCCCATAGCCTTTCTGCCTCACGCAAAGCCTTCATCGAGACAATACTTCTAATCGCTGTTCTAAAATAATTCATTTTATTCTGCCTGTTTTAAACATGTAGATTGCAATTAATTAATACTTAAATATGAGCAAGACTGCCGTGTCCTGGTGTTACAAAAGGCATAGACAGTAATATTTAGACACTTCTTTGATATGCAGATTTCAGTCTGTATTAGATTTTTCCCTTTATTTTAAAGTTTGTGCCTTGTTGCTGAGCACAATGTGTCATAAGGAGCTCCTGATATTTGTTCTTCACTTTGTCCCTTCTTTTTCCCAGTAGCTTGTTTTCACCTTCCTCTCTATTTGAGGAACTTCCTGCAATTACTTGATGCCCTCTGGGTCACAAGCTCTGAGTTCTTTTTGCTTGCTTTCCATTTGTGCGAGAGACTTATGTATCCTCATATCTGTCCTTTCTACCTCTGATTTGTGATCCCTCTTGAGTTTCATTACAGGTATGAATTCCTGTCTCTGTGCAGAGGCAGCGACAAGGGTGATACTGATACCGCAGTTCAGTCTAGCATATTAGTCTAGATTAGAATTGATGAGAGTTCCAGTGAATACATTACATTAAATGGCAAATTGTGATAGCAGAGGAGCTGACATACTGTCTGTTCAGCTACAAAGCAGTTGCTTCTAGTATATGTTTGACAGTTGGTAATAATAGTTTCTAATAATAGTTTCTAATTTGTTACCACAAAGTGTGACAGAGCTGCAAGTCAGAGCTCTTGGACAAACCTTCATACAGAATGAAAATAAACAGATTTTGCTAATATAGCCATTGCTAGCTTGGGGACTGTGCAGAGCCCCGAAACCTTATCTGCTTATGCCACTTTCCTAAGCAGTATGAGACAATCTGACTGAAAGCCCGTGTTCAGCAGCATAGCTGTTTCTACATTTTTGGTTTGTCAACATAAAAATACCCAACGTCTCCACAAAACGTTGTCTTGCTAATCAGTGTTGCTGTATAGGAAAGACTCTGTGCTGTAGCCCTGGTCTTCAACTTGTCATTTGGAATATTAGCATTATAAACTGTATTGGACAGATGGACCAGGCAAGATGAAGGGAAAGCTGTTGCTGTGCTCTGGGAGTTGAGTAAGGTCTGTCATCACCTGGTTCTTCAATGCATAGACAGCTGATGTTTGAACCTGTCAGGTGCCACTGTGCTGCCCAAAGAGAATCACAGAATGTCAGAGATTGGAAGGAACCTCAAAAGATCGCCTAGTCCAATCCCCCCACTGGAGCAGGAACACCCAGGCAGTTTGAATGTCTCCAGAGTAGGAGACTCCACAACCTCCCTGGGCAGCCCATTTCAGGCCCCATCACCCTCACTGGGAAGACGTTTCTTCTCATATTTAAGTGGAACCTCCTGTGTTCCAGTTTGTACCCATTACCCCTTGTCTTATCATTGGTTGTCACTGAGAAGAGCCTGGCTCCATTCTCCTGACAGTCATCCTTTATATATTTGTAAACATTAATGAGGTCACCCCTCAGTCTCCTCCAAGCTAAAGAGACCCAGCTCCCTCAGCCTTTCCTCATAAGGGAGATGCTCTACTCCCTTAATTATCTTTGTGGCTCTAGCAAACAAAGAAAAACCATTAAGATAAAAACAGTATTCTGGGTTTTGCTCAAAAATCACTGTCTTCTATTTTCTCTTAGAAGTCTTAGATAGGAATGTGTTAGTTTGAATACATATATTTTAGAGCTACATGGCATGTTTGTGACAGCTTATGTCTCTGTGTGGGTCGAAAAGTACATTTAATTTTGATCTTCACTGGTCTACCATGCTTGGTTTGATTGTTCCCAGGACTAGTGGTTTTTTCCTAAAGAAACTTAGCATCTTTAACCTTACCTTTGTGTAAGTCCTGTATGGTAATGGAACAAAGCAAAGCAAAATTTCACTTCTGCTGCTGGTAGCTCAGCTACTTTCTTTCAACCAGCCGACCTAATCATTTACATTTATTTTTAAGGGTATAAAACTTGATTATGTGGAGATGCTTCCATTTAGCATTTACTCTGAGTAATTCTGCTGTGGATAAGTAAATGTTGAGCCACACCGAATTTCAATATTTGCAAACAGGAATCCTGAGGTGGACAAATGTTAGTCTGAATCTTTTTTGAACTCTTAATCCTATTAATATTCAAGTTCTACAGATGCTGGTAAAACCTCTCTTTTGTTTGGCTGGTTTTTGTTTTGCTTTGCGGGTTTGTCTCTCCCTTGCTTTCTTGACACTGTCTCCAGAAGAAACCTGAGCTGGCTTCTTGGTAAACATTGATTCAGTCTTTTTTCACCCAATTCTAATATTCCTAGTCCAACTTTAGAATCTGTATTTAGAAAACTGAATGGATTTCTCTTCAGCTGTGACATCTAGTTACCTAACAGTATCCACCAATCTGGATTTCTTTGCTTTTGAAAAGCCCTGTGTATTTCAGTTGAACACAGTAACAGAATCTGTGTCAATTTAGAAACTGAGTGGAGTAAAAACAGTGTGAAAAGGGACATGAACAGAGCTGAACATTCCTGGGACTGTAACGTGTCTGCTTAGCTTCATGGCCAGGTGGTAACACAAAGTGATTGTATGGTCGTGTTTCTTAGACCTTAAAATGACAGTGGTTGGGGAGGGTTCTTGTGAAGCCTACATGTTGGTTTCCTACAGAGTAAAATGTTTCTGTACTTGTCCGTATTAAGGCAATAAGAACAAGTTTGTTTTTTACCGAATTCCACTGCTGTGATGCAGCGTAGAGAGGAGCATCATTGTGAAAGTGTATTTAAAGTTAATATGTGCTTCAATCATTTTTCCACTTATTCTGCTAGAAATAGGTGTTTCCAGGGTTAATTTGCTGTGGTGAGTAGTAACACCAAAAACTTAGGACTCTTCATTGGAGTGTATGCAGATATTATGCACTGCTACTTTTTTATCTTTTTTTTTTTTTTATGATTGATTCTTTCAGGATGCTCACCCTTACATAGAATATGAGCCTGCACTTTTTAGTTTATTATCTTTTTATATGAAAATCAGCAAACTTGGAAGCCATGGATCCTTATTGTGCTACTGGGATGGACAAGTAGTTCCATTCTTAGAATGGGAAAGGTAGTTATACATGGAAAAAAAGCAGTATTTTCTTTTACTTTAAGTTTCTTCTATTTAGGAACTTTTGCAAAATTCCAGTTTTTCCTTTAGGCTGTGTGTACCTATCCATACGTGTTCTTGTTGGTTTTTGTTGTGTGTGGGTTTGGTTGGTTTTGGTTTTTTTTACATATGTTAGCAGTTTCTTAATTTTTAAATACGTGTGTACGTATTCTATAAGCATGAAATTCAAACTTCTCGTAAGTGTTGTCATAATTGATATTTAGCACAACACAACTGGACAGGATTGTTTCAATTTAAAAATTACTGTCTACTATGAAAATAAGATGTACCATTGTCACAAACCAGGTATGGGCCAGCAAACTCATATTTTGTGATAAAGTTCATCGAAGGGGTGAAGAGGAGATTATCAATCAGTCCTCCAGTTCTGCAAAAAGAAGACAGTGATCATTAGAATTTTAGCTGAACTCTTTAGCAGTGTCACTGAAAACAGGCTGTAGTATAAAATAACCAAGTATGACCATCCTTTTCAGTGTTACTTTTAAAACTCAGTTTATCTTTCAGCAGTTCAGAAGTGTTTAAAAAAAAAAGTGTGTGTGCGAAACCTTCCTAGAGAACAGCAATACCAGTGTGCCCTGTCCTACACACCTAAAGTGTACACTATATGTATTTTAAAGAGAAGTCGTGCAGATTACTGGGTGTTAGTATGTCAAATTTGGAAGAAGTCACTTAAACCTTTTACCTGTTGAAAAAAGCTATTTAAACTGTTCACTGAGTTAGCTAAAATAACACTATATACCTCTTACATATTGTTTTCAATTTTCTTCTTTCATTATGCTGCCTGTAATTGTCGTAAGTTATTTTTTTTCTTACTCTTTGACTTCTTTCTCAAAAGCCAACAAATACAATTCACCGAACTCACGGTGACATCTTTTCTGCAGGTTTCTGTGAATGACCCATATTTATGTGCTTCTTTCATGGGGCTGAAACCTTCCACTACCAGAAACCATCTTGTACGAGCTATATTGGAATCTGTAGCTTTCAGGTACTACTTTGTTAATTACCTTGCTTTTATTTTCCTACAGTTACTTTTATTTTGATCAGCAGTGTTAAATGGATGCATGGACTTCTGCAGTTTGTAAAATATAAAGTGTAGTAATTCATTACTGTTACATTTAAAAGTTTTAGCTGCTTCCCTTTTTTTCTTTTCACACTTTACAAATAAACTCATATGTATTTGTTAGGTCATTTTTATAATTGAAAAACTCTTATATCATTACTTAATTATTGTTTTCTGTATGTTCTAAGAATGTTTTCTGTTTAACATTTGTCCTGACAGTGTTTTGTCAGAAGCTGTAGCCCAGTCCGGCTCTGTTTAAAGTATCCCTGAAGCTGAAATTTTTATGTTAGTTCTGTGGGTAAAGTCTGAATTTTTGGTATGTTATAAAACATGGTAATAGGCATCTTTAAAGATGTGAATGGACAACAACATTTTTTTTCTGCACTGTAAGAGAAACATGACATGCAATAATTCCTGAACTGAAGCACAGGTCTCTTGAAAACAGGCATGTTGAGAAACTAATTTTATTCAAATACGTGACTAGAGAAGGGTAGAGATCCTTTGTGTGTAGATTTTCTCCTATTAAATGAAATGGTTTCAGAACAAATCAAACTTACAGCCTTTGGAGGTTCTCTTTAAAGAACAGCTGGATGAACTCTGATGAACACTGTCAGTCTGCTTTCCTCATTCTAAACCACTTGTTTCATCAACAACTCCATCATATCTGTAGAAACCCATCATCACTTTCAGGTGGGAATAAATGTACCTTCTACAGGGACTTGTTACAGAATGGGCTGGGATTTAGTCCTTTTTTTTTTTTTTAATGCAGTTTTGAAACTTGTAGCTAATGCAGCATTTCTCACACAACTGAGGCCTTTTTTGCCTTGTATTTTATTTTCTGACTATGTAGATACTGGAAACACTTTATGGAATATATAATGCTTAATTCAACTAATTATTTTTTTTTTTGAAGAAACAAGCAGCTTTATGATATCATTGTGAAGGACGTACGCATTCCTCTTCAAAATATTCGGTAAGTTCTATGTAACTTTTAACTTTGATACGTGGGAATTTGAATTAAATAGGTGTGAACTTTATTACGCATTTTATTTTACTGTCACCATCCCTGGAGGGGTTTAAAAGGCATTTAGGTGAGGTTCTTAGGGACATGGGTTAGTGCCAGAGTTAGATTAGGTTATGGTTGGACTCAGTGACCCTGAGGGTCTCTTCAACTGACATGATTTTGTGAAGACGTTAGTTAAAACTGGATCTATTCATGAAGGAAAGAGGAAGAATATTTTTGCAATTCAATTGTGAATACATTGGTTTTGATTCAGTCTTTAAAGAAGCACATGAAATTTAGTAAGGTAACTGTGATCCCTAGTATACACTTTTCACAAGTGTTGGAAAAATTTAGCTGAATTGTTTCTCATGCTGAGAAAGCTCTCCAACATTTCTCCTGGCAGCCAGGGGTCACCATGATACCATGGTCAAGAACAGAGAGGAGAGTCTTCCTGTCCCTCTTCCAGCTTTTTTCCTGATGCCCATGCAAAGGATTTAGACTGGTGGGCACGTTGAGAAATCAGACTTTTGAGAAGTGGAAAAAAAATGATAGTACAAAGTGGGGGGAGGTAAAAGTTTCTGCCTTACATCATGTACTGGAACAGAATAGGCAAAGATGAGGAACATCCAGGCTTGGGGTTTTAATTACGAGGAAAATTTGAGAAGTATTGGAATCTTTGATTCCTTAGGAAGCTTTTTTACATAGAAAATTGCATCAAAAATTTGAGAAGTCATATTAAGACTGCGAACTGAAAAATGGGAAGTATGGAGGTGCTGCTTAGGGAACATGAGAATTCTGAACCCATTTACCTTGTAATGTAAACTTTAAATTGTATGATCATGTTCTGTTTTACTCATTAATATGAAATTGCTGTTTGATATACTGACTGTGATAGTTAAATATGATCAGTAGCAATTCAGCTTCTGGATTAAGCATTAGGAGATACTGAGATACACTTAAAGGGTTTTCCAGTAGGGTTGTTAACTGCTCTCCCGTGCTTTTGTCCACACATCTTTAGTATCTGTCCGTTACCTTTGATTTTTTTAATCGTTTTTATCCCAGAAATATGTTCATTCTCTTTTTATCTCTTTTCCTGTATCTTTCCTTTCTTCTCAGTCTCTGGCTCCTACAAAGTTGTTTTCATTAGCCCTCTACATTCCTGTTCCTTTTCTTTGCTTGTCTCAACACCATCAAGGAAGGAACCCTCAGTTTTAGTCCTCGTGTCCTGTGTTGTAGGTTGTCTTATTTTTACAGACAAAGGAAAATGCATGTCACTGGCATTAAGGAAGTGAGCTTGCCAGTTAAAGGTTTTTATGCCATAGCGTACAGGTGGTAACCCTTCTTAACTGTATGTACAAAGAAGCAAAACCACGTACCATCACTGATCGGGCAGTGTCTCCTGATTTTACTTTCAAAAACAGCCAAAACATTTATGCAAAAGTTTTCTGAGGCATCACGTCACAGAGAAGATTTCAGCTGGCATAAATGAAGATTTTTAAGCAACTGTTAAGTTTTATTACCCAACACTTTCTATACTAAGAATAAACAGTAGATGTCTTTACAGCACCACAGTTGATAGAACAACAGCTCTGTACCTGGCTGCTGTTGGAGTCCAACAGCATAACCAACCAGTCAGTGACAATTCAAAGATTGCTTTCTGTTATAGTTGGTTTTTGTTTGCAAGAGTGATTATTTTGCACCACTAGTAATCAAATGATTAAAGATCAGCATTGATAAGTTCTAGTTTTATCCATTACAAGGGTCTTCATGATGTAATTAGGAAAATAGATGCCTCGTTCTCATATTCCTCATAAAAAGAAGCAACTGTGAAGTATTTTAACGAACTACTACAAAGATTTGGTAGTAATGAAAGAAGTATTTTCTAGGTCTGAGAACACTTGAAATGGTTTGTTTAATGTAATGAGTTTGACTCTTGTCATGTGGTGATACCCATGTAAAGGTTCTGTTCTGAACCCCAACATTTCAACCAGGTTGATGTAGTTTTAGAAGACAGAGCTTTCATATATTTTGATAATGTGTCTGGCCTGTGTCTGTCTACTGTTCTGCCCCCAGTTTATAGGCACCTTGTGCAGGCCTCTAAATTTGCCCATGAAATGGAAATGCATTTGTGCATGAGTGACAGGAAGATTTACGCATGGGTATGAAACGCCAGAAGTTGTTTTCTGAAATGTTGTCAATAAGCATTTGAACTAAACACTTTTTTTTTTTTTTACTTTTTCTTCCCTTCTCACTATAGAGCTGATGGAGGTGTCAGTAATAATAGTTTTGTCATGCAGATGACTTCAGATTTAATTAATAAGAAAATAGAAAAACCTGCAAATGCAGACATGTCTAGTCTTGGTGCAGCTTTTCTAGCAGGCCTTGCTTCAGGTATGTATACCTTCAAAGGGGTTTTGTTTTCCCCTTCATAATGCACATTTGTGAATAAAGGAAAAAAATCAGAAAAAAAGTTCATAACTTCAAATAATTGTAAAACCTCCCCAAACTTTAGCCATTGTTGTGGGAATCCAGGGTAAGCAGTGTTTATGTTTCTCTGTGTAGTTCTTTGTACCCATGTACTTGTATTTGATGTACTAAAGAAACAGATGATAGTCATACATAAACCAAATGAAGGACCGTATTTGTATTTCTAACACAATGTCCCAATTCACTGAGCAGTCGCATGCTTGGTTGGTTTTACATAAATGAATAGTGACAATGAGTTTAATGTGAAAAGTATCTGCATATGTGTTTGTAAGATTAATTTACATTTAGAAGGATATACTGCTGGAGAAGAAAGAGGTGACCCTCCCTTTTTCTTGACCTGGACACTGCATCCCCTCCCATGTTTGCAGTGTCTGGAATGGTGCCCGGTGGGGGTGGATCACGTAACAAACTGCTGTGCTAACGTGCAGCCCTGTCACTCATACTGAAGCTGTGCCCTCTCATCTGTGAACCGAGTCTTTATTCTTTGGGGTTTTCACAATGGAAGTAAAAAATAAACTATTAACAGGGAAAAAATGCAGCTCTATTCACAAGGAATTGTATATAGTTAACCAGACTTAAAACTACAAACTGGCAATGGTTTTGCTGAATGGAAGTGTGTTTTGTAGGTGGATATTAAATTCATTCAGTCGTTTTGATACATAAATATCTGTATGATAAAAACTATATACTGAGGTAAGACTTACTCAGCAATTAGAACTATAAGAAAGCTGCAGCCCTTGATAGACAAGAATGATTCAATAGCATAAATTAATCTCAGTACATAACACCAGCATTTTTTCTGCCATTTATGCAGTTGTTAAGACACTAGAAAGCAACTAGTGCTAAGTTTTTGTTTCTGTGGCGCTTCTTTGTTGGGAGGGACCTGCAGCCGAAAGATCAGTGTGGACGAAACCTAAGGGGATGTGAGTGTAGCAGAGCTGTTCCTTGGAAACGGTCCCAGTTCAGCAGATGTGCTCTTGTCAGGATTCCAAACAAGTGGATGCTAGTGGAAAAGAGTTTCACATGTTAAAAGTATGCTTCCCTCTGAGAAAGTTGTTGACTGAGTAAAGAAGAGCTGTCATGAGTTCTTACTGTGTTTCTGCTTTGGATCCCTTGGAAATAAATTAGAACAACTCAAAAATAACATACTTGCAGTTGAGATTGAGAATGAACTTTCTGGTTTTAGGATTTTGGTCTGACAAAGAACAACTAAAGAAGCTAAGGCGGATAGAAGCTGTTTTTGAGCCCCAGAAGGACTCTGAGGAATACAAACCTGCTATGGATACCTGGCTACAAGCAATGAAGCGCTCCCTCCGCTGGTAGAAGTTGGCATTTTAATTATAGAAGAATTATTTTTTTAATTCATATTTATAATCTTGACCTTAACAGGGCCGTAAAAGCCATAACTAAAATTTGTGATGGTGTATATATAAAGTTATACGGTACTTCAGTTACCCCCCTGCTGCCAGACTACTTACCACACCACAGCGAACCTTCATACCGTCCCTGTGACAGCTGTACTCCAGCTGCAGCGTTTGTGTCCCTTCAGTGACCTCCTTTGGGTGGCCCAGCTCCTTGAATCCTACCATGTACTAGAGATGGGGACTGTTTTCTGCTGAGGAACTAGTGTTCCTTCTGATCTTTAAAATTTTTATATGTTAATCATTAAGGAAGAGTAAAAGGCACATATACCTCCCTAGGCATTTCTAAGAAAAATAAAATGATTGTTGGGAAGGGGGTTGTGATGAACTTGATTGTCTACAAAGATATTTTGTTATTAGTAGCCTGTTACCACCTTTTGGTTGACTTTGTAAGGAAGCATTTGACCCAGCTCTGTGATCATGTGTTTGTGCACTAAATTAAGATGAAATACAAAAGCAAGCAGGCTTTCAGTACTCCATTAAAAAAAAAAAAAAAAAAATCCAGGATTTTGGTAGCTGATGGTTCCTATCTAGTTTGTAGCTCAATTTTTTTTAATTTTATAAAGATCAAAAAGCTATATTACCTGACATGCCTAATACAAAGACATTAAAAGTAGTTACAAGTATTCTTACTTGTAAAAATCTGTAACATTAGTATTTTCAAGCCCATTGTTAAGTCCTATTATTATTTGCTAAAAGGGTGTCAAAAGTCTATTTTTGAAGCTATGAATTACTTTTATATTTTTAAACAAATTATAATTAAATAAATATCTAGTTAATCTTATGTATTTGTTTATCACTAAACTTAAATTATAATTTTCTCAGGAGTGTGTGTAAGTCAGTTTCAAAAATGTCAAATTAACGTTTTCATTTCAGAATAGTATCAAATTCAAGCTGTGGGTGATTGTGGTCCCCAGATACTGGAGACAAGAAACGTTTATAGATATAACGTTATTGAGGAGGGCCAAAGAACTAAAATTCACTTTTTCTCATGCTGAAACACAGAAGGCCAAATCATACAACATACCCTCAATTTCTTTTGCAGTTATCTACCATGAGTTGGAACATCTATTCTAGCTGTGTTCTTCTTCAGTCTAGACCTCATTTGCCTGTCTCACTTAGCTTTATGTACTGTTTTTCTTATTCTTCTGCCACTTTCTGTCCCTCAAGCTGTGCTATATCTTGGCACATTTTTTTTTTTTTCCTCTGGGTATTTTTCAAGTTGCAGAGACCATTTTCTCCTAAACCTACTTTAATGGGAAACAGGTTCATTTGCTGATTTCTAGTAATATGGCAGACTGTATGACCTATGTTGTTGATAGCTCTATAGATACTTTTGGTTTTTCTTTTTGGACCATAAAACATGGCTTTCCAGGTGCCAAGACTAATATAAAATCCATTGATGAGGTTCTCTCCACTCCTCCAGCTGTAAGGTAAGAACCTGCAGTTACAGGATACGTGCAACAGTTGCTTTGCTTCAACCCCTGTGTTCAGCTTGTGACTTTCTCTGTCATCTCAACCTCACTGCTAAAGAAGGTTCTATAACACTGGGCCAAACAGAAAGGCTTTGAGTCTGGCACTTTGAGCAGAAGTTTGTGGCCTCAGTCACTGACATTCTACACTTTGTTCTCACTGAAGTTCACTTGGAAGTCTGCCTAGGGATAATGTCTACTGCTACCCTCTTGACGAAGGCTCCTTGACTTCTGTTCACCTAATTTTATGGTTTTGCTGGGTTTTATTAGGATTCCTGTGATGCTTCCAGATGAAGCTCTAAAGGGAGCTGGATCTTGATTCTTTTCAAATCACTTTGCTGAAGGTAACTCAGCCACATGCTTTATACTGCACCTTTATATACTGGTGATTTTCATCCTGGCCATAGCACAGCTAGAAGGATAGAAGATAACCAAGACATTATGTAGTCCTCTTGCTCCAGGTAGTATCCCAGAGGACCTATTCTGGAGAACTGATTACCACTGTCACCATTTAATTTGAAATGGGAAATTCAACCTGTTCTCCTTCCACTAGCCAAGAGAAATTTCACTGCAAATTAAGGATGCCAAAAGGCCTCACTATATTCACCACCTGAGCCTTTCAAATTATCTGCCAAGTTGTTTGTTCTATTGTGGTGAGGTTCAAAGTAGTGAGTTTCTCAAACAAACCAGGTATCTTTAAGTCTACCAAGATAGAGCAGCCTGTGGAGGTCAGAGCATTTGCCACAGCTTGTGATGTGTAGTTGCCCAAAGACTGAACAGACTAATAGACATCTTGAAGAAATTTGGTTGCTGATCAATAAGCCTCTTTTGCTTATCTGTTATGAGAAATATTTATTGTGTCTTCCCAGGAGATGTTTAATGCACTGATATCTTAAAGTGGTACCTGTTAATTCATAACGAATTTGAAATGAAGAGTGGAGGCCTCAGGAGTGGTTTTTATCAATTTGAAAAATATATGCAATTTTACATTTGCTATCCACTGAGTAAGTAAAGGTAAAAATACTTTACTTTTTATAGTAAAGGTAAAAATATAAAAATTGTAAATGTTAACTAGTTTGTATCTTTATAAGAGATACACCATGTTGAGAGTGTGAATGTTTTACTTAGAATTGGGTAGTGATGCACCTCATCAGGCATGTGAAGGTTGGAAATTCAGTTGAGAGAAATGTTAATGATCTCTGGGCATCCTGCCTCCCCAGATACACAGGGTGCCAACAGTAATTTCATCCCACTTTGGCAATTCTATCATTCGGAACAACATATAGTCCTATATATATGTAGGGACTACACAGCATGAAAAATCCCTCTATTGACAGAGGAATCTCACTACTACTGGATTAATTACTGCATGCAAGAGAAAGGGCAGATGAAGTAGTCTTCAGATAGTTGAAAATACTGAGCAGACAACCTATGTGTGTTCTTACATAAGTAAAAAAATAATCAAGTCAGCTATGTTTTAAATCTTGCTTTAATGAACTTTACCAATATTTTGGGGTACTCTTTTCTTTTAAGCAGTGTTTTCGTCTCTCCTGTAACAGCTAATTTTATGAAAATTAATTCAGTTACTCTCATCTGTTTTTGACAAGAGCATTTGTACTTGCTTCCCTGTCAGAAGGTGAAAAAGGAAAATACTGAGTTGCAGTTTCAGCCAGCTAGCTGCTTTTTCTGTCATCTCTGCAGCAAGATCCTTCAACTTCCCCCATTTCCAGGCTCAGGGCACAGCACAGAGCCTCACCAGTTGAACAGCAGCATGGTGGAAAAAGGTATCAACCATTTCTTGCCAGTCAGTGTGGCATGGAATAGCGGGGGTTTTGTGCTTACTGGTCCAAGCCAAAAAGTAGGGACAAGGTTGTGATCACCTCTTCAAACAAACAGGTATGTCAGTACTGCAGGTTGAATCAGGGAATGTGGTAGTGCTCTAATCCAGAAGTTGGACAGCATTTTAGTTCAAGGTTTTACAGGGAGTAGGGGCAAGTTCAGCACTAGAAAAGACGTGGGGGGGCTGGTTTTGGTTGGTGCTTATGTAGATTAGCACAGCTACAGTTGCCTGCTAGCAGGAAAGCAATGCAACTAGCAAAGGTTTAGAAGTAACATGTGAACAGGTAAGGTGAGGGATCTGAAAGGGATCTGACCAGCCAGATGGAGCAAGACCTTGTTCTAAGGCTGGGATACCACTGACTGTTCCAGAGGGAGACATGAGAACTTCCTGCAGTGCAAGTTTTACTATAAGTAGCCGCTAAACTCATGCTTTAGCATGTCTAATAAAACAATTCAAGATGTTCTTCACTGTGGCCTGCATTCTGGGATAAGTTTGGGATTTACATAAGTTCTGAAAGACTAGGTATTAGTTTACAGTGTTGCAGAAGTAGCATACTTACCCTCATGGAAACTGATCATTGTTTCAGCAGCTGACTGGTATATATCTATAGTCATCTCATTCTGCAGTTTGCTGTTGAAAGCAAATGGAAACTACAACAGTGACCTTTCTCTGTTTCTCTCTTTAATGGCTAAAACGCCTGTTTTCCATGTTCATAATCCGTTACTATATCTGACTTCAGTTCATCAGTGTTTCTTGGACAAGAGTAAATAAATGAATGAACTAAAAAAGATATTTGAAGCCTAAGTGCCTTTATTTAGGCTGGGTTTGAGTTCAAGTATTTGTTTTGCTCAGTGCGAGCTAAAGTACTGAATAGTGCAATAAACCAGCCACCCTGGTTTGCTTCTGGTTTGCTTCCTTTTCTAAGGCGGCACATGCCTCCGCTGCCTCTGTCAGAGCACGCTTCAGTTGCCTGTTGTGATTGTACCTGTTGAGGGGGCTCTCCAGGAGAATACATAATAGTTTGCTTTATTTAAAATGCTGTCACGAAAGTACGTTACATAACACTGCAAATATTGGTAAAGGTCTTGTTGCATGTGATGAAGGTATTTTTTGGATGAAGAGAAACTAAAACCACAAAGTCAGCAAATTCCTGGGCACATGGTAATTTTCTGTTGTGAGCTATCCCACTGAAGTAAACATACAGTTCTTGCTCACTAATTTTTGCCTTAGTCCTTTGTTTAATAACTATTTTAGAGGTTCAACGTCTGTTTTTGATGTTTCTTTCCTTTTTTAGTAAAGGAGATAGGATGCCTTTCTAGAGCAGGGGTGTCAAACTCATTTTCACCGGGGGCCACATCAGCCTCGCAGTTGCCTTCAAAGGGCCAAATGTAATTTTAGGACCCTATAAATGTAATAGTTACATGGGTTTTAGTAGTTTTAACATGTTTGGTCTACTCTATGTATGGTCTAGAGGTTTCTAAAACGTGTTTCTGCATCCACATAAACCTTGTTTTGCTCAGCTTGCTCAGTGGCATTAAAGTGACTTTGTGCTTTAGAAAACTGAAAAACGGGTTACTGCATGCCTTGGATACGTGCTTGTGTACCAGAGGAAGACTAACAAACGTTGCACTGTTGCTTGCATGGAATTATTGCCGATTTTTTTCATTTCTTTTTTCACTCCCAGGAGTGTTTTCTATTCATATTGTCTCTATAAGAATATTTAATCCTGCTTTGTTTAAATCAGTTTTTAAAAGAGGAAATGCTGAAAGCAAATACTTCTTAACTTTAGTACCTCCAGGTCGGGCTCGGTTTCTCGGGGCTGTATCCAGCACCCCCTCCTGCGAGCAGCGGCGGCCCCGCGGTGCCTCCCCGCGGGGCAGCGATGGGGGAAGCAGCGCGGCACCTGCTCGCCGCTACCCCCGTCTCTTTGTTTGCCAAGAGCTCCTTTGTTTCCCGGAAGGCCGGTGCGGAGCTGCTGCAGGGCCCGCTGAACACGGCAGGTCCCAGGTTTGCCGAGCAGGGGCCGGTAGCCCAGGCCCCGCTGCTGCCATGGGCTGGTTCCCGCAGCCGGTTCCCCGCGCCCCGGGAGAGATGTTGGCACCTGAGGCGGCCGAACCTGCGGCGGGGCTGAACTTTGCATCCTCAGGACACAGCTGCGCCAGCTCCTCTCAGATAAGCGGGACAGCCCGGCGAGGCCCGTGTCCGCAGACACCGCGGCGCCGCTCCGTGTATATAAACACCAATACAGGTACCTCACACCGACCGGCGCCGCCCCGCCTCAGCCCGCCCGTGAGGGCAGGTACGGTCAGCTGGAGCTGTCACCGGGCGCGAACCCCTCCCCGCTCCATGCCCGCAACGGGCAGCCGCCGTGGCCCTTCGGCGCGCCCCCCCCGCCCCATCCCCCGCCCCATTCCCCGCCGGGCTGCACCGGAGCGCGACGCCCGGGGCCCGTGCGGGGAAGCGACGGCCTCTCGTCTGGGCCAGCCACGCCCTTCCGCCCCGCCCACCCCGCCGTCGCCCCGTGGATTCGCGGGCGGCATGTGTACACACACGCGATCCAGCCAATAGCGCGGGGAGGGCGCCTGACCTCACGCGACGCGGCGGCCAATGGGCGCACCTGGCTGCCAGACGCCGCCAAGCTTGTGCGGGGGAGAGGGACTCGGTCAGAGCACGGCGCGGCGGCGGCGTGAGGCGGCGAGCGGGGCCGGGGCCGGGCCCGGGGGGTGGCGGCGGCTGCCGAGCTGGAGCCGGGGCTCGCGGACTGGCCCTGGTGGGCTCCCGTCTCCGGGGCCTCCTCGCGAGCGGCGGGTGCGCGGCGCCGGCCCGGCCGAGAGGCGTCGTCGGCGCGCGGGGCCGGGCGGAGCGGCTGGCTCCCTGCCGCGCGCCTGCCGAGGGACCGTCGCCGTCTCGTCGCCTCAGCGCCGCTCTCTAGGCCCGGCCTGCGCTGCCGCGCTCCCTCGCCCTCTTCTCTCGCCGCTGCCGGGCTTGCAGGTGAGCGGGGACCCGGGGGGCGGAGCGGGCGGGCGCCGTGGGACCGTGAGGAAGGGGCAGCGCGTTTCTTCCCGGCGAGCTGGGGCGCCGCTTTCCCCGCCCCGCACCCAGCGGCGTTTAACGGGCGCCGTGTGGCGACTCGGGTCTGTCGCCGGCCCCCGCCCTCGCCGTGCCGCGCGCGGGGCGGGCGGGGGATGCGGCGGCGGCTGCGGGCGCCTCCCGCGCCCCGGGAGGGAGCCGAGCCGCTGCCTGACACCTGCGGCGGCCGCGGGGCGGCGGCGTGCCCGGCTGGCGGTGACAGCCGCCCTGCGCGCCGCCGGTCACCCGCTCCTCCATTGTGGGGAGCGCGCCGGGCCTGAGCCGGCGCCGCCGCGGGTGTGCGAGGGGGCGGCCCCGGCTGCTGCCGCGGGGGCGCTGGGGCGGGAGGTAAAGTTCAGGAAGGGGCCGGGAGGCTCGCGGCCGCGCAGAGTGTGGCTGGGACTTGATAGCGTGGGGGTTGTGACTCACGGCTTCGCCGGGGGAGGGTTCGTCCGACAGCAATAACAACAAAACTTAATGGAATGCCTCTTCCTGCACCCGCCGAGTTACAGGCCTTACCTGGCTTCCAGCCGTAAAAGGATTCAACGGCAGAGGTGAATCCAAATATAAACACTGTCTTTCGAATTGAGACTACAAACAGTAGGAGGAAAATACGGAATAAGGAAACATCCCTGAAAGGTGGAAGAAAACCGCATCTGAAAGCGTGCTCCCTCGTCGAGTAAAGGCGGGATGCTGAGCCATATGTCAGAGCTTGTGCTGTTTTCCTCTCTGGAAAGGAATTTGGTTTTCATTTTCTCTCTAAATTTTTGAATTGACAGATAAAGTTAATAGTTTAAATTGATATACTGTGTAAAATTAAAAAAAAATTACTTGCTCAGTATTCATCATTTGGAAATCACTTATTTTCATTAGTACTTCTAACAGCTGATAGACTTTTTTTCAGCTACTATCACTGCTGTAGCTTAATTTTACTGACAAAACAGAACAAAACATTGGAGCTTGTGTGATGTTGGAACTAATTGCAACTTGGTATAATCTTTGATTAAAAATAATTTTATGCTAGTACAAAATTATGTTATTAAAAGAGAAATGAATACTTTTTTCTCTATGTCTTTACCCATCCCGAATAAATTTTAGTTCATTTGAATATATTATATCCTGTCTTATATACAAAGTGTATAATTTGTATACATGGGGAAAGACTCATGACAGATGACTGGTGTTATAGAACAAATGCAGAACTGTATTTCACAGCCCATATTTGTGCCAGTGCTATGTGTACTCAAAGATGTTTTGTACATAGTGAAGTACTGAATTTCAGGAACTTCTGTTCAAAATAGCATATTGGGTGCTAGCTACAGCACTTTGAAGAAACATGGAAGAGTAAGGAGAAGTTTGTGTTCTAGAAAAGACTTGGCAGGAGAGGTGGTCATAAGAGGAAATAAAGGACAGATTTTTCTCCTTTGAAAACTTTCTTGTTGTGAAGTGGGCCTAGTGCGTCTAGAAGAGAAAGGAGTTAAATGATTTAGTTCTATACTAAGGAAAGAACTGAAAATTATTAAATATTAGCAATATTGTCTCATGGGAGAATTTAAGAGTGATCTTATTTCACTGTCAAATCATTGGGCTTTCTTTTAACCACTTCCTGTTTATACAGAAATCACTGTTATAACACAATGAAAAGAAACAAAACCGTTTGACTTGTACTATATTGATGTAATTAATTTTACAGAAAACATGCACCACTGATAGGAATGCTCTTTATTGCTGCAGAGGGTTCTGACTGGCAACCTCACTGTTCAAAGTGATAAAGTACAGTTTTCAGTACAGCATCTTGACAGCAGCTACCCAGTGTAAAGGTGACAGGCCAGACAATTCAGCTGGGCAAAAGGCACAGTGCTGTTTGCAAGGGATGTCAATACTGCAGCAGGATTCTTGATCTTTGTCTGCTCTTGCATATGTTGGACACTACTGTAGGGGCCAAACATCTTGGTGTGGTAATAGCACACATATTACATCAAAGCTGTTAGTATAAATGCCTGTTGCGGGAGCTGAAAGACTAGGTATATGCTAGGAAATACTGTAAAAAGGTGCAGATGCAGTAGGGAGTGACAGTTTTACAACTTCCTGGTTTGATTCTTCATGTGCTTTTTGTAACATCCAGTAGTAGAATGAAAGTATTTGTCCCCGCTGTTTTTTGCCAGAGGGTGGGGCAGTAGTAAGGGATCTTATAGTTTCATTAATGGAACTTTTTTTCTGCTTTGTTTGATTTTCTTTGTGCAGTGATAGTTTCCAATACAGGTCTTTACAGGCTGTTTAAGTTTACTTTTATACTTTCCAATAGTAATGGCATAAAAATCAATCTAAACAAATCAAACTATATGCATATGATAGTTCAGTTTGCAGTCTACTATGTATTATAATACATGCTAATAATGTGTATCCTAATAAATGCATTAGTGGAATCTGTAACAAAAGCACAACTTTCTAGAATATTATATTTCTACTGAAATACGGAATAGTAATGAAATGAAAAGGTATGATGTTTGGAAATAACTTCTCCTAGATCTGCTATTCACTTAGTACTGTTAAAGAAATTCTTTGCCTTTCAGAACACACTTTCCAAAATCTACAGCATCCTGAAGCCACTTTAGAGAATATTTGTCTTTACTGAAACCTATAAAAATGTTTAGATTTTTGCAGCACTAACTTGGTGAGAGTGATTTATCCAGCTCACATTTAGTACTGGCTGCCACAATAGAGACTGCAACTAAGCTGGAAAAAGGTTAGCATTTGTTTTTGTTGGTATGCTTGGTTGTGAACTGCAGCAATACTGGTGTTGGCACATTTCATATTTTTCTGACTTAGTGACAACGTTTAAAAGAGAGGTAGAAGACAACTTGATATTGTTAACTTCCCAAATTGCTTCAGTGTGGATTGCGGAGGGGGCTCCCTTAGATGTATCTTTGAAGGCACTATCCAGAATTGTCATGGCACTGTGATCTTCCTGGTTTAGAGTCCTCAAGTTATTTTATAGACATAAACAGTCATGTTTTCCACAAAACTTCTAAATATGCTGGTAGTTAACATAGCTTCTAGAAATAATCCATTTTATAAAGGTGATGTTCCTTTTCTTTTGACTGGTTTTACATTATTTCAATGAGTGGGACATGCCCTGATGATCAGGTTTTATACTAACAGTAGTAAGAGGCAGCAGTCATGGTGGTTGAGATTATGCTTCTCCTGTTCTAGATAGCTGATTCTTTCCCAACAGTGAATGGAGTGCCTGTGTCCCAAATGTGATTTTTTTTCTAACTTCTATAGACCATTTGTGAATGTAAGTCTGGTCTTGCAGCTTTTTTTTTTTTTTTTTTTCTGTGGAAGTTAGGGCATGCTCCCCTGTTTGGCAAGTCAGGTTTCTCCTGTTTCATCAGGTTCCTGTTGCTGCCAGGTTTGTCTCAGTTTGGGCGGGAATAGCAAATGATTCAGTTCTGCCTTACAAGCTCTTTAGTTCTTTTGTTCAACAGAGTCCCTTACTAACCCTCTGTCAGGTGACTATGGTCTGTCAGGGTGCATGAAAAGGTTGCTTTGATAGGAACTCATAATCCGTTTCCCCATGGTAGGTGTTAGCAGGTACGTTCTGTGTGAATAAGTCTACCATTTTCATTCACTGCGTTGTTATTGGGGATTTCAGCCCAAGATGTAAGTGGAAAAGATCAAGAAAAATAAGGTAATGTGTTCAGAATGAAATTGGCAGGGTGCTACAGGTAAACACTGTCTTTAAGGCTATGAACTTTTTGTGAAGTTGTATAGTTGAATTTTCAACGTGGTAGCAGCTATTATAAAGATATTTGTGGGAATTAAAAGTCTTAAAGCAAATGTACCAGTATTTGCTCATTAAGGCTTGTGAATGCCAAAGCACTAAAATACTAAAAGTCACCTGTGAACCGTAACAGTCATCCAAGTATTAAACTTTTCCCACATGAGCAATACTTGTAATTATTAGAATAACTGCAATTGACCTGTAATAGAAAGTATAGCAATAACATGACCACTAATTATGAATGAGATTAGGAACTGCAAGTGAAAGTGAGCTTATATCCCCAGAGTGAAATCAAAAACCTTTGCATGCGTGGACTCTCCATTTATTGTAAGGAAAGGGGTAACTTTCACCTTCATTATAAACTTGACCTTGAGAGTGGAGAAATACATTTTTGCTCTCTTAAATGTGCAATCCAGTTGTTGTGAGCTTCAGTTTATTTAAAATTCACCTTGCAATTGCAAATACATTTAAACAATTTTTAGAAATCAATAGCTTCATCCATACAACTGATAAAATTTTAAGCTGTGTATTGATTCTTTATAACAACAGGCCTCTGCTGTCTGTCAAAACCAAATTATTCATCCTCCTTCTTGCCGTAAAAGGAACTGGTAAAGCTGTGATCTGAACACAAAACAGCCCACTTCTTCCTTATGGATTTTTAGAGCGTGCACGCGCCCTGGTGAACTCTTCAAAAGTATGGAGTAGTCTTCATACATACAAACCATATCCAACCTTTTGTCACATTTCAACCCATAAGTAAATTTTCAAAAGATCATACTTTTTTATTTTTTTTCAAAAAACAAGTCATGATGGGGTTCTGTAAATTAGACTAAACTGATCAAACAGCTTGCTAAATCTGAAGGGTTTGTCCTGTGCACAGCCCTAGATGGTCATCTGACCTGTCAGTGGGTTGCAGCATTTGGAGAAGTTTCTTATTCCTCCTTTTAACCCCATTGTTACTATTCTGACAGTATTCGAACTAAACTGGTTCACCAAGGGGGTCAGGTAAAAATGGGAAGGAATGGAAAATAGAAGTAAGGGCAAAGTGGAAGATCTCTCTTAGCAATGATAGCAGAGGTAGGATCTTGTATCAGTGCAACTTGTTTCATGGAATTGTACCCCTTAGGTAATTTTGTGTGTTGTAATCAGTACTTTAGAGCTTGTGTATCACTAGAAACATCCCTTTCTGCCTTTGTACTGAATTATAACTAAAGAAGTATGAAATTTTCTGTAACCTTTATTCTTCAGTGAATACTGTCATCGTCTTCAATCCATACAAGAGTAAATAATGGCTTTAAACTAGAAAAAAGCTTATAGCAAATTGTAAGAAAAATGAGGGAAATAGTTATTAAGTCTCTCTCCATCATCAAGTTCCTTTTCCCTGTATAACTTGGTGATCTTTAATTAAATGCTAACACAAAATTATCTTCAGTTCATTGGATGTTAAGATCCTTTCAGCCGCAGGGTGTAGACAAAAATGTACCTTGGCAGGATGATTAAACTGTTCTGTGTATTTGTCAATGTACTGATACTCTGGAAATCTTAAAAACTGAAAATTAAAACTCATTACAAGACCAGATTAATATCTAGAGCTTTCTCTGATGTATCATACAGTATATGAGCTGGTGGTAGCAAGAAGCTTGTTTGAAGTCTCAGTAGTCAAAAATATGCTCTTTTCAGCTGAGCTTCATTGAAAGAGGAGCTAATGTATAATTGGCAATGCACAAAGACTGTCTTCCCAAAATATTTTCAATTCATTCATATAGATCACTAAATTTTTTTCAAAAGTCAATCCACTGCTAAAATGAAATTTCCTAAGGCAAAAATATGTTTGTGAAAATAGAGTGTGCTCTTTACTCTGAAAGGAAAGTTGTACCTGCTTCTTTCCACTGAAGCAGTAGACTCTTAAATGTTTTGCCCTGTACAGTCGCCAGCTATGGAAAAAACCCTGGGCTAGAAACCCACTTAGAGAACAAAAGATGAGTTTCTAGAATAAATTGTCTACTGAAAGATCTGCAGTTAAATTTCTGTTAATTCCAAATGTACCCGTGCTGATAAAAGTTGTCTAATAAAACTCAAAAAGAAATTTTAGATCATACTTTTTAAAGTGCTGCATGTTATCCACTGTTTTGCTGTCAAGCCCTACGTACCTTATCTTGAATGACAGTAAGCTGGTTTGGGGAATTAAAAGAGCCTTCAAAGGTTCAAGTGCTTGGGAATTATTCCACATGTTTAATGTAGCGTCCTCCTTATTTGAGCAATAAGGGACATGCTTCACCACACTGATTTTTGAATAAGCTGTGAGTGCTGCTCCTATTCTTAGACGTTTAGTTTACCACTAGTACTCGCGTGACACTGGGCTTGTCTAAGAGTGTGTCTGAGAAACTGAGTCCCTTGAGGGAGGAATATATAGTTCCAGGTTGGTGGGATTTGGGTCTTGGCACTGTCAGGACTGGACAAGCAGGAGAACTTGAGGCTCAACAGTGGAGCTAAGCTCATGGAGACTTTGGACACCTGCATCTCAGGGAGAGTTTGATTACAGCTTTGGATTTTCTTCCTGTGTTGTGTGTTCTTGTCACTTGTACATCTACTCAGACCTATTTTCATCCCCAGAGATTCAAGATATTCAGTAGTCTACATCAACAGTGCTCTTACTAGTCATAATGTGTACAACAGTGAGAGTAAATATAGTAAGTAGTGGAAGTAATGGGGACGTAGCATTTGGGATCAAGTCCAAGAGTGTTGAAAGGGAACCAATGCCTTTGTTGCCTCAATATATGCTGCATGAGGCTCTTAAAGGGTCCTTTCCCCTGACGTGCTGTTAGCAAACCACAGTAAATGTTGGTTGTTCCTTATATAGTTTAAGTGATAGAGTTTATACTAATTGAGCTTGCATATAGGCCTTATCTGCTTTTCCAGGATTTTTTAGTGTAAACTTGAGTCATAATTACTGCTGTTGTCAGGAGGTGTCGGTTAATTTTTTCTGATGATACAGTGGCATTTTGCACAATCACAGCAACCTAGGAGAACCTGGTTAATTGTAGATACTTATTTGGTTTTGTTCCTTCTCATTTCTTGTGTGTCAGGTTGTTCCTCCAACCCACAGCCTTTCCAGTTAGGTTCAGGTGGTTATATCTTCCATTTTCATCTTGATTTAAAGCAGTCATGCTCATTTTGGTTTTGTGTCATGTAGCGGTGAAAACTGTACTTTGGATTCATAAGTTGCAGTCTTTTAAGTCATGGAAAAAAAGTAAATGATGAAGCTTTTAAAATTTTGTTTGAAACTCCCACTATCATTTAGCAGTCAAGTCACTTAGATTTTCTTCTTTGGTTTCTCTAATCACCTTGTCTATTATCTACTAGGGCTTTCATGAAGGCATACAGTTGTTCACAGTAAAAACTGGAAAAAAAATTGTAGTACCTGCAAGACCTCATCATGTACATCATGGTGAGAGTTCCTTTCAAATGTTTCCTAAGAGCTACTTTCTAATATTATTTTAAAAATAAAAATTACTGTTTGGTAGCTGAAGATGGTGACTTATTTCCCACTCTGTGTGTCAGACTCATTGGTTGGCTTTTGGAGTTCTTCAGTAAGTGACAAGCTGGATGTTATATGGGCATGGGTATTTCTGTCTTATGCAGTTTGTAGGCGAAGTTTATTTCTTGTATACATAAATAACTGATAAAACTGGGAGTAAGTCATCTGGAGAGGGCTCAGGAAAAAAGTTGACAAATCAATGGAATCTTCTTATAGAGGTGCAAAATCTGTAATTTAAATTTCAGATATTTGATAACAAAGTTGTATTTCTGTTTCTTGGGGTACCAATAAATTAATCTGACTAGTACATTAGTACATACAGATATTTTCACTAAAATTGGTCCTTTTAATCTCAATTGCTTCAAAAAGGAGTTGGATATTTAAATGTTTTTTAGGAACAAGATGGGGAAACACTTCTTGGGAGCAGGTGGATTTCTGATAAGTACTTTGTAATTTTGAAATTTTACTGGTCTGAAAACTGAGACACAGTGAAGCAACATAATGTGTAACAGGTGGTCTAATACGTGTAGATGCTGTACGTAAATTAGTGGCTTAAAACCGAGCTTGTACTGATTAATAAGGAATCTTTTTGTCACTGCTGTCTTCTGAAATCAGCCTTGTAGTGCCATAGCTGTAAAGTTAGTATTATGGAGAGGTGTCTGAAGAATATAAACTAGTTTCTGGTGGAAAGGCTGGTGTTACACGGGTTTCTTTTTCTTGAAATCGATGACACTTCATTTCCTCTTATCTGACCCACTTACTTGGAATAATTTTCACTTTGCACAACTCCTGATCAAGTAAATGAAAAAACACTCCTTGGTGATGATAAAAATCATTCTAGTATACTAAATTATGTCTACATTTTTTTCTATGTTCCTTGAAGACTTTTCATCATAACAGTTTAGGTGAATGTCCAATAGTGGTCTTAATTTGTAGATGTTTAATACCGATGTAATACCTGCCTTAATGACACTTTCTGTTGTGAAGTGGAAGTGGGAGAATCTTTGTGTGGTGCTGGTCTGCATGAAGGTTTGATATGTGAAGTACGATAAGAATTTGAGAAAGCTAAAGAAAACCAGGATAGGTTTGGTAAAGCTTAATTTTCAGGGACAGAAAATAGACTGTTATGGTACGGGGCTTTATTCTTTTTTACTATTAGGTTTTAGCCAATATATGTATCTTAAAGGGATAATTTAAAAATAATACTTTGGACCATAGAAAATAAACCTATGAAGGCATATGATCTTTTTCTGCAGATAACTGTTTTCTGTTTTGCATTGTTTCTTGTACTGGGATTCAGCTTCAGTATCGCTGAAAGATCAGAATATATCTGTCTTTTAACCTGTAATGAGAACAGGTAAGGATAAACACTCCTGTACTGTTTTGTTGTACCTAGAGCTTGATTATCTGGGCTTTTGTAAATTTAATGCCTAAACTGGCTTTTTAATGTCATTGGCATAAGTGATTAACAACATATGTTCGAGAAGAAACTACAGCTCAAAGTTTACAAAGTCAGATGGTTCAGTTGGCTCACTGTACTGTACAGTATTTGACCAAAAGGCAAAATTGTGGGAGTGCATTATAAACCAAGGCTTAGGTTATGAAGAGACAACCTTAGTTCTGATAAAGCAATCTTTGCATCTTGTGCTTCGGGCTCTAAACCTGTCTTTATGCAGCTTCATTTCAGCAGAAACCAGCTAAAGAACAAAAAGGTTGAGGTTTATGTTTCTCTATCTGTGTGGTGCAAGCTGTCAAACAGCAATTAGGAATGAAGAGAATCTCTATTTTGAGGCCATCTGTGTAGGTTCTTTTGTCTGAACCTGACAAGAGGTCATGGCAGATGGTGGGGTCACAAAGTCTGGCTTCTTGAGCTTGACAAAATGTGTTCATAAAGCTGGAAGAATACCAACTGTTCGGACTGGCTGAAGAGCATTGTAGCAAAGGACTGTGATAGTTTATGGACAATAGCTTCTGGACCACTAAACTTGACAGCAAAGCACTTAGTCAAAGATGAAACTAGTTTGCTTATCTGTAAACGGGTTAAAACTGCTTAGCAAATGTGTTCTTAACTGTGTTGTATTTGAGTAAAATACTTGTAAAACCTCTTAAAGCAAGAGAGGGAGGTCAAACTGCACCGTGAATTTTGTCTAGAGCTCCAGAGGATGTATTTGGACAGTTTGTGTGGAAGGAGGAGGAAGCTAGAAAAATAAAAGCCACATAGATCATAATTTTCAGACCCAATGCAAGTTTCGGTATTTGCTCTGAGTAATGACCACTGTAGCTTTATGGCTTTTCTGTGGCTCTTCTTCAGGTTTCAGGATTGCTACACAGATCCAGTAGCCCCTTTCCCCCAGCGTGTAAATAGATATCTCTTTGTAGTATCTTCTCTGAAGGCAGAGAAAAATGCTTCTTATTTTCTTGGATGTTTTGAAACTAAAACTTACAAGTTTTTATGGGAGAAAGTCTTAGCAAGCAGAATTGTGTAGTGTCCTCCACATGCTGGAGTAGCTGCTTAATTATGAATGCAATAAATTGAGGGACAAAGGAAGATAAATACAGCTCATTCAACAGGAAATGAAGAACACCTCTAAGTTGAATAAAATGTTTTTCCACTAACTCTGATAAGAGTGTAATTAATACATCTCAATAACCAAGAAATCTATTGAAACATCCTAGAATTGAAAATTCTTCTGGATTGTGCACTACTGTAGTGATGGTAGAGTTCCCCATTAGCTACACACACTACTGAAACAATTTTTGGCACTTTCCTAGAAGGGAGGTGAAGACACTGGCCATTCTCAAACTTTGTGTAGGTTAAAATACAGTGGAAAAGGCATTAATTGCACCCTACTTTTGTAGTTGGTGAGTTCTGCTGTAAATGTTTGTGACTCATATATGTTAACTAATTCACACATCTTCCGAAAGATTTTGCTGAATTGATTCCACACTTGAAAGTGTGAGCAGCTCTCCCTCTCTTATATATCCAAGTGCAATTTAGATGTCTTCTCTAGTCCATTTATTAACAGCAAGTAGTACTTGTAAAGTACTTTTGAACTACTTAAATGCTTTGTCAAGCTAATTCTGTCTTTAAAGTTGTTTGTGTTGCGTGCATTGATTTGTAAGTTGTTTTCTTCTGTTTTCGGTCTTCTGGAAGCTTTGATTTTAAAAAGAAGTCACTTTATATTTTTCAGTATATACCAAGGTGTTTGTCTTTTCCTGGAATTCTAATATAATAATTCTAATTACATGGCAATAATAAAAAGCCTGTAAATATTAAAAATATGAGTTTGAGCTGCAATTTTTTTCCTGGGTACATTTCATAGTTTATACACAGCAAACATTAATCCAGGAAAAATCATTGCATCACTGCATTTCCTACTTTTTATCAAGATCTTTGGATGTCTGCAGAGATGGAATTAGCAGCTTTCTCTGTTGTTGGAGGCTGAAGACATGATGTAGAGAATTAATTCACTTTGAGATTTTAGAGTTAATCTGCATTAGATGCAAATAATTGCATGGTTTTAATTACAAGACTTTAGTAATGTAAGTTTATAGAATCATAGAATAGATTGGCTTGGAAGAGACCTTCAAAGATCATCTTGTCCAACCCCCCTGCAATGAACAGGGACATCTTCAACTAGATCTTAGAAAGTTTGGCCGTATGTAAAGGTTATATAAAATTACATCTCTGCCTATTCCAAGAATATACATTTCTAGTATCTGCACAGAACCTGACTCTTGTGGTGATTGATTTTATCAAAAAGTAGGAAAAAAAAATCTGTCCTCTGGAAATGCAGGGTTTCAGATAGAGAGGTAACTGAAAATATATTTTAACTACAATCTTTTATTAACTTTCTTACAGGATGTTCATTTTAAAGATTCTGTGAAGATGAAAAGTGATATCTTATGGTTTTACGGAATTTGAAGCAACATTGTCTGACATGACGGCAAAAAATGTAAGTATAATTCTACAACATGTACTACTTTTTATATTGGCATGCTATCAGTCACCTCTGTCTTTCAGAATTTGAAGGTCTTTGTGTTTGATTTCTTATATTTGTCCATACAAGAAATCAAACACAAGGACCTTCATATTCAAAAATCTTGTCCGTTTTTTGTATACCACAAATGCATATCCCATCCTCTTCTGCAGTATTTTGGTAAATTTAAACTGATTAGAAACTCTTTAAGGATGTGGAGTTTACTCAGCTGTAGGTCAGGTTTATAACTGGGGCAATGCTTTATGCTGTTTCCTTCCTGATCCTTGTGGATCCCTTCAAACTGGAGATATTCTGTGATTCCTCTAACATTGCTCGAGACTTATCAAGTAGCTTCTCATTTTGTTGAAGCATCTCACCTTCACACCAGAGTAAAATCCTACTGAGTTTGAGTCAAGAAAGAACAGAAAGGCAGCATATTTCTTTACTAATGTTGGTACACTTCTTGGTTTCTAGAAGACTGAGCACCTTCCTGTTTGTTCATCTCCTGCATTAACAAGCCTGTAGTGTGGTGTCTAGAGGATCTATATTTGACTCCCCTATTCTGAGTTCTGAGAAAGCTTATGAAATGTCTAACATCCTGACCTTAATTTTCTTCCTAATTAGCTGTGCTTCCTGAGGTACACAATTTGTAGAGACTACAGTTCTGATTGAGCTTTGTGGTCAGTGAGTGACTTTGGGCCCTGGGCAGTTTACCTGTTGGCTGCCTCTGATAGGGCATCCTGCAGTCTAATTAAACCTGAACAGGTTTAGGAACGAACATGACTAAAGAAATACCCCAGAATAAAAAAGCACCAATATGAATCAATAGGGAAATGAAGGAGCTGAAGGTTCAGTTGTGAACAAGTTGCAGTACTGTCTTTGAAGATGTTCATGGGAATCATAATTCTTATCCTTTCTCTTGTAATGAGTTAAGACCCTTACATCTAACACTTGATATTTATTGCTGTGGCTCCTCTGTTCCTTCTCTGAATTGAAATTATCTTCTATTTGTGTTCTTCTATTTCTTGCAGAGGCAAGGGTCCTAGGAAGAAGATGATACTGTTACCTATTGTGCAAAGGCAGCAGTAGTATGATCCAAGAGTGCTGGCTCTTCCTCTTGACTTTGCAGTTGTAATGCCCTTTCAACACTATATGCTATGCAATTTACTAACCTTTCAAACCTCTATTTTAAAGATCTGCTCAAGAATATATTTTCAGTATAAGGAATCACAGTGACCTCTTACCACATGAGCTTTCCTTGCTGCCCAGGCACCTGGGGGGAACCATAGTAGAATGCTGCTGTTTTCCATATGGACCTGCTACCAAAACGCGATAAGAGACAGTTCTGCGTGTGTTTTCATGTCTTCCTCCTTTTTCCTCTGCTCAAATCGAGGAGTTCCCATTCACGTCCTCCCCAGCCCTGCTACATTGCCTCTGCACCGCTGCCATCTGTGGGGGAAAATGGAAAACAGAGAGGAAAATATGAGAGACTTGCTCTCTTTCAGAAGCAACTTCTGTCTACAACAACCAAAGCACTTGGGTGTGGCAGGAAAGAGCAAGTCTGATACAGACAACGTTTGACATAAATTGATGAACTAAATTGAGCATTCTTAGGGACTTGTTTACAGAAGCACATAACTTAGCTCATTTAGGCAGTTTTTTATGATCAGGGTAGTACAGCAACAATTATGTTGCTCCTGATGGTGAAAAAAATCTTAATAAAAGTATTTTCAAAAGAGTCTGTCACAATGCTGTGCACAGATTTTCTCCTTCAAAGATTTCTTGCTGAATACAAGCTTTCTAGTGGAACCAAGTGATTGGATGCTTCTAATAGGGATTTTTGTTGTTCTTGAATAGCTTTAGTGTTTTGTTACTACCATTTAATTTGCCTGCTATCAAATGATTCCCTAATTTGATATGACTAAAATTCTACAAGCAGCCCGAGCATATGTTCTCTTATTACTACATACATCTGTAAAATAAGGCAAATATTTGATTCTTGATTGAATGATTGGTTTTTCTTAACTTGGATACCTGAAACCTTTGTCCCAATTATTTACAGAAGTATTCAAATTTTATATTTTAAAAAGAGGTTTTGGATTATTTGGTTTAATTGCCTACTGAAGATCTCAGTTCCTCAGTGTTTATCACATCTTCCGTCTTGGAAGCAAAAGGAAACGCGTTGTTGAACAGAGGTTACCAAGGCGGTGTAAGCATAACGCTCTGAAACTGCAGAATACCTTCTCATTGCTGGCTGTTGCTGGGCCTGTCCCTGCTCAGCTGGGATCTGAGGGATTTGCCGTCTCTTCCCTCCCTCATCCAGGAACAGTGGTCTTGCGTTTTTCTATACAAACTCCACCTTCCTGTGCTTTGTGTACATGCCAAAATCTGAGATGCACCATTCTGTATATGATTTAAGTTCTCCATGTCTCTGGTGATTTACCCTTGGGGTAAATCAGGTTATCTCTCAAGACTAGGGAATGTATTTAAAATGCATCAATAGTCACATCTCCTCAGACCTGTAGGCCGTGCAGCTTAGTACTGAGAATACTGAACATCAGGCAGATTTCTGTTGTGTTATTGGTGGCAGCTGCTCTGTTTGACTTGGAGGGGACAGTGGCATACACTGTAATATCTAGAATGTCCTGCTTGGGTCATGTATAGAACCCTATCAGAATATTGAGGGGGTTTTTTAGGTAAGAACTTAGTTAAAATTAGAGTTTGTCTTGGATCCTTTGCTTTGAATCTCATGCTCTTGTTAGACTCTACTATCCATAGGATTATAATGTTTCAGAAATGCAGAACAGATTAATTTCATAATACTGTTAGTTGCATACTAAAAAACATAGAAAGTTTTATCATATTTTAAGACTTCAAAAATGTTTTGTTCAGGTTGGTGTGACTTCCACAAATGGAGACTTGAAAGGATTTATAGATCAGAACCAGAGTCCAACAAAAGGTAAGAGAATTCTATTTGTATACATAGAAAAGAAGCATACATTAAGACATTTCACTTTTCTTTTTCACATTCCTTTTTTAGATGAACTCCAATCTTTTATTATACTATGAAATCTGTTGTGTAATTGTGGTTTTACTGGGTTTAATTTTGAAAAATGCTGGACTGTTCTAGGTAAACCCACTGCTCTGCTGGTTTGCCTAATAACAGCAGAGTGCAGCCTGGATCTTTGAGGATGCTGTTTCAAACTGCAGGAGAATGCCTTGAAACACCTAACAAATCAGCTGTTGCTCTTTCTGTACTCATATACCTGCAGTCTCATTCTGTAAAATTAGTATCGCTGGATATAGTTAATGTAGGGGAAATTTTCTGGCTTTTTCACACTAAAAATGCATAATCAAAATGATTAATCATTTGACCCTTGTACTCTAAAATTACTTTCTCTGCTTTTTTTTCATTCACAGGCTTAACTTTCAAAATCTCTTTTCTCACCAAGTTTCTCCCCTGAACCATCTGGAGCAGTTACTCTGTTGCTGCTGTTGGAGTGTGCTTTTGATCAGACTCCATTTATCTTTCCCACTACGATATGTAGTGTCTATGCACTATTACCTTTGGATATTTTCCAAGTTTATTTTGCTAGAGACATTAATGCTCACAGGCCACTTAGGTATTGCTGTCTAATCTGTAAGTCTTTAAATACTGCTGCGTCACTTCTGCAGATTTTTAAATCTGAATTACCATTCCTAAATAGGTTGACAGGTTGTTTGGTTTATTTGTGGGTTCAGTTTTCTTATTGCTTTTTTGTTTCCTGTCCTTGTTATTGAATGCTGTGACTTTCTTGCTGTAGCTTTTTTTGATTCAGGCTATTTAGAATACTTCCAGTATTTTTTTTTATTCCTTGTACTGATGATGTCTGGGAAAAAGAAGCATTTGTAGTACCCAGTGTATCTAAATACAATACAGATTTACTAAGGAATTTCATCTTTTAAATGTGATGATTGCAGAATCAAAAGCACATACATGCCAATTTGTGTTCCTCATAAAAAGACTTGCTACCTAATTCTGAAGGGAACTAGATTTTTCTTTCTAGGTGCACCTAGAAGAAACATCACAGTGCTCAGCAGAGCATTAAGTCGGAATGTTGTTCACTTTGTTTGGTGAACAATTCCCATTCACCAGACAATTTACTTTCCTACATTTATTGCCTTTAACTCATAGGTAGCAGGCCTTTTTGGCTAAAGCATCTCCATTTGGAGCTTGTTTCTTCTGCTTGAAATGAATACTCACAGGATCTGGAAGGGAATGCCACATATGGATGGCTCTTGACTAATGGCCAGGCTACTCATCTAATGCCAGGGACCACTTGCTGTGAGGATGGTCATCAGGTACAATATATTAAGTAGTCCACACAGCACAGTCAGGATATCTCCTTTCTGAAAGTCATTTTCATTCACATTCTCAGTCCTTGACATGGTAGATTCTTATTGTTACAGTTGAAATTGTTCAGTTGTGGCAAGCTGGGCCGACTATGCTTCCTTTCCTTATCTGAAAGTACAGACTGGTGATTAAAATTATTCCTCTAGGAGACCTGCATTTTAATTCTCCCAGACAGAAAAAAATTGGCCCTGGTTCTCATTCTTTAGTAAATGAATACTCTTGGGTTACTGGATGCAAAAGGGGGGCTTCCTCTCATGTTTTGGAGAACAGAGATGATTTTTGCTGTTCTTAGCCTTGGGGACAGACCTGTATGTATCTGTTAGGCAAGTGTTCTTCTGAAGTTTTATCAGGGGTCCGTGTTTGGAGATACTCCTGGTGTGTCCCTTGCTAATAAGACTGACACACTCCTGGGTGTAGGCAGAACTTTGGTGCCTAATAAAGTTACTTGACAACAGCTAAGGCACTCCATTATTTAGGCAAAATCCTGGTTTAAGTGGCAAGATGCCTTTGTGGAGTTGCCCCATTCTGTTAACATTAAGTATAATAGTTCAAGTTAGTTCTCAAATGGGTATAATTAGGTTTGTGAATGAGTTAGATAGTGACAGTTCAGGTGTGGTTTTGGGGTGATTGTTTCAAGCTGTGAATGAATTAAATCAGACACACTGTAGCATTCATGTTGAAAAGTTGTACCTGTAATCAGAAGAATTTCAAATTTCACCTGGGAGAGAATCCCAGTCAATAAATTAAGCACTTGCAGTTTTGTAATCTTGTTCATATATATCACAGAAATGGAAAATCAAATATTTTCCTGCTGATTCCAAGTAGAGGGCACATCTGTATTGCCACTTGGTCACTTGTCCCATAAAGCCACCTCACCTGCCCTCTGTGCATCCACATGGATGTCTGTGGCTGTGAGCACTCCTTTCTAGGTTAAGGAGTAGTCTCAAAGCTACCTGATCTGCTGAATGTTGGAGATGCCTAGGTATGAAGCTGTGTAATATAATAAAGGTTTGCAATCAGACATTACTTGCAAAATCATTTTAGTATTCAAAGCCGCAGCTGCTTCTCAGCTGTAAATTCAGTGAGTTGTAGTGCCATTAGGTGAGCACTCCAACACACCTGAAATGAGTTAATTTGTTACCTTTTGCAATGCCAGGTAAAGGGACAGCTTGTCCTGAAGATTCTTTTGAACAAAATGACATATGTAAAGAACTCCAAATTTGAGAGCAACTGCAGATTTAAAAGATTTCTACTTGATGTGTGCAGTTGTGCAGAACAAGCTGAGGTGTGGTGGGCTGGGGCAGAGGAGCCATTGCTGCCCACCCTGCCAGCCACCCACCAGGGGAGGGCAGAACGGGACCTGCAGCCATACCGCTCCTGCTCTGGTAAAGCACCCTGTCCCTGGCACCAAGCAGTGTTGCTGCTGTGGGCTTTGTGCCTTGGCTTTGCTCCCATGGGGTACTGACATTTCTTGCCTCAAGACTCTGTAGCTTGAGCAAATTTCAACTCACTATGTTTCCAGGTGCTGCTGCCTTGGTTGTACTGCAGTGTGGGACTGGCTGAATTAAAATTGTCCGTCGGAATTTAGGAATATCAGCGTGAATGACAATATTTACAACTGCACAGATGTGCAAAAAGAGGCTTCGTTCGGGCAGGTTTGGGACCGCGCGTATGTGCTGCCCCGCGGGCGCCCCCCTGCAGCCTGGCCAAGCCCGTATTAGTGCCTGGCAGCGGAGTGGGCTGGCTGGGCAGCAGACAGTCTGCACAGCGTTATGGCAGACGGGCAGCTGAAATGTGCAGGCTGTGCATGGTATGGCAGAGGGTTGTGCTGCCGTCCAGGGGAACCTCCGCAGGCTGGAGAAATTCATCACTGCACCAGTGCAGGCTGTGGTGACTGGCTCTGCAGAAAGGGACCTGGGGGTGCTGGTAGGGAGTGAACTGACCATGAGCCAGCGATGGGCGCTAATGGTGCTCTGGGCTGCATGGGAGGAGTGTCTGACAGGAGGACAAGCCCCGCCACTCAGCCCTGGTGAGGCCCTGGGGTGCTGTGTCCTAAGAGACACAGACTCCATGGAGAGGGTCCAGCCAAGGGCCGTTGAGATCATGAAGGGACTGGAACATCTCTCACAGGAAAGGCTGAGAGAGCCAGGAGTGTTGTCTGAAGAAGAGAAGGCTCAGGGACGAACTTACCAATGTATATAAATACCTGAAGGGAAGGTGCATAGAGGATGGAGCCATGGGTTTTTCAGTGGTGCCCAGAGGCAAAGGACAGAGACTGAAATACAGGAGGTTTTGTCTGAACATCAGGAAACAGGTTTTTTTACTGTGAGAGTGACTGGCCACTGATACAGGTTGCCCAGGGAGATTGTGGAGTCTCCATCCTTGCAGATATTCAAAAGCCATCTGGGCATTGTTCTGCCAGCCTGCTTTGGCTGACCCTGCTTGAGCAGGCAGGTTGGACAAGATGACATCCAGAGGTCCCTCCCAACTGTTCTGTGTACAGATTCTTGTAACTTTGCTTGTTAAGTATGTATTTTACCAAGAATAGTTTGTTTAGGTTGGGAGGTGGTTTTTAGGTATGATTTAATGTTTTCATAAACTTAAAAAGTTGGGGTTTGATCAGAATTATTACAATTATGACAAAAACAACAGCAAAATCAGTACAAATGATCAGGAAGTCTTGTTTTTTTGGAAGAAAAATTCTTAACAGACTTTGAGCCAGAAACTCCCAATGAGAATTAGTTTCTCAAAAAAAACAAGACATCTCCTGTAACAAGGTTGTTTCTTTCAAAAATCATAGCTGCTGGTAGGAATAAGGAATAATACATCTGATATAAATGGAAAAAAATCTAGTAAGGATTAACTTGTATTTGATAGGTTGCATTTTTAATTGAACTGTTTCCAAGGTCTTGTTTTGGCATGCTTTACCTTATTTTAAAAGTACTTGACATACATGACCTGCAAGTAAGCGGTATTCCCAAAAGTAAATCAGATCAATTAAATACACAGAGAAGTCACCTGGACCATAAGCTTAATTTTCAATCGATAATGACTGAAAATTTAACTGTAAATTTGTAAATGCCTGTTTAAAAAAAAAAAAGTTATAGAGGTTTCTGAAACCATATTTTGTTATTTTTCATGGGGAATACTAGTGTGTAAAAAAATGAGTTTATTTCACAAGTTAACCACTCTGTTTGCCTCCTAAACAAATTCTACTGGCTGACTCAGTGTCTCTGTATCTGAGTGAAGACACTGGGTGCTGATCCACTTCTGTCTGTGAACAGTGAGCTGACAGTTATTAAACAGGGTGTGGAAGAAAGAAGCAATAGTTTTGAACTGGTTGGCTATGAGTGACATACTTGATTCTCATCTTAAAATGTATAATGTGGACTAACACAACAGTTTTGGTGAATTGCACTGTCCTTAGTTATTATTTTTTTATTTCTATATTCTTAAATTCTGTGAATGTACATGGTATTCTCTGCTCATTGCTGTGGAGGGAAAAGGGGGTCCAGCCCTGGACCACCAGTCTTGCACCAGGCTCCATGAGGGAGGATTCCTTAAGCAGATCCAAATTGCTTTGGGTGGGAATCTTAGATTTTAATACAACTTCACACTGAACTTTCTTTCAACATGTATTTTTATGTGCAGTACATAATTTTTACTAAGTCCTGGTAGGACTGATGGTTTAGAAAGTTCTCAATACACAGGACTGCCGTGTGCCTTCACTGGACCCTGGAACAGACTGAGCCAAAAAATAGCCCCTGATCCCCCTCGCCGAAGGAAAAGAGGGCAGGTTCACTGCATAGCTTGTGAGTGGGAATGAGCACTGGTCATGAGGTCTGCACAAACCAGTTTTAGTGTCAGTGTACTGAATATCTGACCAGGGCCTTAGGGGGATGATTGCTTGGGAGTTCATTGTGTGCTTGAAGAGATCTGCTAAAATGACCAAGACAACAGAATCAATGGGTTATTGATGGGCCCACACTTGGTACTTTGAGATTCTTACAGCTGTTAACTCCTATATATTTGTCTCAAAATGAACAGTAGAAGACTGAAAATGTACTGGTCAGTATAAGCCTGAAGTACACTGAAATATCATCTGCTCAGTTTTGCTTTTTCTTTTCTACAGATCTCTGATTTCATATATTTCTAGATATGTATGTACTTCTACAGACCTTATGGAATTTTAAAAGTTAGGTTTATAGCCTACTAAGTTTGTGCAATAAACAAATGAAGAAATGTAGCAAGAAAATATATGTATATTAATAGCATGTTAATAATTCAGTTTTTCTATGTGCTTTTATAATATTGTGTCCTGCTCTTGGAGATCAATTCATGTTTTAGCATAATAGAAGAGCCAGAGGAAACATCACATGTTATTGCAAAATACCCTAGTGGACTTCCGATACTTCACAACTCTGAACTGGGTTTTTTACCATCGGTTACCATCAGGTGTAGGCTGTATTATTTAAAATGGCTGTTTGTTGATACACTTTAAAAATGTGTGACTTTCCTTCAGAGCTCTGAATATGAAATCCAAATTACCAACACTTCCCTGGTGTTTTGTCTAAAAATTCAAATACTTGTTTTATGGATATACACATTTTGTATGACCCCAGCTGGTTCATCTGTGCTTCCCATCAGCTATGGTTTCCTTCAAACCAGCTGTGACAGATTCTATAGATTCTCCAGTTTACATTGTTTCTGATTATCTTTGCAACTAAGCTGCAGACCTAGCAGATTTGGTTATACAATTAAAAAAAAAATCACTAAAACTTCTTTAGCTTCATATTTGTATAGGAGTCCATGCTGTTTGTGTGAAGTTAAGCTATTTAGAGTACCACATAACGATTTAAAGTTAGTCTTGTGAAGTGGTTAGTTACTGTGTGCGTGTAAGCTAAGCACACAAGTACATAAACATGAATAACTTTGTTTTGTGACTGCCTGAAGCTGAACGTCATTTAAATTGAATTCTTCTCTCTGTGTGCAAGTACAACTATTTTGCAAATGCCAGAAAGAATAATAGTTATGTAGTATTCATTTTTTTCTAAATATGAAAGAAGAGCATTGCTGTTTTTTCTCCATGAGAAGCAACAACAGTGGTGACTGAGGGATGGAAAAATAATTCATGTAGAAGAAAAGTGCTTTTGTTCTAAGAGAAATAAGATAAATATATATATGTCCACTGACAGATTTTTATTTGGAATTTGCATCAGTGAAAAGCATGCTCAGTTTGTGGCGGTTTTGTATATATTGCAGTCAAAGCCTCTCTCTGAGAGCTGTGAGCAGGTTTCTTTCCCATGTGCTAGGTTTTCCATTGGTAAAATGGGAATAATGATGCTGACCTCCTTTGTGCTTTAAAAGTACTGCTGAGAAACATTATATAAGAATTGAGTATTATTATACAAATCATTCTAGTCTGATCCATCTCTGCTGACCTTTTTCATCCATGCAGTAAGATTACCGTGACTAGGAGGCTGACGGGTCTCATTGTGCTCAGCTTATCACTGTACACACTGCTGGTTTTCAGTGAAACAGTGTAATCTTTTTTTGTCCCCAAATGATGGCTGTTATTAAGATGTGGAATTTGATCATATTTAAAGCCTTTACAACTGCTATATGATAAAGTATAAGTAATTAGTTTGGTGAACACTGCTTTTTGAACACAGAAATCTGTTGAATATTTTTTAGGTGATCTAGAAACAATGTGACATCTACTTCCTCCTCCTGCTTTTTCTATGCTGTTTTATAAATAAGACTTGAAGAGATTGTTCCTGTTGATGCTTGTTGTTTTGTAACACTACCTTGCCAACAAAACATTAGAAATTACTAGTTCCTCAGCAAACAAAGGTGCGCTAACCTCAAAAATTGGTGTAACATACAGCTGGTCATCTGAGCAAACAAGTGCCTGCTCTCTGAGCCAGTTGTAGTTGGGTTTGGTGGTGCTCTCATTGCGCTGTGACAGGGCCTGCCAGCACCAGGTCTGCCCGTGACAGCTGTGTCCCTCGGACTCGGCTGCCCTGGGGCGAGGGCTGCAGGATGGGATGCTTTTGGAAGTTGGACTTCTCTGTTTCGAGGAGGGTGGTGACTCTGACTGCTAAATGTGTCTCTTCAGGTTGGGGTTCCGATGTGAGCTGTTTGGAAATGCATTAACTTTTTGCAGCAACTAACAGAACCAACTGTCGTGTTTGCTATGAAGAGAAATGGGAAGGTGGTGTTTCTACCATTCAATATTTGGAGAAGTTGAGGTCACATGAGTATCTGGACTATGACACTATTTTTGAAAAGAAACAAACAAACAGGAGGGAGGGAATGTTTTATTTGTAACTGATAAAACATTTTGTTTACAATTTTTTCAACTGTTGACAAACAAACAAAATGACCTCTTATTGTGAAAAAAATGGTTACTCTTCTGTCCACAGTGGATGACAGAGACTTCACTCAAAAACAGGTCCCTTTCCATCCTGTCTATGTTTAAAAGTTGGCACATTCACATACGTGTATTTAACCATAAAGAAATATAAAAGGAAGGATGAGGGCAGGGAAATGTTTATTTGAAAACTTAAACAACTCTTAAGATCATTTTGACACTGCTGCTGCCAAATGGGGATTTGTGTAAGGATTAGAATATGAGGATCTCCTTTACTGACAGTAACTCTAGCCAGAAAGACTTTTAAAGGTGTCATATGGAAGTGACTGTCTTTTTAAAAACTAGATCAAGTAATTTGAACAACCTTGTATTTACTGAAGTTGTCCTGTTGGTGACCATGTACATTAATCTAGGAAGCCTTTTAAATTAAGTGCAGCAGTAGCTCTTAATTAGTGTTTTTTCCAGGGCTGCTACAATGAATCTGGTGGTTGTGTGCGGCTTTGGCCATGGGTATTGTATTCTTAAGCTACAGTTTTCAGAGAGCCTGCATGTGTCTGCATGTCTATATACATACATATGTATGTTAAAAACTATTGCCCAGTGAAAATAGATTACAATCTACATGCCATGTGTTGAGAAAGGAGCAAACACTGTGCACAGCGATTGATGTGTATGTTTGACTGTGTGGCACAGTGGGTCTGACATGTCTCCATCTGGCACTGAGAAACGTGATGTGACGGTGCCTTGGGCCAGGAAGTGTCGCTGGGGACAACTCGGTGAGGTGGCTCTCTGGTAAGGGAACTGTAAGCCAAGAGCTGACATTTCTGAATTTCACTGCACTTTGCCTCTCACCTTATGTTGTTGGCACCAGAGAAAGTAACTTATTTCTTTTCTCTGGTAAGAAGAGGGACAAAGAGAAATAGTTTGAGAGCTGATCTCAGAGAAAAGGGGGTCAAAAGTTGCAGCTGCAGCAGAAAAGAGTAAAAATTCTACAGCAGTACTGGGAAGTGATGGGAACATCACTGATGACAACAGCCTGCAATGACAGGGGAGACTAGGTTTTGATGAGAATATGCCAGCACAGTTTAGAAAATCCTGGGCAAAATTCTGTGGCGGAAGTAAAATTGACAAGTAACTGGCCAGTTTTGAGAACTATTTTGAGCTCAAAATGTGAACACAGTGTATGTAAATCATGAATTACTGTTGTCTTGTGCACTCTGGCACTACCTCACGAAAAGTGTTTCCTAATAGAGCGAGGATTTACTGGGGGGGGTGGGGTTACAAGTGCATAGGTCTTATAAGTTCTTTTTTTCTGGGTGAGTTAGGTAACTGAATAAATTATTCAATTTATTGAATAAAGAATAAGCAAGCTTCTTCTGAAGATATTCTCAGATACAGATCTGCCTTTTGAAAAATTAATGTTAAGTAGTAGTGTTACTCAGATGCCAAAGGAATTTGCACAGAATGTTAGAACATCCTTGTCTCAACTTGTAAATATTTCTCATATCTCTTTGCATATGTCTACATCTTTTCTACTTCTGTGCTGTAGCTACAGAAGATCCTTTAAGTATTCTTTTTCTCTCAATTGCATTGCTTTTGCTTTGTATTACAGAGACATTACACTGAATTTGATTTTCCAGTTACCTCATGGCATAATATAGGTGTACTGAAATAAGAAAAGACAACAGTTCAGGACCAACTGAGAAAAGAAAAGTGGGCAGTGGAGAAGAACAGGTTATATGGGAAAAGACCAGAGAACAGAGATGTCAGACACCCCTGAGTCAGCTTGGGGCCATCTGGGCTGGGCTGAGTGTTGGCCAGGTCCTGTGGTAGGAGGACAGGGCAGGGCAGGGGTGAACTCTGGGCTCTGCGCTCTTCTGAAGGAACCTGTCACCTCAGATGCCTCCGTTTTCTGTTGGCTAGTGTTGGAGAGCATCAGTAGCTCTTCAGGAGCCAGTCCTTGTCCTGACAGCTCATGAGCACAGCTAGGCCCAAGATGACTGCACTGTGAGGCAGTGGTGGCTCTTCCTTATATTTGCCTCCAGACCCACCACTGTTCGTCTCCATTTTGAATAAATGGGGGGAGGCATTTGACTGATTGATTCCCAGCTCTCTTGCTTTGAAACTGTCATAGAAACAGGAGCTGCTGCCGCCACAGCGTCCATAGATAAGTGTGTTCACCACTTTGAGTGGCTTGTGTGCACCACTTTGAACACTTGTGGGCTAATGGTAGTGCTGTATGACAGTTTTGATTAAGACATTAAGTCTGAATAATCAAGGCCACAAGATAGGATGTGGAATAGAGGAGGAGCAGCAGCATTTGTGAGGCTCTCAGCGTAGAGGATGAGTTAGATCCGTAAGCAATCCAGGATCACAAAAACGGTGAATATCTTGGGATGAGAACATGCTGGGATGGCTGCCTTTATCTTGATGTCCAGTGTCCTGCTCCGTTACTTTAGCTAAAGCTGTAGAAGTGTCAGTTTAGTCCATCTGCTCAGCAATGGGCTGTGATATGCTTACTTCACTGGTGTTTGTAGAATACTTCAGGATAGTCAGATGAGGAATGATTGATACAATATTTTGTATACATGTATACAATATTTTTGTACACATGGTTATGATTATAAATGGAATTTGTATGCTGACTTTAATTTGAACTTTTAATGCTGAGGTATGGCAGGCTGTGTGTTCGTTGTCTTAGGCAAGAAGAAATTGTTTCTGGAAATAAAATACTAACATGTAATTTTAAAGGTGAACTAATGAAGGTGTAGTTTTGTGATGTGTCCTTGTGATGCCTGCTAAAAAGTCAGGAGGCTGCTATGTGAGAGTGTTGTTTGTATAAGACAAAAAAGCTAACCTGATTCCAAAATGTTAAAATGATGTGAGAATTAGCCAAAGCATTTTTCATAGGTAATAGGCAGTAATTTAAAACTCTCTTTTTACTGCTCTTTTTAGGTAATATTTCAATAATCACATTACCAGTTTCCAGCACCAACTCCCCAACTAAGATTTTGCCAAAAACCTTAGGACCAGTCAATGTGAATGTTGGACCCCAAATGGTAAGTTTTGTAACTTTGCTAATGCTAACTTGTAACTAGCTGTGCCACTTCCTGCTGATGTGCTAGGGACACATGACAAACAAGGTTGTGAGCTGTGCTGGGAACTTGCTGCTTGCTGCCGCAGCTGCAGGGCTGCGGTAGAGGCAGCTGGAGGGTCACGGTGAGTTTGGGGGGCCAGCAACGGCCCTGAGAGGCACCTGGGGGACAGCTGTCTTCTGGCTTGAGTGGCATTGAAACAACTTTGCCAGTTGACATTTTACCCATTACTCAAAAGTATACTAAGAAAAATAAATCTCATAAAGTATGTTATTGATACTCTCTGAATATTTTGAGTCATGTTCTCACCACTAAATCTTCAGCGTTGCCAGAGAGTAAATGTCTTGATGTGTCCCTAGAGATTTAACTTGTTGAAACTACTCTTCTTAAAACTGTCTTTTCCTGTGGATGGTAACTGTGTATGAGCATATATCGCCGTTCCAGGGATTTTAGATCTGATTTTGAGAAAAATTTTATTTTCTTTTTGTAGGCAATACAGTGAACTGGTTCTAGTAACCTGATGCCTCCTTGCCAAGCACTTAGTCTGAGTACAAGAACCATTTGATAGTTTTATAAATAATTGTGGTGGGTCCTTCTCACATCAGCAGTAATCACTGTTCTTCAATGGCTTTGATTCTGGTTGGACAGACAGGCCCAGCATTACAGCCACCCCCCAGCTGCTTTCTCCCTACCTGCAGCACTAGGCACTGCCTGGCTACCAGACAGTCGTGTTCCTCGGTGCATCAGTACTGATGCAAGTACTGCTGGAGCATGTCCTGTAGCATTCCACTGGAGTAGTTCTACTACAACATATGTATTTTGTGAGTGCAATAAATAATAGCCAAGAACAGGGGAGAGCAGTCAGTTAATGCAGTACCTACTCTTACGAGTGACTTCTCAGGGCCCTGCTTTTGGTTTAAATGAACCCTAGTTCATAGTTTAGGTGCTATAGCAGGTAGCAGTGCTAGAGCTACTGCATGGTGTGGACACGTATTATTTTATTTTATTTATTTTATTATTATTTTATTTTATTCTGCTGCTTTACAAAGATAGATCTGTATTGAGAAAACTTTTTTTTTATTGAAGAGCCATTAACACAGGCCTCCTAAGACATCCAGCATATGGCTGTGTTGTGTGCCAGACCATTGAAAAGTGAATGCTCACAAGTTCTCAGTAGTGGAAATGTTTGCACTCCTTTTGCATCACATCTGCACTAGAAAAATCCTGCTGCCTTGAGGGGCTTTTGCCTTTATTTAACCACTGTAGGTTACAGCCCTGTGGCTGCACCAGGTCCTTCAAACCAGCACACGGTCCTGGGGTCGGTGGGTGGGCTGCTGGCTGAGCAGTGACCATGGGGCTGGATCCCTTGGGGTACGGCTGTGCAAACAGTGAAATCAGCACCGTCTGCGGGCTGCATTCGGAAGTACGGGTGTGTGTTACAGTTGCTTTAGATTCAGTCCGTAGGTGTAAATCTAACAGCATAAGTATTACTGATAAAATGTTTGTGCTTAATTACAAGGATTTAACACATCCTACAGCTGCTCTATTTCCTAAATTAGGATGAGGTTTTATTTTTCTGGTCTATACTATGCACTGCATTTATGTGATTACTTCAGGCACACTGCAAAAATGTTTGCTGTTAAGATGGAATTAATCCTTTGCAAACACTCAGTGTAAGACTTCTTGTGAACGCAAACACTCAATAGTAAATGTAAAAGCGACACAAAAAAACCCCCACTGATTTGTACAGGTGTGACATCTGTGTCCCTGCAGCCCTGAAAGTGCAGCTGTGGCAGCAGCTGTGGGCAGAGGCTGCTGTGCAGGTGCAGGGGTCAGTCTGGGGAGCGGCAGCCGGGTGCCCCACTAGGTGGCACCAGGGGACAGAGGACATGGGACAGGCTGCTCTGGAAACAACCCAACTGATTGTGCCACCTCAGTTTGTTACTGCGGTCATCACAAGAAAATTGTGAGGAGATTGAACATAAAATACTCTTTTGATCAGTGATTTAGAGCAATGTGAAACCTCAGGGAGGGGGGATGTGGTGAAACACCATTTCAGCATGCAAAATGTTTAAAATCTTTTCTCCCTGACATGCGTCCACCATACGCTGACAGAATCGTATGCATATTGCAAATAAATGTTATTATAGTGTTGCAAGAAATGGATATAAAAAGTTGCTGGATTGATGTGTAATTGAAATATTGCATTACTGATTCTCACATACCACTGTAACATCAGTGCTGAACTTGAGCTTTAAAAAATTAATCATTCTGTCACAAAATGTTTCTGGCTTTAAGCCAATGTAGCAGTAAGTTGATGGAAGTCGATACCCTTCCTGTGCCTGCCTGCTGTGTGTAGAGCAGCCAGCCAGGGATCTTTTGTTCTTCAGTATCAATCAGAAAATATCTAACTTGTACCTGTGTTTTGGTTTTCCTAAATTTCTGTTTTCACTTGTTTCTGTCAAGCTATCCAGTTGCAAAAATAAATAAGATAAATTTATGTCTTTAAGATAAAAAATACATACCTGTCATCACAGTGTGGTTTCGGAAGGGATGTGAAATAATGCTCAGTGAGCTAAGGCAATGGGAAATTCTGCAGAGAGCATTTTTTGTACTTGTTTATACAATATTGATGGATACCAAATGAAGTATCTACCCTATACTTACATGGGTGTTGGGTGTTAAATTGTAAAAGAAACTACGAAGTTTAATACAGTAGGTATTCAAAATGTCACTAACAAATGGAGTGAAGTGAAACAACGTTGAAAAAAAAAAAGGCAAAAGGCATTGTCTAGGAAGCTTTTGTTTGAATCTTCCTATAACGGAATCAAAATAATTTAACTTGTGTTTTATTTTAATGATTAACTAATTCATACTGTTTCATTTTTAAATACTAAGTTCCTTATGGGACCTACTTTAAAGAATGAACTTAGATGTGATTTAAAAGTTGAGATCAAGTGTCTTAGTGGTAACAACCATTGTACATACGTACAGTTCACCAGGTTTGAATAAATGTAAATTCTGTCTGTACTGTACAGACTTTACATTTAACTCCTTAGGTACAATGTTGTACTATTAGCTTGCTGGAATGCCTTGAGATCTTGTGAATGCTAGAAACAGCAGGGAGTATTTTGCCTTTGGGGCCAAAGAGAGAAAATTGCAAGAGACAAATCCATTGGAAAGCAGGCTTTATTTATTACAGTGATCAATAGATTGCTTAGACCCTACTCTTTCAAATAAACAATTAGATGGATACAGATGCAGATCTGCCATACCTAGTAATTATTTCTGGTTTTCTAGATCTTGTCCATATGAATAATACAATAATATGGTACAAAAAGTCGAAAAATTCACAGCATTGTAATTACTTTAATGTGTGAAGAACTTCTGATGACATCTCTTGTGTGTATTTTGACTGCAACTTGCATCTGGTACAGAACTGTTATTTTTTCTCAGTACCATGGTTAATATGAATTTTGGGCTGTGGTAACCTCTGTTTTCTTTAAAGAGCTGTGTTTTTATTTCTAAATGTCATAGATCATAAGCACATCACAAAGACTGACCAATTCAGGGAGTGTTCTGATTGGAAGTCCGTATAACCAAGCTCCAACAATGGTCACACAGACACACATAACAGAAGCTTCTGGCTGGGTCCCAGGGTAAGATTTTTGTTTTATTTAAAGATGAGGATCTGTTCTGATTTTTTTTCCTTTATTTACACTGCTGTATCTATATGTTGGGTTACAGCTTCCAGTTCTTGCACAACTAAAAGGAGCGTGCTCTCTGGCCTATTATGCATTTTCAATGTCTGGAGCACGTCAGTGCAGAAGTACAAGCACCAGTCACAGTCACTGCCAACAAACAAAATTAAAACAGATTGTGAAGTTTCTTTGTGAAGTTGGAGATTCACAAATTCATGAGTCCTGTTAAAAGCAACCTATATTTTTTTAAGTTCATGGTATATCCAAGTAGCTTTGCTGTTGAGCATATCAGTGGGTGCCAACAGGGTAGGGACTGTCAAAAACATTTCATGAGGCATTTAAGAATAAATCTCTTATAGAAAATTTAAAATGTAATAAATGTTGTATTTTTATTACTATTTTACAGTAGCGACTAGTTTTCTTGGGGTTCTGAGGTACTCCAGAGTAACATGACTATCTTGTTCTCTTCTAAGGAAATCTGGTCTTTACAGTATTTCATTTTTTTTTAAATACCAGTACTGCTGAGCTATCTCAAGACACCTGTAGTGCTTTGTCTCTGAAAATTACAAAGTAATTTGTTTCTGTATCTGTGTGAATTTTTCTAAACAGGTGATCAATGTCATTAGTACCTTTTCAGTTTTAGAGATGGGAAAATGGAGCATATAGGACATGGCAGAAATGGGAGTATAATGTTTATACCTTGACTTTCTTCTTTCTGTGCTGTAAACAAGGACTGTCATAGGCTTTTACTTCCCAGTCAATATATTCCCACCATAGAGTGAATTTTTAATGATTATGTGTTTATCTCCTCAAATACCTTTTGAATCCCCTTAGTTCTGATTTTATTTGAAAAAGGAGTTGTCAAATATTACTTTGTTTCTGCAAATTTTGTGAAATGTGGAGGCCAGGCAGAAGTTCTTTCAGTGCCCAGAGGAGGCAAAAGCTGTAGTGTCTGTTCACAGCTTGCTACACCAGAGAATCAGAGCCCATTAGCCTTCTTAAACTTCATCCAAACCCAGGTGATGGAGATGCCCAGAGAGAAGCATAGTTGCAGTGCATCAACCACCCATCAAGGAGAAGCACCATCTCTCTGTTTGCATACTGGCAAAACTCTAGGCACAGTATTTCCAATGAGACTAACTATTGTTTTGCTGATAAAAAGGAGCAAGATGTTCTCCAAACTGACTGATCAGTGTTGATCCCTGCAGAAGTGCATACAATAGCTCGTATTTTCATCTGAAGATCAGAGGTGAGGAAGGGTCTGTGGTGTTGCTGAACTGAAGTGGCAAACCCTTGCTGAAAACAGTTCTAGAGGACTGCATGTCCAGACTCCTTGCTTCATCCATGGTTTACTCGTCTTCACTGATTCCAAATTGTTTCCAAAATCAAATGAGACGAGAGCATGTTCATTCACAGAGCTCCATACAACCTGTACCAGCCTGGCACGCTGAGCAGGGACAGCCAACTGTCCCCTCACCGCTGGGCCCCGCCCTCGTGGCTGCTTTCAGACCCCCGCGGCACAGCTGGAGCTGGTAAGGACCATGGACAGAGTCACAGATCCCCTGCTGCTGCCGAGAGCTGCCCATCGCCCAGCCAAACACATGCCGCTTGCCATCGGTTTTGTTCAGCGCCCTTCATAACGTCAGGTTTTTAGCTGCGTAAGTATCTGCTGTGAACCCTGGTTTTGAAACTGCAGGGTGACAACGTGAAGTAATTTACCAATGGCTCTCAAGCAATGTGCGTTGTATTGGCTGCAAGAATAAAATACAAGTTTGGAATGCAACTTCTGAAGTCTGCTTGCTGCAGCTAATAGACAGACCAACACAGAACCTAGCAGTGATTGGTGACTGCTACTCCTATGTGAAGTTCATGTCCACTGCTGCTTCAGAGTATCTCTCTTCAGCTCTGTATGCATCGGCTCTCATGTGAACTTGTTTAGTGTTTTTTGTTTAAAGATATGAAAACATTCAATGTCCTGAAATGTAGGATATAGCTTATGTGCTGTTTAAAGGCATTTTTCGTCCACATGGAGGAATTTTAAATAGGAATTTTTCAAAGGAGCTCAGCATCTCCTTTTTGATGGGATTTGGTTATTTAGGTCACATCAGCACTTTCTGTAGTTCCAGATGAAGTGGCTTCCCTAAAATCACACATGCAAAGCATGGTACAATTGAGACTAGAACACATCTGGCAGTGAGCTCAGATAACCTCCAAAGTCCGAACCACCTTCTCTGCAAGTTTGTCAAGCTGTGTGTGTGTGCGCTATTTTCTCCTTTCAGTAAACATGTAACAGCAAGCATTAATACCCAGCTAGGCCCCAAATACATTTCTTTTTTTTGGTCTGGATATATAATATTATTTTAATCTAAGTTTGAATTGTCTTTTCTTAGGGACAGAAAGCGGACTCGAGAATTTATAGAATCAGACTTTTCAGAAAGGTGAGTATTATTGAACGGTCATACCTGTTTTACTTCTTCAAATCTACCCTTCAGAGAGATTGGTTGCCAGTTCCCACTTTCAGCAGTTTTCACTCCTCCACGTAAAAGCCGTCTTGTATGTTATTCCTTGTAGTTATAATTGATTACTCTTTATTACTTCCTGAAAAATACATTTGCTGTTACTGATGAGTGGGAGCTGTGAAAAACAAACACATCTTCAGAAACAGGGTTGTTCTGCTTTTCTGTGTGACAAATACTTGTAAATAGATGATCTTTTCTTTGCTTCCAAAATTTCATTGAATGCATTCAAGGTGGTTTTATTTGTTTACCTATCAGGAGTTACGTTGAATAACTACATAGGAATTAGAAATGATAGTGTTTCTTTTAAACCTTCTGGTGTTCCTCTCCGCTCTTCCTTTTCTTCTGTCTTTCTTTCCAGTGTTCAGTTTTCTTAAATACATTCAAAATTTTGAAAAGCATTCTTGTATTTTAATGTTTTCCTTAGCTTGTTGACAGAACTAAGCCTTTTTCTGTAACATAATCAATCTCCCTGAAACATATTATCAAAGCAACTTGTAAAACAGTAATTTAAAACAAAACGAAACACAGAGCTAAGCTTTTTAAAGGCTTCTGTTAAAATATGCATCCAATTCTAGCTTGTGTGATAAAACAAATTGCTCCTGTTGTTTTCCATTGCCATTATGTAAGCTCCTGCTTTTCTGGAGAAAGAAAGTGACCTTGCTAGTTATTAACTCTGGCACCATAAAAACTAGTGAATATGTACTTACTCTCAGTATTAACTATATGATGGCACAGATATTAAACTTGGTGGCTAGGAGAAATAAGGTACCTTCTGCTTTTTTGTAAACAGAGATGTCTGAGTCTTTCTATTTTAAGCACAAACATGAGAGTTCCCTGGAAATCTGGCTTCCAGGCACATAAACACCCTGTGAGATTTTCCCCCCTCCCCTTTTTTTGGTTGCTCTTTTGCGAAACTACCTAGAGATCAATTAAAAATCAAGTTTCTTTAAGCATCTGCCGAGTAGCAAAGGGGAAGGGGCACCAGTATTGTTTTGTAAAAAACAAGAAACTGATTCCAAAAAGCAGAACAGTTTTATTTTTCGTTTAGGTAGTACATAGTGTCATGAGTCCTGATTCTCGTTGCAAAAGGCAGACATTTTGCTGTGGAACAAAGTAGCTTATTAACATTCAGTGTATTAAAATAATCGGTTTTGTCCTTCCAGTAAGAGAAGCAAAAAAGGAGATAAAAATGGGAAAGGCCTGAGGCATTTTTCAATGAAAGTGTGTGAAAAAGTTCAACGCAAAGGAACGACTTCATACAATGAAGTTGCTGATGAGCTGGTATCAGAATTCACAAATTCTACTAGCCACCCAGCTACAGATTCGGTAAGCAAATACGTGTTGAAATTTGTTATACCATTGTAAAATTGTCTGGTTTATCATGGAGTTCTGTCCCTCCAGTTTCTGCGCTGTCCTGCCACACTCCATACTTACCTTCACTTACTTAAGTACTACCCAAATATAAAGACTTACCCATTGAAATTTAAAAATACAGAATTAAAATGAAGAATTGAACTCCCTCTAAATTATACACAAAACAGAGAAGTCTGTGAAAATAATTCTCTTTTAAAAAAGGCTACTCTTGTACCCACCGTATGTGGTCTTGTCAGGCTTTTCAACTGTAACAGACCTGCCATGGAGGGAATTTGCTGTCCCGAGGCTTCAGGCAGACCTGAAGCTTCCATGTGCAACCAGACGTGCTCAGGTGGTGCCCAGGTAGCAACACAGGTGAGGGCACGATGTTTAACGCCACCAACTTGGACTGCAACCTTGGGGTTTTCATCTTCTACATATCTAGGATGTGCTCAGTGTTTTTTTTACCTCTTTGAATTCTTCTGTGGTAATTAATGCTCCACTGTTTTCTTAGCAGGCTTATGATCAGAAGAATATTAGACGGAGAGTTTACGATGCCCTTAATGTCCTGATGGCAATGAACATAATTTCAAAGGAGAAGAAGGAAATCAGATGGATCGGCCTTCCTACAAACTCTGCTCAGGAATGTCAGAATCTAGAGGTAAAGTGAAGTAGGTGGGGAATTCTGTACAGGTCACAGGTTGTGGTACTGGAGCTGCTCTACTTCAGACCAGACATTTTTCTCAATTTGAACCGGATTGGGTTTGATTCTTGCACACTATGAAAATGCAACTTTTGATATTTGAATAAACTGAAAGGATATGTTTATATATGCTTAGTTCAGTTCTGTTTAGCATACATTACATGAAGTTAAAAAAAAGCCTGTTTACCTTCCAAAATGGACATTCATCAATTCAAGGATTATTTTTAAGATTAAAGTCTGTAGTAGCCTGAATTAACCAGAAGAAAATAAAAATAATTTATGGTGCCGTTATGCTTACAAAATGGCATACATTTGAAAGCAGACCAATTTTCTATGTACGTCTGTACTTGGAAGTGCCATTCAAAGGAAATTAAACTCAGAAATAATTCCTGCTAGGATGTCAAATAGTAGTTATGAACTGACAGGGGAAAATGAAGTTTTACTTATTGGTTATTTCCATTGTTTTTCCAGCAGGCTAAGAGTTACTGTGTTTTTGCAGGGATGCCAGAATTTATGTGCACAAATGTTTGTCCTTCAGGCCAAATGCTCTATAAATAACAAGCGCAAGTTACTGTATTTACTGCAGAGTGCTGTAATGACTGTAAATACATCTTAATATGTATTACATTTGTGATACTTGTGACAGTAAATATCTCAAAAGGTAGGTGGGAGGCCTCTCCAGCACAGAATAATTTTTTGTGCAGGTTCATTTACATCAATTTTCTTTCTAACTGTGGTAAAAAAAAGCTTTTACTCCCCTTGTCCATTACAGCAACTTGGAAAATACATCCACCCAAGGAGTGAGCATATGTTCAATCATCATACTCTGGGAGTCTTTTTTTAAAAAGATTATGGATAAATTTTACATGCATTCATGTGAATGCATTATCTTTAGTATAGGTTATTGTTACAAATACAGAACTTGAATTTCATTGTGTCATCTACCACGATCATGGGCAGTTCACTGTTTCAGGCTCTAATTACATACGCACAAAATGGAAGCCAGGCATATTTCCTTAAAATGTTGCTTCATATGACGTAATAGAAGAGAATAGAAAATAAAGCTGCATTTTCATGGTTTCAAAATCAAAATTAATTTTGCTTTTAAAGCTGTATAAAGTGACAACTCTTCTTACAGTGTAATTTTATAATAAGATTACCAGGACAAAAATGAGAAATCAGTACAAAAACCTTGTTATATAGAAGCCATGTCTAAATTATATCTGTACTGTTTATTGGTTTTAAGAGTTACATATTTGACCTAGCAAAAAAAGTCATCTACTGTGCTCTGAAGGAAGCATTTTAAACATTTAAGTGTGTGGGGAGGGGAACCACCACAAAGCAACATTGTAAATAAAATAGGGGGGTTTAGGCCAGCTAAGTTTTAAAAGACTGCATCATATAGTTTCAGTGGTTGAATGAAAAGGTAATTATAAGAGCTTAAAATTTTGGGGAGCACTGATAAAGTGCTGGCACCAACAGGATGATGAGGAAAAATACTTTTTAAACGTTATGACTACTGTCTAATTCTTTAGTGTTGCCCCAGAACACTATTGGAAATCCTGTTGGTTGGCTGCATCTGCAGTGTCAGTAGGCACCTACTGACAGGACTGTTGCTGTCCCAGACACTGCAGACTTAGGTTGAAGATGGCTTCGCCCCCTAAACTGGCATTAACAACACTGTTGCAAGAAACTGATTCTGTGCTTATGTACAAAATGTTGCCTCTGCCCCCTTTTTGTTGCTGAAATCTTGTAAGTTTAACTGTATCTCAATGAGTAGTCCAAACAAAAAATGGAGGTCACTGGAAAGATGCAGGTGCTGATCCTGAGCCTGGTCTCCACACCTTGGTGTCTGGTAGCTTACAGCTGGAAGGGGACGTGCAGCGGAGGGCAGAAACAGGGAGAAACAAACAAAAAAAGACAAACATCACACACAAAAACAACCAGACAAAACCCCCCACACCAAACAGACAAACAAAAACATCCACAAAAGCAACCAACCAACACCAACCGCACAACCCAAAGCAGCTCCTCAAGCAAGTATTTAGTTTGGTGCTAATCAGCACTCAGCGCACAATACAAAAGAGGAATGGGTGAGCAAATAATACAGTCTCTTGTAATAATTGCATCTTTGCTGAAGTTAAAAATTGTTGACAAAGAAAGCAATTACAGTTTGCCAGACCTGTTTTATGGAGAAACTCATGTGAATATGCAATTAATCTGTTTGAAAAAATAATAAAACATACGACGAATGGGTAGGGTCAAAAAGACTTGTTTTATTTACTTACCATGCTATGGAATTCACCACCATTTACAATGCAAGCACGGTGTTCTGCACTGGTGCTAGCACACTGGTCTAGCTCTAAAGCCTGTGCAGTTTGACACAATGGAACATACAAGGTAACTAAGTAGTTATTTTGATGCATTTACATTTATTTTTTAAGATAGAAAAACAGAAGCGGATTGAAAGAATAAAACAGAAGAGAGCCCAACTACAAGAACTGCTGCTGCAGGTATATTTAATTTTAATTATTTTTATAATAGAAATCATCAAGTGCAGATCTGACACATTAGAACTTCTGAAGTTCTTTCTAGATTTGTTTAGCAGCTGTGATATACTATGGAGAAAGGTTTCACACTGGTGACCTTTCTAGATTCTAGTAGGGGGACCTCTTACCCTCACTTTCTGGTTCGTTTTTACCTCTTGTCAAACAGCATGCTGCATCTGCATGCCACCAGGTTCTGTGAGTGTCTGCTGAAGCTTGGTCAACATTAGTAGCAATGGGAGCAACTAACTCCTGAGTCCCTTTGTTGACTCCAGGTCCCCCCAGAGTTCCCTTCTCTACGTAGTTCTTAATGGAAAATGTCTCTTAAGTTTGTGTGTAACTCGTGTTTCTGGTGAGCTTTGCTAGTGCAAAGAGGAGGTCAGGCCACAATTTACTTTTTTACGGAAAATTACTGGAGGTATTGAGAGTTAGTAAATAAGAGTTATGTAGTTCCACTTGCTGGAAACATTGGTGTCTTTTACTGTCAGTGATCATTCTTTCTTTCTACAGCAAATAGCATTCAAAAATTTGGTACAAAGAAATCAGCAAAACGAACAACAAAATCAAGGCCCTCCAGCTTTGAACTCAACAATACAGCTGCCTTTCTTAATAGTCAACACTAGCAAAAGAACAGTTATAGACTGCAGCATATCAAGTGATAAGTGAGTATTTATGGAATCAATTTTTAGAATTCTATTTCTTTTGTGGACTGGAATTTTTCTTTGAACAAATGAGATAAGTTTTTCTAGTTTACTAATTATGTGTTTAAATTTGCTACTGTGACTTCAGGGGGGTGTTTTGTTTTGGTTTTTTGATATTTAATGCAACTGCAGTAGTGATAGGAATAAGCTTATCAACATTGCTTTACAGCCACTAGTTAAAACAGGCTGCCTTCCATTGTTGTAAAAGGTACTTGAGACTGACATTTCAAAGAGCATTTACTGCACAGAAGAGATAACTGAATCAAGTTAGATACTAGGACAGCACTAACTTTTAGTAAAGCCATGTGCTAGTGCTTCTGAATTCCTATTCCTCATATGCCATAAATGTATTTAGTCAGAAACACAAGGTGATTCATGTGATACAAAAGTAACATCCTAGAGGTGATAACAACTTTGAAAGTGTCTTTTAATAGCAAAAAGGTTATACCTAGCTCTTACAAGGGAAAAAAGGAAGGAAATTATATAGACATTTGAAATCTTGTCTTTGCAAGCAAATTGCTAATAATTGCACTCTTATCTTAATCTGAAGATCTTCCACTTAGGTACTTCTGGGTGCTTGTGGTGTTCATCCTGTGAAAATGTGGCTAAAAGTATGAGACACTGTTATGTTAACTCCAAATCAGATCACAACTAGTTTATTAGCTGAAAATAGCTGGCTTTGCTTTAATACTGTAGATTATACAGATTTCACTCTATGGCATACAAATCCCATACTGAACTTCAAGTCAATTAATAGACTGTCTCCAGTAAGCTAAGCACCAACATGGAAAAAAGCAATACTATTAAAAGTTGAATTTTTGTAGAAAATTAGACTGAAGTCAAATACATTCTGTGACAAAACATTTGAACATTCCCATCAGCACTGCAGTTCAGTAAGTTGGGAACTTTAGGATCAATATTGATTCGGCTTAACTATACTCTTTTATAGGCATGCTATTTAGTTTTTACTGCACTTTTGAACAGTGCTCTATATTTAGGTTTGAAGTTGTTAAGAAGGTGGACAATTTAATACTGAAACTTCAGAACTGCTGCTTTGAAGTTGTCAGAGATTAAACTGGCATTTGGGATCTAGAGAAGTGTAACATGCTTCTAAGATCTCAAATTGTAAGAAAACACTACTACTAGAAATAAGCACACCAAAGTTATTTAAGTTGTTGATATTTCAGTTTATATAACTGAGCTTCAGTATTACTGTCATCTGGAGATCATTAAGTGTACCACCCAAATTAAACAAGCTTTCCACTGCGGTTTTTATTCGTGCAACTGATTAGTGGCAGCAGCGATATACAGATAGTGCCAGAAACTGCTAGTGTTTAAACCACTGCTACATTGATCTGCTAAATAAGGCAGTTGGCAAAAGTGGTTACTCAGTTTGGAGAATTCACATTCTCTAGTATGTTGGAGAGTGTTTGCGCTGCCTAATCCCATCACTGGTCAAGTGGAGTGCTTGCCCTTCAGTTGCTTTCAACCTCAGTTAATAACTCACTGTTGTAATGGGCTTCCGTTTGCCTTTCTTCTGAAAAACAGTTATATAAACCATTGATTAGTCAGTATCTCTGATACAACAGCAGAAAGTCCCGTGAACAGATAAGCTCACAGCATTAGCCACTCAAATTTTATTTACAGAGGATCCTCCAGAACAAAATACTTGCTTGGAAAAAAAAGGTACATATCAGGGGGATTTAGCATCATGAGGAACATAAGCTTGTGTTTTCTAAGTTTTTTCCTATGCAAGAACAGGCTTTATTCAGCCAAAACAGAATGAAATTTCTCATGTGTGAAACAGAGAGGTTATTGGGCAAGTTTTGTTTAGAGTTTGAGAAGGCAGAGAGTGCCAAGCAACATACTGGGAATGACATTTCTGAAGCTGGAGTGAAGCACAGTCTTCAGAGAAGAATGAAGAAGTTAAAAATTATATTGAAAAGCTGAGGAACCTGAACAGAAAAAATGAATTTAGTGTATATGATGCTTCTATATAAATGCTCTAGGTCTTAAGAAAAGAAAGAAAAGGAAACAGAATACCTAGTTTTAAACACACATTCAGACAGAATAGAAGTATCAGAAATTAGAACATCTCTAACAGGAAATGCAGGTGATCTCGCCATTGGAGATACAATGCTATACATTACAGGAAACATGTAGGAAGTAGACCCTTGCACCCTTAGAGAAAGAATTACCTGCAAGAGCAGAAAATCTAGATTAAATTCATTGTTGATCAAATTTGCACTTAGCATGGGAAAGGGACGGGAACATTACCCAAACTTTGCATACACAGCACTGGCCTCTGGACGTAGCTTTAACAAAAGTTGATTTATCTGCGACAGCCAAAATAATGCTGCAAATTGTTAGGAAAAAAAAAAAAAAGGTAAGAAAGACCTACAATGTAAAACCAGGTATGTGCAGTCTTTTATATCTAGAATATTATATGCTGTCTTGTTCTTGGAAAGGGTATAGCATAATCAGGAGAGACACACAGGAGGGTATCAAGAAAGCCTGAAGGTATGAAAAGGCTTTCACAGAAGGACCACATGGACTCTTTGGCCTAGAAAGAAGACCCACTAGTGAGTTATCTTTTAAAGATCGTACCTCACGGATGGGTTGCTTTTCCAGGGATAAAGGTTTTGTCAGTAGAAAATGAGGTACTGAGAACTGGCTTGATATTGTAATCCGTGTACTAGTGCTGTCCAGGCTTTTAATAGCCTGTGATCACAGCATAAGGCCAGTCTAGATGCCTTCTTAAAGCTATATTAAGTTTATGTCACTATTTCCATTTTTATATGCAATGAAACACATTTTGAGAGCCCTGCAGCAGGAACGGTAGGTTGCAAACATACAGAACTCTGAACAGACTGCATTGCTAGCTGCATGCAAAAAAAGCCAAGTTCTACCAAGGTAAATAGGTCAGTTCACAGGAGGAGTGTTGCACAGTAGAAAAGAAGTGAAATGTAAAAGAAAGAAAAACAAAATAGTGATTTTGGTGACAGGGGTGCAGGTAACCTTTAAAAGTATTGGATTTAGTACAAGAGAAGGTTCATGTTCAGTAAGGCCTCCCTCTCCCCTTTGAATCTATTTAATGAGGTTGAAAATGTTAGACTTTCTTCCTGCAGTGGTGAAGTTACTTTAATTGAGAACGTGCCATTTTCAATCCTGCAGGCCTGCCAGTCACAGAAACAGAAGAGGAAAAGCAGTTGATTTTTTTTTCTTTTTTTGAGGACCCTTCACAGATAATGAATAATCTAGACACTAACCTCAGTGCGTTCCAAAAAAACAATAGAAGAAATATAGGCGAAAAAAGGCATAGTTGTGCTCTTTTCAAAACCATCTCACTTTGACTTTTTACATGCAGATTTGAATACCTCTTTAATTTCGACAACACTTTTGAGATTCACGATGACAGTGAGGTGCTGAAGAGAATGGGAATGTCCTTTGGGCTTGAGGCAGGCAAATGTTCAGCTGAGGACCTAAGAACTGCAAAGTCACTGGTGCCAAAAGCTTTAGAAGGCTACATCACAGGTAAGTTAGAGGAGACTTTTAAATATTGTTCCTGATCAAATCCATAATGTTAGTTAACAGAACAAAATTAATGATACTAACCTCCATAGGTGTGTGACATTTGAAATTTATGGGAGCCAGTAGGGTTTGTACAAAAATGAGTTATTTTAAAGTTAGTTTTGGAAGAACTATCACAGTTGTCCTGTAAACTTAATTAACACTGATTTATAACAACGAACTTCTGAGGGCGCTGCATTATGAAGAAGTTATTTCTTAAATAACTAAATTGACACTAAGAACAGATTTTCATGGGTTAGTATTAATTTTTAATAACTGTGGATGTGTGGAGGGGCAAACTGGAAGAAGGCAGCTCTTGCCAAGTTAGGGAAGAAAAGGAAAGAAAACGAGCATCTTGAAGTGGTTGAGTGTAATCCATAGGTGACCCAGCTGCGTTTGCACGTTACTCGCCTGAGGCAGGGTGAGCTCTGCTGGGAATTCTCCGCATCTCTGTCCAGGCAGACACGCCTCAGTGTACTCTCAGTCCGTGAGTGGTGAGCTCCACCATTGGGTGGTGGTACCCAATGAATTACTGAATACAGACCTTCATTTTTGAGACAAGTTGCCCTGACTTCTCTACTAACTAGGCTTTGGTCTTGTTTAAATTACAGTAGTATAAAACTGTGTCTTTCACAAAGGGAGGTTGGAAACTTTGACTTAATATTGGAAATGTTGGAAATATTTGACTTAATTTTTTAAAAACTTTCCTAAAGTTGACTCTCTTCTGTGGGCAACATTTAATCTTCAGGATATTTTAAATGCAGGGTTTATATTGGAAATAATATTTTGTTTTGGTAAGAAAAATATAGTTAAGTAGTCAGGAAACTGGACATGTTGGTTTGTGTTCTTGATTTTACTATGTGAGGGAATTAAGAATGAAACAGTTGCTTAACATTCATTATGTCAAAACACTGCTGGATATACATCAGAATTTAGTTACATTCACTGAAATTAGTACATTTTAAATACCTTAACATTTCAAACTACATCAAATGTGCTTATGTTTATCAACACTTGTTTGTGTTTTCCTGGTCACCTTGTCCCATGGGTTTTAAAACTAAGATTGCATATTTTAATTTCAGTCAATTTTGAAATTACACACCAAGTCTTTATAGGGCTGCACTGGTGCCAAAAAGAGAGGCTGGAAGACATCTTGATTTGTTCCTTGCAAGTTCATTCAACTAAAATGATTTACAACGTGATTTACTAACAATATAAAAAAGGGGAAAGGAGCAGAACCCACATCTCTCAATAGTGTTGCGATCTTCAAGTCACTTCATTGCTCCCATGTATCGAGGAGCAAACTAAGATTTCTATTTCATTTTAAATCTGCATTTATCTTCAGAGAAAAGGGTTTCCTTACATTTGCAATAGAACCCTGTGTCATTACATTATTACTGAGTAAAACCAGCTTTTAAAGATTAAGCAATAAAACTACATGGCTAAACTAGTGATTAGTAGTTCCTTTTAGTTTCTTTTGAAAAAAATTCAGCCACACCAATGTACTGCTGCTGGGGTTTTTTACTGAAAGCATTAAAGGCAAAACAACTGTGATGTTCCTGTGCAAGAGAGAAACAACTATTTATAGTACTTTGTTTCAAGGAAAATAGACAAAACCAGGTTCTAAGGTTGCATATTCTTCAGGAATGTTGTGATTAGGGTTATCTCCCTAGTTAGCAGACCAGCAGCCAGAAAGCTACCCAGAATATTCATCATAAGAAATGTATTGATTTTATTTTTTACTCAAAATGCATGGAGGCAAGTAATGTACTCTTCAGATATGGGTTACATCCAGCTGGTTCAGCCTCTGAAAGAAACGAGTCCAGAAGTATTGTTACTAGAGTATGTACATTTATTTTGAAGTTTTCTTCTCTCTGTTGCTTCCAACTTAATCTACATTTAAGAGTATGAATTGCATGGTAGATGTTCCTAGTGGTAGTAGCTGACAAATAAGAGAAACAGATTTAAATATTTGGCACAATATTTGAAAAGCCAGCATTTGCCTGGTTACATATTTTCGGTTAAGTATAACTCCTCATTTTAACCTTGGCAATCTTTATACACTGCATCTTACACTGCAAGAGTAGTGAAATGGAAGGCTCATCACCAGGTGTTAGAATTCATAGTTACCTTCACAGCTCTCCTGATAGCACTTCTAAGTCCATTAGCTTCCATTACTACCATACAAGGAAAGCAAATCAAGGTCTCTTATTTATTCACTGAGTAATTTTTTCAAAATTAAGATTAAAGTTCTCCCACACTTGCTGACTTCATTAACTCCACTGCTGTAGAAACCAGTCCTGTTCTAATATGTCTTAAGTAGGTAATTTCCTGTACAATGTTAGTCTGACTGTAGCCTAGTCATCTTTTTAGCAGATAGTTAATGACTTCCAAGCACTAACAACAGTTTGTATTGTAATGCTTGCCAACAGGACTGGAAAACAGTTGAAAGAATCCAAGACTAAACCAGTTCAGTAAAAGAAATTTAAAGTTGACAGAAAATCTTGGACCATCTCAGCTTTTAAAAAAGTAACTTGTGGTTGCATTAAACCTACCAAATAATTTGCTTGGAACTGCTGAACCGGTGTGTGCATCAGCACCTTACTAGTGGATTTTCTTTCCAGGAGGATCATGTGTTTTAGCCACTCTTCAAGTGCCCTAATTTGATAAAAATAGTGTCTTCTAGGCATTCTATAGGTTTCATGATGCCTTACCAAAAAAGTGTTAGGTTTTCTTAAAATAAATATTAAGTACTATATTGATATGATCCTCAGGTATCTGACTGCCGTCAAAATCAGCAGAAGCTTAGGCATATTAATACCATAAACAAAATTATATCTATGTAAAATGATGTTTGTAACACATTTTTCTGTTGCTCCATTCTCATAGTTGATGCAGACTTCTAAAACTGACATGATTTGATCTTGTTTCCCAGAAGGGAGCAGGAGTACAGAACACAGCAGCTTAACTATAACTTATACTAAAAGTTAACATTAGAGCGTTGCTTTAGCTAAATCGGTAATTCAGAAAAAAGTGATGGACACACAACAGACTGCACTGCAACCACAAGACTTGCCAGCTCTTACCATGGAAGGAGCAATGTTATTTCTAAGCACCAGATTAAGATGCCATCCCAGGGTCATACTCCTATTTACACATTGCTACCCATTTCTTCATTTTGACACAGTTACTTTCCTCTGCCCTCTTAATAAGCTGGTTCAGGATACAAAACTGCAGGCTCTTTATCTAGCAGATGAGTTTCTGATGATTTAGCATGTAGAACTATCTAGCTAAGGACTCAAACTAGAACAGTTCAAGTGTAAAGGAGGGCGGAAAGAAATATGGAACTGATTGAGATAAGCATAAACTCTAGTAGAACCATATCCAAGGAACATCCTGTGCCTTTTAAGCCATGCATATATAACCAGTATTTAATGCCAAACCAAGTCCTGCCTTCATCAGCTGAGTCTTCACTCCTAGAAAGGAGACTACAGATGACAAAAAGCAGGAAATAAAAGTCCTGAGGCACTAATAGGTGCAGTAACACCATCCCATTTGTGTGTATCCCACTAGGGCAGTGGGCAGAGAAAGTGGTGCAGTTTAGGACCTCTAGATTACACCACTTGTTATTTGTCCCTGCATGAAGAAGTGCTCTGTGATCTACCTGCATAACAAGCCTGGACTGGAAAGCAGGCTGGAGTTGGAACTGAAGAGATAAAGTATCCATTGAATGAATGCGCTCGTTCAGCTATCATCAGTAATCCTGTGCAGCACTTCCACTTTTGCATTAATGACTCAAGGCTAGTGTGGGTATTCCTTTACAGCCTTCTCATGTGAAGTACAAATCTCTACCAAGTATATCTCCTACAAGAAAAGTCTAGTTCATAACACGGATGCCACTCTTCAATTGGACTGTACCACCTTTGGAAGTTTTTCCAAGCTGCTGCCCCTGGTTCATCAGTGTAGCTGTTAGTAATTGCTCTGCTCTGCTAGAAGTAGTAAGGCTTCTCATTGTAGGCAGCCTTCTATTTTGACAGTCCTTTCCAGACAGCAAATGGCTTCTTAAACTCCCCAGCTTCCACAAACTTCCTCTTTGCCCTGGGTCCTCAGAGCCCTCTGCAAAATAAAATTTAGAAATGTAGGGCAACTAAAGTATAAAGCAGGGATGTGCATCTATGAACCTTCTTTCTGCCTTATGTGTAAAATCCACACTTTAGCTTGCTCTTCGAAAAAAACCAAAACACAACTGATTAGCTATTATCCCAAAATGCTAATAAAAGACGAGATTACTAGCAGTGACTTGTTATGCTTCTGGAATATTAAGCATGTACATACAGGTACACCCCTTCAAAAGACCAGGAAACAACACTGATACATCTCTAATCCACTTCATTAACATAAATACAACACAGACATTCCACCTGGTTTGGCCTCCTCCTGTGAAGACAGGAGACTGTCAGAACATGTTCTCTGTAAAAACAAACCCATATTTAGGGCAATCTTAATGAAAGCCATCCAGCTATGTCCATATTCAATTATTCTCATCTATTCCAGCCTCATAGATCACCCTAAAGCTGCCAGTATCTAGTGATTTGTGCCATGTTCAAAGCCTCTGCTAACAAGTCTCCACAGCACAAAACAAAGTAGCCTGTGAATCCCCATGGACAATGAGCCAATTTACGTGGCTGTGACAACCTCCTTAAAACAGTCCCTGTGCTAGGCATACACTGTCAAGAGAATACAAAGTTTAAGATTGTAGAAGGAAGAAAAACTTAAGTAACTACTGTAAACGCAATTATGCTGTCTTCTAGATATGTCTGCAGGATTTTCATGGATTAACCAAGGGTTACTTTCAAGCTCAGCACAAGCAGTTTCTCAGTTAGAGGTAGCAGGAGGCACTTCGGATGCTAAGTCAAGGTAAATAAAAATCTTTTTTTTTTATTCAACGATAGCAACATATGCTTGTGGTACTTTCAGTAACATCACTATTTCATACCCTTTACATGCAGGAAATGAGATGTTTTCTATTATCGTTAATTTTTGATTTTGAAAAAGTCTCTTATTCTGTCTTCCTTGATAATTATATTTAAAAGGTCAAATCAATATGCTTTGAGTTTTGAACACACTAGCTCTTTTGTATCTGTGTTTCAAAAGAACAGAATCACTTCCAAGCCTCTATTATTAAAAGCAGAGTTTTTCTGATTAACCTTGAGTTCCAGCCTGGGCATGAACTACAAACAGATAATTACATATGGGAAAAAGCCTGACAGTATAATACTTCCGAAGACTACAAAAGAATATTCAGTGTCCAAATGCACTACTGCCTAAGCTTTCATGAAAGATGTTTAGTCCACAGAGTCTAATAATAATTTTAAATTAAAAACTAACCAGCAAACAACCACCACCACCAAAAACCCAATCGAGGAAAAAACCCTCAACAACCATATGTTGCTCGGAATTTACACGTACCTTAAAAAATGGAAGGAAAGATTATTCTGGAACAGGTTCTTCGTCATGGCATTTAATAGCTTAATTTAATATTCCAAACATTTCTGTGTATTGACAAAAGTGTGATGGTTTCATTCTTTAAGCTTTCTTCAGCTTGAGCAATTCTACTAGTACCAAAAAAAAAGCCACACAATAACCTTTATGCAACTTTCCAATATTTTAGCAGTTTTCATGACTATTAGCTGTGTTACATGTAAGTCTTTTGGATTTTTCCTTGGTAGTAGCATTTACTTAACTAAAGGAAAAGCTGAGGCCAAAAAGAAAGCTTAAAACTTAATGAGAAATCCTCTAAACTTCAACATTTCTGTTGTTTTGATAGTGAGAATCCAGGGTTGTGTCTGGATGCTGAAGTGGCCTTAGCAACCGGGCAGATTCTTGCCCCTAGCAGCCAACAGTCCAGCAGCGCAACGTCACGCTACTCTGAGTCACGGGGAGAGACGCCATGCTCGTTCAATGATGAAGATGAAGAGGATGAAGATGAGGATTCTTCCTCCCCAGAATAAGGACAGTAGAAAATGGAATATACAAAATGCTGCTCATAAGTATTCTGAACAGGAGCTCCTGTTCGGATTTTACTTAAGTTTCTTGCCTTGGTTTCCACTGTATTCAGTGAAGCAAAATGGAAGCTTCAAAGCAGATTCATCCACAGCTGAAACTGAAAACTTTTTGTAACTGAACACAGAGCGACATGCAGACACAGAGCAAAGTGGGTTTTTATCAGCTCTAACCAAGGAAAAGAACAAAGGCCCTGGAGATTTGGCAAAGTAAACATCAAGTTCACATTTTCCATTTTGGGACATTCTGTCTCAAGTCTGTCTTGCCCTTACCTTTACCAGATGGTGAAGAAAACAGAGTCAGTCAACAAATGCCAATTCTTGCATTGTCTTTTGGCTGTGCTACCTTTAGAAAAAGGGAGAGAGAGCACACGAGAATGTGCTAAAATAGCTATTTAAAACTACCTTATATGAAAATTGTTCTAGGGAAAAGGGGCTGTTAGAATGTTTGCTTTTTTCTGTTCAACTTGCTGTATAGAAGATTCTTAAAGTAATATAAATTGCAAGTGATTAAATGAATCTCGAAATAGTCTAAATCCATTTTAGATACTCTAAAACACTAGGTATGTCTCTTTTGAAAGGTTCATATGTTCATTTATACTGCAGATCTAATTTATTATAAATAAGTGATTATTCTTAGCCATTATTAAACTGTCAGGATAAAAACAGCAGTATTCTCTGCACCAGCTTTTTTCAAGGAAAAAAAAGTTCAAAAATTGTATTTCTATATCATCGTGTATTCAGTATAGCTTCTCCTTTACTGTTCTAACTCTGTAATCCCTTTGATTTTATAGCATGTGTTGTTTTTTTTAAGAAGGCCTTTCTGTTCAGGATCTCAGGCAGCATGCTTTCAAGTGGTATTTTCAAATTCAGGGTGGGCAGGTCACATAACTCTCAAAGTCATAGGTTGAGGCTCTTACGAAAAAAATTACATTTCAACAACCCATCATTTCATGTTTGCATTCTTGTCAGCTTGGATTATGATAAACTAACTTGCTTCAGATGAACCCCTGTGGCACTCACCTTGATGTGCCTTTGAAAAACAGTAGTGTCCAAACCACTTCTTCAAATAATTTGTGGCAAAAATTGCACAACGAGAATCCCATTTGAACTGTTAAATTAGCCTTGCAACAGGAGGCTCCGTGTTCTGTAGTTAACATCACAGCCAATCATAAAGACCTTTAAAAAAAACAAACAAAAAAACAACCCAAAACCAAAGCAAAATACACTGTAGATGTACTCTTGCCATGGTGTTCTAACATCCAGTATTTTAACTAGTCTTGAAGTTAACTATTTTAATTAGGCAAATCCAGTTTAAAATAGTGATATTTCTTTTTAGTTTCTATACTGCATGTAAGTAGTTGACCTGCTGCTAAGTACCAGTGTGTTCGCTCTCAGAGGTCCGTGATGTTGGCTCTGTTATTTAGGTACGAGATCAGGCAGCGCTAATACTGTTATTTGCTTGAGCCGTGTACCCCTGGAGTGCTGTGGCCGTTCCTCCAGCGCAGTGTGGGGTACGTCCACGGGCAGTTTTACAGACAAACCTGCGCTCAGGCAGCAAGCCTGAGCTAGTGAGGTGAGCTGAGGCTCCAGCTGGAGGGCGCCCTGGCTGTTGCGCAGGAGTCAGCACACGCCTGGCTACCTATGGGACAGGTAAAACCGTGAGGAGTATACAAGCACACCTGCATGATTGCATTGAAAATTTAGAAACTTTTCACAGGTAGTTGGAACTCCTGCATTTGAGAGACAGGGCAGCACCATTATTTAGGTCCAGCTCTTGACTGAGCAAGTAGAGTCATCTTACACAAACAAGTTTCAAATGCACAAATTAAAAGAATTCTTACATGCCTACCGTGTTACTCACCCTCTGGGCAAGACTGTTAAGACTGTCCTGTGCTCACAGGCAACACCAGACTAAGGGATTTACACCACCTCACTTCAACCAAATCTGTAACACTACCTCTATAGGAAGAAAAGCTTTACAAATACAAAATAATAAATAATATTCTTGCTGAGTCAGTGCACTTGATTGATGTGGCTTACTTGTGAAATAAGAGGAGGAGAAGGTAACAGATTGTCCAGGCATATTACTATGGAATTATCAGCTTCATGAATGACATTTCATTTAAACAGATCATTGCTTTATTCTTAAAAACCCATTGTTTTCTTAAAAACTTTTCATCAGCATGTACTGGAGAAGGCAGATCAAAAATACCTGATACATGCAGGATCCTAAGGAACTCTTAAAGAGGGGAGTATTTTTAAAGTTATTATTTCCCCCTCCCCACCACATTAGGGGCACATTTAACTTTATACCTTCTTCAATAATAATATAGGAGCACATAACGTTTATTTAGACAGTTGAACCAACTCTTTAAGTTATTTTTCTGAAACTATGAAGTTGAATACAAAGGATAAAACAAGTTAGAACATTTCAAAGATACTTCAAAAGGAAATTATTTCCTTGGGATTCTTTGTGCCAAGTTCCAGTTGAGAATGAAGTGCAACTAAAGCACTGTAGTCTTGGGGTTACATTAAATTATGGGAACCAGGAGAATTTTAGGCCCTAAGCAGCCATGGTGGCTGGTGTATGATCTCAGGCAAGCCCTTCAATTATTCTTGTTGATCTTAGGTGACATATTGAAAGAATAAAACCAACAGGTACATGCAAGACCTCACAAAATGCAGCCGCTGCATCTGAATTGAGCTCTCACCAACTATGAGCAAAGGGACTGAGAATATTAAGCAACCACACAGCTCCCACTAAGCTAACGGCAGCAGCAGCAGGTACTTGCCGCAATTAAACGCTCATCAGCACGACTGGTTTTCCCATTCTCTGTTCAGTTACCATCAGCCCCTCGTGTCTCGTGCAACACTCGACATCCATTGGTATGAAACAGGTAGCAACTGGTACTAGATGGTATCTCTTCTTACAAGACAAAGTTCACATTTACATGCAGGTCATGTTTCTGAGTCTTGGAACACTATTCCATGCTTATACATTCAGAAGGCACCTGGCTGCAAGCAATGTAATACTGTGTGTAAATGCTTTACGTATATTGCAGTAAACAGCTTCATTTCTGGACTGACTTTATAGTGCCTGAAAAATCTAAATTTGACTTGGAAAAACATGTCAGCAGCACAAACTAGACAAAAAAAAAAAATTGATTGGGAGACTGCATTTTTCTGTTCTGTGGAAATCTGACATAATGTTTGTGGATTCGGGTATTTAAAATTGTACTAAGGTGTGCCAGTCTTCTCCTTTCAACTCTGGAATTAATGGCAATAATCCACCCAGTCTAAGAAAGTGTGTATATTTAAAAACTAATACCAGTTTAACTGAAGGCAGGATTTTAACTAACTTCATTAAACCTGGTACATGCCACACTGTAGACAACTCCATTTTGGCCAAGGGTTTTGGTTAGTTTGTTGAACTATAGCTTGAAAATACTCCACATCCTTTTGAGCTGCTGGAAACTGCTGAGTAAGCAGAACACCCCCAGAAGGACTTGTGCTGGTCAGCCAAGTCAGCCTCAAGTAACATCATGTAAAAAGGCCTAATAACCACATCTTAATTTTTAAGAAAAAGACCAAACCAACCAACAAGTTCATACATAAAATGCTTGAGTTTAGAATTCTACAGGTAAAGTTTTAAACATCAAGTGCTCGCTCTTCTGACCATATCCACCGTTTTAATTTAAGCACACAGCTGAAACTTAATCACATTTGAACACTGGGAAATACTCATTTTTATAATTAACTGGCTCTGTTCAGCTGAAAATATCCAGGCAGTTTATGGAGAAGACTGTCCTTTCGGGCAGTTAAAGGCATTTGGGGTTTGGATTCATTTAAAAACAAAGCTAGTAACCACAGGCTATGGTATATAGTAAACAAACAAAACAAGTTATTTTCTGACCAACCCAGCTAATTTATATCTTTTCATTACAAGACTCTCTCAGGGACATAAGTATTTTAAATAACCAGATAGAAAGAAGCTGAGAAAAGACTATATGAGCATTTTAAAGTTTTTATTTAAAATGTTCTAGTAATAGTCATACTTTGAGGTGCCATCCTTCTGCTTTACTACAAGCTTAATTAGTTTTAAAGAAATAAATGCTGCAGTTGAGTTACTCCAAGGCCCGGTCTAAACCTTCAGCCCGGGAAACGGTGCCTCTTGCAGCGTTACTGGTGGCCAGGGAAGAGGCTAAAGACTGTTCGTCTGTTTATGGAGTTTGGGTTTTATTTTAAATATGCTACTTCTTGAATTCTGACTTATGTCTAGAGGCAATATGCTAATAAATCATTTATAATTTCTGATTATCACAGATCTACTCTTGCAAGCATGTTAACAGCTCTAAATACTTATTTTTCCGCTGGCAGGTGTTCATATAACCAAATCCTGATACCATGAAAATTCCTGAAACTCTCATGCCTGAGACTTAACCAAGTTCCCAGATCAGCTGGTGCTGACGGTTCGGTGAGGAAACGCTCATAGAAGCAGCCCCAAAGTAACGACGGAAGGCGCTGGTTATTGCAGCTGCTCAGAGAGTGCATATTCATTATACATCTTTAATACTCCTGCCTTGTCTGGCCTACCCCAAAGATCAGCCAAAACCAACATTTCTTTTTGCTTACCTCTTTTTTGACAGTACCCAAGAATCCAACATTTAGGATATCCGCCTAAGCTGCAGGACACAAAAAATCCTTGCTCAAAATTGTGCAGAAGAAACACCTAACCGTCCAAATGCCAGGAGAAAGCCCTCACTTAGGAACAATAAGGAGCGAATGAATAACTTAATTTTTCCTTTCTCCAATAAGAGAAGCGGGCTGGCCTGGATCAGCTCAGGGTCTCTGTAAGAGGGCCGTGATTCCAAGCAGATACAGCAACCTCCCAGCAGCCCAGATGTGCAGCTCTTAGTATTGGCTACAGTAAGTGGCAACTACTTCATCTTCTGACTTCTCTAAATGCTGTTCTTAAATACCCAGTGCTTTCCAGGCCTAGGCAGTTTAGATATATCAACACCATGGGATAGCAGGATGCAGCTATGTAAAACTTCAATCCAGTTGTAGATATAAATCAAATTCATCTATGCAGTATATAGGAAGCTTTTTCCAAGACAAAATGGGTCTCTAAGTGTGAGTTCTTTTTAGCCTATTCTTATTATCCAGGCTGAAACAGAAATGAATCCCTAGCACTGTCTGGTTCTTGTGCCTTCCATGCAGCAGCAATGACACACCCGTAAGACCAAGGCAGCTCTAGAGGAAAAAACCACCACATATCCGGAGCCCTTCCCATTGACATCTTTAGGTCACATACAATTATTCTGAACAGCCACAAATGTTAAAACATTGACCATAAAAGATTAAGTCCACAAAATTGGTCTCTTTTTTTTTTGGTGGGTTTGTTAAATCCCCAATGTAAATTTAGCAATTAGTAGATTTGGTTACACTAATGAGAGATGAAGTGGATCTCCCAGAATTTCCCTCAAAAATCACCAGCTGAATCACAACCCATCACACAAGTTTCTGGCACACTCCCTGGTCCCTAAAGCCAGGCTGTATATATGAAAAATACTTCAGAGATTATATGCAAATGTTACGACACTGTATCTCACAAGCACCTACTGTGAAAAAATTAATCGTATTTTGAACCAACCTGTAAGCACACGGGTGTGAGTTCATCGTCATTCCTCAGCTCCTGGCTGCAGATAACGCCCTGGGCCCCCGTGGTGTCAGCAGTAACCCGTGCAGGCACCGTTTGTACACACTGCAAATCTGCTGCCGCTTCTGCCTGGTCTGGCAAGAGCCGGACCCCTGGCACGGAGCTGGCGCTGACGCGCGTGCGGCAAGACGGCAGGTCCAGCCGTCCATCTGTCCCCCCGCCACAGCAGCACTTTTTAAAATCTATACTCAGCATGGAAGCAAGTTCCTTTTTGTATTTAAAATGCAGAAACCACTTGAAGGTCCATTAACTTTTAGATTAATGGAGACTTTTTTTTTTTTTTAAGAGAACACAGAGAAAGCTACTTTATGACCTTGTTCAATGCTGAACTCAAAGGAGGGTTTGTAAATGTGGTAGGTGGGAAGAAAATAAGCACTGACAAATCCATTTTATGAGGATGCTAACTATATGGGATTGGAAGTTTAAATTAATTTTTTAATCCACTCTTATTCTCCCCCTCCCCCAACATACGTATTGGCACAAAGGGTCACACAAACACTTTGGCAGAAATTCTTCTCCCTTGTGCTTAACTCCCGAGTCTTTGGGAACGTCAAAGTTGCCCATTCATCTTTTAAACAACTTCCTGCATATTTTTGAGTTCTCCATAGATTAGTTTATAATTTAAAGGAAAGCAAAGTTTTATTTTTGCAGAAACACTGCTATTAAGCTACGCTGATTTTGTTTGTCCTGATCAAATAGTGTTAATTTCTACTACCACACTGTACATGGCTAGGAGTAGTGTAAAAAAGAATGTGGTAGTATTATATGTGCTTTAAACACTGACAAAGGTATAAAGAAAAATACATATACAAAGTTTTAATTTCCTAATAGGAACACTGGCATTAGCAAATAGTATATTTGAACGAATAGGAAATATTACTTTGAAGTAGCAGACACTTTGTAAATAAAAACTTGTTATTTTTATAATGGAAATTTTATAGAAGAAGCTATTTCTGTACACTCAGTTGATCCAATGTTTACTGAAAATGCTGCAAGTGTGAACTGTACATGGCAAAATGGGGGTGGGGAGCAGACAACGCTGACTGAAGTGAAAACTATGTACGCCCGGGAGAAAAACATCCAGCGGCCTGTGAGCAGGCATGTAAAACTTCATTGTACAAGAACTGAATAAAAGAATTTCAAGGCAACAGGATTGGGCTTGTGTTTGCAAAAAACATTGTGGAAAAAAGGCTGCTGAGAGTAAATGTTGACAGTATGTGTACCTCAGTACAAAAAAATAAATCCAACAACGGAATCTCCTACTTTTTGATTTAATGTCCAGAAAATATTGCATTCCTTGGTGTTTTGAAAAGAAATATAAAAATCTAGCACTTGCAGCCTCATTTGTTAGTTTACCGCTCTGAGAAACTTACTACATCATTACCCAGGGAAAGATGCTGGACTTCTGAAATCGTTACATTTTAACACAGTAACTCACAAAATGTTTAGGAATCTTACTGTCCCTATCTCAGCAAGACACGCACCCCATCTATACCTAAGAGAGGCCTCTGAAGAGCCAATCGATGTCACATCAAATCAAATGCACGTTTCACACAGGCTCTCTCATTCCGTTTCCTCAAAAGCCTGATGTCCTGCTACTGAAGAGGGGAGGGAGTTGAGAGCGTCTCCTCTGTGTGCCTCCCCCCTGTCCTGTGGACACCCTTCAAACACCTATGGGCTCTGAACTTACAGCCTTCCAACCGCCTTCCCATGTTTCGGTAGCAAGAATCCAAACAATAAGAACTATGGGGGCACTAAATACAGCCCCTCTTCATCATCTGTGTTGGTTTTCCAACTCTATGAAATATAAAAATGCCAAGTAATTTCACAGTGCTTGTTTTTCCCCACATGCACAGAAGACCCATGACTAAATATTTTGAATCTCAAGCCAACTGAAAGTAAAGGTTAAAAGACAATAGGAAACCACTTGGAGAACTGTAAATTATTTCTTGTGTAATAAATAGAAACTCCAGCACAGACCCCTTTCATTTAAAATGCATTGGCATATTTGGGAGGGCATTTTCATTAATAGATTTGGCAGATTCTAGTTAGCCCCAAATAACTATCTAAAACCTTGTTATGTGGGTTTTTTATGGGCAAGAAACACATCTGAAGGAATGAGAGGGTACAGACCTTATGTCAGTAATAAGGATGTCACTTATTTAAAATAAATTAAATTAAATTTTGTGTCGGTGCTACATAAGTTGCTACCAGGAGGATTCTGCAATACTGAGCTATGGTGAAACTGTCTGGAATAAATATTCTCCTCTAAAAAATCCAAAAGGACACTGTTTTGGTTTAAGTTACTTTGTTTCTTTGTGCTGTGTTTTTACCTGGTGATTCTGGTTAGAATTCCTTTGCCTGTCCAGTATGATAGCATCAAACACATAACTTTTTCTTCACATAACTCCGTATGTTTTCTACAATAAGAAATCAAGCAATGGTAACTGCTGCAGCATTGGGGTGCTCTGTGCTAACAATAACACCAGAAACATTAAGACAACAAGAAATCTTTTCCTTGGTTAAAAAAATAGCCTTTAAAATTCTATTTTGCTGAATTACAGACATTCTCTTAGAAAGCAAAAGGACCTCAAAACATTCAGGGAAACTAGAAACCCACCAAATTTGTGTAGGTTTATTATTCATTAAACTTTGTCTCAAGCCCAAGTGTAGGACAGGAGATAAATGTGCACACTAGTTCATTGTTCAGCCCGCTGTCACGAGTAACGTCCCTGGGTGCGTGTGACTCGTGTAGGTTGCTCCTGAGCGCGGCTCAGCGGTGCTGCCCTGCTCCCCGGCTTCTGCTTAGTACCAAATTGCTATTCCTTGTTCTTACTGGGTATCATTTAAAAGGCTCAAAAACCTAACACCACTGGGATTGTCGCCTTGCTGAAACCACCGTTCAAGGGTAACAAAACACAGCAAACCATTCCTATATATTTCACAGGATAAACAGTACTTCTGTCACAATGGCTAAAACAAGTCTGTCATAGTGAAAAAAACAAGTTGCTGAAGGGTCTGCATTCCTGCCTGCGAGCTCTTAGAGCTGCCACCCAGACAACAGATTGCAGGCTTGATCTTGCACACTGCGAGAATCCCTCAGCAGTCACACAGAGAACTCACAGACCCACGAACCATAACTGAAAGCCATTGTCCCTGGCGTGGCTGCGCAGGCAGTGACATAAAAACCTGCAACAATGAGATGACATCAAAAGGAAGAAGTGCTGGCAAGCAGAAGGGTTCATGTTCTTCCAGCATAAGGCAGCAGACAGAGCTACAAAATCGCAAAATTAGCTAAGCACCATTGTTTTACGATACATGAAACCATGAGACCAATACTCCTTTGGTTCAAATGACCTGTGCTAACCCAGGTTTTCATCATTATGACCTTAAAGTCCAGGTTATGCAGCAATGACAATACACAAATATTACACATAATTAATCTATCAGAATTAATTGTACATAATTTTTAAAATATTAAATAAAAATCCTGTTTAATACCATAGTAGGTAAAAAGCAGCAGACTACACCTTTCCAGCAGCTGCTGGTATAAACAAGTTATTTTTAATAAATAAGCACCACAAAGACAGATTTCTTGGCACACATAGGAATTAAAAAACATTTCAAATGAGTAAACCACACAAATGATGGGAAAACGTCGTAGCATTTACCTGCACAAAATTTAAGCCTCCGGCCTTCCAAAATAAAATTAAACAGCACTCAGAGCTCTGTAACAAGACTGGGCTGAGGGCACGGACAAGAACAAGCTCCTGCAAGGTAAGGCCGGGTGTGAACTCACCACAGCCACCTCACACACTGCAGTTGCCCATGTTGCACCCTACAGAAAGCTGCTCTGGGATAAAGGTGAGGGTTGTCGGCTTCTTTTAAGGGAAAAAAAAAAAAATAAGTGGAGCTTCCACTGTTGCCAGCATGTTTTAAGGCCACTCCTTAGTTAAGTATCAGAAAAAGAGGGGTTTGCATGTTCATGTCTGTTGTTAATAGACAGTTCTTGTGGTTTACATGTACTGTCACAGAACAACTTATGACCAGGCCAACCATATTATTCTCCTCTCCGAAAGCTGCATCCCTTTCTTTGGGATACATCGTGTATTTGGTTCTCCATGCTTTGTTGGTGTTCAGCGGTACGTGCTCACCAGCTCAGTCTGCTTTTTACAGCACCCGCTGCCCCAGAGCTCTGCAGGCTGACCGGGACCATGGACACACACAGAGGCAGCACAGGCTGCTGCCCCGGGCAGGCACGACACCTGCGCCGCACTGCAAACACGTGATACCGACACTCTCCTAGCACTTCCCAAGCTGGCTTTTTGCGCTCATTTCCCAGAAAGCACGGTCACATTTTGAGGTTTCACACCTGCCTTATCACTTACTTTGCACATCTTCCCCCACACCCGCAGACAATATGGTGGAAGCACACCACGTGGAACCATGGGCTGACCGCCTTCTCCTCTTTACAGCTCTACTAGACGCACACAGGCCCAGGCCTGCTCAGCCCCTCTGGGTGACCGAGGTGGCTGTTTGTCCCAGCCCGGGCCCAGCTGCCCGCCGCGGCCTGCCCGCTGTCCCCTTCCGCCCCCGCCACCTGCGCTCCCGCTCTGGAGGGCCCCTCGCACCCTCCACAACAGCCCACGGCCACTGCGCCAGAGCTGCCCCAAGCCCGCGCCTGCGCGGGAGCTCCTGCCCGGCCCAGCGGCCGGGGCACCCAAGGGTGGGTTTAACGTGTGGTTTTTTACCTTTTTTGGAGTCCGAGGTAACTTCTATTAAAAGTCAAGACAAAGGAGCGGTGGAGGAGGCTGCAGTGCGGTCTCTCGTCTCTCCAAGTGCTGGCGAGGCTGCCTGGGGGGAGCACCACTGCTGCCACAGCTGAGCACAATTGTGACTGAGTTTTGCAGTAACAAGAGACTTACTTGCATAGAACCCTCCTTATATGGGATTTAAATAGAACCAAAACCAGATGGCAAATAAAAGCTAAATCAGCCTTTTTACAAACATTCTAGATTTTTAAAGAATTTGGAATTAACAAAGCTTGACTGGAAACACCTCGTCACCTCACTGAATGCCTTAAAACCCATTTCACAGCAGCCTGCAACAGCAGAGCCCCCTCGCACAAGGGTCAGGTGTGTCTTTCTCCAGGTGATTTCAGCTGCCACTGATGGGGGGGGAAGAGTCAATTTTTATTACAAAATAACTAACAAAAAGTGGTCAAAATCCAGGGTTTCCAATAGATGCTTTAACCTATTCTCCTTTGAAAGCCTTCCACAGCAGTGCCTGAGAGTGGTCCCTGCATGGACTCCCTGACTGCATTTATGAAATCCGGGGCCTCTCACCATGAGGAAGAAATATTGTTACTTCAAAATTCAGAGTAATACAGAATAATTGACAGAATACATTAATATGAAATGTGTGAAATCTACATGGTATTAATTGGGTAAAAAATAAGTGATTCAGCTATACACCTAAATCTAATAGGCAGTGAACCTCACAAAATGAAAAACCTTAACTGCTTTAAATACATTGCAGAGTCAAAAAATACAAGCAGCTCTGGAGAATCTGCAGACAAACACTTCAAGATGGGAAAAGATTTCAGTGCTTGCAAAACAGCCTTTGAGGGAGACCTCTTTTTTTTTTTAGTTATAATAATCTTAACACTAAGATAACATTTCACATTACCATAACGAAGTAATTAAATATTATTACGAGTAAATTAACAAAATTGTAGAAGCAGCTGCTACACCTATCTGTAACAAGCTAACTTTGTATGAGATGTAGATGAGTACAGCTGCTGGCAGTCCGGCTAGCCCTTCTGATGCAAGCCCCTGGAAAGCCCAGGATTTTCATTGTTATTATTACTTTAGAACCTTCTCACCTTTGATATTTTCTCATCATCTCATCAGCATGACTAAAGGCAAGTTGGAAATATTCTAGGCGTATAAACTTTATTCATGTTCTGTCAAGATCATACCTACAGTTTTCTGACATCAGGCAATATAGTAAGACTATTAAATTAAGATTGAATGAGATAGATCTATCCTGTCTAGGGCCATCGCCAAGTAACTGAGTCAACTATATCAGAGCATTTATCAGATCAGTATCTGTTGGTCTTTGAGCAGCAAATGACCGGCAGAAGCTTTTCTCCCCGCAGACATCTCATCAGGTTTGTACCTTAACTGAGGACCCTTCCAGCCCATGTAACTGTGTGATTGTGTGTGTTCATAAATAATTGCAGAGTCCAAAGAATCCTTGCCAGACTCAGACATAGGTCTCATTAATTCATTCATAGAGGAGTACCCCTATTTCAAAACTTTGGAAAAATTTATCCATCAAATGGTATATTTTAGGACTAATAAACCATTCACAGTTAAAGCAAATATACTGCACTAAAAGAATTACAGCCAAATATGCCCGCTCTTATTGCTAATGGATATAATCCCACAAACTGGGAGTTTTTTCTTGTTTCTATTCAACTAGTTAAACTTGTGTTAGAAAAAAATATTAAAATATCAGTTGTAGTAAGAAAAAACAACAACAATAACAACAACAAAACAAACCACAAAACCAGAAGACTGCCCTGACCAGTGGTCAGACTTAAAACATACAAAAACTGAAGGTAAGTAGCCCACACTCTGTTCTCAATGCTGCCCAACGTGGTGAGGAGGTACAAGGGCATGGAAACAGAATGGGCCAAGAGACAAGGCTAACCAAGGGAGTCCGGCTTCATGGGTACAGGATGGACACACACCACAACAACAATACACACTGATGAGCTTTTGAAGGTGATACTACCTATTTCCAGAATTATTTTTTTCCTTCTCAACGTTTTTGTAACTCCATAAAGAAGGTAAAATACTAAATAAATTGGATACCTAGGCATGTGTTTCCATTCTGCGCTGAAGCAATGAAACAGTGCTTCAAAAGAGGGCAAACACGAGCACTGTGCTCTGCTCAGTGCTCAACAGGGCACACCAGTGTTCGACAGAAGAGCAATGGCTGCTCCCACGTGCACAAACGGCAGAGACTTCTACACTTGTCTCCACAAACTCCCATTGCTCACTATTAATCACCAGCAGCTTTTCAGTCAGCAGAAGAGCTATTATACGTTCTTAACTTTGCATGATTTTCACTGTGCTATATATGTTTGTTCTTAGGAGGAGCTTGGTAAGCAGGAAAACATAGAATCCATCTTCTGTGATCCAGAACAAGTTAAGGAGCCTTTTGCCTGAGCTCCCTGCAGACACGAACAATGTGAAACCTCTGACAAGCGCAGGCAGGCGACCCCAGCTCAGCAGACAGCAGGAACATGAACTCAAGGGGCAAAGACATCTCACGATTCCAACAGCCATTCATGTCCTAGGGAGATTTCAGAGAGCTCTCTTGTCGTGTTTTAAGTCATGGCTGCATTTCTGTTTGTCAGAGTGCATTTGCTAGTTGCACAGCCGAGGTTCTATATGCAAGTCAGCCTACAGCAGTTTCCAGTAATGGCAGCTTATGCAATTTTTGACCTACTTTAACGCATTGGGGCACTTGGAAACACGAGATCCACTGCAGCAGCTTTCTGCTTGACTGTGTTACACTGCAGCGGGAAGCAAGTCTTTAGACAAATACACCGATCCACTCAAATAGAGGTGACAAACAGACTTTGATTTTCAAGGTATGTGTCAAACCATTAGGAGCATCACCATACCTATTAGCTGGGGAGCTAAACACAACTACTAAAGGCAAGATAGCAAATAGAAGTATTCCCACCATTCATGAGAACTAATCTTTGAACAGCAGGAGAAGTAGCAAGAAAAAACTGGGATGATTATTCCTTAATTTTCTTTCACTCACATGAGAAACAGGACTCTGATACGGTGATTTTAAAAGTTATAAGACACATTCCACAATGTGTACCTTTCAAATTTGTAATCCAGTTAAGGTGCCGACCACAGTTATTTGAGTGTGCCCACAGACACTTGTCACCGCAAAGTTCAAGATCTACAGAGCGCCTTTTTTCAGAACAATTCTGGAAAGGTTTTGGGTTTTTTTTTGTCCTCCCCTTGTGCTGTTATTTAGACATTAGGAAACTTTCAAGCATGGCTGAAGAAACACAGTATACACCATCATCTGACTTGTATGTGTGGTTTGTGTTCCCCTGGTCAAAACAACTCTCTATTCTGATCTAGAGGTTTTATCACCTCCTCTGTCTTCTTTGGTCATTCTATATCCCACACTAATGGAATAGTGCTCTCTCAGGTTAAAATAATCTATAGAGACTTAGATATGATTTTGACATTAAAATCTCATGTACTTGATACCATACAATCTTGATAACTGATGGCTAATTTAACCCTATAGCACTTTTCCCATGCAGACAAAATAATTAAGTCCTTGTTTCTTTAATACATAGTTATCACTCTTTCCCTGCCATTCCAGTATAGTTTGTACCTTACTACTACACTGCCCCTAATGATCTTTCTTCTATTAATACTATTTTTATGAAATGCCTTGGCTTTAAGTGCAGATGTTAATGCTACAAGTAAACCCTTAAAACTACAGGCATTTTGGCATACGAATTTGGGGTCAGTTTACTTCTGTGTCACATTAAAGGGTTTTTATGTAATGAAGGCTGTTCTTCACTGTGTTGTGGTTTTGTATCATTTAGGATAACCAATAAAATTAAGAAGTGTTTCAGACTTCACCTGTAGGTTAATGCATCACCTTGAACCTCAGTGCAAACCCTTCTATGCCTACCAGCTTCACTCTCATCTTTCATTTGAAAATGGTTTAAGTGATAGAAGTCTCTATCTGTTCTACCCAACCCACAGAAGCATTACAAACTTTCCCTGCCCAGTCTACACTACATACTCCCTCCTTTTGTTAAGAGCTATTATGTTACCTTTGGGAAAAAGGTCTCCTCAATCCACAAGCATACAGAGCTACCAACCTAGATTGAGGGAACTACCTACAGGAACATTTCCCCTCTTTCAAAACTTACATTCTTCTGCCACACAACCTCCTTTCTCTTCCACAGCACAAGGGTCAAAAGTCTAAAGATGAGACCATGCTATGATGAACCTGAAGGTCTTGTCAACGCGACCACACTCCTCCAGTTCAGTATCAGGAGACAGTACTTGCTCTCAGCATGCAACATGTACATCAATGCACCATCCGCTGAAAGGACATATATATAAAACATTAAGTGAAGTAACCAAGATGCTCCAACCACCTGGAGCAATTTATCTGAATTCAGCTTTACTTTTTCAGAGGTAGATTTTTTTCTCTTCTTTTCTTACAAAGTCAAGAACCCGATTCGGATCAACAATTTTGTTTCACTTCCTTTAGCAGCTATCTTCTCTGTACTTTACGGGCTCATTACGCTGGGCTTTAGTCACCTGAAATGCTGAGGGTGGGGGACCAGGGGAGAAGTCTCAGAAAGCTCCTAACTTTACACCTGTGGCTATAGTTGGCTTTAACTGAATAGCTCAGTGCATTATTGAGCAGTTTGCTTAGGGATTTGTAGGGAACCAGAGGACAAATACTAAGCTGCTACTATACCTACTATCTCAAAAGAAGGCAGAGCCACGTGTGCAACTTTTCTTAAGGTTACAAATCATAGTCTACTCTGTGGATTTGTTTTAAACAAACATTTAAACCCATTAGGCTGAAATTTACTACCACTTGTAAGTAATGTTTAAAGTAAGCAATTTCTAAACCCAAACACATTTTGAGAGAAACTTAGAAAATTACAGATTCTTTACTAATTCTAGGCTAACCTCTCCCTAAAAGCCAAAAGGAACAAAAAGAAGTTAGGAGTTAACCAAAAACCATTCCTTACACTAAAACTCACCCAAGCTCTGATGCATTATGCTGCTTCTCATTCACAAGAACACTTAAAAAGTTCAGACAACTTGGTACTAAGTAACAGCCATTAAAATACTTAAAGTGTTAAGTAAATGCACCTCTCCCATTTGTAATTAGGAGTGAAGTGGCAGTTTCTGAAGTTAGAATCTACAGCCACAGCAGGTTTAAGATACCTTCTTAGGGACAATAAACCCTGGAGGAGTTACCACTGTAGGGGCTCTCTTGTGTCAGAAAAATAGAAGTAGCATTAATATGCTCACAAGTCACAAAATATTTAGGCACTTGAAGGACACATTTTTAGTTCATACAACTGTAAAGCCAATTTAAAAGATTATAATCCTCTCTAATGCATAATACACACACCTAAATATACTTTCTTAAATTAACCATGGGATTACATTTTTTGTTTCAAATACTTTGATACCTATCAGCCCTTTTAACGAATTGTTGCCAAATGCAGATTAAACTCTTAGCAATTCCCTTCAGTTAATGCAAAATCAAAATGAGGCGCTGCTTCCACAGCTACCTGCAATACTCACTGTTCAGAGTCGCACCACATAAAAAGATTCAAGTGCATGCTAGCAAACATAACTTTGCAATTCCCATTATTGGCTTCTTCAGTTGCTTGCCTGAGACAAAAAAAGTTTTACTTTTAGTCATGAATTATTAGAGCTGCTTGATCCAAACAAACTACGCACTGATATGCAAGCTTCTGATGACTCTACCGTTGCACTGATTTTGCATTAAGAATCAGAGTCACCAAACTAACAGACTTCAAATCATAATAACCTGCATCTTCAGCTTAGCTTTCCTCTGATTTTCTTCTCTCCCATTTAGACAGGAAGAAAAACCGTAGAAAGTGTCCTATAGAGGAACTCTGTACTAACAAAACAATGACAGTTAACTGCATATATTTTAACTAAAGGGCAACTGAACTACTGTAAAATCAAGTCTCTACAATGGGATCTTTGTCTAAAGCAACACTCACTTCATAGTCAGGTAAGTTCTAAGGTAAAAGAGGAGTCACATTTTTTGGGGTGTAGCCCAACACCTGTAACCAAACAGCCATCAGGATACAGACTCATTATGTGAAACAGCTGAGGTTAAAAGTTACTTCAACTATTTATCCCCCCAGCAGAGCTAATGCAACTAAAGCTTCCAATAAAGAGCAATATTCTTCAAAAGAAACAGGTAGAAAGCACAGTGGCCTCAGTGCACTTCCAAGTTTGCAACAACCAGTAGCAAAGGGAGACTAGAGTTCTACCTGTTGTAGGTGGACTTTCTTCTACTCTCAACAGGTACACAGCTAGATCTGACCTACAGGCAAAACTGAACTGTTGTTTCTGAACACACTTATGCCTTCAATATTCTATTAATACAATGCCAAAAAAACCCTATACGTCTAAATTAAAGACTTTTCATGGTACATGGTGTTTAAACAGAATGATTTCTTCTATACGAGAAAAAGCACTAGTTTTCAGGTATACTGACTAGAAACATATTAACATAAATTCATTAATGGGCTTCAGTAATTTTATGGTAGATTCAGCATGAATACTGACATGTTTTAACAAAGTGCCTAACTAGCAAGAAGATCAATGTTTCACTAGCAGGGAAATCACAGCTCTGAATAATTGCAAGAAGATAAACTTAACACTGAAGCTTCAATTATTCTGAAGTTTGGAAATCTATACTGAGAGCTGCCCACATACTCTTACTAGATGAATCTAGTATTTTTCAGTTCAGCCTTAAATTATAAATTAAGATATTTTTCTCCATCACAGGAAATCCATCTCATTTTGCAAGAAGACCAAAGTGTACTCTCTGTTTAAGTATGCAAAACTTCATGGTCAGCCTCAAACTCTATGTGCCTCATATCATCCAAAAGTTATGATGAATAAGCTTCACAGAGAGGTAGAAAAAAAATCCTGAAATAGGAAAATTTCAAGTTTAGTGCCAGGTTTCTGAAAATATTGCATTTAAAAACACTGTAGGAAATCAGTCAGCAGGGCTTGGTGCAGAGAAACATATTTTTCCTTTCCAAATCTCATACTGAGAGGGAGGCAGGGTGCAGAGGATAAAAAAAACCACAAACACAACAAAACACAACCCCCAGCTCTTGTCTTTGTACAGATTCACAACTCCTTTGGTCTACAACTCTTCCTTTTACTCTACATTTGCATCCAGACTTTTTCTTTTCTCTCTGTACTGCATGGGTGCTACTGAAGACATTTCAGTACAAAAGGAAAGGATGACTCTGTTTTTATTACTACTGTCCTAGAAGCAGCATGGTGCCCAGCAGGAAGGAACTGCAGGTCAGCGCTAAATGTCATCTATTCTCAAGGGATTATGTGATGTACTACGTGATCAGTGTAAATAAAACCTTCAGCTAATTTTGTCCTAACAGTCCTATTAACCCTGTGTGTGTGTTCATGTGTGGGGTGGCAGCGGGGCAGGGGCTCTGGCAAAGAGAAGGAGGTACCTCAGCTGAATTGGATGTAAGTAGGTTTTCATGGTGGTACGAAGCAACATCTGCAACCTCTGGAAATTCCACAATGTTTAGAAGTCCTTGTTCCAAACTCAAAGACAGTAAAAGTTATCCAATAAGACAAAGAAGTATTTACCAGTATAAAAGTTAAAACTCTTCAGGTTTCTGGTAAAGAGCTAGTAAATTTAATCTTTAATCATAATTTAAAATTAAGTCCAAGGAACCTTTACTGTAAATTTCACATAAAGAAAATAAATAATTTTATCACATCCTAATAGTCAATACACCTGTTTATAAATAACTACTAGATCATTTATTTACTCAAATGCTTAAGATACAGAAATAAAAATAAGGAAATAGTTCAATTTAATTCAATAGTTTAACACTAGACTCGTTACCCACATATATTTTGCATGCTAATTTTGATAACTGAACCCTTTCAAATTTTCTTCCCCCCGCCCCCCCAACTGATAATCCCTGTACGATTAAATTTAAAAAACCACACTTCTACGAAATCTAAGGAGAACAGGAGTTTATTGAGTTCTACCTGTCTGTAAAGTGCTGGTGAAGAGTTGCCATTTCATGCTTTGTCTATATAGATAAGTCGAAAGAGAAATCGTTGCAAAAATCAGCTCATTTGAAAACTGAGTGTTTCTCCAGAACTTCTTACCATTCCTAAGTGAACACAAACGTGAATTTTTTTTACATTAAGCTAGTCCTTTTCATTTTCAGATGCAACATCTACACTTTAAGTTCCCTCAGGACTATTAAAATACTTTCAGGCAGTATTAATATACAGAGAAGCAATTAGTCATATCTTCAAGAACCCAGGTATCCCAGCTCTAAAAGTGCATGATTTAAAACATTAGTAATGGAATATTTTGAAATAATATTCTTATTCAGTATTAATGCATGCTATTATTACAAAAGTACCCATTGCATATTGTAAGGAACAACAATTTTTCTTTTGTAGACAACAACAAAAAAGCATGCTGAGTGGTAACAGATCGGTACAAACCTATTTTTAATGAGGTTCAACACACTGTTTAAGTCCCATTAGGAGCAGCTTCTTCCAACTGTGCACCAGTGTGAGCTTGCACGCTTGTTGAAATTTTGCACTGATGTGCCTTACACTGGCCTCAAATATTTTCAAAGCATTAAGGGCATTAAGACTGGATCTTGAATTTTAGTAATCATTCAATTAATTCGTTTAAATAAAATATTAAAAAACACTGTAAGAATTAGGCATAAAAGCATGTCAACTAACAAATTTAGGCCTAATGAGCAGAACATACAGGTATTTACACAAATGCTGATTTGCTGTGGTCTTTAATATTAAGAAGGCATCGGAATGTGGACCATGCGCTAAAAAAAAAAAAAAAAAGACCAAACCAAACAAAAATCCTTGGGAAGAGCAATATAAACCCCATATCAGCGGGACTGCAGACGTTATAACCCAATACAATGGCTCAACTTGCTTTAATGCGAGTAGCAGTCATATATAAACCAGTCATTTGTAGTCATTTTAGCAACTGATTAATAAAAATACTTAAACTGCAAGTAATCCACTCCAAGTCACTAGGATATTTCTATAAAGCAGTTGATGACATCCATTTTCTACATAGATGATAAGAAAATACAAAGAATATCGAAGATGAAAGAGCAGACGAAGACATGAAGCATGTTAAAATGATGCAACGAAACAGATTATATAAATTAAACAGGAATGTTTAATCAGGACAATCCTTTATAATTTTTTTTAACAGGTTCTCCAGGAAATGTTTTAATTGGAAAATGAAAGCCTATTCACACAGTGAGGCTGTTTCTTTCAAGCAGCTCAGTTACACAACTGTTACCAGAACCCTAAACAATTTAAATTGTTGTATATTGATATTTCTGAACTAAATGTTTTAAAATATTGTTTAGATTTTATTTGTGCTCCACATATTGCAAGCAATTAACAACACGAAGAAAGATTCAATTCCTCAGCTAGAATACCAAACTCTATACCAAGTATTACATGTACACAATACTTGCACAGTGACAAGCACAAGAAAGTACTAGTTGAGAACTTACTTTCAGAAATCCATACTAAGTCTTAAAATCCATTTGAATTCTCCCATGCCATCCAGTCTACAATTTAAGGCATCTCCACACAGCCATCCATCCACCCACCCATTCCCATACACACAATTTACGTTGGAGGTGTTTACTCTTACAGAAGAATCACTATGTCAATCAGGTACCATTTATTATTTATACCTATAACTGTGTCAGCATTGAGATATGACAGTTAAACCAGTGTTAAATCAATACAATATTTACATAGCACAGCACATTAAGCTTCAGACACTCACTTGGGGGATAAAACCACATTTTAGAGCAGGACAAAGGTCACCATTATAATGTGTTTGAAAACAGCTATTTACAGGTCCCTATGACATAACTATAGTCTGTACACTGTTCCAACGGGGCAGGCAGAAGCAGGATAGGCAGTTATTTTGAGGGATTTTAAACATACGATTTGGAAGCATATTATTATGCTACCCTGAACGCCATAAACCACCTTAACATTCTCCAAGGTGGTCTCATATCCTAGAATGGCAGGTCCAGCTGATACAAAACAGACAACACAATATTTACTTTGAGGAGAATGTTTTACTCCTGCTATTCAGTCATCTGAACTTTGAAGGCAATTCGTCCCAGAAACTTGTCACGATCATCTTCATTTTTTAAATTAGGTGAGCCCAGGATCTTACACTCAATTGCTATTTCTTCTTTGGTACTGTTGGAGTTAATTGCTAGTTGAACAGCCACTAGAGGCTGTAAATAGTGAGCCTAGTAAACAGAAAGATGAGGAAAATGTTTGAGATACCAGAGTAAGTTAGCATTTAAATTAACATTTAATCCATCAGAACAGTTAAGAAAAAAGCTAATTAAGAACCCCAACTTCCAAAGCCCCATCTGACTCGGGTAAACATTTTTTTTTCCAAGTCAGACAGTCAGGTATGCATTCTGCATACTATTTCTTAATTAATACATTCAACATAAATTAAGTCACACACAGTATCTTCAAGAGGCATATGACTTTAACCCTTTAACCCTTTCTGGGTCCAATTTTTCTAGGAACTTCTACTTGAAACAGTCTCTGATATTACATTCTTCTTTCCTATCCACTCCATGTCTCTTCTGTTTGTTTTGTTCTGTTTTTGAACTGCTAATTTAAGTGGTGTTTTGCCAAAAGCATTATTCAACAAATACCAGTAAACTAGCTTCCCTTCTACCTATCCCATTTACTTGTTCAGCAACAACCTATTCTAAAATACATTATCTGTACGATAGCTTTATACAAAAACCTTTCCTTGAACATTCTGACAGTATCCTGGTGAATCATACTTGGTGGAACAATTACAAGTCTTGATTCTATTCCCTGTAACAAAAATTAAAATTTAAGAATGAATGCAAAATCAATTTTGCTTTTGTCAACCCAATATTATTTCTCAAGTCAAATTCAATTAGGAACTTGAATTCTCTTGTACAGTGCCTATGAATTAAATAAGAGCTTATTTATTACACCCTGCTAAAGCAGCATTTCATTCAATATTCATAAAGTATTTCTGTAATTTGTTTATAGTTTTTAGGTTAATACTGCTGACTGCCAATTAAGCAAAATTACTTATTTTCTTGGTCGAAATTCATATTAGCCAGCAGACTAAATATGAAAACAACAGAATTATGTAAGTATAAGGCTTAAATTTTAATTGAACAAAATTTTGGGCTAGATGCTTTTTTCTCACTAAGAGACTCCTTAATACAATTCTGTTATTTTTAGGCTATGTTCTCTACTTCTCTGCCAAAGCAAGCAATACAGAATACTTAAAGTCTCATTTACAAAGAATAATGGCATGAAAGCTGATGTGCTAAAATCTTTAATGTAAAGTACTGCTAAGAACTAGACTGAAGTAACTACTTTCCTTAGATGGCAATTCTACTAGATTAGAAATCCTCCTGTGCACCTATAAACTTCAAACCAGGAGGGGTGAATGCAGCTAGGTCAGTCACCCTCAAAATTCTCCAGTTGCTAGGGTGCTACCACATTTGAGGTACTGAGTTTTCTAAAAATCAGAAATAAAAATCTCGTGTTTCCTCCGAGAAGTCATCTCATCGCCATCATTTTCCAAATAGGTAAACAAATTTCTGTCTTTGAAGACACATGGACTTTTTCTCAATATAATATATGAGAGGAGGGGAGAAGATAATCAGCGTCCTCATTAAGCATTACAGATGATCTAAAAAGGTAACATTCCCTAAGTTAAGAGAGCTGGGTGCATTGTACTGAGCAGCAACAAGCAAATAACCATTCTGGTTACCGAACTGTAGATGTAAGTACATTTATGGCTCCTATCTTGGCACAAGAGCAGCAAGATTAGTTGAGTCCTCTTAACTCCTTTTTAGAATAAAGTAATGAAACAATTCCACACTGATTTAATACAAAAATTCTGTTGTACAGCCAAGAAATCAATCTAGTCTCTTGAGAACTGGTCAAATACATCAGTCTCTCAGAACTCTCTCCACAGGCTCTTCTTTTTCACATTATGCTAATGTTATGAGAATTGAGCATCACATAAGCAAGAATCCTTCAATCCACAGCCCCTATTCCACATGGCAAAGTGAACATGAAAGGACATTGAACCAAAATCTAAAAAAGTGAAGTTTTTCCTTAACCACCTAAGTCAAGCAAGGAATAGCACTGAGTTTTGCCTGATTATGTTACTCTCCTTTCATAATCTTCTGTCAGTACAGCAGCAAGACAGGAAATCTGTCAGGAAAGTTCTTCATCCCATCTTTGGTACAAACTACCTCCTGATGTCTCCAGGTCTGCTGATGCTGTACCCTGCATTTCTTAGGGAAGCAGTGCTCTCTTTCCCCATTCTTTCATTCCAAGAAGGGGATAGAGTATGTACTGACTCTGCCTGTTGGAGGCACAGGTTGAGCCTTTCTCTAATCTTTTATGTCTAAGAAAATGGATGGTTTACCAATTCAAAAAGTCTGCAACAAAATGGAAAACACAAAACTACCCATAGGAAACATGAAAGCAAATGTTGAAGAACAACAAACTCCTTCCTCGTTAGTAAAAGCCTTGAAAGGATAAAAAAAGGTTATGTGAACTGCTGCAAGTAAGTATGGAAAAATAACTGAGAAACAAATAATTTAGTACAAAAATCACTCTGGGGAAATTACAAGCCACCACTGTGGTACACTATAGATCTAATAGATGTACATGTTTAAAAAGTACTTCTCTCTTCAATGGTGAATAGTGAAGATGTTTATTAGACTAAATAACTTGGTCAATAAGAGGCAATGTAATTTTATATTTGACAGAAGGTAGAGATTTTCCCTGTGTAGTTATCACTAGTTGATGCAAGAAAAAAAATAACTAAATTCAAGTTTGAAAATAGATTTGAGTCTTAATTTTACATATTCTGTGTCCACAAAGTAATGAGCTTTTTTTTAAAAAAAACAACACTTAAGTGTTACCTAATTGAAGAACACTTATGTTAGAATACAATGAGGATAGATGGCACACAAAAAGAAAAACAAACATAAGAAAAAAAAGTAAAAACCCCTATATCTATCTGTTATAATACCTTGAAGTGCTTCTTCATAAAACAGAACAAATAGATAACATGGCCATAGAGTCACAAAGGAATATAATCAACAACACCATCATGAATTAAACTATACATAAACCCCAATGATTAACTATTACAAACTGTATTGTAATCCAAAGAACCAGTTTACTTTTCCTCCCTTTCCCTGCATTCCAAAAGATTCCGAAAAGATATCAGCAACCAAAAGCAGCAGGTGCCCTTAATACTGCTAGCATACAGCCTCCTCTTCACTATGACAATGCCCAGTTTATTTCCTTGTGTCTAGTAAAGCACATCTCTAATCTCATCAAGCACGGTGAAATTTCTGCAGTGTAATACTCCTCATGAGTACTTCATTACAAAGTTCAAACTTCAAAATCAATCTGATATTAGGAAGTGTAAACAGAAACAAATCATTTTCAAAATGAAGACCATCATTAAAGCATACTTACATGCAAGCTTTTCCCATAGTATGGAAAGTACATTAAGTCAATCAAGCCTTCAGGAGGAAAATAATTTATCTCAACCCTGCCTTCTTCCTGTGATTGGAGATAGCAACAAAATTAAAAGTTAACACCTGCTTGATAAAAATGAATACAAAATTAGAATTGTAACCCAACGATAAAGTGCAAGATCCCTAAAAAAAGGCAACTGAGTTACAAACTTATAGAACACCTTCCAAACCAGATTTATTTTTGACAAACAGTTACATGCTACATACATCTGCTACAGTAAAGATTATTACCAACAGTATTTAAATTAGTAATCAAGTCAAGACAGCTTGGCTTCACATTTCCCTTACGAGTCAAAGGAGAGGGGGGAAAAGGATACTCATTGCAATGAATAATTTAACAACAACCAAAAAGTCTCTTCTGTATAAGCTAAAATCCCATGTATCCACAAGCAAACCTGTATAGTTGGTGAAGTAACAGCACATCTTCATTTAAGTTAAAGCTGAATTTCTGTTTAAAGCCAGGTTTTTAAGCCTCTCAAATTCAGAACAATACAACTAGGAACTATAGCCCCTGCCTGCAACAGTGTACTGTTCACAACATTTGTTCAGCTAGCCTTGGAATACAGGCTACCTAAAGGGAAACCCAAGTTTAAAATGGTGATGTTACTAGAGTTTCTGTGTGCCATCCCACCTTAGAGGAACAATATACATATGCATGCCATATCACTAGACTTATACTCCCTAGCCATTTAATCCCAAATCTTGTAATAAGAAGCAGCTACCTACAAAGTTGCTGCCAGAATTCTGACTAAGGAGGCACCCAATCTGTAAGATATACAAAATACGTATATAAGATTGAGTTGTCCCAGACACAGGCTGTCAGCATAGCGATACACAGACACATCTCCCTATATACAATATTCCTCAGGACTGTATATCTCAAAGTATGGAAAATTACCACAAATTCAAAACAGAAAAAAATGCCCACATCTAGTGTAATTTTCTACAAGGTAAACATACCACCATGCTAAAGGAAAATGTCACTAAAACACTCCCCCTGAAATGGTAAATGTATCTTCAGAACATCACTGTTGGTTTGGTGTAATTCACAAGGTCAAAGTTTATTAGTAGCTTTTGTTGTTTTTTCTATACTAACATAGACAACAGCTGCAATTTGAAAAAGATACACTACAAAGTTCAGAAGACAACTGCAGTAATAGAACTAAGCAAAAATGGAACACAAAGATCAAAACATAGTAAAAGATAAACCACAGCTCAAGAATACCTTCTCCTCACCCCCTCAAAAGAACATACAATATGTTGTTTAGGAATGGCCACATTCTTGTTCCTCTAAATTATTGCAGTTTTTCAATTATGTTTATTAAGTATTTTGGAACTTGAGCTAGTAAATTTAATTACTAAGTAGAAATGTGTTGCTTTTCACCATTATTCTTTGTTTTATTTAAAGCTCATGCAGCTGAAAATACTCATATTTCAAATATATTTCTGAAATAATGGTTAAAAAAAAACAGAATACAGAATAACATAGGAAAGATAAATAGGAGCAGAGCTTTCTGGAGCAGCTAAACACAAGTCATGCATGCAGTTATAAATATATATGCATTAGGCTATCAATGCAACAGCAGAGAGATTCTAGGACATGCAACTGCCTGTGTCATGCAACTGCTGCAGGGTTTGGGGTTTTCTTTCATAATTAATTAATCCTAATTAACATCCCTACACATCTTTTTAAAACAAGCTACACCTAAACAAACCGCACTTTCTGAAGAGCTTCAAGAATCAGCCTGTGAGTGTCACTTTTTCCACAAAGATTTGCAGGTGGTCAGCAAATCTAAAAATCAAACCACTTAGCTGGACAGACAGCCTTCCACCTCACTTGCTGGGTCTTCATTAAGACCGTGTCTCAGAAAGAGTAATTTTGCAGATGTTAACACAGTGTACAAAGACCCAAGAAAAGAACTTGGGCAAGACTGGCTGTAACCATTTGAAAAGAAGAAATGGTATCCTTGCACAAGATAAAGAGTAGTATCCATTAGTAGAAACTGTAAAACTTCTCAGACTTCTGCCACAAAAAGTGAGGTAACTCAGATGCTGAGTATGTTGACAATAGCAAGGCACGTACTGTCATTAATACAGCCATTCTTCATCCTTGTAAACTAGAAGGCAATACCTAATAAAAAGTCAAGATGGTCACTAAACAGCAGAAATACAAGTATTTTGGAATTAAGGCTATTTGTCTTTTCTGTAGCTAAAAAAAATTTTAAAAAATATCACACATCAAATCTACATCTACAGTTTTTAGTAACGGCAGTTTTAACTTGAAAGAATACTGCTGGAAGATGTTCCAGAGCACATGAAATTGTGCACCCTCAGCCCCAAATAAATACCTGAAATGTTGATCTTCAGATTTATTGGAAATGCAAACCTTTTTTGGCTTGTTTCTCTTTGTCAAGATCCTCAAGACAGGTCAGTTCCTCCAGGGTGCACAAGGAAGAACCAGCTGTAACTAGTGTCTGACACTGCAAACACTTCCCTAATCTACAGAAATTTCAGTGATGACAGTTACCACCATGTGGGGACAAAGGGGAAAGCACTCCCAACTATTAAGGGTGCTGACTTCAAAATCATATATCTATCTAAAATTTTTCTATTTAAAACAAAGCCCATAGAACATGTGCAGGGAGAATAAAGAAGAATCACCTCACAGTAGAACACTTGAAGAATATAAATTTCCAAGTGAAAAACTTAAATGACGTTCCAGGTGGCAAAGACTGGCAGAACGCACAGACAGAAGCTATTAAACTTATTTTGTATTTGAGAGACTTGTCCTCTCAATTTAAAAAAAAAAAATAAAAATCATCTATTTAAAAGTCAGATTGTGTTAAGTCCAGGCAGACATTCATCCAAATTGCTCTCAATATATGTAAAATTCTAACTATCAAGAACCAAGAAATATTTAAAACACAGACGAAGGGGAAAGAAAAATTGGTAGACAGCAAATCTACAGGACTAAAAAAGGTCTGCTCTATAATGAAGTGAACACGAGAGGATTTCTGCTCTGTTCATTTATATCACTTTTTAAGCAAAACTAGCATCTGAGTGACAAAGATGAAACATTCCTCTTATAAAAGTTAAAATTACTAGCGAGTTGCATTCGTGCTATGAACTACACAAATATGCTCATATATTCTATGAAGCTAATATCCAGCACAGGGTTTATCTTCAGAAATGCGTGTCACCTGGATTCAAGTTTGCAGTACACCCTGAATTCTTTCAATCCGCAATTGCTGATAGCAACAAAGAAGAAAAAACAAACAAGAAAACCCCACGCCAACAGAACATACCAGTTAAAGACTAGGTAAACGCCCTGAATAAGAGAAGTAATAGAGAAGTACAAATGACCACTACACTTCAACTTCTGTTATGAGCTAGTATTTAGGGAACATTCTGATATGGTGGCAGACGATAAATTTGTCTGCAAAATGCACAGAAGCCTACTGGCTATCCTTCTGCACCTTTCCAGTGTGCACACAAGAGGGTCACAATTCACATCCTTGCATCAAAAAGATTAAGGAGAGTCACAAGATATTATTTCCAGGTAAGCATTCACCTTATCCACTACAGAAGAGGAAGAGACCATTACAGAGCAGATGTATCCTGACGAGTCGAAGAAATAAAAATGGAATTGGAGACAAGGCCTCATAAGCTGACACAAAGAACAGCAAAATCCTTGAAAGTATGAGTTTCAATAAACAAGGGGCATAACAGAAAGAAGAAGTTCTGTAAAAACAAAGCATAGACAAAAGGAGAAAATGAAAATGGTTGCTGCTGCTGCTTTGTTGTCAACAGCAAAGAATTAACTGTTACCAATACTTAAGCTTTCCTAAACAGGTAAATCAGTATGAGCTAGGGCAAGAATAGGCTAACTTAAGACACAAAAAGATGCATTCAAAGTGGCAAAGCCTGAATATTTTCCCTGAAAATCACTGAAAAACTAATAAGATTAATCATCTTAACATTTAAAAACACCACACTTGTGCAGATCAGACAAATTCTAACTGGATATGGTAAAAAGCAGTACTTTGTACTTAAAGAGGATGCAAGAAAATACATACTATAACATACAATACAATTTAAGTATCTCAAAGGGTAAAAAAAATAGCAAAAAATCCCACCATGGTCAACCAAGTTGTTATCAAACATTCTTTTTCTAGCAAAAATTACCTAAGAGGACAAGAAAAAGCATCGTCTGTGATTTGCCTAGTATAGCTTTTACCACTCTCATAAAGCATCCACACAAAAAAGCTGAAGAAATACAATCATCATAAAATAGGACTACCATCAGTATTTTATAAATCACTTGAACATTAGTTCTCAACACCTCACAAGGCATTTCAGGTAGAAATGAAGATGACTGTACTGGACCCTATTCAGTGTTTTCAATAATGAGTAAGCTCATTCACTGATGGCATCAAGCCAGCAGTGATTCAACACTTCAGAGAACTTGATCCCCTTAAAATGATCATGAAAAACCAGAGAGGGGGAGCCAAAAAGAACAATAAGAAATTGAAAGCTCTGAACCTCAAGAAATCATATATAAAAATACACACTGGGAAATAGCCAAAAGAAAGATCTAAGCAGTAAAATTATTAAAATAAAGACAAATGGCAAATTCACTTAGAGAGACATTACTACTTCTAATGTGATGACAGAGGGAAAAAAATCTGTCATTAACAACCTGCAGCTAGAGGCAAACTTCTGTCCAGTTTGGGACACCACATTATAAAAAATGATAAACTAGAGAAGTCAAAGAAGAAAGAGTCCTAGGAAAAGCAGAAGGAACTTAATTGCTTTATTCTAAAGAAATAAATAATTTCTCCAACAGAACAACATTTTTTTAAGCATGGACACAAAGAAATGAGTCTCAAGTAAGAGAAGGTATCACCCTTACTTGCAACAGACTGTCATGGGGAGAGCAAAGCTTTCAAAGACTCAAAAAAAATCAAGTATTAAAATTTATGCCTACCACAGGTACCTAGGATGAAGGCAGGATCTCTTACAGTATTCGTCTTGTTAATCACTGAAATTTTCCAGCCTACATTTTTATCAGTCACCTCAAACTAAAAGCCATGACTCCATCCCTTGCTTAAGCAACTAATTTATCAAGGCTTCCACTGCTCCCCAAGCAGTCTAGGAAAAATATGCAAAGGTCAAAGTAATTGTTACAGTTGCCATAAAACACTCTGTCTAAATGCACCAGTACACAACAAATATGCATAGATTAGCTCTTATTATACATAGTTTATACTTGATTTGAAGGCAATTTTTACTTGCACAGTAACGTTAGTTTCCACACTGTGTCTTACCCATCATTTATAAAATTGTCTAAGGTGCAGTTGCAGCATGAAGAAAAAAAAAAAAATAGGTTATGAAATGGGAAAATAAAACATAACTCAATAAATAAATAAACATGACCATAAATTACACGTATGCATTTTCCTTGAGTCTAAAGCAAGTCAGGTAGCTCAAATACATCACAAGATGAAAGAACAACAGCAATAAAAAATTATAAGTATACTGAAAAACTAAATACACTAAAACTAAAGTAGACAAAAAGTAGATGAAAACAAGAAAAAAAAAAGTAAAAAGTCTAACAAGAAAGGAAGAGAGTGAAATAAATGCTCTGATACAGTATATTACTTCACTTTTCATCCTATTCACAAGGCAAATTAACTACACACTTATTTCTTACATTCAGAACTGACCTTAGATGCACACTGTATATGTGGTTCTCCTTCAGGCTTTAATCCAATTATCTGAAGGAGAGAAAGTTAAAATATTTATAGGCTTTCTTCCCTCTTCCATTATTACACACTGAATTTGAACTTTTCCCCCACTTAAATAAGACAGAGCTCATATAGGGAGCAAATCTATATAGTGTCATTTTTATATGAAACCATTTTACACTAGGACTAATATTTAAAGCATTGTTAAGTCAAAGCTCAAATAGTTACAGTGGCCACAGAACAGACTATTTTCTTATTTTACATTCAGCATGTAACATTAATGGCTCAAACCAGTTTGCAGTTCAAGTAATGTATAACATCACTGAGAAATCAAATACTTGTTCATTCTGTAAAGCTTTCATCACCTTACACAGAATTACTGAATGCATGACATTCTAATTACACTTCTGGAAGGCACACATGAAATAAAACACACTTCACCTGCACAGTGTTTTAGAATCTGTTACACAGAATAGTAAGCAAAACCAAAGAGCACCGTACTCCTTAAAACAGGGTTTTCAGATATTCTGATGCAAGTATCAAAGCCAATTTTTGTAAGCATTAGAATGCTCAAAAAGCTCACTTCATTTTACCCTCTGAACCACGTGAATTGCTAGACATTTTGGTTAATTACACTATTCCAGAAATGCAAATGTCTTGAGAAGGAAACTGAACATGTATTTCAGTCCTTTTCTACAGTCATTTTTCATAAAGTGGTAGCTGGGAGCACTTATACTAAGAATTAAAAAAATAAATAAGCACATACTCTGTTCATTTTCACAAGCACGCAGGGAGTTCCTTTAGAGTATCCAAAGGTCTTATCTTCCTTTCCAGAGCATTGTCCAAGCTCAGAGAGGTTAAAACGACATGCCTTTTTAACAGCAACATCATTCTGATCAAAAATCCTTCCTGGTGTACAGTTTATGTTCTGGGATTGCTTTGAATCGTCGTATGCTATGAAACACAAATAGCTTGTAAATCAATGGTATAAAGCATTCAAGCAGTCAAAAACTGCAGAAGCCTATGTCTAATTTACAGTTGTTAACTTGTCTAGGAGTTTTCTCAAAGGACTATTCTCAGACCAGTATTTCTCTCATATCCACCTTAACCACTTTTTCAAAGTGGCACTGTACCTGAACGGAAGAATAAAGAGTATTAAAAAATAATTAATATTGCCCTGCTTTTCAAATTCTATCAATAACCACAACTACATTAATATCTGTACATAAACTAATTATGTATTCTAAATTAATAATGTGTTAAAATATAAACCGTCAAAGTTATTACTTGGAAACTAAACCAGTTTTCCCTTTGCATATGTTTTTTTATGAACACACAGGAAAACTTCTAAGAATTTCAATGACTAGTATTAAATTGCCTCTACATTTGCATCAGGCAGTATAACTGGTATTACACTAACATTACAAGTTGTTTCTCACTTTCTTGTGTTTCTCAAGTACACAGATAATCTATTTCTATTTAACATGTCTTGTGGTTTTGTTCCTCTCCCTTATGCCAAGCCCTCAGCTAAGTATAAACAAAGGAAAATGGAAAAAGGGTAATTAATTAAAGTTCATCCTCAATGCCAGAGACCAAAACCCACTGAACTGCAGGAGAGGTGGGTAATCATGAAATGCAGCATTCCGCCCAGGAACCCCGGGCAGAGCTCTTAAAGAAAAGCCTACTCATAGAAACTTCTAGTAGGCACCAAAGCTACGAATCCAGACAAAATCAAGTACAGCTTGTGTAGCTAACAAAGCAACTCAAGCACACAGCTGAGATTTTACAGCACGTCCTCAATTCTGACTTACAACTTTTGAGGAGTTAAACTTACTAATATTTTAAATTGACATCTGTATTTCTAGATTAAGTATACATACAGGCACATATATAAAATAATTTATGACTTAAACCAGTGATTTTGCCATCCTTCAGTCTTGTCCTGTGTTACCTTTACTCCATGGTCTAAATTCAGTGTTTTAATATTTCTGTCCCTAACTACTGTGTATCACGGTGAAAATTAATAAGCTGCAATTAATTTAATGTTTGTGTGCCTCATTTTTTGAACAGGAAAATGCTGAAGTTCTTAAGACCAAAGAATTCTCGTTGAGTTACCAAGTCATTTAGATGAAGCCTGATCAGTTAAGTCTTGATAAACTTTGCCTCCAAATACATGACCTATGTAATTTTACACTGAATTATTTTGGCATATGTAATTTCTACATCTTGTAGCATTTCAACAACCGTTTCACCAAAACATTGGACTGGGACCCAAAACTCTCCATTATGTACTCCACCATTCCTCATACTCAGGCTCCCTGCCCAATACAGGTATTGATACTTACCTTTTTCTGTAAAGTATATACTTCAATAACACACATGTCTAGAGCAAGCCTGAACTTGCATCAGTTTTCATTAGCAATTGGTAACTACAAGCAAAGAAGGAAACTAATGCACTCAGCATTGACTCCTGAATTACTTGGGCAGTTTTAAGTAACTTACTTACATTCAAGAAATTTTCTAAGTGTAGAAACATATTCTGCATAAGACTGGGCATCACTCTTGTTGAAGTAAAATTCCAGTGCAGTGTCTGGCTTTGGTGATATCATAAGTCCTTAAAGGGAAAAAGTGCAAGTAAAGATCTAAACAAACTTCTCTTCCCTACACCACTCTAACCTAGTCAAAAAACATATCCATAAATTGGAAAATACCTATCTGTAAAGAAACATCTATGTTACCTCTATATTCTACAGTACTGGAAGGCAGTTTGTGTTTGAAATCAGTTATCAAAATCAACATGACATGAATTAATACTTGAATTTAATCCAACATACAATTGCAGTTCACAAACCAAACCAAACCGATTAAGAATAGCAAAATCAGCAACCTAATCACTTTCAATGAAAGTACTTTACTGATTTACTTTCCACTTTCCATATTCAGCAAATTAAACTTAAAAAAAATAATTGAAAAAATACCAGAAACCATACCCAGAAAACCTCTAGTTAGAGCTGTGCTTCAAAACTTCAGGCAGTATAGAGTGAAGCTATGATTGTATTAATCTTTGTGTTGAAGGATGAAAAAGACTGATACTGAGATGGAATTCAGGCCCTTGATAGAGGTCAACTGTCCTTCTTCCCCGGATATGGGTAAAGAAAGGTACAGAGTTGCATCTTAGGGATTTGTTTTTAACAGACAAAAGCAAAGGGTACTTTGGCTGTAATACACACAGCCTTGTACCACCAGGAGCTGCCACTAACACAGACAGCTAATGCTACTATTACTCATCACAGCTTCAGCAGCAGATGAAATAGCACTACATCACCAGATACAGTAGAAGAAATTAAATCTGTTCAGAAAAAGGTGTATGATTGATTGCTTTATTCACAGTACCTTAAAATAACTCTTATTTAATTTAAATAATTAGACCAGATAAAAAGCCTGCAGTTGTGATTCACAGATGAGTGTCTATGCATCTGTCTCTTCAAGTACAGCTGAGAACTGACATTGCAGTTCCTTGAAAGAAAAAAAAAAAGAAAACAATAACAAACACCTTTTTAAAAATCAGATTAGTTTTCTTCTAAATTACAATGTTAAAATGGTTTGATCAACATCAAATTTGGCATAAGAGGAGAAGATGCAACTACAGTGGCAACTGTTAATAATTGTATCAGCCCAGGATGATACCATGTAGCTTCCTATTGTCTGGCAAAACCAATTAAAACTAGATTCCCAAATGAATAAAACTGAAGGCAGAAAACAAGATTCATCTCCCAAAATTAAAAAATAAAATCAGGCCTTCCTTATACAAAATAAAAATTTATGAAGATAAGACTACAGTGGGCAGCTAAAGTCAGATAAATTGTCATAATGTTGGATTCTTAATAGATCCTGTAGTTAATCAATCACAGTAAGCTTCAGGAAAGCATACATGAAGTGCAGTTAAGGAGCTCAGGTCTACTAAAGATTCACCTATAGATGACCAAGCTTTTCATCTGAAGGCAGAAGTTATTACAAACGTTTCAAATTGGGAAATAATAAAGGTATATACTAGAGATATAATTTAATGCTTTTTTTACTCTACCTTTTTGTAGGTTTCCAAATAAATCATAAATTCTTTGTGCATTAGCAGCAGTTAAATTCTTTCCAGGCAAGCCCCAACTAAACGCCTTAATGACTGAGAGTCCATATAAAACTACAAATACCACTTTTGGCTGCAAATTACTTTGCACCATTAGTCATCTTCTGGTCTCCACACTGAACTGGGATTCAACAAAATACAAGACAATTAGTAATGGGGCTGAAAGGGGTTTTACACAGGAATTTTGGGGCAGAAGAGATTGTTATTATCTATAGAATTATACCATAAATGAAGGACGTAGATGCTGTTTTTCAAAGTAATATGACAAAGTAACTAAACTAGTCATCAATGTATGAAACAATAATTTGAAGAGATTTATTGCTTCAGGGAAACTTCAAAAATATCCTAAGAGGAAGGGACTGCTCCAGTTCCAGTGGATCACCATCTGCCTAGAGACTACGGTGTAAATTCTACAGAAAAAAGCTCTTTGAAGGACTGATGCATAGACTGTAAGAGATTCAGGACGTGGGCTCTTCTACAGCAACAGAATTAGAAACTTCAACATAAGATCACACCTAGGATTGTAACAGAGATCACATTATACTCTAATTCCAAGAGGGATTTTTTTTAAAGAGGGGTTTAAATCATCTGGATTTGATTGACATCATTGTATCTCAGTGTACAATGCAAGTCAAATATTAATTATAAAATAAATCAACTATGAAAGTTCCAAGTATGTTTAACACAAGAATAAAACCTTTGACCTACGCCATCCAGGTTTTGTGTGTAGATTTTTTTTTTTATAATTTAAAGTTTTACAGCCAGGAACATGACATGTTTCACTGCAAGTGAAAAACGACAGAGTTAAAGAGAAACATTAAAACAGAAATAAGCAACTTTATTAACTTACATGTATGAATAATTAAACATATTGTTCTTAAAATATTAAGTCAGAAATGCTCTAAGTTCTTAAATTAAATACTAATTGTGGCATACCTACTTTTTTAAACAAATATCCCTTATGACTTATTTCAAACCAAAGGAAAATTAATACCCTAAACTGCAAGCGGCACAAGAGAAAAAAATGTCACTGAAGTCAAGTATTAAGTCTCAGCTACTCACAGCTCCATCCACTACCAAGGTTCTGACCACCACAAAGGAAATGGGGAGAAACAGTCAACTAAGCCACCTTATTTTTTTTTTTAAACTAAGCAAGTATTTATTATTATTATTTCCAGCATTCAACCCATTCTTAACTTGAAAAAACAGCATAAATCCTTAAGAATCCCTTATACGAAGAGGACACCTGTCAGAGAAGGCCTGAACACTATGTCAAAACAAATTATTTTCAGAATCCAGAGGATTTATCATGTTGGCCCAATTGCAACTTGCTGACACAAAGATAACTAGATTACTGTATTATCTTAAGTGTTGATGCAGCCGAAAGATGCTGGTTAATTTAAAGAGTTTGGAGATCAAAAAAAGGAAAAAGTATTTTTAAAAGTTATGGCATCTAACTTCCATCAACATTTTAATATTGCATAGCCATTTAATTTTGTTGTGTTTTAAACATAAACTTGGTCCATAAGCCAAGTTATTATAAAATTTGAGATACCAAATTTTTGTGTGGCCATCTAAGTTGCATATACAAATCAAAGCCTTGCACATTCTCCAGAAACAGTAACTAGAAAACACTAATCTCTTTGGTGTAGCTAAAGTATGCAGAAGCATCCTAAATCTTTCAGAGTGAAAATTCTTCATTTTTTTCCAATATTGAGATATAAGAAAGTACAATGTCAGATTTTTGTTATATATTTCAACAAATCTAAAAAAAAAAAAAAAAGAGGAAAAAAAAATACAATCATTTTATTATTTGTTTTTATTTATGCAGGTTTCTTCTTCTGTCACATATAACTCCTTGAAGCAGTCAACAGTGGGACTGCATGGGCAAGTACACAAAGGAAGCAGTAGTGCCAGAAAGCACTTTCAGTGGCAGCTACATGTTACATGGACTTAGTGTCATCATAAAATGGGACCTTCTCTCTTCAGTGGATCCATATGTAATATGACAACAACCTCTGGAACCCACAGACATTCCATGTCAATTGAAAGCTATCTAATACTATAACGAAAACTCTGGAAACACCTTTATGTCATAGACCTGCTCTTGAACAGATCACCCTCGTAATACAGCCTTCCTGTACTGTCTTCCAAGTATCAAATACCAAGCACGGGTGGCCTTCCAAGAGAACTGGTTTGTAGTATCTTTAAAGTAATTTTATTAAACTACAATCCCACTTCTACAACAGCACGCTGTGTGGGTGTGCAGGTAAAATTGCTGTCTATGTACATGACAAATTCAACTAAAAAGAGCTTAGAGAAAAAGCAGCAGAAGTTAGCATATACACACAAAAAGCTACTGACTGAATTTATGCTATAAATGTATGTAACATGCCTCACATCAAGTTTCACCTTTGAAACCTGTAAGTAATTGAATAATAATCAGTTTTCCATATGCAGTTCATACTTCAAACAAACTCTCAAACGAAACTTTGCTGTTAAACCCAACAGAGATTTATGAAAAAATAAATACACTGTTACCTGGACTAGAAATCCGGTCACGATATTTTGGTATATCACTGCTCAGTGTCTGAAGCATAACCCACATTGTGAATGTGAAGAGTGCTGCTAGGAAGCCATAAAATACCAGATAGAATAGGAGGATCAAACCTGTAAAGAAAAAGCTAAAATTACTATTTTGATTTCAGCTAATTCAATTACTCATCTTGAAAATCAAAATGGGAAATAAGCAATACGATCTTTGCTTGTGGTCTCCAAACCTAATCCCTTGCCATTCCTAATTGTAGTTATAAATCGATATGCCTTTAGCACACATACATACTGCACAATACAGAATAATCATAAAATCATAGAATGTCCTGAGTTGGAAGGGACCCACAAGGATCATCGAGTCCAAAATAATGCATGGAAAAACATTTTCTTCATACTTTCTGGCTCTTAAAATTTACAGGGTATTTTGGCATCTCTATTTTTGAGAGAAAAGCATTAAAAAACACTGTTTAGGCTACACAGGAAAGCTGACAAAGATGACTAAGTAGTCCATTAGAAAAAAAATAGCTTAACTTGTTTAAGGATGTTACAGTTTTGTCTACGGAAAGGAAGAGGTCACAGGGAAGATAAAAGAACTGAATGGAAAGATAAAATTACTACACTGGATGCAGAACAGGTAGAAAGCAATTGGTGCTTTAATAACATAGTTGACATTTGAGCAAACTCCACACAGAGCATTCATTCACATGTACATCTTGTTACAAGAGACTTCTCAAGGTGAAAATGCTTCTGCTGCATATTTTTGAAAACAAACCAAGCCTTCTATTCAGACATATCAAAAGTCTTTGCCTAACACAACCATCCGCTTTACTAGCCTATCCCTGGGACCCAGCAACATTCCTGGAATTCACCAATTACACAGATGTTACCGGCTTCAACTTGCCAGTTCCTTAAGGAAGAGCTCCTCCAGACCTGAGGAAACAGCCTGTGACAACACTGGACCTCTCCATCACTTTGCTGCAACAGATTGCTGAGTGAGAACACTACTTAAGAAAATAGCTTGAAAACTTACTGTGATTAAGTGTTTTTAATTTTCCCCTGGTCTCCCCCCTTTTCATTATGCATACACAGACATGCACTCCAGATACAGAGATCAGTCATTTACTGGAAAGAAAAGGTAACAGACAGGCCAAAGTTGAAAATCTCACACTAGAGATGATAGGGACTCAGATCAGCTGCAGTGTGTGAACTTTGAGCAGCTGAGACTTAAGGACACATGCATATACATTGTCAAAAAGAATGAGAGCTATACAAATAGGGAGGAATTCAGATGCTTGCACAGACAACCATCTTCAAAACCTTTCTAATTCAAAACCATAAGCAAACAATTATGCAAATCCAATTTTTATCAAATATTCTAGCTACAAGGCTGCTATCAGGAAGTCAAAGAGATATAACTCAAGTCAAGAAAAGCACATCAAAACCATTATGCAACATTCTACCACTGACACTTGGTTATATGAGAGAATAATGCACAGTATTTTTAACCCTTCCACAGAAAAGGAAAAATGAAAAGCAAAAATGACTGAACCCCAGTGATGACTGCTGTCCACTGGAAGATGACAGAAGAAAGCCTAATCCCTGGCTCCTGTCCCAGCCACTATGCTTGCATTTTGCACTGAAATATTTTCTAGTGTACTGACACCCCCAGTACTCTGTGACTGCTAAAGATGTAAGCACCTGTATTGCTTCTCCTGAAAGAATTCAGTGTACCTCTATTAAAATAATGATGTGGTTCCCAAATTATCTTTACTGTAAGTTTTCTGCAGCAATCAGCTGAATGCTACTGAATTTTGGGTTGATTTTAGTTTTCAATTTTACACATTGAGAAATTTACTTACCAATCTGCAATAATCTGAAAGTGATCAGCTACTTAAAATACATTTGGGAAACACTGAGATGTAAGATACAACACAGTGTTTAGAAGTTAAGCAGCAAAGTACGTGAATGCATGAACAAGCTTAGTGAACAAGACAGCTAGACACCTGTTATGAACTATTTCTAAGGCTATCTAGAAGCTGAAAAGGGCATATAAAAACAAATAGTGGAAATCTTAATCAACAAAAGCTATTATGGAAGTTGCATCTGTATTTGGCACCCAGCAATTTGCTTTACCTATAAGCTTACAATTGCTTTAACTGGATCCAAAACAGAGCAGTTATCTTTTGATTAATACCCAACGTATTTTGAGTATCAGAAACCCGACCAAACAAAAAAAGCTCCGTTGCAAAACCTTTGGTCAGTTCTTATTTTGATCCCTACAAGTAATCAACTACTGAACACACTTTCATCAATCTGGCTAAAAAGTACACTTTCCACCGAGACCAAGACATTAATCAATCAGTTCCAATAGAACAGAAAAAAAGTTTGGCATTTAAGACAAGTACCTTCTGTGGTAATTAGCATAAAAGCAAGAAAAGTTGGGCAAAACTTTTCCATTGAGCTATTTCAGAATACATCTGTATTTTCATTTCCGAAAGATTATGACTAACTTCACCAAGTTAAAAAAAAAAAATTATATATATATGTGTGTGTATATATATATAAAAATATATAAAATCCCTGTCCACTTGTTTATTACTGATGGGCATAACAGCACCATGGTGGTGCATGTCTAAGCAGACATAACCCTAAGCGTAGTACCGCTTTGGGCCAATACCACTGCAACATCTGCACTCCTGGTCTTGGCCCCATTTAGAAGCCCCCTGAAGAGCTGAGCCATGCCTGCTGCAGCTCTCCTACCCTGCCCCTCAGCCGAGGCCATGGTATCTACCCACCCACACAGCCTCTCTACTGAGAGGGGCAGGGGGCTGCTGGGGTCCCGCTCCCCTGCCAAGAGCTGCAGCGGGGCAGAACTGCAATGTCTAGGCAGTCCCTGAGGAGCCCTCATGCCCAGAGGGAGTGCCCATACCAGGGAAAATGAGAGGGACCCCAATGTCTAAAACACAGTCATCGACTCAATGGTGAAGACTGCAGTGTCAACAGTCCCCTCCCAGCAACATCATACCCAGCAGGGCTGCGGCAGTAACAAGGCTGGACAGACTTTCTATGCACAGCCCTGAAACACCACTAACCTCGCTGAGTCCAGCAAAGCTTGCACACACACATACACAGTTATTTTTAATCTTTATTTTAATACAGTTTGTACATACACTGCAGAACACTGACCACTCGACTAAATTGTCCCATTTGTGCTACTTTGCCACATGAAAACGAGGGAAAAACAAACAACAAAAACGCTCACTGCAAGATCCAACGGCCCCAAACTGCGTAAGCTGTTCTTTGTGAGTCTATTAGTATTAATTATCCTAAGCTAATTGCAGTGAACAAGCCATAACCTGTCAAGAAGCTCTGCCAAAATAACTTCACATAACGCTGGATTTCTTGTCAGGAAACAAGATGTACCCAAGTAACAGTGGAAAGCTATTCTCCACATTTAATCCAAGGAAAGTACAGCTACCACGCCTAACACGCAACTGAATTCAACCGTTGCAGAACATCTTGCTACACTAAACCCTTTGAGCCTCTCAGTCTGACACCAAAAGGTGTCACACAAGGAAAAATGTCAAAACCAAAATTCTGCATTACGGTTTTCCTAGCTGGTTGTTTTGGATTTTTTGTCTGTTTGCTTTTATTGTTTATTTTTCTTTGTTTGTTGTTTTGGTTTTGTTTGTTTAAATTCAGGTCACTGCAGTACCAAACCCCCTTCATATCCTAACCACTTTGATAAGCAAAAAATGCTACTTCTGAAGGAACATGTTGGTGCCATCGTTAATTTGAGTTCATTTGCATGAATCAAAACACTTCTCCACTATGTAAATTAGAATTTCTGACTCTGGTGAATGCAAAATATCACATACGTGGCCATCATTTCCACGACGAATAAAAGCTTTCCAAACTTTCCATGGCAGAAGTGATAAAAAGCATGCCAATCTGGCATAAACTGGGTTGGCAGTTCTACCTATATGTAATACACAGGTATCAATATAAACACTCTCAAAATAGACATGGAAGTAACTATTATACCTGCAACAATGAAAATGAAATGCCATCTTTAAGGTTTGTTGGACTGAAGGATACAGCTAAGCTTTCAAAAGAATATTCAGTAGGTCTGAATTTCCATCTACTTCAAGACAATGCCACCTCTACGTTGAACACCTTGACAAAACTAGCTTTACAGAAAGGCTTAAATAGGCTTGACATGACATCTAGTGTGACCATAAATGAAGTGCTGCTAGGCAGTATATTGCCTATTTTTTTTGCACAAATTATTTTGCTGTAACTTTGTGTAAAAAGAGATTACTGTCTGTACTGTAAGATGATGCACACATCCGAGTGTATAGTGAACATCCCATTACCATACTTTCCCGATGATCTGACTCAGTTCTTGCTATATTTCTAGGCAGGCACAGCACCCTGCCATTACAGAGACAGATGCTGGTCTCCCTTGTACTTAAAGGAAGGCCCCACATGGCAGTCTGCCAAGCTCTCCTTCCTTTGCCCTACTGAGTACACCCTGTGTGGAACCCCAGGGCCCATCCTCCTTCCCCATCACCTTTGCGAGGACTATTAGCACTCCCCACACCTTGCTGCTGAGAACACCATCAACTCCAATCATCAACAGTTTTTTCCAGTATCTTCTGCCTGTTTAATACAACAAATGATTATGCCAGATAACTAAAACCGTAAAGGTTTTGGTTTGGGGTTTTTTTTTTGAACGATTCATATTGAGTTATCCCTCAAGTCTGCAAAAGTAAAGTAGAAATCTCTCATTTTTTACAGCAAGAGGAGACTCGGTAGAGGGTTTTTGCCAAACTGTAAAAGGCAACACTTCATCAAGCTATAACAGGGAACATTCCCCTGTACATGACAAATTAGTACAGGAGCTGCTTGTGTTTGATCTTTTTACAAATCCTGGTGTAGAAATAGCAAATAAGGATGAGTACTCCAATGCTATAGCACTCAGACTCACAGAGAATCCCTGCCTTGCAGTTACAATTTACATAAGCCACCAGAACTGCCCCAGACAGGGCAAAACATGCACATACTGTGAATAATTATTTAACAGTTTCTTTACTGATTCTTTCTTATTTCTGTGTGGAAGCTGTCTTGAGACAAGAGAAATATGCACAGAAGAATCAGAGCCAACTGAATTCTTATCACACTGCCCCTGGAGACACCACACTGCTGGCAACCAGAGCTCTCTTCTCGTACCTTGCCTTTCAGAGGAGAGACCGACAACAAGCAAGTTGCAACAGTCAGTGAGCCTGCTCTAAGCCCTCATCAGTACCGCAGGGGCAGAAGTGAGACCAAACCCTGCATATTCTTCTGTGCGAACAGAGCCATGCAATCAGTGTTCTGAAATTAAAAAACAAAAACCACACTGAAAGCACACACCACCCCCCAAAACAGCCAAAGACTATAATTTACTTAATATATGTAATTAAATTTAAAAAGCACAATAAGTTAATAACAAAATGCCAGGACAAATAAATACCGATGAAAAAATAAATTGACAATGTATAGTGTTGCTGAACAGTCACCTCTTAACGTCCAAGCTAAGGAAAAGGTATATAGCACTAACCACATACCAATCACCTGAACGACTTTAAAACCCCTTTATTAATGAAGTAAAATTATTCAAACTGCTATCTAAGCCTATGCATACTTTCTCAATATGGAAAAACTTATTTTGTCAAGGGAGCTGGCTGTAGAAACTCGATTGCTAACTAAGTCATATCAATCTCAAGTGTTATCTATTGGCCTTGGACTAGCACAGACTAGTAACACTGCAACTTATCCTAATACGGTAAGTTTAAACAGAGAGCACTGTTTCAACTTCACTTTCTTTAAAAAGTTACAAGCTATTTCTAATAGTGCCCACAGTCTTTGCACTTGTCAGACTGGTGACCCCGTCAGACTCCTGCAATCCACACACCCGTTCATCCAGCCCACGCACTTCAGGAAACCTGCTTGTACAGAAAGATCACTAGACAACAGCATAGTGGAAATTTCCTCTCCCTTGCTATTCAACTGGCAGAGTAGCTCACAAGCTCTTATTTCCATCTGAATGGAGAACTCAAGTCAGAGCTAGGGCCCTCTCTTGACAGACAGGAGACACTGGCACGGCAAAGAAAGCACAGCCCATGCACAGTCTGCTCCAGGCTCCTCCTCACTATTTCAACATTAGTATTCATTGAGATTGTGTCAAGGCCAAGGATATATTGGCCTGTCCCTTTACACCACGCTGAGATTCTTGTTGGTTTTGTAAGCACAACTGTTAAATATCCCAACTACATCCAAGTTTTGGGAGGAGACGCTGCATTTTCTTAAGTCAGTAAATATGTCCCATGAGGACTGATGAAACATCCTAATATTAAGCATTTATACAACTGTTTAATATGAGAAAACATACTCAAAAAATCCAAATATTTTTATTGGAAGCAACAAGATTAGGATAACATGCTTTCCAGCTCAGAGGAAAGCAATGGGAAGACTACCTGAAAGTAGGAAAACAAACACTGCCTTCACAAGCTCCACTGGAGAACCTTCATTTAAAAGCATCATAAAAGATCCAAAAGCCCTGTGTTGGAGCAAATTTAGCATGATGACGTTCAATGATACGCAACAATCATTCTTTTGTAGACTATCTGGAATTGGTGCTCATGAACTTTTTGGCTGGCTTTAGGTTTTGCCTGGGGGTTTTTTGGTTGGTTTGGTTGGCTGGTTTTTGCTTTCCGCCTCTGATCCGCAGCTACCGTTTGGAAGTACAAAGGCGATTCGCGCTCATTCATTCTCGATTTCCTGCCGTGCTGGAGCGCGGGGGGCGGTGAGGGATGGATGCACCGATACGCACGCAGGCTGCCATCGCCCGGGAGCGATAAGCGCGGGGCGGGAGCCGGCCCCACACCTCCACGGCGGAAGCCCGTCACAGCCGCACCGAGGCGGCCCCCGGAGTCCCCCCGCCGCCCCCCCGCCGACCAGGCGGAGGAGGAGCCTGTGGGCCCAATTTGCTGCATTTGCGTACTGAGGCGGGAGGGTGAGTCAGCTCGGGACGCGCTCGCAGAAACTCCCCTTCTTCCCCCGACCCCCACCTGCTACGGGAGGCGCCCCCGCCCTCCCTCCCCCCCGCTGTCACGGCCGGAGCTATTTTTAGACCGGCGGGCGGCGGTCGTAACGGTTACCGAGGCGCGTGCGCCGCGTTCTCGCGAGCCGCCTCACCTGCCCAGGGCGGCCCCCGCATCCCGCCCCGCATCTCCGCGGGGGCCCTCCCGCTGCCGCCCGGCCCGCGCTCGGTCTCGCCCCCCGCCGCCCCTCGCCTTCGCCGGCGGCCCGGGGCGGCCCCCGCCTCCCCCGGCAGCCCTTACCCCAGCTCTTAGCCGTGCGCCCCAGGAACTCTCCGCTGTTGGGGTTGTAGACGAACTGCCGCCACTCGGCCATGCTCTGGCGGAAGGGCTTCTTCGCTTCCTTGGACATGGCGAGGCGAGAAGCGGCTGCGTCGCGCACCCCGGCGACAGAGCCTCGCAGGCAGAGAAAGCCGCAGCGAGCGCCCGCTCCCAACCGCTAAGTAACTGCCGCCGCGGCGCCCGGCGGGAGAGCGGGCGGGGGCGCAGCCTCCCAGGACCGGCCCAGCCGCACAGGACCGGCCCTCCCCGCCGCGAGGCGGGACTCGCCGCGACACCGTTCCGCCCTCGCCAGCCAATCCCTGTCCGCCGCGCGCCCGCCCCCTGGCGGCCCGCGCCCCGGCTGCGCGCTGGCACGAGGCGCTGCCTCGCGTCCGCGCCGGGTCCGCGTGCGGCGGCGGTTGGGGCCGGGGGCGCGCGGGGGCTGCGGGAGCCGCCGGTCTCACTCACTCCGCGGGGCGGGGGGGGACGGGGCGGAGGTGCGGGCGGCTGTGGCGCCCCGCCCGCGGTTCGGGGCCGCTTCGGGCCGGCAGCGCGCGGCTACGGCCGGCGGCGGCGAGACATGGCCATCTCTGGAGAGGGAGACGTGCCGCGCTGCGGATCGCGCCCTAAATGGCACCTGCGGCCCCCCCGCCCCGCTGCCTTCCGCCGGCACGCGGACAGCTCCGCCCGGGGTCTCGCCGCAGCCGCCCCGGAGAGCCCGGGGCGCCGCCGCCCAGCCCGGGGGCTCCGCTGGGCAGCCTGCCCGTGCTAAAGCGCTGCCGCTTTTTCCCTTCCCGGCCCCGCAATCGGTTATTGGTGACGCCGTTGTATACAGGATTGAACCGGTACCTGACCGTGCCTGTGTGGGGGCAGACACGCTGCTCTGCAGGAGACGTTGCTGAAGCACAACGGTGTTAAAAAATGCCAGAATAGGGAAAGGTTAACAAGCGTAATTCCCATCGCAGAACTTCCTTTAATTGTGCCACCATCCTGAAACCCTTGGTAAACGAACACACAACGTGTAAAAATGCGATAGAAGGTGTATTGACACTGCGACTTCTTTGAGCACAAGACTCAAAAACTCGTTTGCTACCACGCTCTTAAAGGTCAAAGTAAGAATAGCACAAAAAAAAAGCATTCTCCATCTCTCATCTGACAGCAGCGGAACAGACTCCATTTACTCTGGCGTGGATCGGGAGCTTAACTCCTTAAGCTCCCTCTTTCCGTGGAGCGGTGCCCGGTGCCCGCCGCGCACCGCCAGCCCAGCGCCCTGCGGGGGTCGCTTCAACGTGTTCTCCCGCATGTATTGCTCAACCAGTGTAAATAATCGAATGTCAATTAGAGATTTTGCAAAAGCTCAAGTGGAACAGGAGAGCTACTACATCAAACCCGTTCTTAAAACAGTCAATAAGCCAGCGACCAAAGCCAAGTGAAAAAGCTAATACAGACTGCATGTTAAAAATGTAAGAGCAACAATGTAATAAATGTATTGAACCAAAGGAATCAAGTATTTATCACTATGGTTAGTTTAAATCTTTATGATGTTTGCAGTGTTATTCATGCCAGAAAGCAGTAAATGTGAAGCATAAAATAGAATACCCCAATTTGCCTCCCGAATGCCTGATTCCAGTAGTCTCTTCTGTTTCAGTACATCATCTAAATCATTCTATTTGCTGTAAAATGACAGCAGAAAATAACATATCGCTCACTACTTACTCTGTGTCACACCGATCAGCTCATATATTCCTTTTCAGGCCAAAAGTAAGCCATCATCATTTTTCTTTTTTTTTTAAATCCCAGTTTATTCCCACAGGTATGCTGCACTCTTAAGGAGCAATATGTCAGCAAAATGTGCGTACAGCCACCTTTTTGGATGGGGCACCATATTGATTCAATAACATCAAAGTTTACTGGATACAAAGACTGGGGGAGTTAATACAGACTAAAAAAAATCAGATTGCCTCTAAGGAATAACCATGCCCTACATTATGCCAGGAGATTTCAACATTTAAATATATCCATATTTTAAAAACATTAAAGAAAATGTAAGCCAAAGTATTAGAGGAACTAGTATTATCCAGCAACCACTGAAATTGTTCCATGTGCTCGTCATAAAACACAGGAATCTTTTTGTGCTCTGCTCCAGTGTGTTCAGAGGCTCAGTTTGATTGTAATAACTATTGATTGTTTTAAACATCAGTGGTCTCATGCAGGCCAGGCTGACTTGGATGGAGTGGTGGATCCTCATCACCACTGAAAATCAAAAGTTTTTTGGCTCATGGACATAAAAACCCATTAGCCAGACATTGATCCCAGGTGAAATGATGGAGAGGTCCACCCATATTCCGGTCTTTGTTAATAAAAAATAATGAATGGCGACAGCAAGATCTGCTCTACAGTTAGCTGCCTTCACGGCGCAGTGTTTGCCAGCCTACAGCCCTTGCCACCTACGTGCTCCTGTGTGAAGGCAGCACCAGACACAGCGCAGGTCGGTGGCTCCCAGGGTGGGTGCCCCAGGACGTGGCCTCCCAGCCAGGGCACATCGCACCGCCCAGCCTGGGAACAGGGCAGGCCTGGGGGTGCTGGGGGCAGACAAGCCCAGCTCAGAGCCCAGGCTGGGACATCAGCCTGGAGTCGGGGTGCAGACCAGGAGGGCCATGGCCAGGCACAGCCAGGGCTGGAGCCCAGCACACCTCTGGTCCAGGGCAACTAAGGCCTATTCGTGCACTCAGAGCCATGAGGAGTAGGAACAAACATCTCAATTTTTAAAAATAATTAAATGCTGATAAAAACTAATTGCACTTCCATTTTAAATTTGGATTTCTCCAAGCTACTGATTTAGCACCATAAGACATTTTGATGCAAGCCACCTGATTTATACAGAAATAACTGGACTGAAAACTGGCTCACTGACATTTCAAAATGTAATTGTCAGTGGCAAGATATCAAAGAGTTGATGTGTTTCTAGCAGCATCCTTCAGGATGCTGATTCCTAAGCTGAAGGTATTTTGTGCGAGCCGTGTAGGTGGTCGTATAAAGTCTTTGCTGATAGAGTTTAGAAAGGATAGAAAGATCAATGTGCTCATTTGTTCAGCAAAGCACAGGTAATGCTGTGGCAAAAGCAACTAATGCAACCTAGCATGAATAAAAACTTGTCTTCTAGAAAGAAAATCTCTCTGTGCACATTGGTGAAGAAACATTACAAAAAAAGCTTGCACCTGCTTCTGATATTTACACTAGCAGGAAAATAGAAATACTAGTGATAGATCAAAGAATACTGGAAGGTGATCCAGGGAGCAGAAAACAACTAACTTACAATACATAGCTTCCACATTTCAGCTTATTCAGCTTCTGAAAGAAAAAAAATGACAAGAGACTGGATTACTTTGAATAGGTGCTTAAATATAGAAAAGAGATCTTGATAGTATGACCTTTTCAGCCTCACTGACGAAGGCAATGGTATCCATTTGCTGGAAGCTGTAGCTAGACAAACTTGATGTTGACATAAGGGCAGTTAAATATTTAAATAGTTTCTATCAGGAGAGATAGCAGTGCACCTTTGCTTGGGTTTTAAACATGAGATTAGATACACTTTTTAAAGACAAGTTTTAATTCAGCTTTGGAAGAAATCCAGTTGTGTGCAGATAGGCAGCAAGACTTTGCTAACCATCAGACAACGCTGCGATGCAACATTCTGGGTCAGAAGCACCATCATGTACCTGCAGACACCATCCAACCGTCTCTGCTGTCCACAGGGATTTTGCCCATTTTTGGTCAGATGGTTACAGAAATATTTAGTTGGATTTAGAGAGAAACGAAGGAGTGACACTGGTGGTTCTGAGTATGGATGTCTGATGACTGTCAGGTTTGGGGTCACTTTATCTCATCCACTGTTACAGTCTGGACTCATCGCCTCACAGACTAGGAGCGGTCCTCAGTTTACAATTTCCTGTTTCTCTAGGAAGGCAGTTTATCTACACAGCTGATCTTTGTAATGGTGTAATTGGTAATATATGTTTTCCAAAGCACAATAGGAAGAAAGCCACCTTGACTCACTATCAAGAAAGTATTGTATGATGATGATAAAAATGTAAACCATAGAACACAAAGAAACCCCAGATTTCTAAAATAGTAATTGTATAAAGATACCTGCTACGTTCTTTTTAGAAATTGTCATGGGCAACTCTGGGAGGAAAATAAAATATGTCAGGGAGCAAGATTGCTACAGTTTACAGTACAGATTGCAGTCCTTTAGCACAAGCTGAATTTCTTTTGTGTTGCCAAAGTGAATTTCACTTTGGCCCATTAGAGGATTCCTGATGACTAGAAAGCCACCCCCTTCTTTTCTAGTTTGGGTCTAGGGTGGACTGCAGTGAGACACAATTTTGGCATCACTTGGATGGCTCCCTGGGGCTGCTGTAACTTCCACAGGGGTCTGCCCAGTCTCATTTCAAAGCACCTTTTGAATTGCAAGAGATGTACACATAAGTTAGACCCAAATCTGCCTCTTTACCCCAAGCTAAGCTTTAAACTGGAATTAGAAAACACATGACAAACTCAGGAAGGAACAACTTCAAAAATATTATGACTGAGAAATACTTTCTACTTCATTGTACAAAATACCAAGAAGCATAAGACACACATTTTCATGAGAAAAAAAACCACAAAAGACTTCCCACTAAAAATGAAAAAGAAAATGTCTGTCATTGTGAGAGTAGAAAGACTACAGAAACAGTTCTTGTGTTTGGTAGTTTGCCAATGAATCAGAAAGGGCTGGTAAAAATGCATTCATTGTGCAGAGCCCCCTCACTCTTGAAAAAAACTCCTTTATTCACAGAGACACGATTCTACTCACATATAGCATGGCAACTCCTGTTAAGTCAATGGGAGTTGACTTGCATTACGTAGAGGAGACTTTTGCCCAGTTATTCAGCATTTGTTTACAGTAGGAAAAAGAGCCTCTAACTATTGTTGAAAACTATTTCACTGCTTATTTTTAATACAAAGGGCTCAAAGTGAGGAAAGTTCAATTTGTAGGAATTTCACTTCATCACTGTTAGGATCATTATCCATTTTATAATACATGCACTCAGAGTTAAGTTCCAAAATTTTTTCATAGACAAGCAAAAGAGCCTCTTAATTAAAGATGGTTTGAGGAGAGTTTATAAAAATAAACTCTATCTACCTGAATCGCTGAAGCATTTTTCTCCCATTTTGCACTCATACTTTGGAAACAGCAACTGAGTGAGGGACCTCAGGCACTGTTACTGACAAGGTCTGTCTACAGGAGACCAGTGAAGTATAATCCAAGGATCAAGGCAGAAGAAGGAGCTGGGCGAGACGGCTGGCATCAGTTGACGGTAACTCTGGGATGGGAGCAGACAGGGCAGGGGCAAATGGGAACGCACTAGGAAGAGAGGCTAAAGGGGGAAGACAAACAGGAAAGGCAGGTTGAGGAACTTGGGGCCAAAAATGAAGTTTAATGATGAAACTCACATTAATTGCCAAGTGCTGCTGAAGGATGTGGTCCCTCCTCTCCCTATTCCACTGTCCCTTCCAACCCTGGTTGTGATTTTTAACATTGGTGTTCATTTTACCCCAAGATGACCTGATTCAGAGCTGAACTGAAAGAAAGCGAATCCTATAATACAGGTTTAGTTCCCTGACGGCTCCCAGGGGAGAGCAGGGCAGGCGGCAGGAGGAACGGGACTGCCCCTTTCAGCGGCAGCCCACAATGAGATTGGCAGAACCACATCCTGAGTTCAGCAGGGGACTCGGGCAGCATGCCAAGGAGAAACCAGCACTGGCTGAGCCAGGAGACTGAGGCTGAAATGGAGAGTCTATGAAGACACAAAACCGTTGAAAAAATGATGTTGGAGGGAAGGAAAGGCCTGGAGAAGCAAGGTAAGACTTGGAAGGAAGAAGAGGGTGTGGGAAGCAACTGCAGGACACTCTGTTCCTGCTGGAGCACCATGTCCTGCCCTGAAACTACATTAGAAAATGCTAAGCTTCACTACCTCTTTACCACCAAATTTTGTGATGCTACTTATGAGCCAATGTGCAGATGTCATTGCCTTCTGTTACCATAGCAGATGACAATTTATTACCCTTATTGGTAATCAATCCATGCAACAGGCAAAACTCTGTTGCAGTAATCTAATCTTGTTGATAAAGGCAGGGGTATCATACCAACACAATGGTCTCATGATAGCACTGACATGTTTCTAGGTTGTTAAAAAATGGGAAAAGGAAAATATAACTAAGAAAAGGGGAAAGAAAGGAATTTTTAATACCTGTAAATTAGAAAAATCCTAGAAATACAGTTCATATAGGTTGGTTAATAAATGACTAAAGACAAGCAGGAAGGACTCATTATACAGGCAAACTTTTCCCCTAAAAATGATGCCTACAAAACCAAATAGCTTTGGAAGACAAATTTTCATTTAACTTTTCCCATTCTATATCTGGTATGTCTGTTTATACATCCATCACATGAAAGTGTTAATTTGTTTTCATTCATCTTCTGCATCTACATTTCCCTACTGATGTAAATTGGGTCTATAAGGTGCTGACAGCTTGTGCAGATGACTGTGAAATACAATAGCTTGCCCCTCTAATTTATTTAAATTCTACTGAGAAATCATTCCATGATGGGAACCAGTATTTTCAGTTTTCCCAGTCGAGACACTGATTCTCTTAGTGAACTTGAACAGATCATTTTTTAATTGTACCCTTATCAAGCCAGCTGGATAACTAAAGTAAAAAGCAGCTCTTCATTGCAAACCAATGCTATGCCTAAACTGTGCCTTCTGCGGTAAACAAACACGGGTGGGATGAACCCACTTTCCCCTGGGACCATCATCAGAGAGTCGAGCATTCCAAATGCATTTCAAAACCTAGAACATGGGTTCAAGTTTGGTCTTGAAAGACAATTTTGCTAATCCAGAAATTAACATGCTGGTTTTGCACAGAATAAAGGACCTTAAATATTTAGAAGCATATTATCATAGTGTTTTTAGAAGGGTCACTATTTTTTAAAACATATTGATTTACTTGTTCACTTCAAACAGACTAGATCTCAACTGTTATGTTTCTAAAACTCTGGTGGTTTACTTAATGAATGCTTCTGACTCATAAGGCCTATTATTAGTGCTTCTGAGCATACATTAGCTAAAAAAAAAAAATTACAGCAAGCTAGCATTTATGTACTGTTTAGGAGAAAGTTCACTGTATTATATAAACCATTGCTATGTAGTTCTCCCTTAACTGTTGAAAAATATATTGTAGCCTACTTGTTTTGGGTATGTGTGTATTCATACATACACTTTGGTGCTGGTGGCATCAAACTGAAATAATAAAAATATTTAAGCAGCTGGTGTACAGGAACAGCTCTTGACTAATGCATTCATCTGTAGTCATTTACTCACTCTTGGTGAATATTTCTGCCACTCCAGTAGAGCCACATTTGTTAAAAGGCTAAACACCTTCATCTCTCATTAACCACAACTTACATTGAAGATGCTCAGTGTTTTTTCAGTGAAGCCCTACATCCCTCTGTTCTTGACAGACACATTCGCAGGGAGTGTCTCTGTAGTGAGTACAATTGTGGAATGCCCACACAAAGTCACAAGACTCACAAATTGAGATAACGTTGACTTTTTATGTTACACAGTCCATCTGTTTATTTATATGATTTTGAAAGAGGAAGTTGGGAAAGAATGAGAGTCAGCATTTTTTTCTAGTCTGAATGTGTGGGAATTCCACCATTACTCTATTTTTGGTCTCACTTTTTTACAGCATTTTTAAAGATTATATTACCCTTACAGCAAATTGCTAAATAATTTTAAACTAAATTGTAACCTCTTTACAACTGATTTTTGTTGATTTTTAGCCATCCGCGGTTTTGAAAGAGCAGTTGATAAACTTTGTAGTCTATAATACAGTTTTATAAACAAATACCATAGGAATAGTATAAAAGAGGATCAGAGCTACACAGGATCCATATGTCTGTTTCTTTTGATTCTGGAGGCTCCTCTAGGTTTCATTCCTAGTGGCCCATTTTTGCAGAAGTGCAACCAATAAAGGTTTTAAATTATTTTAAAATAGTATTTTCCGATTTCTCTGACATTTGAACAAGCACACACAACAGGCCTCCCTTTCCATTGCTCCCTAATCATAATACAATCTAAAAACGTTCATTGTACATCCTACTGCCAGATGCAATCCTGTGAAGGACAACTGTACTTAAACCAGTACTTTTAACTGATCTCAATATACTTTAAGGGCACAGTGTTTACTACCAGATGATGGTAAAATACAAGTTTATAAATACACGGTGGCTCAGGGAAAGTTTTTTTCAGATTGATACTGCAGATAAAAACAACAAAAATCCACACTTAAGCGCTCATGTAAATAAAACTGCTGGGTGTTCTCCCCATGCTGTTCCCCTGTGCCCATATAGGAATGGAAGTATTTAAGTAGGAGGAACAAGAGTCAGTCCACTGAAAACATGAAAGAACACCATGTCAAAATGTAGCCTGTTCTAATCACAGAGCCTATGAGAAAATAAAATATTAAACTACAAAAAAAACCCCTGAGCATTAAAAAAGAGACTGAAATGTTCTACATCCCTTTATTGCAGTTCTCTGCTGCTGTAATTGTAATGGGTGCATTGTTGTTATACTATCTGTCTTAATTTTTTTATTTATTTACTGAATTGTTTGCTAACAGAAGAAAGATACGTTTGTTTGTAATAAAAGCTCATCTGCATAGATTTGTGCAATCATAATTGCACATTCTAACATTCAGTCCAAAGGTATGATTATATCTAAGATATCTATTTGTTAATAAATTTGGGGCCACAGAAACAGGGTTTTTAGTTTGTTTGTTTTTTAAATAATTCCATAATATGAATGAAACAAAGTACTTACACTCATCCTAAGGAACAAATCTAGTTGTGATTTCTGGCAGAAATCCCAATGGGGTTACCCTGTGTGGGAGATGATTTATGAAGCTGATGAAGGAACTGTACTTCACATGTTCTATGAAGACTAGTGCTGCATTCTTAGCATTTAAACACGTAGTCAGTCACCACACTAAAGACTCCTATAGTGTTAAGGCTGCTGTAAAGCTGCTGTCCTTGCACTTCATGTCGAGTTGGACTACTGAAATTTGGCACATAGAAAAAGGTTATTAAGAAGGTTATTAAGGGTTATTAGCCAATACTTCAGAGGAATGACCACTGTTGTCCTGTGTAACTATAGCAGAAAAATACAGAGTTAATCACATTTAGAACACTGAAGTCACTGAAGAGGAAGTGGTTCTTTGCACAAGCTGTTTCAAAGGACAGCAGGCAATGGATAAATATACCTAGCACAACGTATGCTATACAGCAAATTTCTCAAATCTATTATATATTGCCCAAAACAGTGTTCAAATAAATACTACATGTCTGCCTTAAATTTGACCATGAAATACGATTATACCTGTTCCCTCCCCTTTGGTAACTGTCAAGTGGTTGAGATGATCTCAATCAGAGCAGATTTTTTTGTTAGTATCCTAAGTCATTATGCCAATACACACACCGAAGTCTAGGTAGGGCAGCTATAGCGTATGTCTCATAAATATGCATTCTGTAATTTAAAACATTCTTAGAAGGAGGCTTGGTTTCAAGGTTTGATATTAAATTAGGCCTCTTCACTCAATCATCAACAATTCAAATGACCAAGATACAAGCCTGGTTCATCTTATCTACATATGGTGATCTACATCTACATACTCTTGAGTAAACTGGGAGACAAATAAGCCACAAATTGTTAAACAGACCTAAGAAATTCTGGATTTAGGGGAAGCCAGTGGGAATTCAGGTTTTGCGATAAGTGCCATTTCTGTAGTGGAAGGACACAAAACCTCATTTACAATCTCAGCCATTAACTTTGAAAAAGTTTGTATCTTTGTGCAACTTGAATTTCTTGCATTTGTTTACAAAGCTGTGAGTATTCTACTATTGTTATCATCATATTTCCATTTTCATTACGTTTGGGGCAGATTTCTTATCCTATGGTTAACACGCAGGTGGAAAAATAACACTGAAGACTTAATGATGGGGCAAAGATTTGTGTTTCTTTTACTAATTTGTTTCTGGCTTATGCATAGGTTCTACATGTCTATATTATCTAAATGATATAGACCGCGCTTTCCCTGACTCTGTGTGCAGCCTGTGTGGAGGGGGAGCATATGATTATGTAAATATAACAACCAGCTAAAATTGCATGTGAGATGTATTATGAAATATATTCCTGAACAGAGAAAGTTTAATTCCCAAAATTAATTTATCCATAATTCTTCAGCTGCAGTTTTTTCTTTTCTGTTTTAGTACATCCTCTGTTACTGGAGTTCCTGTTCAATAGCAGAGGTTAGTAGCATGAAAAATGCAGCAGGACTCATTTAAAATCGAAACCCGGGCAATAAATTCCCAACAATGAATGTCCTGAATAGTCAAATGTGATCTCCATTGCTAATGGTACAAAATCGTTGCCCAGTTTTAACGCTAGAATTGTAAACTGGGGGAAAAAAAAGTTTTCTAACTTGGTTCCTGTAATACAAACAAAGATAAAATCTCATTGTGACATTCACACTCTGCTGTTTCCTAGACATTTAATTTCCACTTCTTTTGGGTCAAATCATACATAATAAATCAGTTTCTAGAGACAATTAGCTGATTAAGATTCCTATTAATTAAAGAAGTCATTCTTTCATATTACTCATTTTTCTAAGTCTGTGTGCAGTTTGAGTCAAGTAGTGCTGGATTCATTGCACTTCTTCATTTGTTTTTAAACAACTTATTTCAGAATAAATCCTTTTGGCATCTGGAAATCCAAAGTTTTCCTTCACTAGAGCTCATGGCTGTTGCTCAAATAAGAAAAGAGGGCCTGTGTTTTTTCATAAGGGTATGTGCAGTCCTGAAGACATTTCCTACCATACCTAATTTTTTTTCCTATCTTTCTTTTTCATGACTTCTTCCTGCTCTAAGAAGGGCTGACACTAGGCACAAAGTAAATAAAAATGCTGCTGTCTGAACTTGAAGCAGCAAAACAGTCTTCAAAAAAATCCTTAGGGTATCACTTAGAATTTCACAGATAAGCATCTGTGACCACAGAGACTCTTGTAATAAGATTTTTTTAATTGAGTTCCACTGAGCGCATACACTGTGCTCTCAAGCTGTTCAAGTGTCTCCTTCTGTGGCTCCCTCCCCATTGCTTTGCTTCATTAATGAAATAAAAGCCCTTTAAGTTGACAAAAACATTTATGTTTTCACTAGAAACAAGAAACTATAGAAAGGGCCATGCAATACTCTTTAAATCGTACACTGAGCAACTGGTAAGTAAACCAGCCCTCTAGGGATGAGTACAGAAAATTTCACTGCAGTTAGCTTAGTATGCAGGGTTAAGCTACTGGCGTAGTTCTAGCTTTATGGTTATAGGATACATGAGTGTTTTTCAGTTATTGTTGGAAAAGAAATTAATTGCTTCTAAGCAGTCCAAATATTTTCATATTATCTGGGTGACCCAAAGATATATGTCAAAGTCTGAAACATTATCTCTTCATTCTCCTATTTATCAGTTTTGCTGGTAGAAGCATTAATTGCAGTCTGCTAGCTATATAAAAGAAAAAAACCAAACTAATAGAGGATTGTTCATTTGGTTTACTATAAATTAGAATGTATTTGCAAGGAAAAAATATTCAAACAGCATTTCCTCTCTTGCTATTGTAAAACAAAAATAAATCATTGTTCATTTAAAATAATAGCTTTCACAGAATGAGTCTATTTATTTCCTTACCGGAAGACTGCGGGAACAAAACACAATTAATGCATTTGCTGCCATTCTTGATTAAAATGAAGACTTAAAACCCTGTATATCCTGTTTTAAACTGATTTTAAACTGTTTATATATTTCAGATAATGTCAAGATCATGGTCATTTCAGAACAATAGTTTATAGTCTGAGGCAGAGGCTGTTCTGTGGATCTCAGAATAACAAATTCTGTGTCCATCCAGACAAAAACTGAAAACTGTTTGCTAATACAGCTCACGAATTACAACTTCCTCCCCTCACAAGTAAAAACTACCATAATTGTTTTGATTTATAATTCTCAAATTAAAAACTTTCCCTCTATTTTAGTTCTAAACTGAGGACTAAACAGATACCTGTAGCTGATTTATTCCTCAATTCATTAGTCTTGCATAAATTTAAACGGGACAAAAGGCTGAAGCGGTGTGCAGGATTTATTCTCTATTGCTACACAGAATATAATTTCATTACACGTTTGTTCTTTATTATTAGCATAATAAAACTAAAAACCTTGTTGTATGGTATCCATGGCCAGCCTTTGTCTTCAGACTTTACCGACCATCTTCATCTTTTCCTTCTCACTGAAAAAAAGAGTTGCAAAATATCTAAGAATTTGTGCTCCACATGTGCTTAGAGACTGCTCTGAAATCACTAGTACAAACACTAAAGATACAGTGTGAACTGCTTCACAGTCACAACTAACTCTCAGCTTTGAGGGAGGCCGACTTTCAGAACTGATGCATTCAGTTCACTTCAAAGGAGTTCAGTTTCTTAAATTGGGTAAATCCTGACATTTTTTAAAAGAACAAAATATACAGAATCCTGAAAATCAGGGTCATATTTTATTTACTAGCAAAGGCAGTTAAATAATTTCTGAGCAGTAGATCAACGTGCACAAAACCAGCACCTTTCATGAACTTAGAGGAAAAAAAAGTAAAATTTGGTTAGGAAGCACGTGAGGACGGCCCACACCTGAACTGTGTGGGCTTTCTGGTCCATATCCCAATCTGGATGTGAATCAGTCCTGCGCTAACCAGAGCAGGTTCTTCAGCATGGCCATCTGCAGAACCCGTTTCCCTCACTGCTCTGAGTTTTGCAGACAAGAAGAAGCTGTTTAAGGTGAGGAAGCTGTTTGTTGGCAGGAAAATAAACTCACTTGGTAAGAGGTCCAGAGGTTTCAATCTCTTGGCAAGAAATCAAACTTTTTCTCCCTTGTTTAAAACACTCGATCCACTATTTTCTGTACAAGGCATATGAAAAATTCTGAAGAGATTATCTATTTCTTTATTCCTTGCCCTGCCTGGAACTGGTAAAAATCTCTAGATGCAGTTGTGCAATACAGTCATAGAGAACAGCTGCCCACATTTCTTAAAATAGTGATTAGAAAATTGTTGCTTTTACTATTTATTAAATAAAACTAGAACTGAGTATCAATAGATGCATAAATATCTAATCATTACACAACCTTTTTACAGCCTCTCAGAGTTCATCCTTTTTAATGCAATACTTCAAACTTCAAGTTTTAATGCAGGTGTGCTGTGACAGCTCGTTAGTTTGACACCAGGTTCCAGATTTCAGCACTATCATTTCTCACTTTCAGTATGTTAGCGTGGGAAACCAAAAGTTTACATACTTGTACACAGTGTTGGCAGCACAGTTTAGCTATCTTAATTAAATATCCAGAATTAAGTCTTTGCCTTCATTCTGGGCAGCAATATATTTAAATCGGTCTCCTCAAACCTTACTTAAGATGAGTATTTATTTCTATGTGGTTGCTGATTAAAACAGCCTGCACCAGTGATAGTTTATTTACAGACATGTACAGTAATTGTACTAAGGAACTGACATGAGTTAAAATCAGCCCCTCACTGCTTGAGAAAATATTCCTTTAACTACATCCTAATTTTCAATATACGTTGATTTCATATTTTTCATCCTTTTGGACACCAGCCTTACTGATTAACTTGCTGATCTCTCATTCCGTTTTCAAGGTAGCTCTGTTTTTACCAACTCCATCACAGTTTTGTGGTCAAAAATAGTCTCTTCTCTGTTCACAGAAATGCATTCATATATCAAGTCAAATCAGGGAGAGTATAGAAGCCAGTCTGGAGGGAGGAAACAGACACCTTGTAAAGAACAAAAAGAAACATTTCCTGTATTCATCAGAATAAACTTATCCACCTAATGACTGTTTTCAAACCAGCTTCATAGTTCTTGCATAATTAGGATGGAAAAAAACAGATTTACACACAGATATAATGTTTGAGATTACTATTCTGTCGACTGTCCTTCTGTACAAGTTCAACAGAGTTTCCTCCTGTTGTTCACAATATCCTGTTGGTATTGTGTTTTGGGAATAGACGCAAAATTCTTTTTGGCTTGTTTGTAAATCAAGTATCTCTAGTTTATTACAGAGGAACAGGCTAAATTGGTAATTGGTGCTAGTGCTGCTTCTTTTTAATCATGATGTTCTTATTACTGGTAAAGACAAAAACGTCCATACTTCTGACTAAGAATTTAATTCCCTCATACGAGGAATCGCACACACGGGAATGCTTTAGGGGCCTCCCTGCCTGGTATTGTTGTGGACATTATCTCACCAGTTCCACTCTGATCATCCCTTTCTATCAAGAAGTAGCTCTACTGTCATTTCATCTAGAGGGGCCGTTTCTAACAGTCTGACTGACTCGACTCAGCACGTCATGCAACGTGACCTCTTTTTCACCGCTTTCATACACCTGAAGCCACCTCTGACATAGGTGCTGATGACGTGAGAAGCAGACTCAGGCCCTCAGAAGCAACCAGTGTGGTGATGTGCTCTGCTCCGTGTCCTCCTGAGAAGTCCAGGATATCAGAACGATTTATCTCTTTGTAGTTCCATCCATGTATTTCCACAGACTGACGTGTAAAACTAAGCGCTACAGATGAGCAATGTAGTTAAAAGAAAGCTTTCACCCCTGTTCAAAACGTGTTCTGTCAGAATAGTATATATTACTGTAGGAATGCTTGCAGACAAGACTGTTTAACAACAAACCTGTGCTTTCTTGCAGAAGACCTTTTGCCCCAGCAATTCAAAAGTCACGAGACGTGTCCAGCATATCCCACGTCAAGCTTGCATGGAGTCTTGAAAGGCAAACATAACTGGGCATTTCTGTACAATACTGTTTTCTTAAACAGTTATTCCACTATTGTTAACTGAACTACAAGTTATGACAACTGATATATCCATAGTCATCCCTTTGGCATTCTTTATAAAAACACAAGTCACAGAAACATTCATCATGAGGAACTCCCATCATAAGGACATGTATACAGTGTCATTCAGCCTTGCTGTATCTTTCCACTCTGTAAAATGTAACTGTCAGAACAACCTGAATGAATCGTATAGGTCAACATGGAGATTTGGTAAAGAACTCCTCTGATAAAACACATGTCAACATTAATTAGTCATGTTTAGCTTCAAGTAATGCTTGTGTGCAGAAGAACAATGAAAATTTTCTTTCTTCCTAAGTTATTCTACCAAACACTGCAGTAGCACCATGTTGGTGTGCATTAATCAGAAAACAAAACACTTGGAAGAAACTGGCTTACTAACAAAGCTCAGACATGGAAAAGCATGGATAAAGAGCACAAACAGGACAAGATAACTACTGCAGCAGACTGTGCTTGCACTTGGTCAACAGGAAAGGAGGAATTAACCACTGCAGCTGCGCCACAGTGCTCAGAGGGAAAGGAGCAGAACTGACACACCCAGAAGCCCTTTCAAAGAGACCAAATTTTTTTAAAATAGGATTCTCCCCCCCTCACCCCACTCTCCCAAAGCCTTTCACCACTTGGAGTAACACTGACTGAAAAGGTGTTGGCAGCTACTCTTTACAGCACCTTTTGTCTGTCTAAGCTACAGAACTAAGTTTCCCTGAAAGTTAAGTGGCTTCACTCAGAATTGTGCCAACCCTCTGGAGGTGACAGAAGATGGTACGGATGGGGGATAGATGTAAGAACAACATATTAATACCATGTCCTATAAAGGAAATGTATTTAAGAGAATGGTATGAATGGTGCCACCTACAGATGTCACCAGCTGTATTTCCCCATAGCTGTTGGTACTTGCATTGTAAGAGACGCAGTGACACCCCCTGTGTTCTTGCTCTTCCGCTTATCCAGGCAAGAGACACCTACAAGATTTCCGCTCCCTGAGGAACACTAAGTATTCATTCCCACGTTTGCAAATGCAGAGGGCTAACTGGGAAGAATTTTTCCACCAGCTCTGCTCAGGTTCAGACAGTTACATAAACGAAAGTCAAAGAAACACCAAAGAATGACTCCCTAAGAAACAAAATCTTTTGGTCTGCTTTTTAAATGAAATACTAGAGTTACTTACTGTAATTACGCAATATCTAATTATAAAACATCATATGCTTAATTGAATTTGTTTTCAGTTTCTGTCCATGCATTTCTTAATGTGTCTACGAAGCTCCCTAAGGCTACCAAACACACTCCATAAGCCACAATGACCTTTACCCATAAGACTACAAGTGGTAGGTCTCATACTATAAAAAGACAGTGATTTCTGCTATTCATACATTTCAAAATTGATGGGTTTGTCACTTGGGAAAAATGTATGCTTTGCTTTTAGAAAAAGTCCCAGAACTGCTAAGATTTTCAGCACTGCTGTGGTGCTATGAGCCATAGTTGCTGAGATCTTAATTTAAATCCTATTATAGAGAAAAAACACTGTGCATAATTAAAACATTTTTTACAATTCATTACCATGTAAATAGATGAAAGGAATTTAAATCTTTTGGTATTAAAAATCTAATGGTAAAAAGATACAAATTATTATCATAGCGTAAAAGAAGCAATTTATACTTTTATAAGTGACATGAGCATACTTACTTATCTTAGCCATAGATGTGGATATTCAGATCAGAAAAATGTTACATATATATCACCAAAAGCTATGAAAGCAATGTTTAAAAGACAGTATTATGAGCATTTTATTTCTAAAAGCCAATGCTGATATTAAAAGTATATAAAACCATGCATCTGCTGCTCTAACTAGAGATCTCATCTTAGTTCTTCCATTTTGCTTTCTGTATCAACATTTGTTTATGGTTGAAGAAATAACTATCTCAAGTATTATGTTGGCTAAGAGGTTCAACTCAATGTAAAGTTGCCTTCCCTGATCCTGATGCTTCTCAATAGCCTGGAAACTGCCCACAGCTTCCAATTCCTAAATCTATTTCATACTGGAATAGAAAAGTGAACTACTTGCTTCAATACAAGGTGTTTATTGACTAAATGCGTCTTTGCCATGAGACAACTGAAGGTATGTAGCTAGAGCTTTATTGCCACTGACAAATAAACTGTGAACAATGACTTCTTCAGGTTAATACTAAACCTCATTTTGTCCTCGGTGAAGATGGCAGGGTAATGGTTAAGGGCAACGGGGATGGTATCAAATAAAATGTGGACTTGGAAACTTTTCCTTTTATACCCTCTGTCCTGGTCTTGTTAAAAACAAGACCAGTTCCTCCTTTAGTGAATTTTTCTTTCAGCTAGGTTCTTCTTAGTAACTGCACTTTTCTGAAGTTGGATACATGTTTCACTAGACATAGCAATGGAATGCAATGTCGCTGATAAGAATGCACATCCTGTAAGCAAGGAGGGGTGAACTGAACAGGTGACTAAAACTGACCAACTAAGAATTCCATCTCATCCACGTCATACATCATATAAAGGTGGGAGATCACAAGCGTCTTGGCCCTCTTCAACTATGGCCGGCATCTGTGGAGGACCCTGTGAGCCGTCCCTGCAACCTGAGGCCCAGTGACAGACCTTGCATTCTTGAATCCAGCTCCGGTCCGCTGCGGAGTCTGACGCAGGACTCCCAGGTGCCCGCCCCGCAGCTGCTGGAGCCGCGTGCAGCCACTGCTGAGTGGCCGGGAATGTCAAGATAGGTTTTGTATATTTTGTATTATTTTCTCTATATTATTAGTAGCATTAGTAAAACATTTTTAATTTTTTCCAACTTGCAAGTTCTCTCTCTCTTTGCCCTCCTATTGCCTTTCCTTAGGGGGCTGAGGCTGTGGGGGGAATAGAGGGGGCTAACAAAGCATCTGCCACAGTTGATTGTTGCCCTGCAATCAAACCGTGACACCCTCCCAGTGCCAGCAGCCTTTCTGCAGTGTTCTCTAGGGCACTTTTAATTATGTTCTCATAAGAACAGATTTCAAGTAATTACAAATCTCACATTTCAGCCTTCTTTAGTTAAAATTATCAAGTAGTTCTAACAGCAGTACTAAGTAAAACAGGGCAGGAACGACAGCACCGTTAGCACAGTCACTGCAGAGCGGGCAGGGCTCTCGGTAACCTTTCACAGATGGCATTTAATGCAATAGAGTTCACAAATTAGTTTGTTATATTAAATTAACTCCTGAATGCATATTATCTGCCTGCAAAAGAGGCAGGCAAGTGAGACGCCACAAAGCTGGCAAAGGAGGACAAAGAGAGACAGCTAGAAGAAGAAAATAGCAGTTTCAAATTACCTAATTTTCTTTTGCCACAAGAACTTCAGTATCCCACAACCACAAGGTTATTTTCCTCCCACAGCTTTATCCTTCATTTTCTATCGTAAACATCAAATGACTTGGCAAATATATTTGACTCGGGCCCTAATCTTGCACACTTGCACATATGTTTAAGTTTACTCACAAGTAGCAGCATTGGCTGCAATCAGACAGTTCATCAAATGCACAAATCTTTTAGGATCACTGGCTTTGTCTTTTTTAAGATGAAGCAGGATTTTAAAATAACTTTGTTCCCAAAAGTTTAACAAGGAAATTTATAGCGGCAGAAGAAAAAGAACCAAGCATTTCACCAATTCCTTTAAAGAAGTTGAAATTAATTTTTAAAAGACTCACTGAAAATGCTAACAGAAATACAGAAATAATCTTTCCTCTGTTTTGCCTCTTCATAGTGCAAAACCAAATTGTCCATGTTCTGAAATAGAGAATTTTAGAAAATTAAAATTAATACTTTCAAGCTATCACATTTTTCTCTGTCACACACTGTGCCAAATTGTGCATTATCAGACTACTGATGTGCTGCTTTGAATGATTCATGGAACACTTAACATTACAGTATCTCCCTCATCCACATCCTGCTGGGTTTTATAGGCACTGTAACATTTCTAAAACTAAATAACCTAATGTTATGCACTTGTGATGTCCTGATTTCATAGACCTCAGTATTGCAATACATTTTGAAATATCCAGACTTGAAATACCGGATATAATAAGGGATATAAGATACTAACAAGATATTAAATTCTGGTTCTCTCTGTACAGAACCTCTTTCCATATAGGAACATGTATTGATACATACTGAAAAATCAGTTATGCACTAGATCATCTCCAGTCATTTCAGAGTACTGCTTCACGGCTCTGGAGCATTTGTATGCATTTGAGATGTATCAATCCAGGACAAAAGTCTGATGCCACTAGCACTAATAGGTCCTTGCTGTATTAAGGTGGGGGGGATTTTTTGGTTCACCCTTTTATTTTTTTTAATGTATATAATAAAGTTTTATGTGAGAGGTTTTTACAGATGGGAGCAATGAGAAATAAAATGACTGGATGTCAGCAGTGGAAGCACTCTCCGAAAACGCTGATGGAACCACATGGACTCTCTTTTCTCTCAACCTCCTCTGCTTTTCACAGTCTTTCAGGATCATCCTTCTCATTTAAAATCCCAAATCAGAATTCAGTTGATATTGTTTTAAATTATTTGACAGAAAGTCTCTCCTCAAAAGGCAGACAATTATATGCTTATGATTCATGAACAGAATTATCCACTAATCCTCAGTAACACTGTTCTTCATGATTTACACTTGAAAATTAAGTATATAAAGCACTGGAAAAGCAAATTTAAAAGGAAAAAAAGAAACAATTTTTTTTTCTACTTGGAACAATGTATTAACAATGTATTACTTATCTGTGACTAAATTACTTAAAGTATTTAAAGAGTTTCTGATTACTGCAACGTCTGGGATGAGCTATTAGATCATAAATAAACACTATGTTATGTATTGCGCGTGACAGACCCGACTATAGAAAACATATCAATTGGTTTTCCTCTTTTAAAAAAGATGTGCGAGTTCAACTCCAGTGTCCATATAAAAGAAGCCTTTGAGTTCAGTAGGGGGTTTGCTCTATGAAGAATAGGAAATAGGATATCAGCAGCCTCCAGGGCTCCGAGGAACGGAGCAGTTTCAACTTCTGCTTTAGTCAATGGAAATTATGGCTGGAGAGATGACAGTAAACAGCATGCAGAAATCAGTTGTAAAAGTTGTTCCAAACAACTACCACCTGTTTTCTTACCAGAGAAAATCAGTAGGATACAGCTCAAGAGCACTAAACTCCAGCAGTAGCAAGCATTCACAGAAATGTTTCCAAAAATACCAGGAAACCTGATATAAGTTTAAAATTGATTGTCAAAAAGAACATGTATTTACTTATAAATACATTTTCTTTTATATGGTATTATCACTTAAAAGAATACACTTAATAATAATAAATAGATGCTTTATTCAATCAAATTGGTGCAACCATATTCACTCTGTTAAAATCAACTTTGAAAAGAGTTTGATCCCATCGGTCCTATTTCCTAGTGATATGTAGAACCTTCTTTTACATTTTATGACAATTTGAACATATTACAATCAAACCACCAAAAAACTAACAAGTTAAGAAAACAACAGACAGACTGGCTAACCAATAACGCTTCGAGTTTGACACGGTATATATGAGCTCCACTGTCTAACTGAGAATATTACTTGAAAATTAAAAAAATCTTTCCTGAAAACTGTAGAACAAAGAGGAAATGTAAGTAGCAATAACAAGAAAATCAAAAGAAAACCAACAAATTATTGTATTCAAAATGGTGGTCAGCCATTTTCAAAAGCTGTTGCCTCTTCACTCTGTTATTGCTTTTTATATCTCAGAATTTCTATCATTCCAAATTTCTTTGAGAAATATGGTTCTTCATCTTGATAAATCTCCAATAAAACAAAAATATTATCTCCTTTGCTAGAGCAAAGGAAAATAATATAGTCTATACAGTTGGTGGTCCTACATAGCCTGTCAATGTCATGTTAGACTGTTCGGTTGTTCTTGAACAGATGCACCGATTTTCTGAAACAGTGTCAGAATATGGAAAGTTCTGAGGTGGTTTCTACTCCTTTTGTTAATGATGTGATATTTACAACAACAAACAAACTCCTGACTTAGCTTCACCTCCATTTGCGTATCCCCCGGAATCTACTCTGTTAGGATCATTCAGTTCTTCAAACAGTCCCGTTTCAATAATCTCTTCCTGCCAGGCTATAGGGACAGCACCTGTCGCAAACTTTTTGAAGAACTTCTTATCTTTGTCATCAAACTCAATTCCTCGTATTTCAGAGAAGTCAGCAATGTCTGCAACATCTTTGGCATAGACAACTGATGGATCTGGCACAAAAGGAGGGTCAATAAGGTTTGCCTCTAGCCTGTGGAAATTTATTGTTTTGAAGAAACTATGTTTTCTTGGGTCGTCACCTTCATTTCTGAAAAAAAGCAAAGTTTTGTTAATCAGTATGATGTTTTTCTCTCAGATAACAGATGTGCCTGTGGTGTATACATGGAAGTATTTTAAAGTAAGGAGATATATAGGTATAGTGCAATGCAACTCCTTTTTTCATAACCAAAGAACTCTGCATTGCACAATATAAGCAAAGCTGAGAAGCAAAAAACATCCTGATGCCATTATTCATTACTCCACCTGCCAGGGTTAATGAGTCTGGGAAGGTGCTGGGCAAGAGCCGCAGTGCTGCTTCTGGCAGCGCTCTGGTACACCCCTGTCCAAAGATACACTTCAACCAGAAACGAAGATGTGGCAGGATGGGGAGGAGATGTGTTGGGTTTACTGTCCAACAATGGAAGTCCAATGGTTGGCTCTATATTAACTAGGATAACAATATCCATGAATCTCTAAACTGGGGTACGCTGGGTTAACACATCTAGGGACTGACTCTGAGGAACAACAGTCTGACTAGGACACCGGTGACAAACAACATTTATCTTAATTCAAAGCAGTTATGCATTTATATGAAAAATCTCAGTTATGTTGCTCTAATAAACTCCCCATTTTAGTGAGTCTGTTCATTCAAATGAACTACTTTTATAAATTAACAAAGATTTTAAGCAAGAGATTAATAAATTATTACATTAGCAAAGGCATGTGTGCCACTGTTACAAACACAATCCTTTATTAATATTGTTAAAACCCAATAATAAAATCAAGAAATAATTGTAAATACATATTTATACATATGCACTTTTACATATGCACTGGTCTTGAAAACAGTAACGTCGAAAAAACACATTTGTCTGGTTTTTGGCCTCAGAAAATGGCAGTTGCTAACACGTTGCTTTTTTCTTTTCCCACCTCCTTACGAAATCATATACTTAGCCAAGTGTAAGTTCTCAAGTATTTTGAGATAATGTTCTATGAACAAAATGTAATGCAAACCTTCAGCAAGTCTTTTTCTCTTGACAAATGTACAGAAGCACCATATTACTTCTCCTGTTAGTTCTACTCATGTGACCACAGAAATCCTTCATGTTTCCAGACCTTAGACCACGCGTGCAGAACCGCTGCTCCCGCTCGGCCCTGCCGCCAGGTCCTCACGCGCTGTCCCGCTGTCCTTCCAGCCCACCCTGCTGCTCCCCAGGCACAGCTGGGATGAAACTACAGCTGCCCTTTTGAGCACCCTTGTTAGAAAGTTGTCATTTTGCGCCACTGCTGCCTGGTTCTGAGCAGGTCAGCACCAGCCACTAACCACTGCACATCACCATGACCAGGATCACAGAATCACAGAATCACAGAATCGACTGGGTTGGAAAAGACCTCAAAGATCATCGAGTCCAACCCTTGGTCCAACTCTAGTCCGTTTATTAGATCATGGCACTAAGTGCCATGTCCAATCTCAGTTTAAAAACCTCCAGGGACGGCGAGTCCACCACCTCCCTGGGCAGGCCATTCCAATGCCTGACCACTCTCTCTGTAAAGAATTTCTTTCTAATATCCAGCCTAAATTTCCCCTGGCAGAGTTTAAGCCCATGCCCCCTTGTCCTGTTGCTGACTGCCTGGGAGAAGAGACCAATCCCCACCTGGCTATAACTTCCCTTCAGGTAGTTATAGAGAGTGATGAGGTCACCTCTAAGCCTCCTCTTCTCTAGACTAAACAACCCCAGCTCCCTCAGCCTCTCCCCATAGGTCTTATGCTCAAGTCCCTTCACCAGTCTTGTTGCTCTTCTCTGGACTCGCTCCAGCACTTCAATGTCTTTCCTGAACTGAGGGGCCCAGAACTGAACACAATACTCCAGGTGTGGCCTCACCAATGCAGAGTACAGGGGAAGGATCACTTCCCTTGTCCTGCTGACCACGCTATTTTTGATACAGGACAGGATACCATTGGCCTTCTTGGCCACCTGGGCACACTGATGGCTCATGTTGAGCTTCCTGTCAATTAGTACCCCCAGGTCCCTTTCTGTCTGACTGCTCTCCAGCCACTCTGCGCCCAGCCTGTAGCGCTGCAGGGGGTTGTTGTGACCAAAGTGCAGCACCCGGCACTTGGCCTTATTGAACTTCATCCCATTGGAATCAGCCCATTTTTCCAGTCTGTCCAGATCCCTCTGCAGAGCCCTCCTGCCTTCCAGCAGGTCGACACTCCCTCCCAACTTGGTGTCATCAGCAAATTTGCTGATGATAGTCTCAATCCCTTCATCTAAATCGTCAATAAAGATGTTAAATAGGACTGGACCCAACACCGACCCCTGGGGAACACCACTAGTGACTGGCCGCCAGCTGGATGCAGCCCCATTCACCAGCACTCTCTGGGCCCGGCCCTCCAGCCAGTTCTTAACCCAGCGTAGAGTACACTTGTCCAAGCCATGGGCTACCAGCTTTTGCAGGAGTATATTATGGGAGACAGTGTCAAAGGCCTTGCTGAAGTCCAGATAGACCACATCCACAGCTTTCCCCTCATCCACCAGGTGAGTTACCTGATCATAAAAGGAGATCAGGTTGGTCAGACAGGACCTGCCTCTCCTAAACCCATGCTGGCTGGGTCTGATCCCTTGTCCATCCTGAAGGTGCTGTGTGATTCCATTCAGGATGATCTGCTCCATAACCCTGCCAGGCACTGAGGTCAGGCTGACAGGCCTGTAGTTGCCAGGGTCAGCTTTGCAGCCCTTTTTGTGGACTGGGGTAACATTGGCCAATTTCCAATCATATGGGACCTCCCCAGTGAGCCAGGACTGTTGGAAGATGATGGAGAGAGGCTTGGCAAGTTCTTCTGCTAGCTCCCTCATCACCCTAGGATGGATCCCATCTGGTCCCATTGACTTGTGAGGATCCAGATGGCTCAGTAAATCACCAACTATTTCCTCCTGGAATACAAGGGGCCTATTTGGGTTCCTATCTCTGTCAACCACCTCCAGACATGAGTTGTCCTGAGGGCCACCTGTCTTACTGGTAAAAACTGAGGCAAAGTAGGTATTAAGTACCTCAGCCTGAAGTACCTCAGCTACCTCACAGCCTGAAGAATGACAGATGCTCCCATTCAAGCACCCTGGGCAATGAAAAAATGATGTTTTCAACCCAAAGAGCCATATGAACACAATTATGAATGTATAGATTAAGCCAACAGGGATCATAACCTCTGCACGTATGTAGTCTTGCAAAATCATCTCCTAACTTAACTAGTTAGTGATAACCAAATTCCTGAGCAACCCTAGAGCCTGATGTCATTTATTTACATTCACTGTCAGTCTGAAGTAGGTTACAGTTGCTGTTCAAATTAGTGTCCTGGGACACTAGTAGTGCCAACAATCCTACTGGGCAGATGCACTCACAACAATTTCACTTTACTTTGGTTTTCCTTTCTGTAACATAGACCAAAAAGCACTATGAGCTGGTGAAGGTTCCAGAATGGATTGCTCCAGTGTTTCTCCTACTGATATGTTTTCTGACACCACCAAAACCATAAAAAGTTTGGAATCACAACGCTACAGGAATGCCATCTACTGGAACCAACAGAGGCATCTTCCAACCAGCAGGAGATGACCTTGAGCTCTTCCTGTGTGAACTGCACGTTTACATAACTTAAGTAGAAAGAGCAAATGAACCCATTTAAACTCTTGTCAATTTCGTATTCCTTCATCAAAAAAAAAAAACAACAAAACCACCACTTTATAGATCTGGGATTTGAGATGCCAATCCCAAAAAGCTTGAGTGGAGTTCGCCAGTGACACTGAGTCTTCAATAAAAGAGTGGAGTATTTTAAAAGGTCAGGTGTACAAAGTAAAGCTGTCCTTGAGCAGCTTTAACTTATGCAACAGGAACTTATGTAGATAACCCAAGGTCGTCTTGTCCTTCGTAGAATTACAGGGCTAATCTTTACATGAGGATGAGCTGTCCTGAATAGCATCACCCTGTTTAAAAGGTACACGCAGGTTTTTATTCTGCATCATGAGCTAGCATGGCATACGCCCTATACCTTCCTCCTCTAAGTACGGCAGATAGGAGTACCTCAAATAGCAGAACATTAAAAATAATACGTGCAATTACCTTTCTGTGTACATTTCTCCCACTGTTGAGAAAGAATGGAACAGTAAGGAGACAGAATGACTGTAAATTATTCCCTTGGCAAAGGGAATGTGCTTACAGTAAGTGAGTCGTCTGTTACTGGTTTTCCTTCAGACTTGCTGAATGAACTTGACCACGTCACTCAGAATGTCTAAATTTCATTTTCCCCTACTCTGAATTTTGTTTACTTCACAAAATGCTATAAGACCAAGTGTCTGCAAAGCATGCTGATTTTTAAGGTAGAACACACTCCACGTGGTTTTGTATTAAATTTGTTTTCCAAATAAGCTTTTAAAACATATTAAAATAATACAGATTTTGTATCAAACATACTCTATGTGCTGTTGAAAATATTTTTTTTCTGCAGCCTTGCAGAATTATTGTGAAAACTCATCAGGCACAAAGACTACGCGTCTTCATTTACCACTGGAATAATAAGAATATGCATATTAATGATGTATTATCTTTCACTAAAGGTAATTCTTTCAGACAAATATGTGACTAACATATTGCAAAACTATTCCACATTGTTAGGAAATTTAACTTCAGAAGACTGACTGTGCATTTTCATTAAGACCCCGCATCTATTTCACCTTTAGATTGGAAAAGCACCTGATATATATATTTGTATTCATAGGTGACTCAAATCATGGTGTATTCTAAAGACAAGTACTATGAATTTCCTATACCTTTTTTTACATTTTTATCACATTTCTTTTATTTTGTCTATATTGCAAATGTAGGTCCTCAATTTGTCTCATTAGAAATGCGCTAAATGATTTTATATATGTATATATACACACACAGACACATCAGAGGGATCAGACATATTACAAGTTAAATACCACAATGCTTAGACTTCCAATTTTCTTCTTATTGAACAGTTACTTGAAACTGTTAAGTCAGGGGCACATGCATCAGTCTTCACCAACCAACGCAACCTCTGAGGTCCCCCAAAATGTTTTACTTTATAGGAATTTGTGCCCAATATTCTTTTGCTCCCTTTTCTCCCTCGGCTGAGTTAGAAGAGTTAGAAAGACCAGAACCTGCACAAGATTTTTATTTTTAAGTACTTGAATAAAGCAGAGGGTTTAAGATCTCTTTAGTAAGAAGCCAATGATGCTGCCTCGCAAGTCAGATCTCTGCAGGGAAGGATCCACACTGCAGATTTGGATTTTTGCCCACGTCATTCCAGCAACTGATACAGCCTAAGATTCTGCATTCGGTCTGCAGTAGCACAGATGCGGGTATCTACTTGAAAATCCTTTCCCTTTAGGAAAGAAAATGCACAAGAAATGGGCTGCTCCTTTCTCCCAGAACTATATAAAGTCTGACTCCACAAAATATTATGCCAAGAAGGGAACTCAAAGTCTGGGGTGAGAATGGACAGTCACACTATTGCAACAGATTTCCTTATTTCCATATTACCTTCAAAACCTTCTACTAAAAGTAAAAGCGAAAATTCAGTACGATGTAGAAAGTAAAGATCTGACTTCATTTTTTTGTAATATGTAAAATAATAATACTGTTTGCAGCTTTAATTTGGCTTCTACTGGGTTTGAGAAGTAAGGCATACCTGCTTCCTAAACGATTCTCTGTTTTCTTGGCCAAAAACAGTCGGCAAATATCTTTCGCTTCCTCTGTAAAGTTGGCATGTTCAAATTTCACCTCATCTTCCAGAGTTCTTCTTTTAACTTCATCCTTCCCGACCTTTTCTTTGAAATCCTTAAATGGTGTTCGTGCAGCAATCATCTCATAAATACTACATCCCATAGCAAACCAGTCCACAGGATAGCTGTAATCTTCTTCCTTCAGGATTTCTGGAGCCATATAACCATTTGTCCCAGCCTATTGCAAACAGACAGATTTACTATACAATGTCAATAGTGAAATGTATACAATTAAACAGACTAGTCTGTAATTCTTCAAAAACATTAGTAATGCAATTTATATATTTTATATCTAGAAACTCTGTATAATTGTTGTATTTTTTTCTCTAGAAACTCTGAAGTGTAACTCTGTTTTAGCACATAGACTATTTCTGTCTTTAAACATCTCAGCATATGGGAAAACCATCTTAAATATGCTCTTCAAAGGGGAAATGCCTGTGCAATTTCTGCCTAAAAGTGGTTTCTTTTTAAATTAATGTTTAGCTTGCTTTCTTCTTCCATATTATTTTTTCCTGTTGAAGACAGTGCTGTTAGCTTTGTTCTGTAAACACACCTAGCAATGAATTTGAAAATATTTTTTAAAAGACAAAAAGTCAGACAATCACCCATTCTCTCCCTGTTCAGTGGTTCTAACTGGTGTGACACAGGGGTCTGCTGCCAATGAGAAAATTCTCATCAAGCCGGCAGCTGAGCTGCGTGAGGAGTTCTCACCCACATGCACTCCCTGTTGGTTTCTGGTAGGAATTACCATCATCAAGGGCCAAGAAAAACTCGTAAAACCACTTTAAGAAAGTAATCCTATGAAAATCATAATTAGTAAGTTACCATGCACTCAGATAAAGGAATGAGATCTTATTTCCTAACTGATAAAAGCTCTCTGAATAAAGGTTACAACTATACACAGCACTCATGGCCCCTTCTCCAGGAGAAGCGGTGACCGCTCTTTGAGAGGGGACTCTGCCTGTGCCATTCCCAGAGCCAGGCCGGCACGGTCCCTGTGGGACAGACCGCGCCGTGTCCCCAGCGGCCCCCGCTGCCCCTCTCCGGGGAGCCCGTTCACCTGGCAGGGAGCAGAGGAGGTCAGCGTCTCTACATACACGCTTTCTGCTGCAGTTACATGACTGAGCGTGTGAGATTTCCATCGAAACAACGTTCCCTCAGCTCACCCAACATTTCCTGCTGCATTTGATGCTGTATCTTAATTTATATATTTACCAGATGCAGCTACAGCGATAACTATGTTGGAAGTTGCTTGACCCTCTCATATTTTTTTGAAATACTGGGACTGAACTAGGTGTATCATCGTTTAAAATGAAAAATCAGGTTTGTGCAAAATCCTACTAGAGGTTATTCGAGATGGTCATCATTACTTCTACAGAACGCAAGTAGTGACAGAGATTGACTCCAAAGCAAAACAGTTAGAAAAAGGTCATTAAAGAGCTCATTTAGGCAAATTATATTTGTAAAAAACACAACAGATGAATTTTATTTTATGGGGGTTTGGGTAACTCTTCTAATTTTTGCAACTTCAGGCACAGTATTTCGAAGTTAGGTCTCTCTATAAACTTTAGTTTGTGCCACTACACATAAGCATATACTCTTCTGAAAACACTGTGTGCAAGAGGAGACATCTTAGCATCAATTACAACATAAGCCTCATGGGCAGAAAATTAAATCCAGTTTGTTTTCCCTCTTCATATTTGTTTTTACTTTTAGGGATCTAGACCAAAATCTTCCATTTGTTTGAAAACCAGAAATGAGATGAGAAGGAGAAAAGTAGGATTCAGGTTAAAAGTGAAAGAAAAGGTTAAACACAAACTCTTGTTTCCCTCGCTAAACCCACCACAGTGCAGAGGAGCCAGGCAGGTATTGCAGCAGCTGACATCATTCCACAGGTAATTTGTACTGTTTGTATTGAATTTCTCTAAGGGAAAGTTAATATTGAGAGATTCATAAAAATGTAATACTGTCAGGGTATGATTACTGCTTCAGAAAGGGGGACAAGTGCTCAAACACGGACCACAGAACCCAGATCGATCTGGTCTCAGAAAATCATGAAACCTGTAAGGGAGAGAAGGGGTTGAAAGCAGTAGAGAAATTTTGGTACAAAAGGATGCACACAAAGCTCATTGGGGGTTAGCGAACACAAATGCTAAATTGGCTTTTGGAATATTTTTTGTCTTTTTTTTTTTTTTTTCCTCTTCTGGGAAGCAATAAGCATTCTCATTTTTAGTGAGATGAAGCTGCGGCGCTAATGCCTTGAAGAACTGATGAGTCATAAAATCATCCCAGTGTACCCTGACAACACAGCATGGTCCTTCTGGTAAGACATTACTTTGCTGCAATTTGGCATCATCATCTGGGAACGGGATAAATCTGACACGGAGAAGTCAGAATTCGGCGATCATAAATATGTCTCAAGGCAGCTCCTTTCAGGTTGCTTCTCTTCCACCTGTGTTCTTTCTTCCACTGTTGTTTTTTCAAAAGAAATAGTTGCCAAGTAACTTCAGTCTCTCCCATGTGCATTTTCCATACAGCCTTCAGTAAGTCACACCACACAGAACATCATCGTGCTTTGACACAGCACTCGTGTTTCTCAACAACATAAAAAGCAAAACTATAACTGCTGCCCAAAAGACTCTAAGACCACAATTTAATAGAAAATAGAGATGGACCAACAGCTTCCCTTCAGTCTGAAGTGAAAGACTGTGGATGGGGTTACTGTCAAAAAGAATTAAACTTCAAAATTCAAAGTTAGTAGCACTGACATCTTTTGAGCTTTTATTGAGCTGATCCAGCTCCATCTGAGAGAACTTTAGAAAGATATATTGTTCCTCTGACATGTCAAACCATTCCAATCCAGAATTTTAAGAGAACTGCTTTTCTCATAGAATTTCACCAAAACTTGAACCTAACCTTAAAACAAAATTCTCCCAATCCTGAAGCTTTCCTACAATTCATAAGGAAGGAACAGGCTGACAAACATATATAAATATAAACCTAATCTCATAACCCCTGAGACTCAAAACTCACCTAAACATCACCATTTCATAGCAGAAACAGATTTCACAAACAGTCAGCAGTGATGTTTAAGGAGAAAGAAACACAAGCTGGGGGAAGAAACACACAAATCTCTGCAATCTTTCTCAAAACAGGAATTTGAAGAAAAGAGCTTAAATTTTAGCCTTTTCCATCTCTACATATGTGGAGCTTTGGCAAAATAATTCGGGAAAGAAGATGATAAAGCCATAAGCATTTGTTGTACTAGTGAACACACAAAAAAGGAATTATTCAGCATAACATCTTTCAAATGGAGATTTAATTCTATCTTTGGGGAGTACACAGCATTAGACAGAAGATAAAACCTAACACCCCTGCACTAATAATTATGGAGAACAAGAGGTCAAAACTCAGATTTCTCCTTTTTCAATTCTAAGTATGGATTACTGGTATGTCTATTGCACAAAAAATAATTAGGTTTGTATGATTTTGTACTTGTTTGCACTCTATACAATCCATAAGTAAATTCAGAAGTTGTGTATTAACTGGAAAACCCTTTCTTACTAGATCTTATTTTACATGGATAAATTTCACTCTGTTAATGGAAAGACGCAAATTTAAAAATCCACACTCAGAAAGCTGAATTCCTTGTTGTAAACCCTGCACTACTAGGGCATGCATTGCATTTCCACTGAGACCGAGCACATTATTTTCTTCTTTCCTGTAGGATTCCCGATAAGACCAGTAACCATTCGAACATTTGAGTTGACTACTCAAGTGATCTTATAGAGACACATAAACACATGGAATTACCCCTTCACTGATCTGGAAGTGTCTAATGGGACACAATAAAAAATATACCACAAAAGAGCCAAAGAGTGTTATGTTATCCCAACCTTTTTACAGAAGGCAGAAATGATAAATGCCGTGGCAGAGACACACAGTTTTCTGACGTGTAGTCAGTGCAACACTACCTAGTCTTTGCTTGGTTGCCATTTAATACTGTCTTTTGTGATGATGAGCAGGATGCCTTTACTTGCATATGCTGTTTGAAATATAGCCATTACATTTCAGCCAATTAAATTTTAATTGACTTGCTGTTGAAAAGGGTTCAAAGATTTATTTGTCCCTCTATTTGAGAACAACCCAAAACACAATCTTTCATTAATCCTCTAAAAGATGTAATGACCAAATGTTGTCTTTGGACACATTAGTGAAGAAGTTCTTTTAAGTGGAATTGTTGCTTTGAGTGTGGTTTGACAGGGCATAGTAGAAATTACTCATCTGAAAGCATACAAATGTTTACTTTGTGAAATGCGATCCTGCATAAATTTTTAAGAGATCACATAATATTTTAATTATACAAGATGTGGTCCTGAGAAGCACTAAGTGCACTCAGCTCGCAGCAAAGCCAGCAGGTACCCGTCAGACCACAGCTCCGAGCAGAGCGATGCCCACAGCGTAACTGCGCTCACATCCTGCTCAGACTGCGGTTCTGAGAAGGGCAAGTCCCTTGGACACACCGTTATCCCGGCTGCTGGCAGGTGCAGGGGAGAAGCGAACAGAACTCACGGGAGTTTGCATCAGCACAGAAACAGGCAAATGAGGAGAAACGGGATTTAGATCTCTCTACCTTTTCCCACAGATCTTTGCAAAACAAACTCAATTGATATCACAAACCAAACAGTAAAGCAAATCAGAATGACTATCTTTTGTTTGCCATGGCACAAGAACTGTTGAACAGAGGAAAAACAACAAGCTGAGTTTAGCTCTATCAGCTGTTTCCTGGGGCTCAGTCCTTCCTTCCTCCAAGGGGTGCCACTGCCTGCTTTGTTCTCCTGTCCAGCTGTTCCTCCGCTCCTTCAGCAATGGCCTCACCAGACCCTGCAGGAATGCAGAACAGACCACAGCAAAGCCCGCTCTGCGCACCAGCTAACGGGCCCGACATGCAGAGAAGAACAACCGATCTGTCTCTGTCACTCACTTCACAACGCTCATTTTTCTCCAAAGAGCCACTGCGAAGAGGATGCAGTGTAATTTAAATGATTCACACAGAACTGTCGCTCCTCCACACTTTCTCACCACATGTTCGTACACTAACAAGAAGCCAGTTGATCAAATGAACAAACAGCTATCTTTTAGAAGATAAAAATCAAATCTCATTAGGACAAAAGGCACCCTTGAAAAGTCTCACAGAATAAAGATCTGGGTATATTGTTAATGCTTGGCAAAGGGAAGGACCTTATGATGGGAAAACCCATCATAAATTGATGGGCTACTGACTCAGAAGAACACACGGAGGACTCCTCAGAGTACCGGGAAAAGATAATGAGAAAGACTATATAGGAGCCTAGAAACTACTGAAACCCACATGCTTACATAAAATTCAAGACCAAAGTTTTTTACATTTTCACAGATACATAATTTTAACAAGGAAAGCCGTGTGCCTTAAAAAAACCCACACAGATAAAAGCACAAAAGAGACAAAACAAATTTCCACTGTATTAAAAAAAAATTGCTTCTGGGTTCTGCTTCACTAACTGGAGCAGTAAAAATTTCCACAATAGGTTTTTATTTTTTTACACTTGAACCTCAGTAGTCATTAAAATCTCTGACTATTTCCCATCTATAATGTGGGAATAATACTATTTCAGAGATGTTTATGGTTTTACTATTTAATGACCACAGAGTATTCCATGAGCAATATTAACAAGGGAGAAAATTCTCCTTCTACTTAGCTCTGCATCTATGTTATGAAGCTCTTTATAACGAATGCAAACACAGCATCACAGCAGAACGCATAAGCAGCTTTCTAAAAAGAGGCCATCGGAGAAGAATTCTGAGTTCAGTGCCAAAGGCCCATGTGGCCAGTTTATGGTCTGTAAATTGGCAAAAAAAATTGATACACAGGGAAGACTAAGAACCTGGTATTGATACTTCTCTAACACTTTACAAACTCCGACCATTTGCAGTTGAAGGACTTCCAGATACATAAATGGTTTCTCTCAACAAAGTTCTCTTGAATCAATTGCCCATTTCCCCCCTTGAACCCAGATAAAGTTTTAGACACTACAAGAACTTTTGCAAAAGAGTCCTGCAGCTTTCCTACACACTGTGTTAAGAACCACCTCCATGTATTTTGAACCCACCACCCACCAGCTTTCTACCATCTCTAGAAACTTGGTAAGGAATCTTATTTTCTTGGGCCTTATAGTACATGCTATAGCATTAATTAACGGTCAGATTAAACTGAATGAAGAACACAGTTAAAAGTCATGCAAAGAGATCTGATGCTACCTCTTGATGGGCTTCCCAGACAGAAAAACTTGTCTCATGGGTGGCATGCCCCGTGTAGGAAAATCAGTTCATGGGTCACATTGCACTCGTAATTGTAGATGACTACAGTATCCTTTCTGCCATCGCCAAAACTGCAGGAGGCAGAAGGATCCCACAGAATCATTTCTGGCCCCTTCACTCTCATGATCATGGCATTCATAGTGGATTAGGCTGCATTCTGCAGAGCATTTGTTTCAGAGATTAAAAAAATCTGAAATGTCTGCCATGATGATGAACTTTGTAACAATTGTTTCAAAGTTTTTAAAAACAAAGTTCTGCTAGTAAAACATAGTTAATTTTATATGTTATACCTAAAAATGCATAGTGGTTTTGAAACTAAAATAGCAGCAAGTCACTGTAATGCTGAACAAATGAAGGGCTGTCATTTTTCAAAGTGTAAAGGAAGAGTAATTATTTTCAGAATCTTGTCCAACAAGGATGCCATGTGATAATGACCAAAGGTCAACAGGAGAATAGCTTGCCGAGTTATTTTTTATTTCACAAGTCTGAGCCCTCCTCCCGCTTCTCAACTGCCTTGAAATTAAGCTGCAAGTTTCAGGAACATCTAAATAGATTTCCTTCTGTTTTCCTAAGAAACAGAATCTTATAATAAACAAACATAGAGGAGGGCAAAAGGACGTTTTGGGTAAGATTTTAACCAAAACATGTTTTTCCTATAAAAATATTATGATGTCCTTCAAATATATAAAACATAGCACGGGAAACCTGTGAAGAAGCCTGAAGCCTCTGAAGATATGAATGTACTTTTATAAATACTACAAAATATGTTTGTCTTATTTTCCACAGTTATTATGTCAATATTTAAGCTCTCTGGCTCACGTGCATCTGCACACAAGTACTTCATAATTTACAAGCAACAGTTGCTTCGCACAAAAGCCATATCCAGTAAAGGCGGAAAGTTCTTCCCAAAATAAACAGCAAATATGCACTGACTTCTGGAAAAATTGAATTAAGCTCTCTGTATTTTGGTATGAGGGTACTGAACAGAAGAACACGCTCACTTTTCTCACAACCATTCTCAGGAAATTAAGTAGCATTAGTCATTTGGATAAGGGCAGGAGCATTTGACTCCCATACAATGAGCGAATTTTGAGTTGTACGAGAAAAAGTTGCAGAGATGTCATGAAAAAGGATGCCAGGTCAGACTGTTCAAGAGGAGAAACTGCGGACAGTTTCTGTCATATGCAAAAAGAACTAATTCCATAATCAATCAAGTGAATACATAACTAGACAAAACATTTTGCTTATGTGAAAGCCATCTTGGTCATCTCTCAGTTTCTCCTTGTTGCCTATTACAATTATATAAGACAAAGTGAATATCAACATTTCAAATGGCATAATTTTCAGATGCAGTCTAGCTTATGCATGGTATGGTCAACACATCAGAACAGATGCTACAGGCACATTTGTACAAATAGTCATAATGATATTTCCTCAAGTCCTGAATAATTATATTATCACTGGCAAAGACCCGATTTCTGTTCCCAGGGATGACAGTAAGAACTCAGCCTAAGTGTGAATAGACACATTTCTAGGTAGATGACGCAGATACGTGTATGTATCACGGGAAGTTCCCATATAATCCATGTTTGTTTCATGAAGAAAAACTACACTGTAAGTAGCTTTCAATTACCTTCTACTTCTTTTATTTCCAAGAGTGTTATTGTTCAAACTTGTGTGTGTGTGATTTCTCCATTCTAAAGCCAGCTAGCACTTCAGAAATACAAATTAGCACACCTTAGTGAAATTTAAGTTTTCTAAACTCTGTAATTATTACTCTACCAATTACTTACAAGTGCCTATATATGTGCAAAAATAACAGATGTTTCTACTTGCTGCTTTAGCAACTGAAAAGAAAGGGAGAAAACTGAGGCTGGGTATCCAACTCTTTCTAGAGCTTTGTTAGGAGCATTGCTTCTGTAAGCAGGTTATTTTTATTTACTATAGTTACAGGCAATTGGTATAGAGCGCACAAATATTCCTCAAAAGAAGTATACGTAATGCCATTACTTAAATTCTTCAATTACATAAGTATTAAGTCATCAGGTGCACAGTGCTTTTGCTGCGACATACACACATATTACCTTATAATAAGACCACATTAAAGTCACCCATCCAAAATTAAAAAAACCCTTCCACCCACAAATAAAATAATCTTTGGTTGGTAAACAGTACATAAGCATCAGCGTTTCATAGAAAACTTCATTGAAAACTTGGAAAATGTCTAAAACAGGAACTCGTTAACCAGCCTGCCACTTGTGCCATGTGATAACCTAATCACCTAACAGGATTTACAAAAGGGATTTATGGATCCTCCAGCCAACGTATGGGTGATGTGCATTTATTTAAGCGTAATAGGCTAGGAATTTTTTTGATGCTTTAAAGCAGAACAATTTTATCTTTAATGGTCTGTACACTCCTGAGAGGTGTACAAAACTTTCAAAATGAATTAAAATACTGTATTTTTTTTGCAATCTCTAATGAAATCAATACACAGATAAATCCATATATTATACACTATTCAACCCTACTGTTAAGGAATAGACTGTCTTAGCTTATTGAATTATTTGGTATAGTGCTTCTTACAGAACTTGTTTAGAACTGCTTATATAGAACTTGCTTAGCATAAGTAAGTTTGCTTGACATAACTTCTGCAAGCTGGGAACCTTTGAAGTTTCTGCTTTGTTAAGTAAAAAAGGCCTCAGAATCTTCCAGCTCAAAGATAAGGGGAGCTGCATCCCTGGAGATGGTAAAGGAACAGAACAGCACCTAACAGAAGACGAAACAGAGGAATGTTTTGGTTTGCTAAGAACTTATTTTTCTCCAGCTGCAGGTGCAAAACAGCAACTAAAGGTCAGGACTTTGACTGACAGCCCACCTGATGAAAATGAAGAGATCCAACGAAGAACAGGGAGACCCCAGGCTCTAATTTTGCAGTTGGCCCTGAGTGACACACAGGAGGCAGGAGCCTGGATTGTGGGGGTGTCATTGTCCAAGGGCACCAGCTCGAGCTGCTCTGTGCTGCAACTTGCAAATAAATTATTTAAAAATTTCTGGAATCCCTGCCTGGGTCTCCGCTACAGGAAACCCAGGGAAAAAAAAACTTCCTTAACACTGTATAAGGAATGATGAAAGTTGTCACATGATGTTTCAACTTCATAATATATAGAAAAAAAGAAAGAGACACAGAAAAAAAAAAGGCAGAAAACTGCTGCTTTGTTTCACTGTCTATGATGTAGTAAGAGACATTTTCATACCGGCATAGTTACAGTCAAACACACGAACATTTTTTCAGTAGGTGTGTATGGTCAGATGTTGGCTCTGCATTGTTTACTTGGCTCCTCCTGATACACAGAAGGTATGGAACAGATTTCTATTTTATTTTGCTTATTTACAAGGAAGATCCACTTAACAGCTGAAGAACTAGAGAGATCGTGAAAAGATTAGCACTCAGGAAGAAAAGCCTAAATTGCTGAGAGAGATTTTTGGACAGTTGTTGAAAAATCTTTAACTATTTTACTTTAGCATCTATTTAGGTCACATCTGCAGAAAACAATTTGGAGGAGAGCGCTGTGTTTTTAAAAAGGCACCAATCTCATCTTCATTTAAAAGTATGAGACTAAAACAGGATCTCCACACTCAGAATTAATACAATCACATAATAAAAGTAGCTTTACTGAATACAGGGGTAGCTGGCATTGTAGAAATCTGTTCAGTGTAAGGAAACTCAAGAAATTCAACAGATATTTCTCAGAAGAAAAACAAGAAATTAATGAAAGATCAAACAACCCAAGCTCACAAGCCTTCATGAGACAGCAGAAAAAGAAGTCACCTTTTTTTAATATATCGTCTTACGGTAAGACCACAATATAAGCAATTAAAAAATTATTTCTACCTTACATTTAACAAATAAGCTATCTTAATTCTTCAGAATATGTTAAGAATGGCTAAGTAAAATTTATCTTAACAGGTTAAATGAATTACCATTAACTGAACCAGAAAGCTAAACCATGGTTTCATTTGGTGCTAGGGATATTAGTTAATTACTTTCAGGCAGTACAGTGACTTATGCATATGATTAAAGCAAAGGTAGGCATTACTCTCATAGCGCAAGAGAACAGTATTTTAAGTGTGATACTGAGGAACCAGGTAATAAAAGAGGGTTACAAGGTTACAAGTCTTTAAAACCAGAACTGTTGGAGATATGAAGTTCAATACAGCAGAACATGCATCGAAACAGAAGAATTCATTGCAAATGGATAAATAAAATTAAAAGGTTTTATGCTATAGATCAGCAGAATTTTCCCTGTAATTAGTGACTGAAAATTGTGAGCCCTAAATCATCAGTTCGGACCACCGTCCAAAATCTAGGAACACCTCTATGGTGCCAGGTTCTTCACTGATACAACACTGATTTGGCCTGGATGATACACATTCCGCTTTAGCTTATAAAATTGCCCTTACAAAAATGTGTCCACAAAATGGTGCGACTATCAAATTCAATTTAATAAATCTGTCTTGGGGCCACACATCTTCTGGGGTGAAAAAACATCAGACCTATACAAATATCTTCTCTCAAGATTTTTTCCAAGTGATAACAGTTTGGTAGCCATACTCAAAAAGCATGCTATGATATACATTTTCTGCCAATTTTAAGTCACAATATAATTGTGACTAGGAAACAAAGAATAATTTAGCAGCACAAGTTTTATTGTATTACATAGGTACATGGTGAAGCTTAATGCAACAAATTCTGTAAAGGTGTTTTTAGGTCTTCATGTGTATGACATCACTATAAATAATAGTAATATCTAGCTCTTGTATATTTTTTGGTAGCAACTTTCAAATTACTCCAACAGGGTCAGTTTACAGAAATGTAAAATAATACCAGGAATTATTATTCATTTAACTCACTCAAAGTTATGACACATAAAATTAAAAACAAAACCAAAACTTTTTCTTCCTTCTCTTATTTCAGTTTCCTGTATGAATAGAACTGGCTTTAACAGAAACTCCTTGTAACACATTACAATCATGTAGTATGTTATTCACTGCAGCTTTTGCTCTATTAAAGGCACCCATATAATGGTGAATAGTGCTACTAAGAACAGTGGAAAAAACCCAGAAAAAGAATTATAACAACTTGATTACTTCAGCATAGAAAGTGAGGAGGAACACACAAGTAGCCTTGTCCACTGCTACTTTGAGATTCTACCCTAATCCAAACAGAAGTGATAGAAGTGGCTAGACATGATTCCTAAATACACTCTTTTTTGTTTGGTTGGTGGTTGGTTGGGGGTTTTGTTTGGTCGGTTTTTTGTTTTGTTGTTTTTTGGGAGGGTGTTTTATTGTTGTTCTGCCAAACTCCACAATATTTACAAGTAGTAAAAACTGCCCTTGGACAAAATGATTTTTTTTTTTCTACTCATAATAACTGCACCCATCTGTAACTTGCAAAACACAGTAAATTTTATAACTTTGAGTTCACTGATCAAAATGCTATCTTCACAAACAAAACATGCGTATTTCACATTTGTTCTATTTAAATACCTACCTCAGCTTTTAAAGAAACTGTATTTTCATATCTGAAACATAATGTAGTCTCATTTTAAAATTATTTCCTATCTAAAATCACATCAGTTTCCATATTTTCTTTCACTGAGAATTAAAGACACTCATAATACATATGGGTTAAATTTCCAGGAAAAAAATATATCCTTCAAACTACAAATTATTGTATTAAGTAACAACAACAAAAGACAATTCAAGTACAATGCAAAAAGGTCACTAGCAGGTCCTCTCTCTTCTACTGAATTTCTACCGAGTAACTTGAAACACTTGGGGAGTTTAACATAAGGCAGTTAAAACAGTTCATAATGTGGCTTACATTTCTCCATATTTTTGTTGTATTTCCGACACATTCGCTCGTTACATAGACCTTTAAGCTCCAGACACCTTGGGAGAAATACACTTTTTTCATGGTTAAGCTATATGAATACATCTTTCTTGTGCAAACCTCATGACATTATTACAAACCTGGGTTGGTCTGGGATGACCACAGCCACAGCCGCAGTGCTGCACAGTCTAACTCACACGGCAAAAACCAGTTGGTCATCCACCTCTTTTTTCCTACACATACATACAGGCATGTACACTTGCAAAACTCAAAGTCTGCTAACTTTTCCGGGAATTAATTTGTGGGGGCAGGAATGCTGGCAATGGTTTATTGTGCAGCACCATGAACACCTCCAATACAATCAGTAGTGTCACTTAAGAGTAAGCTGGAATAAACTGCATTCTTCTGGGAGCAGAAATTGAATACGGAAGGCGTCACAGTCATCTTTGACTGCTGCTCATTCTACCAACAATTAATTGGTTAAACCCCTGACTACGCACTATTGCTTAAGGCACAGTGCATCTGTGTTAGTCTCTCTAAAACTTTTGGTTCAAGAGTTTATCTTAAGAGAAACTATTTGATTCTACTGTTTCTGTGTAAGAGAAGTTGTTTTACTACATTTAGCGTCTAGAGAGTTAATTAACCAAATCTTCTTACCACCTGTCTCTTAGAATGGAATGATCACATAATGTCTTTAGCAAAGAACAAATCCTGGGGAGTTAAGTCCTGGATTCATAATGTATTAGAAATAGAACAGCTTCCCTTCCCACTGCCCATGTTCAATGAATTTGTACTCACCCTCTGAGTGATGCTTTTTCCGTCTTTGACTTGCACTGCCAAACCAAGATCTGACAGTCTGCAATTACCGTTATCATCCAGGAGGACGTTTTCCGGTTTCATGTCCCGGTACACAATCTTGATGGAATGGAGATGCAGAATCCCACAGGTGATCTGAGCTGAGTAATAGATGACCCTTTTCATTTCCAAACCCTTTTCTCCCACGTTGTAGATGTGATACTTCAGATCCCCTCCATTCATGAGGCTCATGACAAGACACAGGTGGCTTTTGCTCTCATAGGCATAAGCTAGTGTGACTATGAAAGGGCTGTTGACCTTCTCCAGGATCTCTTTCTCCAGTAGTGCCATCTTCTCTCCACCTTTCTTTTTCAATCTTTTCTTATCCAGTTTCTTGCAGGCATACATCTTGCCAGTATTTTTCACCTGGATGGCACAAACCTAGAGAAGCAAGATGTACAAGGAAAGGTAATGAAGGAATTTTACATATACAGACTCGAATATCAAATACCAATAGCCAGGAACTGAGGAATCACAGATGCCTATTAGTAGCTGGTAATGCTAACTTGTGTGGCAGAGCACATTAGCAGAGGAAATGTGCAAAAAAACAAGCATCCAAGCTATTATCTTCTGGACTAGTATATGGTAGACCTCATGCAAAGTTCTTGAGTACAACAGTAGACACATATTAGCAAAAAAAATGAACAAGAACCCATTCTCTGACCTTGACAATAAGCAACATATACAGCTTGCGTTAGTATAGCTAAGCTCTCTTCCATCTCAAGGAAAGGCAGCCTCATTCATATCGTGATTTGGGAATAGATCCTGATCTGTACTATTCCTTAAACTGCATCTAGGAATGATCTGGAGTGTGCGAGCTAGCAGAGGCTAACACAGTGCCAAGGAACAGATTAATAATAAACTAATGGACAGTCATGCAAGCTTTTATAAGCCTGCTTTTTTACTAGCATAGATAAAGAATATAAAATTTTGAAGAGTAATTCTTCACTAACAGGTGTCTGGAGCCTGTATCGCAAGCAAGATAGGTAACAAACCCAGCCTAATTTCTGGGAAATGGAAACTCTGAAGGAGCAAGTTTTGCAAAACCTTAGACAACTTCTTAATCCATTGCCAACTTCCTCTTTGCTAACCCACCTGCTCATACTGAAAGGGAAGGGATGACCAACATCTCTAAAAGTACAAATCTTACCTCTCCGAAGCCACCTTTGCCCAGCACTCGGAATTCATAGAAGTACTTCTCAGTTACCGGCTGCTTCTCAAAAACTTTCCATTGGATGAATTTGTCAAAGAGGGGGCTGGTCTGGAAGTCCTGGAAGGGCTTGTCTTTAAGGAAGGCTTTGGTTTCCTCCTTGGCCAGCTGTATGATATTCTCATAGTCTTTTGCGGTAGCTGCCTGGCATTTGCTGGCCAAGTCAGAGCTCATGAAAGCCAGATAGTTTTTAGAGCCTGTCTTAAGAAAACTTGTGACCATATTCTCCACGATACTGGTCTTGGCATTGTCCTCTGCTAACTCCCAGTTTGACACCTCATCCAGGAAGTCCTTAGCTACCAAATATTCTGGCACTGTCTCTAAGAAGTCTCTGAAGAATTTCTTGCCAATGGGCTGCTGCTCACAGATGCTGTCGTAATCAGCAACAACCGACTGTCTAACCTCTCCACACTGATCAATCTTCGGCAGTGAGAGGCTCCTACGTCTCTTTTGCATCTCCTTGGTGTCTCCGTCTCCACTCTTCCTTGCCTGCAGATAGGCTGTGTTGGCAATCAGGTTGTCGAGTCCCCCCATGTCACACATCCTGGCAAGCTCTTAGGGTGGCAGAGCCCAGCTGAGACAAAATGAGTAACTGGCCCAAGTGCTGTGCTGCAGGCGCCCTGCACTTCTTGCTAGTGGTGTGTGAGGGCTTCTGAAAAACACCAGAGAGACTAACTGCTTTTGCATTAAATACCTCTCAAGGATTTTCACTAAGTACCTTTGGGTATATGCACCATTTGTGGAAAGTGACTGGTAAGAGGTTTCTCTGTAAGGAGCTTTGAGTTTGCTATGTATAGCTGAGGGATGACATCCTAGGCAAACCTTCTCATGGCAGCACCAAACTCGCACGCAGTTCAGCTGGCATTTTTCAGAATGGGCCCTGATAACCTTTAAATGCACCAAGATCCCCCCTATATGCACTGTCCCTGGCTGCTGAGAGCATGCAGATTCTGTCTGCAGTACACGCACACTCCGAGCTGACTCCATAGGACAGCCTCATATCTCCCTCACTCAACACAGAGAACGCCAATGTAGCAACAATTACATAAGCTGGGATCTGATTTTTAAAAAAAGCTTTTACCACAATCTGCCACCCCTGAAACAGAAGCTGACATAGATGAACATGAGTCATTGAGCTTTAAATTATCACACAATTCAGTGCTTCGAGCACCTACTTTCAAAACTCAAGTAATACTCAACATCATTGACTCTGAGCTCCACAGACACGTCAGGAAAACCTTGATGCCTCATGTGGCTCTGTCTGAGCAGATTACATGCAGAGGCTAAGACCTGCTGCTGGTCTAAAAATAATGATCCCTATATATGAAACAACATATAGTTCTGACTTCATCTCCTACACACAGATAAAGGAAAAACACTTTGACTGATCAGCCAAATTTTGCATATGTTATTGTGGCCTCAGTTGATTCTCCCTGCTGAGCTTTATGACAGGAAGTGGCAGGACGAGACCATGGCAACAGCGTATGGCTGAGATGGCATCAACAAAGGGACAAAGCTGATTATAATCAAGTGAAGGCAAATTCCACCCGACTTCACTCACTGGCTGCATACCAGGATGTCTGTGCCTAATTTTTTTCCCAAAATAAAAATCACGTGTGGCACTTTCTAGGCTAAGCCCCCTTCTGCTGTGGGGTCATGTGATTTGGCTGCTAAAACTTGAAATATAAGGAAGGTATTATGGGAAGAGGAAAACCAGTTCCATGATTCTTCCAGTAGCAATGGGGTTAAGCTGTACTCCTGAGGTCAAGGTCAAGTTTCCTTTCTTTTTTTCGCTCCTGGAGCACGCAGAAGGGCTGAATCACAAACACTAAACATTACGAGTAACAACAGGCATTTCTCAGACTACCTACAGTAAGTGCTAAACCCTTCTTGGCTGTTTTTGTCACTCTACTACAATGCAGTATTTTGTGTTTACATGCTTAATCCTGCCTGCATTGATTCCATTTGACATATAACTCATGGTTATCCTCCACAAAATTACATTAGAGGTGTGAGTCTTTTTCTAGCTGTGATTGAGAGGTCCATCCATCCCAACTGCCACGTGTGCACGAGAACGTGGTGTACTCTAAAGCGGAGTATTTGGAAGTCTGGCTGGTACAGCAGTGGCTAACTCTGCCAGGTGAATGCAGGCACGGGGCAGGAGAAGGTTACACAAAGGGCTCAATAACACAGCCAGAGTGAGCAAAACGAAAAAAGTCAAAGGAAGAAATGCGGAATTCTGCCGGTGGCTTTCCTAAAAACTGTGCCCATGGCAACATATTCCTATAAAATCCTTGGCACAAAAAAGCAAGAAAGGATGTAGTAAAAGCTTCAATTTCAGGTCCTAAAATTCAGCAGGGTCTTTTTTACATTTAGCAAGAATGCCACCACAGCTCAGGCTTAGAGTAGCAGTATGAATAGCTGGTAGCTGGGGACCTATGGGTGAGCTCACACCAGCTAATGATATATTCATGTCTAAGCAAATCAAGAAAATACCTAATTTTTATGGCTTCCACATAAGAAAGACACGTTCACAGCTCCAAAAAATCATTCTGCTCTGTTAATTAGAATCTTTCCTGAGATCTACAGAACATAAACTTTCTTTAAAAGAACATAACTTCATAAAAAGCAAAATATGGCAATATGATGTTTGGACACATATTCATTACTCCAGTCACCTTCAAGAGAAGACTCTAGCTACATCTGCTGAATTATCCAAGTCTGCCCAACATTTATTGAACAGTGGAAAAAAAGTAGATCAGCATTCATCTGTTAGTTGAAGATGGCTATTTAATTTAGTATCACCTGCTGGCAAAACAGTATGTTTGGGTGAGAAGCAAAACTGGTTTTTTTGCATGTACAAGAGGTGAACAAATTCAGGACTAAAAATAGGTTCTCACTAAGAACCATGCTAATGGAATATCAGGGCATGATTTGGTACAGGAAAGAACTTCTGTGGTACAATGCTCATAGAAAGATTGGAATTAAGCTAATCTCTAAATCACAGAGAAAATATGCAAGACTTAAAATTCAGTACCTTGTTTTCTACATGAACCTCTAATTACCGGTCCACAAGACATATACCATACACAAACAGATATACACAAATATCAGCTGCTTTGATTTCAACATTAACTTTTCTAATACCTCATTTGTGTTAACAGCCATTTGAGCCAATAGTTTGGAAAACTTTCCTACAATCGTAATTCTCAGCTACTCATGTATGTGAAGTAAACTGAAAGCAGGGTGAAAATTACTTCACTACTTTCCATATTCACCTACAAGGCAAAGCAAACTGAAGAAGCCCTCTGATGGGACCAGCTGGAATTAAAAGACATTAAAGGATGGAGCCTGCAACCAAATTCAGGCAGAGAAAATAGGTGGTAGATAAGACACAAGTTTAACTTCTAGAGTCAAAAATTATTTCCACATCCAACCAGATTTTCTTTTGTGATCCTTTTAGGAAGAATCCTTTTACACAAACAGAAAAGCTAAGATGAAATACTCCACAACAACAATAAATGCTATAGGCTCCTCCGTACTACTGTAGGTCTGAAATCATCTGGGATAACAACTGATGAGATACACTGTAACAGTGACACAGAGGATTTTGTTTGTTTCAGTGTGTTATGAGACAAAAGCTATATTTTAAAAATTCAAAATATTTAAAAAACAAGATTACATGTATTAAACAAAACCACGGTAAACTCTGCATGTATGCTCGATGACACAAAGATTGCCACTGGAACTACTTCATACAGTGAAAATAAACTTATTTAAAAACAGTTAAAATAAACAGAACCAGACAAATACATCTGCTGAGAAATGTATTAATCCTAAACATTTACAATTATAATTTTGAAGTAAACGATGATATGCATATAATATTGCTTCAAGTTCACCCAGGTTTATTAACCATTTTATTAAGCCTGACTTTGTTACAGCCTTAAAGTAGTAATTCAACCGCTTTATTACATATATTAAAAAAAAAAACCCCACAGCATACACTCAGATTAATAGTAATTACTTTGCGTATTTAGGGAAAAGACAAAGTCAGAGGCAAGCACTTCAATATTTGTAAGAAAAAAATCACATGATTAATATAAAAACGATACATTGAGGATTTCCACAAAAATGAAACAATGCTCTCTCCCACTTCTAAAACACTGTAACCAATAAAATGACGATAAAGAAGTTTCTATTAGCTGAGTTTTCATGAAACCACAATTGAACAGTTTTCCTAGATATAATTAATACCTGCTTTCCTTGGGATATTCAAATTATAAGTTTTGTTTGTTTTCTATATTATTCAGCTAACCAGAGAGACAGTTTACACCATTAGTTAACTGATATCAAATACATGTTGCTATATCAAAAGTCTCTGGATTAAAAATACACGTCTCCATGATCTCTAACAGAAATATAAATTTAAAAATATTAATGTGGTTAAATTTTAACACTACAGTTGCAGAAATCATGTATAGAATATAATACAGCAACAGACAGAGATACAACAAAACATTTTCTGAAGTCATAAAGAAAACCTAAATTAGAAATGTTTAGTATAATGTGATGGAAAAAGCACATAGCAAATGCTTTACACACTATTAATTTTAGATTAAAAACCAGAATACTTTCTAAAAAACGCACCAACTCTGTTTTTGTACACAATATTACTTATAAAACAATTTATTTATTTATTTATCCTGACAGTAAACTATGCAGCCTATTAGACTTATGGGTAAGGTTGCCCATTGAAATGAATTTATTTATCTACACAGAAATATGAAATAAACTGTATTTAGGGTATAATCTTCATCACCCCACTGCTATGCTCCGATACAGTTAACACTCAAATTGTAACAGATATGTCTGTTAATGTAGTGTTTATCTTCTTTCAATTGTGAAAACGCCTGCAGCAAGACTGATCATTGCCCCCTCATACAGCAAAGAGCATACAACAAAACCACACTGTTCTTGTAGCAAATAAACTAAATAAGTCATGCCACGATTGACATGTTCTGTTCTTCTGTATGAGTATATAGCATAATACATACACTATTTCAAGAGGTTCAACAGGAAAAAAAAACACAAACAACTTCGAGTGTTTTTATTTGCCTATTCTCTGGACTACCCAGTCCTGCTGGCAGAGGGGACAGCGATTATTCTGTTTCACCCACAAGGACATGCAGCAGTTGTGGAAGGAGTGATTGCATTCTCCCCAAACCACTGAAAGAGAAGAAAGAACACGTTCCAGTCACACTCAGCTGTGCGATCAACACCTACAGGAAGGTCCTAACTATTGTTCTCAGATGTTCATAAAGACTGCAAGCCTTTGAGAAAAACGGGTCATCACTGAATCATCACTGAGACTGGATTATTACGGCCATTCTGATGACTGTCAGTTCTCTGTCAATCCTTCTACTAATTTCCAATTATGAAAAAAGAAATGCATATATTCTCATCTTCTTGTATAAAGTGACCCAGTTTTGTTAACGTATAAACACATTTATCCATTCTGTCTGGGAACTACCTAGGTTCCTCACTTTACCTTCCCCCGTACCAAAACCCAGCCGAAGCATTACTGACTTACTGTCATACAAGGGCAAATCACCAAATTCTCATCTGAAACGCAGTGTTCAAAGTTACATGGGTGATACCAAGGAGGTACTTTTGACACAGCAGATAGCCTCAAAATGAGATCTTACACCAGAAGTTATTCACAGACTACAATTGTTTCAACAAAACAGAAAGGGTTGTCTATTGTCCATCTACTCCTGAATAATATTAGAACTAGTAAGGAAAAAAAACAATAAATATTTTCCTTTTTGGAATACAAAGGTACCAATCAAAGAAGTGTTGCAAATTACACCTTTTTTCCTCTCTGACTATCTTAAATAGGACACTTAGAAAGCCAATTAAGACATCTGGAACCAGAAATTCCTGTTCTCACTTTAAAATACAATCAAAACCAACAGTGGATTAAGTTTGAGACAATATACTTCAAAACAGAAAGAACAAGAGCATTGAAGGTTTTACCTCCGGTTTAAAAGTTGGCTTGAAGGTTTAAAGCAAACTCTTTGAAACAATTTACACTATTTCTGATTTAATTATATCAGAATTAAGATCTGCTTTTGCATACACTGATATGCAATTGAAAATATGTTTATGTTTAAACAGCATTATAGCAAACTGAAATGTATCTACTTTTCAAATTAAAAGTGAACAAACAAGCAATTACCTCCACTATATCTGAATTAAGACTGGAAAAAATACAGCTTTCTAACCCTGACAAACTTTTATCTCAGAATAGATGACCTTCATTGGTGTTACCATTGTGTCTTCTGGCATGCATCTCGGAAGAAAAAAAAAAAAAGAGTAACCTTTTCCTACCCACTTCAGAAGTGAACATTATAATCTCCTCAAATACGGTCAGGGTGAAACTTAAACCTCTCAGCTGCATATGTGCTGACTGCAAATTTGAAACGATTTTGTTCTACAGCATGTCTTGAAGTGAAAACTAGTTTTATTAGTGCTCAAAAATAAAGACTAAAGTATTACTAATGTAAAAAGATGATACAATGTAGAATGAAACACCATTTTACTGTTGAGTATTAATAAAATCAGTATTCCCTCCAAACTTTAAAATGCACCCTACTGAGAGAAGCTTCAATTGAAAAACAAGCAAATGAAATCACTACATACCAACACAATCTTCTTGTTTGTTTTCAGCTTGACATCTAAGACAGGCATCTAAAAGTAAACAAGAACAAGACTCAATTTGATCCTCAGGATTCCATCTTAAGAATAGGTTTGTCAGAGGAAAATATAAACTTTAAAATCAAGTTATAAAGGTAAAAATCCTACAGTCTGATGTCTAGTTCAGTCCTTTACATTAAATAACCCCCTAACATTTTAAAATAGTGCACATGAACATGAAATATAAATTTGAAAGAGATCAGGACTCCAAACTGTCCAACAAGTTTTGTTTGTTTTCCATGGCTTTGGTATTTTCAGAACTTCTGCTGAAAAAAAGTCTTCTCCATTTTGTAGATATAACAACCAGCAGATTTGTGCCAAGGCACTCAGGCATATTAAGACCAGAGAAAGCACAAAGCCAAACCCTAATCACAGGCCTTTGTTTTTCACATGTCAGCATGTCCTTTTAAGGAAATCATTCACAATTTTGATTTTTTTTAGGCCGTACATCTCTCACCACAACACCCACCTCCTACTGCTTTTAATATAGTAGTTTTCGTTACTAAATACCTGCACATAATTTTCACAAGAGTTGCATACACATGCAAGCATATTGGTCAATTTGATAATATAAACAAATAAACACGGAACAATAACTAACTTTTAAATATCATCTTTATGCACTCCGGTCTGTGGCTATAGGACTGGATAGCAGGTTCAGGACTCAGTAAGATACAGAAGTGACAATTTCCAGGCTTAGTTCTGTGCCACACACGTACAGTGGAAAAATGCCTTTGTTTCTCCTTTGCCCCAACACAGACTGACTTAAACGTGCACATACCCTGCCCAATAGAAAGTGTTCAGCTATTATGGGAGCAAACACATCTTCATTCCCTCCAAAGAAAAGGTAATAGTTTAAACAAAAGTGTCCCGCAGGTTGGACCCAGCCAATGTGCCATTAGTTTGACCATATTTTCTTAGAAGACAGAAACATGTTGTGCTACAGAATTTAGGTTTGAGTATTGTTGCTTTCACTGTTAGATATGGACAGTACTTCTATTTTAGATTCACCTGCCCAGACATTCCTCATTTTCTCAGGCAAAGAACAACAAAGAGGACAGAAACTAATAAACTAGTAAATAGTTTCCTGTGGTCTTTTCCTGTAATTTGTATTTCCATAGCATCTAAGGGCCAAGCTGCAGGAAGATTCAGCCAAACTGCTTCAACTTGTACCATGGTATATTGCATCAGCCTCATCTGGGGTCATCTCAATAACACGGGGCATCAAGCTGTGGCAGACTAGTAGTCACAAAAGCAACTGTCCTGTCCTAGCCCCAAGACTGGCAGTTTCAGACAGAAGCAGCAGAGAGAGATGGAGACAGAAATCACTGCAACCATGGCAAGGTCAGCTGTCCCCACTCCCGCATCACAGCCCTGCAGGTGTCAGGCTGTGAGAGGTTCAGCAAATCCAAGTCAGTACTGCTGCAATCCTGCCCTTCCCAGCTAACACCTGCAGCTTTCCTTATTTCCCTTGTGCTTCTGTGATCCTTGAAGACCACGTTAGTTCAAGGAATTAAATGAGTAGAAAATTAAGCCTTGCAAAAAAAAAAAAAAAAATAAAAAAAAATCAATCAGACTAACTTTCAACAAGTGCCAGCTTAAGCCTGGCACTGCCTGCAACCTGAGGTTCCTGCAGACACAGCGGCTCTACGGGAGGCAGAGCAGGTCTGGCAGGGTCAACGTGAAATTGCTAAACTTGAGTCAAGAATGATCAAGTTTCACGTTCTAACAATGCGGTTTGTTCTCAAAAAATGGTTACCAGATTTTTCTGCTAGTTTCAGATGAAAAGTACTCCCTTAGTCTAGTTATGAAAAATTATACATGAAATTAAAAAAAAAAAAAACAAACCCTTTTATAAAAGCTCTGGATAAGATTTTATTCATTAGACTTCTCTATATTGCTCTTTACCGGCTAGCTAGCACAGGGAAATACATTCTTGAAATTATGGCTTATGTGACAGAAAAAGCCCATTTCATATTTCCAGGGTGATTGCTGTTCACTGTACAAAAGCAGACAATCTTCATAACATGCTTATCAAAGGTGGATCTCCCACCACTCCTGGACTGCACCTTTTTTCCTCTAGTATACCTTCCATGCATTTTCTGTTCCACAGAATATTCTCAGTAAAAACATGTATGAGAAATGACAGCATTGCATATTTTATCTCATTTCTGTTAAGCCAAAACCTGACTAGATTTGCAGCATCATGCTTCCTGGACCCACAAAAGCAAAGTGCTCTGGAGGAATTTTGGGTCATTTGTCCTGCCAGACTGTGCCAGGCCCAACTGAGAGAACAATCACGCCTGGGATGACTCAGCACAACAGTAAAAATTGGATATAGTGTAGAAGAAGAATGTAAAGAATTTTCAAAGATCCAAGATAAGTATCATATGTCAGAAAACAGTGATGCCAGTGAAAGATAAGGGTGCTTTCAAAGGGATTCTCCAGATTTCAAACCCAGGTAAACTAACACCTCGCTTTTCAATAGACTTTTCTGGAGGTTGTCTGTTAAATTGCACTAGTAAATAGAAGGCTTAAGTAGAAATGTTAAAGGCTAACAGACGAGACTGCAGAAAGCAGAGCCTTGGGCCCAGGGTCGGCCCACTTGACGATCGCGGCTCCCCAGCGGACAGGCCCAGGGCATCGGCCCCGCAGGCGCTCCGGCCTCCCCCGGCAGGAGGGCGGGGGGCGGTGTGCCAGAGGAGCCGCTCCGGCCGCTGTGCCAGCCCGAGCCGCGGGCACGGGCCTGGGCCGGCCTGCGCGTCCGCGGGCTCCGGCCCGGCGCTGCCTAGGCGGCGGGGCCCGCTCTCCGCTTCAGGAGCAGGCGCGGCCGAGGAAGAGGAGGCGCGGCGGCCGCCCCCCTCCTGCCGGAAACCGCGTCTCTCTCCTCCGCCCGCCGTGCGCGGGGAGGGCACGGCTGTGGGGCGCCGTCCGGCCCGCGGCTCCGCGCCGCTGAAGCGCAGGCGCCCCCTGTCCCGCAGCGGGGACGCGGCCATGGCGGCCGGGGCCCGTCGGCCGGTGCTTACCCATGACCTGCACTCGGCAAATGGCGCAGGTGTCGCACTCCACATCCCAGCTCCACATGGCCACCGCGTTCCACTTCTTCAGCGAGAACATCTTGTCGGGGGCGCCCGCCTTGGAGCCCGCAGAGCCCGGGTGCGAGTGGGGGGCGCCCGGCTCGTCCCCGTCCTCCGCATCGGCCATGGCGGAGGGGCGGGGACGCGGCGGCAGCGGCGGGCGGGCGGGCGGCAGCGCCCCCGCGCGGCGGCAGCGGGCGCTGCGGGAGCCGGCCGGCACAGCTCGGCGGCGGGAAACCTGAAAAGCTATTAATTAGAGGGGGTGATGAGCCGCCAGAGCGGCGTTTTCATCTGTCTGCTGCGGGGACAGCCACACTCCCACAGGACAGCTGCGGGGAGGGTGCACTGAAGTAAAGGGCGATAGCACTCGGGAAGTAAAAGCTAAAAGGGAATTTTAAAGTGGCTGAGTACATTAAAAAATAAAATATTTGCATATACAACTACATACATCTTAAAAAGTGGAGCTACAAAGTGTGGATAAGAGCAAATCTAAACAATATACATCATTACTTTAAAAACTAATGGAAACTTCCATCTATTTTCTAATCTTTACCCAAATAAAATATACAAAATGTACTTTTCCAACACAGTGCCCCGTCTCTTTAAGCCTACATTAAGATAAATTTGTTAAATAATGCTGATATTCATGTACAAATCAAACTTTAAAGATACAATGTTCTATTTAAAATCAGGACAAACAAATCAATGGAAATTATAAGAACTAAAATGAAAGTCCACCTTTATTTTCTCAAGACTTATCAGTATTTCATCTACACAAAAGTTCTCCTGTCACACTGCCAAATAGGTCAACTACATTCAGAATACCTGAATGTGCTCAACAAATTTTTGGTTTTGCAGTTTTAGCTACATACACAGCACTTATTTTTGTATGTAGTCTAGGACATTTCTGTGGAGGTGCACCCTGAAACATTAACCATCACAGAATGGCTGCTGGGGCTGGAAGGGACCTCTGGAGATCGTTTAGTCCAACCCACCTGCTAAAGCAGGTTCACCAGAGCAGATCGCACAGGAATGTGCCCAGGTGGGTTTGAGTGTCTCCAGAGCAGGAGGCTCCACAAGCTCTCCGGGCAGCCTGTTCCAGGGCTCTGGCACCCTCAAAATAGTTTTTCCTCATATTCAGATGGAACCTCCTGTGCTTCAGTCTGTGCCTGTTAACCTACCCCATCATACACCTTGAATGGGAAGGATCAACAAGACATCACAGATGTGCATGGACCACACTGGCTCACCATAGCTTATCCACCAAGCTAAAGGGGAAAAAAGTCTTCTCTAGCCCCAGATCTGACCCTTGTGCATGCACACATAAACACACCTTCCCTCCCTCCCTCCCCCCACCCTGCCTTTAATTTCTGATCAGTTCATCGCAATTTGTCAAGTCTCTGACCACACTGCAGAAACCTCAGTATATCCGCATTGATTTTGGTGGTTGGGCTGAACACTGAGCATCAGCTTGCAAAGCCAAATGACTTCAGTCACACTTATATTGCTGGCTGAGGCCAGATCTTAAATGTGAGTGAGTTCCCACTTGTTCCGTGGAAAAATCAGTTGGTGCTCTATGTATTAACCCACTCTTAGAAAAGTCATACAAACCAGAGTACTTATCTTTGCTGTTCTGTACTAGTACCAGTCCAGTTCTGGATCTACATCAGATTGTGGTGCTAAGCTTTTAAAGCTAGGCTGGATTACTGCTTACTAACTTCAGAAATGGTTCCTCTCTCTACCACTTAAAAAACCGTAATATCTAGACTCAGCAGAAACGTTGCTGAGTTGAGGTTTCAAAATACTAACTTCTTGTTTTTGCCAACTTTCCTTCAATAACAGTTGCTGCTGATTGTCACAGCTGGGTTCCATACGATTATGAAGGCACAGGAATGATAATGTGTAAGAATATGGTACATATAAGAGCACAGAATAAAAAATAAGATAATTTAAAGGAAAGACAGAGACAGGAACTGCATTTCTTAAACCCCTTTTACCATTCAAAGTATTATTCCATTCAGAAATGTAGTGCTCCTTGCAACAGAGTAAGTATAATTTATGTCTGTGTAATTCAGCTCTTAGATGTTAACAACAATAAGGTAATAGGTACAAAATTAATGTGAATTTTAAATTTTGTTTGAGAAAAAGCAATGCTGGAGAACTTGAATGTCAGGATCCCTAATCAAGCCTAGATTTTCTTTATGTTGAGGAACTAGAGAATCTTTATTTGTAGAACCACTGGAATGGTTCCTACCTTCGGTTATGCTGAATATCATCCATGTTAAAACACACACTGGTTTGATGCTCTAAGCATAAACTTATTTTCTGCTTGCCTGGTATAGCAGACTCGAGAAGGAAAGCAGCTCCAAGTCACTCTGTGGACCACGTATCAATCTCAGAATGAGTTACTGCACGCGTAGAAAAGGAGTACACGGTGCATTCATCCAGCTTTGCAAGCGCTGTAGCGTAACACAAAGTGTGAACAGAAATAAAAGCTTTTCACATGTACTCATGCACTTTTAAAACCAAGGAAAACTTTGTGCAAGATTTTTTAGTACATTTATGTATTTTAATAACACTTTAAATGCTTAAACAGGACACCTAGCAGATGCCAGATTGACATTGCTCATGAAGGCTGTTCCCTACATACAAAAGAGCATTATGAGAACTGTAGTGTGAGTTCTCCAGCTGTGGCTCACAGCTCCACCTGAACAGACTGGGCTGCCCTCACTGAGAGGAGAGGACGACCCCATCCTCCTGGAATTCCAACTCCCAACATGTTTCCCAACACTGGTAACAGAATAAATTATACACTTTGGCAGGGGGTTGCATGTTGTGCACCTTGGCCACAAAAATCTGGTCTTTGGTAATAAAGTAAAAGAATTAGTTCAATCACTTCAGTTATATTGTTCTTAAAGATCTCTTGTTTCTACATTAATCAACTATCAATTCAGAAGGACCTGTCTTTTCCTTGAAAACACGATTAAACAACACGTGAATAACATATTTTGCTCTTACCTCGGCTGATTCACACTTCTCTCAATCCACACTGTCCAATTCCCAACCTCGCAGAAGTCAGCCATGGAAGCAACAACTGTTGCCTTGATGTGACCGGGCCTCTGGTTTGGCCAGAGAGGATGCACCATATGTAGCTGGTAGGACACTCAAGCTACTACTATCGTTATGCTAATACAGCAGTGCGTGATGATAACATGGACTGTAGCAAATGTACTAAAAATCCCATGATCTCTAGTTCCCAATCAGAAAGAAATGTTATAATTAAACTACAATGAAAATATTTAGATGCAAAATTGCTTGTTTTTCCTTACTGTGGATGTATCTTACCAATATGCCTCTCAACAGCTATCAGGGAAAATTTGAAAAGATCAATGATACAAAGTTGAAGTAACTACTTTCTAGTCATAAAATGTCATTAACTTTGATAATTCAGTTATTTTTAACTCATTTTTTTTCTCTCCCTTAAAAACACCTCAAACCACACACACACTAAATACCAACCAAAAACCAAAACAAAACCCTTGTGGCACTTTGGAATCTGAATTACTGGGACTAGGCATAATCCAGAAAAGTTTTAAATTAAAACTGCTTTTTGTAAAACTTGGAAAGAAAATTAATACATAATTTTCCTTTGGTAACACATTGTATTTGTATACCTTTCACAAAGATGTTTGAATTTTGAATATATGTTACTAAAGTAAAAAAACTTTGAAATTTAGTTTCTGCTACGTCAAGTGTCAACTGCCTCTAAATAGAGATTTAAAAAAAGCCTGGTGTAGTCACTCTTAATTTACACAAATTGCCTTGTCATCTCTACTTTTTCTTCGCAGGGATTAGATGGAAACTGGATGCAATTCTCTTCAGTTCTAAGAGCTCATAAGACCAAACCACGATACAGATTATAATTATGTTTGGGTGCTATCAAAATGTTGCATGTTTGCTGTACACTTTGCAAATGCAGATACAAAACACACCGATTTTTAACCTGTAACCATTCCCTCAACTTAATTGCTTCATGATGCCATCAAGCAGTTTTTCCCAGCACAACTGAGAGGGGGGCAGCAAAACAAGTGGCTCAAATATGTAGGAACCGCTCTGGATCGCCATGGATAGAAAAAAGTTGGTAAAATACCAAACATAGTCATTACAACAATTAGGATCCCTTCCTTTATTCTCTCCTCACCTTCTCATGTGAGAAGCCATCAGGCACAACCAGCTCCTTTGCAGAGCATGTCAGTTCAAATGAGATGCAGCTATGAATTTATTCCAGAAGACTGGGAGAAGAGATTACCAATGTGAAACACTGTTTTCAGTATTAGCATGAAAGAGATGTTTTGAAAACTATTTGTTTCCAAGTAGAAAGGTCATAACTTTTGATTTGGTGATTTGTCTTGCCTGCTCTTATAAACAAAACTTGCATTTTTACAGTGCAGTGCCAGAGCTTCTATTAGCAGTGAAAGTTGCAGAGCAAATATGATACAGGTACCTTTAACTCTGTCTGTGTTGCTTTATAGAAATAAAATAATATGTTGCTTTATAGAAATAAAATAATAGTCTCCCAACTAGTAATTATTTTCTTGGCTATCTTATCACCTAAAAAGCTGTATAAAAAGTTTCAAGCCATGTTGGAGAAATACTGTCCTGTCACTCCAGAGTTCATCTGTTCCCTGCAGACACACACGACATTGAGGAGGTCACACATGGGAGAGTGGCACAAAATATGACAGCTCTTTAAGTGACTCTTCTCTATGTACTTTAACTGTAAATAAATATTTTTTCAGATTGGGCAGGGGAAGACTGCACTTGCTTATCTCATTCAGACTTTACTGAAAATGTTCCAAACTATCTAAATAGAGGAATTTGAAGTAAGCTCCTTTCAGTCCATCAAGTGATTGTTCCACTAGAATTACAGCTGCTCAGCCAATTGTGTGCTGTAGAACAGGGAAAAAACAACTTGCTTGGCAACTGTGAATGGGGATGTACCTAATAATAGGTAACCCAATTTGGAATAGTTTTATACTATACAATTTATAATCAATTAAATTTCTGCAATAATTTCACGATACAGATGCAGTGTAACTCATCAAGGATTGATTATGGATTCTTGTCGTCTCCATATCAAATAATACTCATTGAAAGCTCCAAGTGTTTGACACCCAACTTACACAATTGCCACAAGTTTTATTTTCATACTCCTAATACCATTTGAAATGAATATACAGATGCATCTTCACACCTTGTAAGAATATCTTCATTCTCCATGCACCTTTTAAAACTGAATATTGCACAGACAGTGGTTTGGAAGCATGTACAATGCCTTTCACAGATTTTCACAAATCTTTTGAGAATGGAGATGTCTGGAAATGACCTGACTTTTGTTCTTTTTTTTCTTTCTTCTTTTCTCTTACAACTTTGAGATATTTGTTATTTTTTTTCCACAGCTTGCTTACTCTGAAACATAGAATCGAAGATTATTTTTACTAATAACAAAACTGTTATGGAAATGTCAGTTTTATGATAATGCAAAGAACAGTTATGTAAGTGTGTGTGTATCTTGGCCAACTAATGCACGTGCTGGATTGTATTATTACACTTACTGTTTGTTCTGACAATAGACTAACATCTATCAGAACACTTAAGTACTATGTCAATTTATCTGCCAAAGAAAAGAATTTAAGCATAGTTCTGTACCAAAACTGTTTCTTAAACTCTAGATCATCTACTTCTCCACGCCATTTTACCAGTAGGAATACGTTAAGCAGGGCTATTAATGGCCAGTACTAATAAAACTGTTGTGGTTATAGCCGAGACCTGGGGAAGGGCAGAGAGTGGGGCTGCAATAAAGGCAGACAGCACAGGAACTAGTCTGGATCAGCACACTGGCTACCACCTGTGACAAAACCACCTGTAGGTGTTCTTAAGGTTTTACTGAAGTTGCCTAATGCAACTGCCAAAGTGGAAAATAGACTTCAATATTAATATGTACAGTTTCTGTGAAAGAGAAGCATGAAGCAGGCATCCAGAAATAATAAAAGGAAACCAAACCAGGCATTAGGGAAACATGGCATTTGTGGAGTAAATCACATACCATTTTTACACTGAGAGGATCCTGCTGGGAGACTGGAGTGAAGAAATCACAGAAATATATTGCTACCCAGAGTAGCAAATGGAGTTTAAAAAAAGTACATCCCACCATTTTCCCTATATTGCTGCACATATTAAGTCCAGGAATGAGTTCAAAGACCAAGAAGCACCAGGAATCCACATTCTTAAATACACTGTGCATTACTCACTCATTAAGTGAAACAAACAGACATCATGACACAGAATATATAGAAGTCAATGACCTTTGCATGGGAACCTTTCTGCTTTACTAGCAAAACCCTGTCTCACAAGAGACTAAATAGCTCCTGACTTCACTGAGCTGCTTTGAGTCTAAACCCCTGAAACTTCTCCGTTGTTCATACAACACCCAGAGTTATCCATCTTTCCTTCTGAAGCACAGATTTAAAGCCAATGACACAAAGACCTCAGACTACTTTATCAAATTCTACACTAGGTTCTTGTTCACTAAATGTTTTACTCTCTGGAGTGCAATTCAGCTATTATTGCTCCCCACCCTGGAGAGTGTGGATCTTCAAGTTAGCTTGTCTCATATTCCATTTATTTCTTTTTAATTAACTGTGAAGAAATAAGAATGTGTATTTTAACTGAGGCTAGCTGTTTGAGAACAGAAATGCATTCTGAACTGAAAGCAAATTATATTGTTTTGCTGTTATGAGGGGGCACACCCCTCCACCTATTTTGAAATATCAAAACTTCCTATAAATTTGTGAGGTAGTACGGTTTGCCTAAACAGTTTTAACATCCCATCACTGTTTGTATCCTGCCTACTATCAGGATAGACCCTATAAGCCACTGTTAGCAAATCCTGCCCTCCAATCCAAAAATCCGCCCCCCAAAAAAATACCAGCAAGAAAGGCCACATAGAACCCTGCCTTATGGAAGCTCCCTTTACTCACATGTTTAAACTACTGCACGGTATTGCATAGGTTCATCCTCTCCTCATTCACACTTGCAGACATTATATACTGTCTACCATGGCACTCAACACATTTTTTGACTTTGATCCACCTTTCTACTTTCAGATTTTGGCCAAGGTAGTGCCAGAACATATGCATGTACAGTTCAAGTATATATATAAATATTTTTTTTTAAAAGGGAAAAAAAATAAAAAAACCAAACCCATGTAAATGTTACACCATGACAGAATTATGTGACAGGGAAGACTTGACAGAAATCTGAACCAACTACTCAGGAGGAAGCTCGGTGAATTATTCTGGTTGTTAAAAAAGATCATTGTATGTTTTGTGTTTAAACAAGTTAAATCTTTTATGGAGTTTTTCAGCAGTACTGGAACTCCTCCTTGTATTTTGCCATTTGTACATCTTGATGCTTTATTTAAGATCTCTTATCCAGGACTAGGGTTCTTTCTGTGTCAATTTTTGGATACTTGTAAAAATCAATCAGGTAATCTGTAATGTATTTGGTCTAATTTATACTAGGGCATATCAGCCAGATTAGGAGAAAAGGTGAGAGATGGAAAGGTACATGACTAAATACAACTTGTGAGGTAAATTATAAGCTGTATTGCATCATTATCATGTGGAGAAAAAGTTCGTACAAATCCCTCAGCTTACACTGTCACCCTCTGGGGTGTCAGTTCGCGACTTGATTAAAATGACCAAATATTTGACAAAGCATTTTGCCTGCATCTGGCACCATTTAAATACTTTCTAGTTACAGAAACTACAGGGAAGTACTCCTTCCTCCTGGACTTAAAATGTGCATTGCTCTGCAATACATAGCACCTTGCCAGCCCTCAGTGAGGAAACGAGACTGCATTGTATATACTTAACCCTCTTTATTGTGTACTTTAAAGGTCTATGGATGAAAGATGCAACATAAATGCCAGGTCTGAGCATTATTGTAGATCACTTGATTTTTACAGGGCTGTGTCCCTGTAACTGATTTTATGTTTGTCACCTGCTTTTTGCTGTCTGACCAAGGCTTGTTGCTGTATCACCTAGCAACCACGTCATGGTGTTCAGGAAAAGCAGAGGCTAAGCAGGCGGTGTTAAACCCGTGGAGCTCCCAGCCAGCTCCTGAAGTAACCCTTGAATGGGCACGGTGCCTGCGTGCTGGTCTGGGAGCAAAACACTGCATGGACACCCGTCTGGCTGGCTCTGAAGCCTTCGGTTGTTAGATACACACAACGTCCCTCAAAACAACATTTCTCTCTGCTTCTTGACACGGTGGAGTTTGTCACTGAGACACTAACCTGGAGTAAAGCAGGGGATAATCCGCAATTTTTGAAAAATCAGAATGAAAATCTACTGCAACACTATTTCAAAGGGATCAGGTAAGAGATTTTTACCTTTAAGTCTTGAATTCAAGTCACATGGTAAATGTACTTTGTCTGTTCTACGATTCTCTCAGCTTTTTTCCCCTCTGTCAGTAGAGTGACCAAAAATAGAAGATGAAAGTGGGGAACAAAATCACAACCCCTTAAAGTAAACTAAATTGTCTGATTGGATTTAAAAAACCCCACCCATATAAATAATGCTTCTAAAATGAGAAGAAGGACTTATATCATCTTTTTGGTGATTTCATGGAACACTGTATTTAATAAGTTTTATGTGTGGCTGAATTTGTTATTTTCCATAAACTTTAATTAATGTAAATAATATTTTAAATGCAGTTCAGCAAGTTTGTCTAATTGCTTTTATTTTTTACAAAAACATTTTTACAAACCACATATAGTTCCTGGACACTGCAGCCACTGGATCTTTTTAAATCCCATTCTGATGGTTGAGCAACTGATTATAAATTTTTTGTCCCTGACCTAGGTACATGAAGTGACTTTTTAAACTAAGTAATTTAGCTAAATTAGTCTATATTCCCAGTTCTTACAGCTCTACCCTCAAACTCTGGATTTTTATTTTTTTTTTTTTTAAACAGCTGCCTAAAGTGCTGAATCTCAGGAACAAAGAATTCCAGCAGCAGTCTCATCACAGCTGAACACAGTAACACTTACTGCTACTACAGGATTTCTGGTTTATTTAATTTGCATAAATCATATAAACCTTAAATATGCTTCTGTAACTACTTCTAAGAACCTTAAGTAAATTAAATTGTATGCATTTGTCCATTCTACTGGAAGTTGTTCGTAACTTTTTCTAGGAGCTGTTGCTTATTGGCCTAATTTTTATTCCATATGGATGCTCTTTTAAAGGCAATACTGAATTAGTCCTTATCACATGTTGCAAACTTCTACTTCAAAATACATATAAATGAGCAGAAATTAAAAATAACATAATTTTCCATGTATTATCCTATTTACTACATATAGTCTACAGGTAGACTATATGAAGATAAATATATATAACTCAACTGTCTGTAGTCTATATACAGTTTCTCACTATAGTTACCTACATGTATGATGTGGGACAAAGATGTATCCAACTGTGTGAGAAACTAGCACACTGATTTCAAGGAATCCTCTAGCCACAGAGGTCTGACACATCTACGATGGCCAGCCTAGTCTGAAACTATGATACGTGCAGAGCCTGCAGATCTTAAATAGGAATGCCCTCTTTATGTCACGGTTTAGAGAAAACTCAGCGTAACTGAACGGTTAGGGAAGGCAGCATATTACCAGTGAAAAGAATAGATCACTCTGCTATAAACATCACAGAATTCTTACTGCAGCTTTTTTAATGACCGCAGGAAAAAATGCCTCCATACATCAAATTTTATCTTTAAATTCCTCTGCTTTCTGATCTCTACAAATGTGACCAAAACAAATGTCAGTTTGGGCATTAAGACAGCTTACCTCAGAATTCATCAAAATTAATTCCAAAATGGCTGGAAGGTTTGCACTGTAACTGCTAATAGGAGCTTCCATACCAGCAATAAAGGACAACAGGTCAGCTGTCTGTACAAAGAAATAAAAGATCTCAAGACATTAAAACATGCTTGTACAAAATTATCTCACTAAAAATGCTCGCGAGCACAGAAGGGGACAGCAGGTGGCAGAAAAAGTGCACAGATTACATAAAAAAGAAAGAAGATTGAGAAAATATTATCTTTTCCACATGCAATATATTTAAAATAGGTCTGACATATTATATACCAGCTGATACTGGTACACAGGACAGGTAATGAAAGACAAATCAGTAAGCAAGGAAAAATATTAGTTGTATGACACAAATAACACAGTACGAAATATTCTTCAATACATCAGACTAGTTGTTGCAAACATTTTAAAAACTGTCAAATTACTAAGGCTTCTGTGCGTGTTGTTATGCTAAATTATTAACTATCACTTCTCTCTCCAAACACCAATCTTAGTTAGACTGTAACAATGCTGCAGATGACTACGCAAGAGCCCTCAACTTACTTTTGTGGTTTGTTTTCTCCTGTCAACTAGACTTATCTCTTTATATCCAGCTCTTGTATGTTAACTCCCATTAATTTGGTCTTCATACAAATGCTAACATTTTTAAAAGTCACATCTCACAACAAACACATAGCATATCTCAAGTTTGGTGTAATTTATTTGTGAGTTACTCTCAAGCAATGTTACAAAACATTTTAATGTCCTGATAAGAAAATAAAATTTAAATAAAAATACATTCAACAATACATAATCATAATACAAGTTAAAAGTAAAGATAATTTACAATCCTAACAGAACTAAGTACTGAATAACATCATCTTTCTAGACTAATCAAAATGAAGGCAACTTTTATTATTAATCATCCTACTTGTACCTAATTAAATTCTAGAACATCTATTGCATTTTAAGATGTTATAAAATAAGGAATCGTAATGGTCATAAATATTCAATGGCCTTTGTTTTTTCCTAGATGTTTCTGTACCAAAGCAAAAAAGTGCATATTTTTAAAAACTTTGCAAGAGTATACAATTTAAGTTTTCATAAATTTGACTTTGAAAACAACAGAAAATGGCTTCCTAGGAACAGATAGTTTGCCACAGGGTTAATCCATATACAGCAAAACCTAACTTGGACACTCAACCACATTCAACTTTGTTTAATGGCAGCTTTTAATTAATGGCAATTAATCTGACCCACGTTACCTCGGCAAAACACATTTCTTGGCATTATTCCCTTCTCCTCCCCCCCATTTCAACTGTTGGCAGATAGAAGTCCCTTCGAATACATCAAATGTGTAAAAAAGGAAAAGGCAAAACACAGTTGAGGTGATTAAGTGATTGCAATGCTGCAGATGCTAGTACTGAATCCCAGATACTCTGAAATAGTTTGTCTGGTATTAAACCAAATAGCTACTCTAACAACTTTCATCCATTCAAAAAGAGATTTCAATCCTGTCTTGCCAACTTGCTTCTATTACAGAAAGCCTCCCTACAACAGCATCATAAATGTATAGTAATTTAAATAGCTGTTTCAAGCATTATGGATTTCTGTTCTATTTTTAATTTACATTCCTAATTAATTTGGCCAAATCATGATTGTAAAAAAAAAAACAAAAACAAAACAAAAACAAACAAACAAAAAAAATCAAACCCCAAAACACACCCAATATAACAACAACAAAAGATCCCACAGCAAATGCTCCAAAAATAAAAGTACCGCATACAGTTATTATTAACAATAATATTCCAAGGAGTACCATTGTATTTAATACTGATGAAGCAAAGTTACCACAGTAATACCTTTGCTTCTTCTTGGTTATATACATATATGTTCTTTCAGTATAAACCTAACTTCTCAGATGAAATGAGCAAAAATTAAAGTCAAGAATGCCAGTTTAAAATTGAGTTAATTGGCAAATATGAATCCATATAACTAAAGATACAAAAATATTCACTGAAGCATTGCTTAAAGACAAAACAATGTTGATCATTCAACTGATCATAACAAGCAGATACTACAAAGTATCTAAAAATAATCTGGGATAGTCCAGATATCTAAAGTGCTTTGAGTGATTATAATAGAAATTATTTATTAGATTTCTAGTCAAAAAGTGAGCTGGACCTAGCCATTACTTTTTATTAAAAAATAACAAGAAAAAAATCATACATTGGATGATATAAATTGATCAGTACTTAACCACAACCTGTTCACATTTAAATTTTTCTATCTGTAGGCAAACTTATTTAAAAAGAATGTTGCTACCCTGCACTTCTTTTTAGATTAAGAAAAAATACGTACCTTAAAAACATCCTAAAGAAAATACATAGTGGTCTAATGTCATGTCACTCCATATATTACTCACACCAAATGTAAACAAGAGGCACAACACAAGTTCCCTGATTTCTTCTTCAGTAAAAACATAACTAACACTGGTATCTGCTGTCCAGATTATTTGCAGCATACTGCATGATTTTGTAAGACTTCAGGTGTAGATAAATCAAGTCCTGACAACACCTAATACAAGAAAAAAAGTCAAATGAATTGAGTGTGAAGCTTCAGATCATTTCCATGTCATAGTATCTTGGGATTTCTATTTCAAGATCCATTATCAGCAGGGCAGGCACTCATGGTAAACTCATGTTTGCAGTGTATGCATTGAGAGATGTCATCCAACCAAATGCCATGTGGACTTTTTTCTATGAAAAAAAGCTTATTTGTTTAGAAAGTTCTTCCAATAAGACAACAATGGCAAAACGACATTTAGATTTATTCACACCTGTTACCTCAAGAACCTGGAACTTCAGGTTCTTCAGCAAAATGAGAATAAACCTTAAGACCAGATTTCCAAGTAAATATTTTGCTATTAAATATTAAATAGATTGTCAACGCAACTAGCTTTTGTGTTCATTCTTAAATACTTTGTAAAAATGCATATAATGGATTTTTAAAAAGAAAACAAACAAAACCAAAAACAAACACTCAAGAACATTTCCAGTTTCTCTTTCCATCCAAGTGTGCCTGTTTGCTTCGGTTAGGAAACCTTTCCAACAATCGGATTTTCTCTGGAAAAAAAAAGTAAATATTTTTAAGGTTAACACTTCCTTTCTAGTTCTCATCATACAATTTTATTTTTTTAAGCAAACCTATTTTCTGCATAATTTCTACCACTACTTGTGAAACTCCACGATTTGTGGAAAACCTCTAAATTGAAGTCAATTTCTCTTAACAACTCGGTTCAAATACTAAACTAGGCAAACCAAATTGGAGGTTGGACATCCTTTTTTTTCTGGTCAATCAAGACTTCCTGATGCAAAAAAGAAATCAGAAAACTTGCTAGTGGTGTTCCATAGGTATCAGCCAGGATTGAAGAGAACAAAAAGAACCTGTTCTGGAACACCAATGTACTTTAAAGGACAGATTTTTTTTTTTTTTTTAACTTCGCCAGAAGTAGTATCTATCATTGAGCATTGTAAGCAAATTACACACACTAAAAACACTGCATAAAATATATGTTTCTGCAGAGTAATTTTTACTGTTTTATATAACTTGATATTTTAATTACTTCTTAACTGAAATTAGAAATTTTGGAAAAAAAATAATCAGAAGGTCGGCAGACAGTGATAAATCTGGTGTGTGCTTCAGAAGTTAAGTTGCAAGGAAACGACAGAGTTGTTGCACCCGATTACGGGAATCTCAGCAGGAACACAGATTAATGCTATACCAGAGGAACTTCTTTTAACAACTGGTAAAAAACTGCATTACTACAAATTATGTACCTGATTTTCTCCACGTCTCTGCATTGCCTAAATCTACCTTTAGTTTAACTAACTGTACCTCAACAAGCCTGGCCTTGTTCTGCGATTTATTTTTTTCATACATTCATGTATGTCAAAAGTGTGCAAGATACTTACTCACTGCCATATTTAGCACTAGATGATCTCTTCATTTGATATTTTTCATGCCATTCATTCAGCTTTTCTACTGTATCTATTATCTGTTTAAGTGTATGAAAAGTTGCTACAGAATCTTCAATGGTGAAGTTAGAATAATCATCTGGTTCTTTCCGTGGACCTTGATAGACTGCTATACTTCCACAAGCCTCTACAAAAGTTACCACAATTATCCCAATTAGAATTTCAATAATTAACAAACAGATCTAACTCTTACGTAAACAGTGATTTTGAAATTCTGAAACGTAAAGTTACTCTAGGTGATACATAAAATGGATGAAGACAAAAGCAGGAGACACAGTATCAACTGGATGTATTTACAGATCTGTGGCTTATTCTCTGCTGGTTGCGTTCAGCACCTTGAGCATGTGGCTCTCTGCTGGTCACAGTAACAGAAGCCTAATGCATTCCTGCAACTCGACCATGCTCAACAGAATTTACTCCATAGTCAGGAAAGGGAGAGCAAAGACAGAAGAGCAACCAGCTATAGCTGCAGTCTCTCTGTTTAGACTGTTAAGATATTCCATATATGCAAATTCAATTAGAACAACATGCATACCTGATGTCTGCTGTCAAGAAACGACTCAAGAATGTCTGACACCAGAGGACTAAGACAACAAAAAAATAATCTGTGTCTCTTATTACTTTAAGGTAAATTCTTAAGACATCAAATTGATGTAATGGGCCTAAAGGATTAGACCTGAATAATATCAGTGTATTTCTTCTGAATTATTATTTAAGTACCTTCCAACTTCTGTAGTTTAGACATGTTGATAGTGAAAAGTGAGTAAATTCTTTCTGTCTCTCTGTCTCCATCAATCTCAATTTGAGTATCAGCAGGAACATCTCTAAAAGGTCAAAAAATAGACGGGTGGTCAATATAAGTCATTCTTGAAAGGTTTGAAAGTAAGTAAAACCCGACTGTTTTAATATACTTAGCCTTTCAATATGTCTATTGCTTACAAACAGCTTCACAATCTCTACACAAAATAGCATGTGTTCTGTAGAAACACGCATACACAGTTTTGAGAGCAATGAATACAGCGATCCTAAAAATCACTTTTTCCAACAGAATTTAGTATTCAGTATGTCAAGAGAAAAATATTTCAAAAAAAATCAAAGTAAGGTTAATTGTTCTTAAATGTCAGTTAAAAACCTCTTTTAAAATGTCAAAATCTACCATACTTATAACAAGAAGAGGACAAGATACATTCCTAAACCAGAAGAGTTAAAAAAAACCCAGAAAGACAAAACCAACCCAAAGTTATTTAGTAATGGGAATCTGTTGACAAACCTAATGTAAGAATGAACTGAATAACACAGAAAAACTATTATATATATTTTCACAAAGCTATCTTGTAAGACTTATACTGAATTTTAGAGGACTGAGATCTTTAGTCTGTAATTTATGCAATGCACCCAGTTAAGGAAAAAAAAAATTAAAAAGACCAGAAACATCATTCGCAGAAATCAGCAATTTAAAAAAGGCATTAATGCATTATAAGATGTTATTTGTTTTCCTGACATGCCTACAAAAAACAAATGATTTGTCAGAATCTACATCTAAGATTATTTAGCTGATTTTCCTAGTACGCTGTGTTTTAAAATACATGAGGTTAGAATCAAAAAGCAACTGTATAAACCAAGACAATGTCATTAGCGAGAGACAGACTTGCAGGCTGAGCCCTCTGCAGCAAGGTATTTAAATTATTTCATATAGGTGACCTAGGCGTGCCACGTTTCTGCATTCAACTTGGCATCTAAATTAACTTGAACTTTTAAATCTGTTATGCTGTGTGGAAATAAATTAACCATTCAGTAGTTACAATTTACAGACCAGACTGATTACCTTCACTTCACATGGTGGCTGACGAAGTAACAGACTTGGTAAAATCCATTCAAGTCAGGTCTTATTAGTAGGGCATGTTTTAGTAGCACAACTTGCTGAAGCAGACAGCAAAGCCTTGCCTTCAGATTATCAAGTTCAAGAGCAAATCATAGATATTATTTGTCCAACAAAACATATGTATTTTCATTTGAGAAGCAACTTACGCAGTACAACGAGCACAGCCCACCGTGTTCTCTATCGTAGCCTTGCAGCAAAGCCAGCTCCCATTCAGAAAAGCAGAAGGGTGGTAAAAACTAAGCCTCTTCTGGTTGCATCTCGTTACTCGGCAAAGAGCTTCTATCCACTCACTAGCTTCTACACAGTTATTTGCCTGGATGTAGAGCGGCTTTTCTCCATGTAGTACTTGAAACATCTGTAGAAGGAACACAACGTTATTCTGCTCAGGAGAAAAACTCCAGTTATTGAGCAACTTTGAATACATCAAAATAAGAGTTCAAAGCTCAGCCAATTCAACAAAACCAAATTAAGACAGAAAGTGCAACAAGGGAAAAAGGAAGACCTTTCACCTCTTTCGTTTTACTACATAGCCCTATTTAGGAGGAAAAAAAAAAGCTCCCTGTGTTCTGCCTACATTGTTTCTTCATCCAAAAAAGAATCAGAACACGATGCATTTTCTGTACTTTTCATTCACGTTTAAGTGTGATCTCATCTTTGTTTCCCAATAGTAACAGAAGACCCCCAGAAGTCTCTCCTTTAGCAATCCTCAGCCTAAGTAATAGCCCTTCTTTTATCACTGCCTCAGAATTTTGGATTAAAATAACCATAGAAATACTCATGTGTTATGAATGAGGCCATGAGCACAGACAACTGTCTTGGCTGACGAAGGTAGCGTAGGAAGTTCTCAAAGGGGGCAAATACAAATTGGGTAATACTACTTTTCTAGTAGAACATAACATAATACATACTACTAACACCTTATATAAAAGTGCTTCGTAATAAGGTCACAGTAGTTTTAACCTTCATTCCAGAAATTTGGAAAGGGGGGCTGAAGTCATAGAATCAGACAGAAAAGGTGCACAGATCCAAATCTCCAGGTTAAGTTCCACATTCAGAGTACTTGGAAATACTGCATACAGCTTTTTATTCCTGACCCAAAAAAGATTTTTTCTGAGGTGTTTAGTAATAGGGTTTCAGTAACTCTATAAGCTAATTACCATTTTATATTTAAAGAACACATCGATAATTACATATAAACTATCTTTTGACTCACATTTTTCTTGTTGAAGGAGTTCTCATCCAGTTTTTCTACTGCAAGGATGTTTTTGATTGGAATAGTGAAAATAGGTTCTTTATCTGTAAAAATTGCAAACAGATGAGTGAAGCATTTTAAAAAGAACCAATTTATAACCTCAGTGCACTGATTCTGTAGGTTAAGTTTTCAAAACGTGCATTTTTCTTACTGAGAAAATGTGCATGAATCATAGACAGAAGCATTTGGTAATCAGGTAACTAAAACAACATATGTACTTTAGGTAAAGAAAATTATGCATTTTAAAAAGAATAAATCAGATGCAAATACTTAGTAAATATTGAGAAAAAATAATTGCAAAATGAACATAATTTACCTTGCTGTTTGTGGTAGGTGAGTTCTCTACTTGTTAGACAGAACCACCGCTTCTTGAAATTCTTTTTACCGATCCGAGTCCTTCCCTGAGCTCTTTTGTACATTTCTCTGTAAAGACAGAATGAAATGAAATGCAACCATTAGTCTTCTGAAGAGCTTTCATAACCATTTCTGGAGACAACACATAATTGTTCATCATGCAGCAACAGTAAAAAATATTTAATTGTAGAGAAAAACAACAACAACAAAAATCTACTGGTTGTTCAAAAGAGATCCTCAAGACTACCTCCCAATATGGTGAATCCAGGGTTCCATAAACAGGAAAGGAGTTCAAAAAATATGCAATCCAGACTTTTGTTTGTAGCAGTAAATTTGGAGTAGGTACTTATATTCACATCTAGAACTCCACATTTTCCTAAAAGCAAGTAACGTATATCTAACTGCAAGATTCTCTCTTTCCTGCCACTTCCTACATGTGAATGTACTTGGCCATATCTTGATCAGAAACTGAATATAAATGGAATGACACTGAACAGGACTCAATAGCATGGTTGGACACAAACTTTAAGTACACTCATTAGCAACCTTTTTTTTTGAGCAACAGCCATGCATTTATAATACGGATTAGCTTCCCAATTGTTATAACTAAATGTTGATCCACCACAATTGTGTCCTTTCTTTAGTATCTCAATCAGAGGTACCCTTCTTCCTTGTTTGAACTTCGGACCATTGTTTCAAAGAAGAATCTTTACTTGCTATGAATCTGCTTCTTGGATAAATACAATTTTTTTTTCCCCCATAAATGTTTTTTAATTAATTCATCAGCTATTCTTGATCAACACGAAAAAGAAAGTTCGTCTCTTGGAGTGATTTGTACCTTAACTTTTATAAAAGCGTTCTATCATTTACTGGTAAGTATTCCAATTACAGGGTAAATTTTTCTCCTACATTAAAGGCAGAACATTTAGTTGCTTGTGCTTAAACCACATGCAAAGTATTTATAAATTAAATTAACATGCTCTTTTTAAAATACACTTCACGATCCTGAATAAACAATCACAGAGCACACACTGAATTGCAACAGGAATGCAGACAGGCTTTAATAGGTTTTAAGCTGCTTTAAAGCTTTTTTCTGAAGTATTTAAAAGATGAGTTACGAAATTTCACAGCTGTTGGTTTAAACTAATTCTGCAAACTAACAAAGAATTATCACAAATTACTAACATAATGATTTCTACAGTATATAAAACATTTTCATGAGCATTAATCTGACATTGGCATGAATGAAGAAAAAGTAAAATCAATTCTGTTTTGCACTATATAGATTCAAGATGTATTTACCCTTCTTTTAGATGCACTGGCTCACTCAGGCCACTGGGCTCTTTACTTTCAGTAGAGGAAACATCATCTAAGAACTTAAGGAAAAATACACAGGGAATATACACTATTCGGAAACAAAGAACAACCAAAAGCTATTTTGAAAATATATATGCACAGTTTCTCCCGTAACAGAACAAACACGTTATGCAACAGATGAAACAAAAATATATTGCAGGGACTTGGAACAATGTAACAAAGGATGCCTGTAGGCCACACAAGGTTTTTTAAATAATTTCCTAAACAGCAGATCTAATAAAGTCTGATTAAAAAAAAAATTATACTTTTTTTTCAAACTCAGTTAGCTTAGTCCACCATGTATAAATCTTGTGTATTTAACTGTAGTGGACTTTAAAAAAAAAATAGTCTGAAGTGGACCACAATTGCTCTTTTTCTCTCTAGTAGAAAATTGACCAGTAACACAGCCTTCTAACAATTCAGACTGATCAGATACATCAACGATTAAAAAAAAAAATCTAGTTGAAAGATACCTTTTTCACAGATTCAGTAAATTTTTCTTCTTGAAATGTTTTGAAAAACTCGCACATAAACGTCTCCTTGAAACTTGACTGAAAGAAAAGGTATATTGACATAAATAAACTTTTAAAGAACATTATCTATGAAATAAGAAAGAATTTTAGTAGTCTTACAAGTTTGCTTTTGGTCAAACTTCCCCAACTCCCCAAAGTCTGGATGGCCTTTGATATAAGAGTTAATGTTCTAGAAGTCTGAGCATCCTGAAATAAACAAAATTCAGAAGTCACATTTTTTCACAATTCCAAGTAAAACTTTGATTTAAAAATGAAAATATTACACAATGTAGTAAATGTGACATATGTTCATTCCTTTTCTTCTTATCCCAAAGAGAAGAAGCATATGCAAAATATTGTCCTCTATCAGCACTTGTGCTTTGTGAATATGTATACTTTAGAAGATGCTGCAGCATGTTCAGTATTTTACTCACTACCACTAGAATTTAATGTAGTACTTGGAAAAATATTTTTACCTACAAATCATCTTAAACCTTGTAACTCTTACTACACATCTAATACTTCTGAACTATTCAAAACTTAACGCTAAACATAACGAACAATTGCTGGACAAATGGCAGAAATTTTCATAATACGAAGCAAACTTGAAACTTGGCCTTTAAGGCTTTTGACCAATATATTTGCTATCTCACTGCTTGCATTTCAGTACAGGATTATAAACACCCACAGAAAGGGGCCTTGCTGTTTCCTTTAAAATGTTTAACCCTCGAGCAATAAAATCCTGTAAACTTTTTGCTTCATAAACTGGATAATGTCAAATGAATGAATCAGAATATGTTGATTTTTTTCTTTCAAGAGCACAACACACTTAATTAGATAAAATAAACTAATAAAGATGACTTCTAGAGCAGCAGATTTCATATCTATTCTGTATTTTATGTGAAAACAATACAATATTTTTGTCTTATCTCCATATTCCTATCTTTTAAGTTTATTTGGTCATGGTGTGTTTTTGTGTTTGGGTTTTTGTTTTTTAAATTCATATCTACCTGACAATTTGAAAACTGAAAATGGAAGATTTGGCAACCCACTGCAACTAGTTGAGTCCAGAATAGATACGTGGACTAATTATTGGATAACTCTAAAAAATAGATTTCCATTTGTGGTTTTAAAGTGACATCTGGATATTTAACTTCCACACTGAAAGTAACCAACGCAGTTTAGACATATGCCTTAAAGAACCCTCAGTCATGCTGCTGTTCTAACAAAGCAGCACATTCCCAAAAAAGGCACAGCATCTTTAATATCAATAGCTCTTCTGCATCATTTGAAAACACTTCATAAAGACTGAAAAATTTAACGCTTCAAGAACTGCAAATGTCTTAATTCCTCTAGCTTGAAAACTCAAGCTAGAGACATTCAATAAGCTTGTTTTCCCAGTTACAGACCCACTGAAGTAACTTATGCTTTCCCAGATAAACAGATCCAACAGTTATGAATAAAACAGAACAAAGCTTCACAAAACTTACTGGATGGTGAGGTCGTAAATGAAAAGTATGAGGTGAGACTACGGCTACAGCAAAGAAACGAAGAAACACAAAGCTGCTCACTGCAGAATACTGTACATGAGGGTCATCTGCAGAGAAAAACCATGAAATGTAACATGCACTAAACTTAACAGGAAATAATGAAGACAGTCAACATAAAAATCCTTATGAAGATAACATCAGAAGAGACATTTATATTTTAAAACAGAATAGAAATGGTACATGAAATGAGAAAGGTGACCATGGTAAGAGATGTTCTACTTATAATGGAGGGTTTATTTCTCTGAAAAGAAGTTCTGTTCTATAAAACTGGCTTATCAGCTCCACTACTAGGAATGATGAGATTATCGCAAGCATCTACATACAGAGTTAATTAAGTACAGCTGTATGCACGTTAAACCCAGAGAGAAAATACTGTAGGAGTTGCCTTTTAAGACTAAGGCTGTTGGGTTTATTCACCCATAAAGCCCAAAACAGATCAATTCAAATACATTAATGCTGCACAACAAATTCAGTCAACTCATATGAACAACTTTTAACTCAAATTCTGAGATCCATCATAAAACCATAGTGGTTTTGATGCTGTAAATGAGGATTTTCTCATGTAATATCATTTACACCTTTACACTAGGAAATATAGTGGGATCACATTCTTACTCCACTGACCATTTCAGTGTGATCTGTGGGGGAAGTTGGCTACTGCAAAAGGACTGGCTTAACTTGAGGAATTTATGGCATCACTTCCAGTGACAAAAGTGAATCAGAGAAAGGCTCCAGATTATGAGAAGTACGTTCTTCATTTGTAGCTTATTATATGACAGTTCAGATTTTAATTGACTGAAGGATAAGGGTATTTCAGGCCCACCACACTATTGCTATATTAAAACCATACTGAAAGAATAAAACAATTCTAATACTGGCCACATTACAAATGCATTAAATATTTTACATTTTCCATCCTCTCCAAAACTACCTGTAAGTAGTAAATCTATGGTTCTGGTAAAGCTATCTTCATAGAAGTTCTGAATGTACTAGTCATTATTAACACAGTTGCACTTCATGTAGTTAAGGTGCACATACCGAATTTATTTTCAAGTTTACATCTTGCTTCCTTAGAAGCAATGAAGAGATCAGCTCTTCCAAATTTTATGTCTCTTTCAAGTAAACCACTTCTTGTATTACTTTGTGCTTTTCTTCTATTATACTTTTGTTGGTGAGTTCTTATTTGCTGCTGTATTGCAATGTTTCTGGCTAGCTACATTTTCATATCAGAAAATACAAAACTCTTGCTGATTGACCACAAGGCTTTATTGTAAGTTACAGACTGACAGAAAAAACAAATGCCTGATTGTCAAGGTAAGAAGTTCAGGGCACAGCTTTGGACAAGGCAAGAATTTTAATAGTCCCCATAAGCTACGTAAGTTACATATTTCACTCCAAACACAATTTTCAAAAGTTTTTAGGGAACACTTACTTGGAAACCTTTTGGCAGCCAGATGCCTCAAAGAATAAAAAACATCACACATTAGGGTAGGACAACTTATACTTGACCGCACAATTTCACGGAATACTTTGTCTACATAATAGCGTAGATTTTCCTGCAATTATGAAAAAAGGTATTTTTTCAGACCATTATCTTTTGCATTTTTATGTTTTTTTCCTGAACAAAAACATAACACTACAGTTCTTTTCAAAACCCTGCCTGACTATTCAATTAGGTATTTTAGTACAATGCATATTTTTAAAAATGGCTTACTAGTGTTAAAAGATAGTTTAATTATATTCACTTACACTGAAGTATATAAGGAGTGTCTGGCAACATACAACTATCTATCAAAACCTATTCTTGCAACTTGATAACGACATGTTCCAAGGAAGAAGCACTTCCCATGCACACCCACTGAATATCAATTTAGTTTGTTGCAGCAATTATTGCCTTAAATGTCATCCTCTGGTAACAGGCAGATGGCAAGCAGAACTTCAATGAAAAGTGTTCAAGTCGTCCTAATTAGATACCTCATCACCTAGATGCTGACTACAGAACATCAGGAACCACAACACCCAACAAACTGGTAAGGAAGACTCATCTCTGTTCAGTTTCTTCCTCCCCCTCCCATTTTCCATTGGACTTTTCCTTTTTTGTTTTCATAAACAGGGATAAAAAAACACAACCTTTCTGTTTTTTGCTCTAGAATCAGAGAATTGCACTGCTATAGTAAGTTACTCATTTTCCATTACACAGAGCTGCTTTTTATAGTGTTTTCTATCAGATTTTGAGAAAATTGACATTAGAAAAAACAAATTCGGGAACTCACCATATTGATTTCTACGTTATCCCCTTCTCTTAATTTGATGGGATCTATTTCACAGGGTTTAGGAGACTCACATATCTGAAACAAACACACAGTTCGTTTTTTCAGACAGAGGGCATGGAAATGCACCAATTTAAAAGCAGATTATTTGCTACATTTAGGGATGAAACTCTAAATAGGTTCTAACTATCCATAATAGCATTCAATAATCATCCTCACTTTTGTGGGTGCCTTTTTATGTGGATCAGTTATATAAAGCATTTTGTGGGTAAATTCTGCAAGGTGTTAGAGGCTGAAGAAACTGTCATTGACTGTTTTAAAGCATCTGGAACATAATTAATAAAAAGCAGCTCCTCCCACTAAACGTAACCAATTATTACTCAATTTAATTTTCCTCTAGCATTCCCCGACCTGAGTGATTACTACCACATATGGAGCTGTAAGCAGAATGCTTGTCAAAGAGACAGGATACCCCAGGGGGGCTAAGTGTCCTGAAAAAAAATTCACTAGGATAACCTACCTCATCAATAACAGGTTTCAAAGTAACCTTTAGGTAGTGCTTCCCCACTATTTTCATCATTTCATCTACACACCGCGTTGCTAATGTGTTGCCTCTGAAGACTGTGTTTGCTTCTCTGTAAGAAAGTAATTTATTTCAACAGGATAAAAACAACAAGGTCAGTTACAAAATCTGATTAATACTTTCTCTTACTATTTTTTTTTAAATATTTGTTTCATATATTTCAGTCAGGAATTTCAGAATCTAGATATCCAGCTTGCAGTGGCACTCAGAAACAAAAGGGAATACACAACAATATTATTACAGCTACTACCAAAACCAAGAACATAAATAAAACCATAAGGAAAAGCCTAAGAAATTTTAGACAAAGGAAGTTATAATCCACTGCTGAATGTGAGAAAGAACAATTGAAGAAATGTCAAAAATAATGAAGACTTGTACCTCACTGATATACAATTCTTCAGTACTCCTGTTGAAAAAAGTCTTAGAGCTACAATAAACAGCATACTGCTACACTACACTGATAAACTCAGACACTTTAACCAAAACATCTTCAATCTAAGGTTACACTTTTTATTCATTACGGCTGTTGAAGAAAACAGAGTCAGCTGTGCTAAATAAATCTCTCTGGTCTGAGAGGTTTAGTTTAATCTCTGTTACAGTTCAATTATAATGGAAAAGAATGTGTGTACTAAAATGCAGTTCAGAAAATAACTTCCTGGGAGTCACCTCTTTCTACAGTTAAACTGTCTCACTTTATTTAAATGTGGAAATGAACCGTCCTGTGGTGACAAAATCCCTTCCAGATCTCCACAGGACATGACTCGGCACCTCAGTGGCCACTACTCAGGTCCACTTCATTTCTCTCCTAACCACAGAGCTGCAAATTCATAGGCCGTGCACTGCTGCTTGGAAACACTCCTGTGCTTGCTACTTTCAAGGAATGCAGGACAGGTCCTTACATCTTTGCAGAAGAAGCGTACTACCCCACATTTAAGTCACATACCAAAGGAAACAGGATAAGATTCTGAGCAATTTTTAAAACGTTAAGTACCAACCTAATGACCAGTAAAATTTGAAGAATGGCTAAATTGTGACATTTTGAAATAAAACCATATGCTCTTAGACACAACTCTGGACTGCCACCTTATGTTTAGCCGTATACTAGCTCCACGAAAATCACACAATCATTAACTCTGACTCCCGGCTTCAATAAACTAGCATTAAAATACGTATGTATTTAACCAGTATTACATAATGCGAGAAAGAAATACAACATGGTTAATTAGCAAGGTTGTATCATGAAGCCCTTTGAAACTTTAAGAATAATTCTAAAAGGTATGACATCATAAAACATGAAATACATACTGAGTGTCCTTTAGATCTAGTTCTGCCACTGCAGCAACAAATGGAACGAGCTTATGGTGGTGTAGCAACAACCGCACAAGAGGCAGAACAGCATCATACTTGTCTCGACAAACTTCACTCAGTATGTAGGCAGCAGATGCAGAAATTGGCTGTGAAAGAGTATGAAATCATAAGTGAAGTAGTTAACTGTTCTTCGTGTATTTGGCAAAGTACAGATCAAATCTAAAATGACTATAGACATAGCTTCTTAACAGTGTTTCAACATGGCAATTAAAAGTTTCCTTCCTACAGAAATACTTAACTGAAAACTAGTATTATCTACGCTACACTTGACATTTAAGAATGAAATTGAGCATCTCCTCACCCTTCTCATTCTCTCTAAAGCGCCAGAGTATGGCTTTGCCACAAATCCAAGTAAGAGGCAGTAAGCAATTGCTTTACTATGTTATATATCTTTATAGGACTTATAAAACTATGATCAGAGTACATTAAAATACAGTTCTTGCACTTGTAAAGACTCTGTCGCTGTTCTACAGTTGGGAACTTCCATACAAATACTGATCAAATTATTTCACTTAAGTAAAAAGACAGCTGCTGACTGTTGCTACCTACATACTCAGCTCTCCCTGAATTCCAGTGAAGCAGTATTTGAATACAGGCTAGCAAACCTTTTAGTCATGATCTGCTTCCTCTTTACCTTTATTCCCCTCTGCCAATATTTCACCAACAATTAAGTGAAAAAAGGCTATAAAAGGCCTAGGAATATAAAGCTTGGTTACTATAATTTGATCCTGGTTTCAATGTTGTGCTAATTATCTACCACACTTCGTCTTTGTCACTATGTCCACGTGAGAAGTTCTGTCACACTGATTAACATACTGGGGAAGACAGAAGCAATTCAGAAGAGGAATTAAAAATCAACTCTGAAGCAGACCATTTTTGGTGAAGGTGATTATCTGCCCCTTCAGTACAAATAATGGATCAGTGTCCCCAGAAAAACATTAAATCCAGGGGGGCAACAGCAGCCAGTGGGAAACCAGCAAGAAGAAAGTATTTTATCTCTTCCAGTCATACAGCACAGGTTATTTCACTGTCTTTGCTGGTTCTTCTAAGATAGGAAGAAAATCTTGGTAGTTTAGAGCCAAAGTAGATGCTCTGCAAGCTGCTCATCTCATTGTGATGGAAGTAATTCGTGCAAAGAAAAAGGAAATCCCTAGAAACGCATAATTCACATCGTCTCATACGGAATTGCATAATTAATTTTAAGTTTTCGTTTTAAAATACATTTTTAAAAGTACCTGAATATCTGATGATTTTAGCAGCAAGTTTCTTAAAGAAGTGTAGTATTCAGTTGGAAGCACACAGTCCTCAGTATAACAGATATTTAATCTAAGTGATCCCAAATCATCAGTTTTAGAAGACTTGTTTCCATTTTCTCTTGGTTGAAGTAAGTACCTGAAAGCAACACGACAATTCTAAAATAGATGCATATTTCATTAATTTGACTAATTCTACAATAAAGTATGACATTTAATTATTTCAGTATATATAAACTGAGTCTGAAAACTGGCAATAAAATTCACATAAAAACTTGAAATACAAAAGAAAAAAAAAAAAAGGAGCAACATTTAATGCACCTTTAGCACGTAATGAAACTTATGTATTTTCTCATATCTTTCCAAACAGTGAAACAGTTAGAAATTATGTTGGGCCTTTCATTTTACACTTATGTTGTATTTAAGGTGTTGAACATTGCAGTTGAAACAGTGTCAAGAATTTTAATGGTCTAGTCTGAAACCAGTAAAAACACATTAACAGGCTGCATTCCTGAGAAACATGTACTAAAGGAAAATAAAATTGTGCTTTTTTCCAACTCTCAACACAAAATATATTAAACAATCATTGGCTTTTGCTGTAGTTCAACAGGAGACGCAGCCATACAAACATTTTAACAGCTTTTAAGTAGTGTTGCAGTATAATTTTAACATTCAGCCCAACAAACTGATCATACCTTCAAATATTCTTTTACGGTCATTTATATTTGTACTTCTACAATCAGGAGATCAGGTTTTTATTTTATAATCAGATGCATTACCCTTGAAGGTATGCTAATATAAAGTAAAACTTATTTACAAGGAAAACCTCTACTCAACAGCATGACTCTTAGGTTTATTTTCCCAATATTTAGTACTAGTAATACTTTTTTTATCTGCTGTACTTCAGTTGTATTCAAAAACATTTTATGAAAATTAGTAATAGCATTAAAAGTAGTTATTGTTAATCACAGACCTGGTTTTGATAAGCAGATCATAACTGGATATGAGGATGTTCAATACAAAGTATGTCTACAAAGTATATTAGACACAAACCTCTCTATCAATGCTGCAAATGAACTGGAAACTAGTCAGTCCAATTCAAAAAGCTATATGAACACAACACACTGGTAATGAGCCCATGCTAATTAAACCTTTCTCTTAGCAGGTTGTTAGCGGAGGCATGTCATTATGTTAACATGGTCATAGAGCTTTTGATCAGTTCAGAGCACTGGCAGAACAAGACTGTCTGCAATACACCGTGTAAAAAAATAGAAAATACTGACACAAACATCTGTTATGTTTAGGGTCACATTCAAACACTAAGAATCAGAGTTCAACTTTGACACATCCAAGAGATGGAGCCTGAGGTGGGTAGGTGGAGCACAGCCATAATGGTTTCTGTCAAGATCTGTGTTCCATTTAGTTCCTATTTACCCACTTCTTTCCTATATGTTTTTTACATAGATATGCAAAGACTTCCTCCACTCTTTTCTCTGTACTGAAAGGCTCACTAAAAGCAGAATATTCTACACTTTGAGGTATTTGAATCTGATGTACTCATCAATTCCTGCTGCTAAGCATTTGGCACAATGACAGGGCTAGAGATTGCCTCCCGCCTGTGAGAACTTCAGAAGGGAGGTTGCTGCTATGCTAGGCAGAGGTCTTCGTTTTCTGAATTCCCTTCATACCTTACCCTTCCAGCTTTTAAACTGCTGTGCCTGCTCCCCTGAAATGGCATTGGGTTGGTTCCAGAAGATACTTTCTGAACCTCCCCAAGGAAGGAAGGAAAAAAAGCCATACTTAATGATTGTTTTTAAATAAACTGTTCATCAGTCATTCTGGAAGCCTGACTTCAGAATTTAATTCACGTGATGCAATTCTGAGAAGCTCTTGGTTTGCTGGTTAAGCTGAAAAGCATACACAGGTCACCAAAATCCAGCAAGCTGATTGAAAGGTTGTTATCTCAGTCTTTCCTTCTTCACTCTCCACACCTTCCCCCCAAACAGCCCAACTATTCTGTGGGAGTGGGTGAAGAGGAGAGCAAAACGCACCCTCTGGCGAGGTTGATTTATTTAGCAGCAAAACTCTTTGGAAAGACATTTTACCCAGACTAGAACAAGAAGACATATTTTAATGGATAGTTAGAACAAAACACATCCTTTTCAAGGGAAGATCTGCAAGACAGAAGCAAATTCAATTCTGAACCACCATTTCTTACCATGCTTGAAAGGAATCATTTCTTAACACCTTCACAGGAACTTTAATTTCTCCTAGAAACACATCTTGTACCAAATTTCCATTATTCCATAGGTCAACCCTGAAAATAAGAACATTGCTTATTTTTTCCTCCCAGAGAGGAATAAAAATCTAATTAACAATAACTGCCTTACAGCACTAATCCACATGCATGCAGGCAGAGAAATGTTAGAAATCTCACTCCATTCTAATTAAATCAAGAAGAATCAAACAGGTGGCATATTAACCCATAAAGAACAGATAAAGAAACAGTGAAAGTTAGACTCGCAGACCTTGCATCAGTAAATCAAAGTGATACTGGCAACGTATATGTATTCTGAGCAGTCTCCACCCCCAAAACTGTGCACACTTCTTCTCAGGTAATTCAAGTGAACTTCTTAACCAATACGTTTACATATCCCTATCTAATTGCTAGAATTTGGCACACTGCAATGCCACACCAACACATGCGCTTGTTTTTCCAAACAGCAGCTTGTATGCTTACAACCTCCAAAGGAATCACAGACTCCAGACATGCACCTTGGGTTTTTTCTATGACTTCTTACCTCTCTGACATTTCTGACAGACAGCAGTTGTTAAGAAGAACAAAAGAAATTAATACTGGATTTGTTGGGGCATGACTATTTTTCTAAATATATTTGCATCTATAATGAAATATACAATTCTAATTATGATATTCATGAAGCTAAGAGTTGAAAATGCACATACGAAGTTAGTTCTATAATATAATAGGTATTAAAACTAACCACTAAATTCTTCTGATGCATTGAAGACTTCTGAAGCCTTGAAGACCTTTTGTCACTCAGCAGATCTGGTGCATGTATGTGCATGAGCGCACTAAACAGATCGAGTACAGGGCTCTCAACTGTTCAAACTATACAGCGTAAGTACAGACAGGCCTGCTCTAAGGGTAACAGCAGAAAAGGGGAACGTACTTTGAAGTATTCTTAGCGTTTGCAAGGAAAAGATGCATCGCAAACGTCCCTCTAAGAAGCAATGCAAAAATTATTAAAATTTCATAAAAGAGGCTTTTCCCTCTACACTAGAAACCATGGACTAACATCAGGTGTGCTGGTTATCCTTCAGTACAAGTCCTATAATCAGTATTCTGCCCAAACTACTATACATTGATAGGACGTCCTCGTGCCTCTTTACTCACAGGCATAAGAAACAAATTTAGGCTGCAAAAATGCCCTACCACTATTTACTTTAAAACATTTTTTTAAAAAAAAAATCTCATCTTTGGTAAGAAACACACTGAAAAGTTTGAGTAATTTTATATGTTAGAAGGATCTTTCCTACAATTCTCTGGAGTTACACTAAAATAAAACATTTCTTTATTGTTTTGATGATAAAATATTATTATTTAATAATGATAAAATAAATTACTTTCTAATCTATGTAACTTACCTGACTTCTAGTTTCTCAATATCTTCTTCTTCTACCTGAAACTGGGACTTTTTGGTGTAACTGCTGGACCTGGTTACCTGGAAGTAATTCCTTCTATTAATACTTTTTACAATTTTATTATGAATATCAAATAACAAAGAAAACCCTGCCTCTTTAACATTGCTAAATAGTTACTGTTTCTTTTAAAAAGGAAAAAGTTCAATTCACCAAACATGAGAGCAGGTGAAAAATTGGTCAAGAAGGTTTCATGGTGGAGCCTGATGAGGCTAACTGATATTTAAGGAAATTATAGTACAGATCTATTAGGAAAATAAAAAAGGAAGTATGACATGAAACTGGAAATAATTTATTCGGTTTCAGTATGAGCCCAAATAAAGTATTAGTTAGTTCTGAGGTGTTTAAGGAAACAACAAATAAGAAGCCCACTCTTCTTGACTGAGTTTTATCACAATTACAACCTCTTATTTTAATTTTCCCCATTTTTTGACTGATTGCATTCTCAGTTTAACTCCAATACATCAGAAGTCATAAAGTTATTGGAGTGGCTTGGATCACATTTTTATCCTAATATACTTGCTAAGAAACTACACTCAGGATCTTGAGCAAGTCAACTGAAACATGCTTTAAGTTGATACTCTATACATCGGAATGGAACAACTTTTCTCATAAGTCCCACAGCAGGACCAGGATCTATATAAACACATTAAATTATAATCCGTTTGAGGCACATGTAATAGTTGTACTAATTCCAACCCTCAGCTGAACAGTATAGTATGCTTACGTGCAAACATGGTTTTTCTTATGGAGACAAATCGGATGAAAATTGAAACTCATAATTTGGTTACTATAGGGTAACTCATGTAGAACTGAAATAAAGTCCTAAATAATGAAAAAGTTTTTTAAACATAAAATAATGAAATTAGGCTTTATTGGGTATAATTGCTACTTCATTTTATTAAAGAAATAAATTGGGATTTTTTTAGCTCATTGTTCTTGAAAATATTTAAATTGAATTCCACGGGATACGTTAATTTTCTCTCAGAACTCCTGATGGCAACAGATGCACTATAAAGTGATTCAAGATAACAAATTACCTTCACATACATGCTTGTGAGGAAGTTCCTTTTCACATAGCAACTGAAGGTGAATGCTATTGTCTGGTAGTCCTCATAAAATTAAGTATGTGATTCTCTTCCATTTGAGAGGCTACTAAAAGCTCTTCAATTTGCTTGAAGAGACCTTCCTGCATTAGGTACTGCTATGCAGCTTGCTTAAAAATACTTGAAGGGTTGCATAAAACAGATAAACAGGCAGAATACCACACAAAAAGTTACCTCAAAATAAAATGTTTCGTTAAACTGCGGATTGCTTGTTTTCTTCTTTACTTTGGTCTTCTTTTGGTCATTCCTGTTCCAATGTGGTAAAATTTTTACCATAGACAACTTAAACACACAATTATAAAGACATTCTATTGTCAAGAAGGACCCATGCATTTAAGTTAAAACATTTTTTGTCGTTTTAGAAATCACTTTGATCAATGAAGAAAATATCAAACGAGTTCATCTTCACAATATAGTTTGAAAAGTTAAAATTGCAAGTGCTGTACCTAGTTAACTGTGCATCTGTCCAGCTCAAAGTTTCTATTTAATTTCACAAACAGGTATAAATTACATATATCAAGTAAAAGATATTACTGACTTCAAAGCATTTCAAACTTAAGTCTGCAGGCAATCTCCTTCCCACTGCTTGCAGGTTACAAGCACAGTTTTCCTCATCTTGTTCAACCACCAATTTCCTTTTTCCCACCCTCCTTTATCAGGGAAATACCCACGACTTCTCTACAGAGGGTTACACCAAGTAACTGAACCTTTTCTTTGGAAGGAACTGCTGCTAATGCTAGATACGAAGCAGCATACGGTCAAACAAAACAGTTGCTCCTCAGTCCCTTGTGTTTGTTTTTAGTTTTACACATTTTATAAAAGAATACAGTCTTATACAGTTAGTAAAGAGGAGATAGTATAAAGATTCTTTCTAAAAGAAACAAATAACAAAATGAGGGGGAAAAACAGATGACAGAGAAGAAAAACTGTCCTAAACATCAACTAACTGTTTTCATGCATTGGCCATATAAATATTTCAGTCATGGTACACAAGTCGCACACGCATGGGATTGGAAAATCTTAACGAGGAACTTCCGTCAGATTTGCACACATATATTTCTATACCAAGGGGTAAATATTTTGTGGGACCACCATTCACCTGGTTCCATCTGTACCACAGGACTAAAAAGGGAAATACATGTCAATTTACCTTCTTTGGCTATCAAAACCATGCTTCCTAGGTATAATGCTTAAATCTCTCTATTCCTCCTAAAAACCCCCAACTAATCAAGCCAAACAAAAAAAAAAGCCCCAACCAAACAAACACACAAAACAAAACAAACAAACACCCCACCAGGTCAAACCTTAAAAAAAAGTGATCATGTATTACCAAGGAGATAAAAAAAAGCCCCATTCACTCAGCGCTTACTCATGGACAATCCTTCCAAAGTCTTTAAAAAAATACAAGTTTACTACAAGCCGTTCTGCCTCTTTGCTCACAGCGGCAATTCTTCAGTACTGGAGAAAGTAGACTGACTAAGGTTTGATGTTGCAAAAAAATTAAAACCTGAAACCTAGCTTACTTTAGATGTTACTGGTGCAGGACTTGCAGATAGTGAATGCATGCGATATGGGATTTTTCTTCAATGGAAAACCCCAACAGTTACTCAGGATTACTGATCCAAAAACCAGGAGACATTTAAACCATGGGGACTTTGAATGCAGCATTCTGAAGGTGCTGGCATCAGAAAGGTCTCACCAGAGCCCCTACTCTTGCCTCCTCCCAATTGCTAGATATTTGCCACAAAGAAACTCTCACACTAAGAAAAACAGGAAACAGAGGAAGGCAAGTGAGCAATTGACTGTATCATCCCATACAGGAGTTTGAGAAGAATTCATAGCAAGTACAGTGCAGATAACAAGAGTTTGGTACAAAACTTGAGAAGAAAAAAAGAACTGAGTGACAAGTGGTTACTGACCAGTGCAGGCAATTCAGACAGACCAACCACTTTCACCATCTTCAGAGTACAGTAGGGAAGGTGAGAGTACAGTAACAATGGGAGACGTGATGTACGCAGGAAATATTTTAAGATTTTTCTATATTTTAAAGATTTTGCTCAAACTGTGACCTTCTTTTCCATGTCTAAGATTACAGCACTTTAGATTAAATAATTTTAAACCAAAATGTTACCTGGAAGGGCCCACAAGAGAGACTGTTGCGTAAGGGTCACAATTCTGTCCATTTATAAGAGGCAACCCATGGCACTCCTTTATGCTACAAGGAAAAAGCAGTCAATAGATCAGTGAAGCAATGTCTATCACTTAAAACAAATAAACCCAAGCAATCCTTTATTTTTAAAAATATTTTATTAAGTTCTACTGTATTACACATTGATATATATCTCAACCCAATGTAATGTATGTACATGAAGTAGAAGGTAACTACAGATCTCTGGACAGTAATACAAGGTCATACTCAAGTGTACAGTCAGACTTAGGGGGCTCTGTGAGAACAAAATTATTCGAATCGCTTCAATAAAAGCATTCCAGTATCACACATGCATGGAAAAATCCTAAGCAAAATGAACTATGTTAGGGAAAACTGCAGAATTCATTAACTTTAAAATTTGATTTCACAAGGCCCACAAAAAGCTATTTGATCTCATCTAAATAGCAGCAACTACATTTGGAAGGCATTAAAATGGACTCAAATATTTTATTTCAGCTGAACTACATTCTAAGTAAGGTAAGAAATGCGAAGTCATATCCTGAAAAGTTATTTAAAATTAATAATTCAAAACTATTAGTATATAGTCGTAGTATTTCTAAGCTCTATCCATACTATTCAGCCACAAAAAGAAAAATCACTTTTTCTTTGAAATAGTGTTTTATTTTCAAACTCTTTTGACAATAGTGCATGATCAGGGTTAAACAGACCTTTTAAAAATACTGTTTTCTTCCATAATTCATACAGTATTTTTAAGGTTGTGTTTAACAGGTACATAGGCACACTGTGCACCACTCCTGATGCAAAAAGGACAGGCTGGTTAGCAAGTAATGCTCCTGGGGACAGAGACACATTTGCTGGACCTTTTCTGAAGGCTTGCAATATTCTCAAACCACCACAGCAGCAACACCACTAAAGCAGAACTGGGTCAGCAAGCTGACTAACCTTCAGATGCTGCCCAAATACGGGTACTATGTAAAAACAGCTGGAATAACAAAAGTAAAGCAAAACAGTTTGCAAATTTACAGCAGAAACCAGGCTTTCTAGCAAAATGATGCTCTAATGTAGCCATGCAAAGTGTAGTACATATTAAGTCCGGAAATATTCAGCAGATTTTAGTTTCATAAACAAGACCCAAGTGATATCTGAATGTTATATTCCTGTTCTCACTTTTTAAATAATGTACTTCAGGAATTTAACTGAGTTAATATAAGCAAGTTTTGGTTGCTGTAATTTATCCAGTTTGAATGAAATCCAAAACCTATTATATGCAACTTAAGAAGAAAAAAATACTTTTCTGCTCTACATTCATATTAATAATCGAGTAAACATTCTAATACTTCAATGTGGAATATTAAGTCGTGCAGATCAAGTTAAAGTTACATAGCTGCAACAGTAGCTGCATGCTGTTAAGTGAACGTGTTCTTGTACTGTAGAAAAAACACTGTTAAAAGGATAATAAGATTTGCCAACTCAAACATTCACAAGTGGGTAAACAGCAGACACTAACACTCCCGTGCTGCCTCACAACCCCACCCTCTCTGGAGTATTCACAATTACAAACGAGATGGTATTTTCCCCCTCCAGAAGTCCCTTTGTCTTAGCCAGCTCAGGGAACATTGAGTGCTGAACCACTGCACAATCATTTGTTATTTTTCTTCCAGCTTTCAAGCATGTGGCCTTCAGCGTTTCAATAATTTTTGAATCACAATGTACCCTACAGTGATTTCAAACCCACTATTTCAAATGGGTTCTTGAAACATCCAGTTGTTTCATAAGCATTAATAGATTCCTCCTCCAACACACATGTGACGCAGAAGAGTGGCAACAAAATTAAACTGTCTAGACTTCTCAGTCATTTGGGGTATCTGATTTGGGGCACATAGAACTTGATCCTTTCAGACTATCAGGCACTTTGTAGCGCTTAACATCCTGTCTCTGTAGCTCCCAGAGATTTTTGGTTTCAGGTGTGAGTGCTGAGTGTACCTGTAAGTTAGTCTCAACTTGAATCTCACAGAAATTCATAGCAGATGGATCAAGTCCAACTTATCTGGATAGAATTCAACTATTTTTACAAGAACACCACAAGTTCTCTTCCTACAGCCTTTGTCTTGTTCAGCAAGCTCCAGGGTTTCTCCAGCAAACAGACATGCGCTGCAGTTTCTTTCCCTGTGTATGAAGTTTCTCACTCCTTCCCTGATCCCTGTATGAATGACCAGCATACTTGACACAATGATCTCATGGGAAAACGTGTATTAACATATCACCAAAAACGATCACCATGCCCTACTTTTGATTACAGAAATGGCTTGTTCCAGCCTCCCTGTCTTCTCAGAGCTTGACCACAACATGCACAAACTAAAGGACAGCTTGTTCACAATTTCCTGTAAGTTGAAAACATTTTGTTGACAACTACACAGCCTCGCTGCAGAACTAGAATCTCCAGATTCATCATACAGAACTGTCACTTCAGGCTGATTTCACGCTCCAGTCAGTCTCCCTGCGTAGGCAGTTCTACCATTCCCTTTTCATCTCCTGCCCAAGCCTCAGTTTCACTGCCCGCAAGCAAGGTCCTACCTAGGTTAGACAGCCTACTCTGTTCCAACACCTCACAAAACAAACAACACCTCAGTGCCCCTGATCATCAACTCCTAATATTTTCAAATCTTTCATTTTCAGACCAATCAGGCTCAAGATTTTATTCCAAATTTATCTCACCCTTCCATCTCTCACTCTAAGCTGGCCTGTCATGACCACCCCTGAACTCTCCAGTTACTGCCTGGAGTCTGCTTTAGACATTCATTGTCTGACAGCACCACTAAGCCAACCGAACTGCACTGAAACACACTCCTGCCTTGCATCTATCACCTATGGTGGTTCTGTTTACTAATCTTGCAGAAGGTGTTTAGGTTTTGAGCCTGTTTTCAGTCAGTTTGGCAACCTGAATTAACCTATTCACACAGAAGATGTCACAAGCTCCAAAGGCAGCTCAAGGCAAGCAGCCATTCCAGGTGCAAAGCCATTAAAATCAGCTCAGCACTATCAAACTGGATTGTTACTTCCTAGGGACTGAATTACTGCAGATTGTTTTAAGCAAGTAAACAAACAGCCTCCAGTAAACACGTTTAATTTTTTTTTGAGATGTTTGAAGTGGTTCAATTAGAGTAGACTTAACAGAAATGGAAAAGTGCACTGAAAAGTGCAGCCTCAACGATTCCACCAGCTAGCAAACCTCACAGAATGCTGCCCCTTCCCCATAGAATCATGCAAGTGCTACAACTGCAACCTTCTACAACACGAAAAAAACCCAAACGCAACACCAAAAAACCCAATGACAACAAACACACATTTTGACCAATCAAAAATGAAAATAACACTAAATATACACTCCTATCCTGACAACCACAATAAATATATTTCTACCATATCGTAAATATCTCAGCTTTGATAAATGATTTCATCTATCTAGGCTGGCACAAGCAATTTTCATTGAAAAGGTATAAATATGCATAGAGTTTAAAGAAGCAGACAGGAATTTAAAAGTCTTTCATATTTTTAATTACTACATCTTTACATAAAGCCTAAGCAATAGCTAACAGAAGGACTTTTGTTCTTTTCTCAAACTACTGATCAGTTATGGTACAGTATAAGAGATCTTTCAGTTTACATTAATTCTTGCTTCACATCTCAGTAGTTTGTTCTGCAAGAGGAGTTTCATACAGGAAATACGAGCCTTTCAGATACAACTGGCATATATTCAGCTCATCAGATGGAAATAAGTCCTTAAAAAGACACAGCCCGCAATAAACCCCTTCACTGATGGAGGGACTACCTCCACCATTCAAACTAACTGAAGTCCTCCAAGTGCAGAAACTAAATAACTCCAGCCATAAGGATTTGTGAACTTCATAAAAACTGTTACATTCCTTAGAGTGACTTCATGGGAGCAGATGAAGTATAAACAGGACAATAACCAACTGACAGGTCAATTTTAGATAGTATAGTGTATAATTTGTTAAGTAAAGTGCCAAAAAGGACAAGATGTAGCTGTAATAAGCTGCTTCTGGGCTTTTGAGTATTTGCATGGTAAATACATAAAACTGCTTCTTTCAGAGTTGAAGTCATGCTAAACACAGAGAAGGCAAGTCCTACCATCCAAAAGCCTAATTTGGCAAGAAACCGTTCAAGTATCATCTGTTTCAGCAACAGCAAATACGCAAACAATGGTCACACAAACTTTTTTTTACAGACTCTCCGAAAGGAACACTGCAAACGTATATTTTTAAAATGTGATACTATACATGCCATTGCGGTTTTAGAAAAAAAAAAAAAAAAAAAAAAAAAAAAAGCCAGCACTGTGCCAGCAGTTAACCTACTGCATTATCTTTTTCACCTCCTCATTCACACATTAGAAAAGGAAATAACTGGAATCGGAGACAAAAAAAAAATTAGTTCAAAAATGGTTTCCGGGTGTATCTACGTGAAATTTAACAGCAAGTTTCCAATTAATACAAAAATTACGTATAAAATCAGGGCCTAGCCCACTGTAAGTGGTCTCTAAGAGAGTCATTCAAAGAAAAATTAACTGTATGCTTGTATTTAAAAAGAAATAAAGTATAAGAGCTTCATTGATATAAGATAAGCAATTTCAAACCTTAAATTTACTTCCTCCAGGGAAATATGTATTTCAATATGTCTTTAGAATGCTCATACAACCTGAAAGACTCAGCTGGCTTTAGAAAATCCCACCTTAAGAAAACTCACCATTATTTTTTCTTCCCTCCTCTCCCAGCCCTGCACCTCCACACCAAGTGAGACCAGATCAGTCAGTTGTGGTGTATCTTGTACCACTTTTTGTCAACTTGAGCAAAAGAAGGAGACTTCCAGTTTTTAAGAAGGATTTTTTGCCCGTTATCCACAGTTTCACTGATATACATGTAGTTCATGATATATTAATATTTAATCTTCCACAAGCTTACATCCCTTATATAAAGTTGGAGAATAGAACCCTAATAAGGAACTAAATTAAAAACAAAAACCAGAAGGAGTTGGGTGGGGGATAGAGTACAAAAATAAACAAACATGAGGAATCGCATTCCTGGTTTCATTACATGACAACTGACCAACCCTTCAGTATATGCAGCAACACTTATCTTTCTAAAAATCACATGTTCTTTTCCCAACAACTTCTTGCTTGGAAAAGTTGGGTTTACTATACATACTACCATGAGAAACAAAGCCTTTGTCCCTCCCACACGAGCTGTAAGAGGCTAACATCATCGGCAGCTCTCTCTCATCCAAATCTTTAACTGCTTCCTACTGGAATGATCTTCAGTTTTTAAATCAATCCACATCATAAAACCCACCTAGCAGAACAGCAAAAAATGTTTCTATAACCATGTCTACAGAATCAAAATACTTAGAATCTGTATCCTAGTCAGCTCTACTCCTATCACTTCGGTTCAGCCACATAAAAAGCGAGGGGGGACTCCAGATAATGCTTAGAATCGTAGCCCTTTAATCACTTGCATTTAACACGATCTTTCCTCTTGTGTTGTGGCAGTTATAGCTACTACTTTACATCTTTGTTGAACTTCTAGGCTCTCAGGGAATACATGGTGGAAATCCATCAGAAACTTACCAATGCACAAAAGCCAGCCCAAGTGTCTAGAATTCTCTTATCCTACATAAAAATGTAACAGGTGAAGGTTTAAAAGCTTCCCTATCTCATTATGCTGAGAGATTGTTAATTTGGACATGAAGTAAAACATGGCTCTGAAAGGGAAGTATTATCGCCTGTATTTTAAGAATTTTTTTTTCCACTTTTTTTTTTTTCTGTGGCCAATACTTTTTCAGTTTTTGGACAGGTCAAGAAGAGGCAGAGACAGAAATATACATATACACCCACTCTTTGTCTTCTTTTACTCAATCACAGCTCTGCTGCTTCCTATCTTTCAGCTTTGTTAAAGGAGTTACTAATACAATGACTTCTCAGCACCTGGTGACTAACAAAACAGCAGTAAGTGCATCACTGACTAATTATCCTCAGAAATTTACAAAATAAGCAGACTTCTAAGGAGTTGAAATTTTCCATTAAAGAATCTAACACATCTTCTGTAAGTTCCTCATGCTTTATGATCAAATGGGTCCCAAAAATTCCCTCACATCCATTTCTATAATGCTATATCCAGTGAGAGATTTCTTATTTCTCATGCTCTCATGTGTACATCCAAAAATACATTTATGTACAGTATACTACTTATACAGCCATTTTTTTCAAGGCTATCAGCATGTGTGGTAAAATACTACTAAATATTTTTAGTTTAAGGAACTCTAGTGCATTTCATAATCTCAGACGAAGACAAAAGTACTGATGTAATACTGCAGCGTTTAACGCACAATCCTCTCCCACATGTCAGTGAGTCGGTGAATGCAGCAACCACTAAAGAACCCTGACTTCCTTTTGATCGTTTTTCTCCATCATAAAGAGATCCTAAGAGAGTGCACAGTGAGTAACCCACTTCCGACTCAAAAACTGCAATCTGCAACAGGAACTTTCTAAAGTAACCTTTCTTCATCATGAAAAAAACAAAAATATTTCAAAAATCGTAATTAAAAAATTAACTTAGACTGAAGTCCATGGATATATATAAAAAAATAAATTTAAAAACCCCAACATATATCAGAAAGTTAAATTGGGAATAAAATATAAAGTCAGAAAGCTCCAGACAGCTTTTGGTGGCGAATAGTCCACGGTGGAAAAGCCATTTTAATTCTGCCTTGTGCTACAAGTGGGATACATAAGTAAGAGCAGCAGGACTCCCAACCAACCAAGCTGCCACCCACTGTACAAACACATTCTAAATTCTCTTTAAGTTACAAATATACAAATATACATTAATGTACTGCAAGTTTCCATATCTTATCTGAACTATCAGCCTACAAGAGCCACGGAAGCACCACTAGTTTCACTGGTTCAGTTCTTTCACAGAACTACCTTCCCTTTCCATACCAAGCAACAGAAAAGCAAAAAGATTATTTTGCTACGTCTTGCTACAACTAAACTTCTCGTCTTGGTTTAGACAGTTGATTAAGACAAAAAGAATGTAATTTAAGCTTCATAATGAAAATTACATTAGCAAAATCGACATTGTAATGGTCCCCTCTGCTCCCTGGAGCTGATGAGAACATGAAGTCAGTGAGACAAATGGAAAACCACACACCATTTCTTCCCCTCATGGTTTTGCAATACAACCCATTCTTTCTCGCTAAATTCTCAGAGAAGATTAAAAAATTTTAAAAAGCCAAAAACCATCGCCTCACTCTCTGAATAAATATATAAGTTAATGAACAATATTGGAAAGCAAAATTAAAGAATCTTACTATGTTTTGAGTTTTTAATTCTTAATCTTCCTTTAGTCTTTATAATCCCCTAGTTTGTACACTTTTCTTCACCTGGCCTATCCCACAGTCTGTCAGAAGACAAGTGCAGAGGAGCCTTTATTTCTTTCTGAATCACTAAAAATAAAAAACTGAGGTAAGACTGGCTTGTCCTCCTGAACCTTACTCATGCTGAGAACATAAGGAAGAGTCACAAGAGAATGCTGCCAATCACTAAGCCTCTGCAGGTCATTGGTTTCCACTAGTCTGTTCAATGAGGGGAAACAGTCTCCCAGAAGCAAATAACATAGAAGGCTGACAGATTTCTTCCAAAATATAGGACAGGATTAGTTAGTTTCTAGAAAGACTGGTTTCTTCCAGTATGCCATTATCAGACAAACTTTTTATGAGTGTCAAAACATTTCTGTACAGTTGTATTTGCATTAGCTGCTTATCAATTTCAAGCCTTAAAGGTATTGCTTAATAATGAATAAAAAGCTGCAGAAATGACCGGTACATGTAGAATTTTAGTCTGCTGTGACTACCATCTATAAGCTGTACATTCAGAGTCCCAAAGCCAGCACACTGGATCATTATCAAATACAGCTCTAAGAGAAAGATTGCAAGAATACACACTGGTTAGTATCTTCCAATGTGTCTCATTCTGTGCTTTTTCTTTAATACTGCTGACATTTGTCTTTTATGAAATAACATATACCAAAATCTTATTGTTTCTATGAAGCTCTTTGACATGCTGTAATGACACTTCAGAGTCAAAATTAAGTTTGATAGTGAAAACTCCCAAAGTTGTCGCTAAGAAATTTTACTGAAATGTGGCAGTTATGCTGCTCCACAATGGCAATTCCTGTACTTTGTTTTCTAGAAAAACTCCTTATCATGGCTAACCACGAGACAGTAATTCTGAAGCAAAACTAAAAGTGGATTTTCACAAACCAAAATATTGCTACTGAAGAAGTTTCACACTGTTCCACAACTGCCAGCAGCTCAATTCTGTCAGTAACAGCAGTTTTGGGTATTCCTGTCTTTCTCACCAGGCCCAAGTCAATTGGAATTACAAGACACTGAACTAATGATACCAGACAGCCATGCTGAGTCCTAAAAAAAGGTGAGTGCTTTGGGAGCAACAGGGATGAGCAGTTGTGAAAAACTTGTGCAGGAGCTTCCTAAGCATACACGTATTCCCTCAGCAAGGTAGGCTCCAAGGAAAGTCATACAAAAAGTAAAATGTTGTTGGTACCAGCATGTGCAGACATTCAGTATTAAGAGAGACAAATCCTACCGTGATCTAAGAAACAACTAAATATTCAAGGATTAATGTATTTTCTTACTGTACTACTAGTTGCTGGCACACAGATCCATTATCTGTTATCAGTTCATTCAGTTTTAATTCAAGGTGAACTTTTCCCTGAAAAAAAACAAGAGAGAAACATAAATAGTATTAAAAGCCTTTATTTTTAAAGTAGTAATTAGAACAACAATATAGTTTATAGTTAGAAGCTATTTAAGGTAATTCCAATATATCCACTTTAAGCAAATATGTATTCTAAAGCACATATCCTGCAAGTGGAATGTAATGAATGCATTCGAACTTGGAGAGACAATGATAAAGAGAAGCATTATCCCCAACTGTAGACACCACATGAATTGGTCAAGTCTCCACAGATCTAACACATGCAAAAAATACTTCTTCCAGCTTGAGTAAGTACCAAGGACAAGAGTCCCTCTCAGCCTTTTTTGTCCTAAGCACAGGATGAAGCCTTGAACAAACAGTGAGCTTGTGAGCATTTCAGGAAAAAGTTCTAAAATGACCTTGGACTCTGAAGGCAGTCAGACATATTTAGAAAATTAGAATAGTATGCAGTAGCCATAACCAGTAACATTGAATACCCTGCTGTGAAATAGTGTCCATCCCGTCAGACTCAAGATCATTTAGAAATTTATTATGCATCCCAATGCAGCTTTCAACTGTCTCATGAAGTCTGCTGATGCACTCATGGAATAGCAAACACAACCAAAGGAGAGGAAAAGGTGGCAATAATTGCTAAACCTGGCTTCCTCCTTTTCTGTTTCTGAGACTGTAGGATGTATTAAGAGAAAGAATCCATAAATGATGGCACAGCGTCAATCAACTTCAGAACTCGGCAACGGCAAGACCACTCCACCCTTTCAATAAAAAGGCTCCAAAAACTCCAATATGCAACTTTCATGGCATGATCCAAATTTGGTACTACAACCTTGCTCCAAACATCTACTGCCTGAACAATACTGCTACTCCCTTCAGTGCCTGGCTATTTGCCATGGCTTTCACATCTAAGATAATCACACAGTAACACAGTCTTTCCTCTCAACCATATTCTCCTTAGTATTCTTGCAATTTGTCTATTTGCTAAATGGATCATCAGATGACAATGGTCTGTCCACAATTATGATTCTTAGGGTTGTGACCTGGAAGGTAATTTTAAAGTGCAGCAAACAAAACAAGATATAATATGAAGTATAGTTCTGCTGTACAACACTAACATGGAAGTAAAACCCTTAGCTGACCTTGCACATGTTTTCTAAAGTACTTATGTTTTCACATAAAACTGAAATGTTTTTATTGTAAATCCCCTGGGGCAAGGGCTGTGTTTCTCTCTATGTCACATGGGAAAATAAGTGAAGTTTCTTTTATACGGAAGTTTTAAATGTAACTCTTTTGGGATGCTTGCCAAGTGTTTTGCAAGCTGTTACTACATGCATTGAAACACAGGTACATTAAGAAAATATTTGTCAAGCAGAGAAACTCAATTACAAAAATAGATTCACAGGATAAAAACAGGATAGCAAGAAGCATGCCAACAGCCTTACAAGGCAAAGTTTTTGAATGACAAAGAAAAAGACAGCATTAGTAGTACTTACTGTAATAGCTGCCTTAACTAGTTTTAGTATGCAGACCTTGTGAATGCCCTGAACATCTTCCTTTTGCTTAAAAAAAAAATAATTAAACAAAAATCATCTGTTCTACACTGACCACCAGGAGTAAAATAGAAACTTTACTGCTCTTGAGGACCATCTATAGATGTAGTTTATCCAAAACTCAGCACCATGATGGCTACAGTAACATGGCTCTAAGTAAATATTCCCCTTACATGTATGGAGAGTTTTGAGTATGTTTTCATTGTTTTGTTTGTTGAGAGCAGCACGATGACTTCCTGAAGTGGCTGGTCTGCAGATCTATATCAGAACTTCCAACATAATATGCAACCAGGTTTTAAATGTGGTTGTACGGGTTGTTTTTAGATCAAAAAATAAAGAGAAATCAGGCATTCTTATACAATAAATAAGCAGCACACATACACTTAATCTGTAGATCTCAGGGTTGTTCAAAGACAGGTAGGTACCATTTACACTTCACAATCAGTTTTCACACACTGACTAGAGAAAGATGGAGCTGTTGATTATGTGGCCAAGATTCACATAATAAAGGAGTCGAAACCAGAGTGTCCAAATCACCAACTTAGACTTCATAACTACAAAAGGAATTTAATTCAACACTTTAGTTTTTACTATTACTACTGCATTTTAACTCTGTATTTTAAGAGGTTTTTTCTCCCTGTTTATATATATTTTTCTCACTGTTTATATATTTTGATCTTTTCTACCTTATAAGATAGTACAAGTATCTATAATAAATACAAGTTTTCTACAGCTCTTAAGTGGAACCTGGGCTAGGAGCTGTATTTAAAATTTTTATGCCTACAGGTGCTCATATACTGTGCCCACATTCCATATACTGCTCTGACAAATTTCTTGGAAAAAGGAAGCAGGACAGAGGAGAAACCTACCCAAATGCCCTAACTCAAGGAAAGACTATCGCAAAGAACGCACACCTTAGCAGAAAAGGTCATCCTTTACTGGAAGTGTCAGGCAGGACAGGGCTCTACAAGTCCCAGCCACAGAAAAGTATCAAATAGAGCTTACATCCCACTGTGAGCTACAAAGCCATGGAAAATTATTTATTTTTATTTCCAATACATAATAAATTGCTGAATTTTATTAATGGAATATTATAATTGAATTTTCATACTTACTCATAGTATTGTGACAAAAAGTAATATTTAATTCAATACATTATGACTGAGAAAAAATTATAGCAAGCATAACAATATTTAAGTCAAAGCAGAAACTGCATTTCACTTTATATTCGAAAAAGACTTTCTAGAACAGTAAGACTGATTAGATGGAAGAATTAGAAGAACAGTGAGACAACTTGCAGTTGGACCAGCTGATCTGTAGGTCATTTCCAGCTGACTATTCTATTATAGTCCATTCTAAGTGAACCAGGACCGATTTCCAAGATAAAAGAAAGTGGTGTTTGGATGTTTTGAAAATGGATTTTCATGTAAAGCAATCACATGCCCTCCTAGATACCTAACAGCTGCATGCTAAGCTTACAGCTCAGAGATGATTAATCCTGGAAAATAACACGTTTGGGGTTTTTTTGAGAATTCTGTGCACATTCACCTCTTGCAAAAGTAGACAAGATTCTCCCTAACCAGAAGGGCTTCCGAGTTACTAGAAAAATACAAACACTCCCAAGTCCAAGACTTCTGCCCTTAGCCAAGTTATTAGATTTTAATATTTTTTTCAAATTTGCCTGTCACAGCAACAAGGCTAAAAGATACTCAAGAATACTCTTCTGTTTTCTTCTTCAAACCAAAAAGAGAACAGCTAAAACTTTTAGAGCCATCTCATTTTTACATATTACTAGGACAATCCTGTCAGAAGAACCTGAACCACAGACCAAAATACAACTCTGAAGTGCAAGTTATTTGATACTGAATGCAGAAAGTATTTCAAAATACAATAAATGGGCACAGAACAAGTACCTCCACTTTTGGAGACTTTAACCATTTCATGTAACATAATCAGTCATAATTTCACCAAAACTGACTAAAAAATCAAAATTATCTAGTAGTTTCCTAAATTATCCACCTGTCTCAAGCACATAGCTCTTTTGCACCAAATATTTTAGATATCAAAATACTGTTAGGTCATTTCCCAAACAGTTGCTTCAAGTCTTCTGCCAGTTTTAAGAATAACGGGGAACAATACAGCCAGCTTAGAAATGCCGAATATGCATTATTCTCTAATCAAGCTGAAAGACACAACTGTCTCACAAGAATTAGACAGATGCTAACTTCTATCTGCCACAGCTCAATATAAACTTCTACCAGTATACGCACTCATATATATTTAATTTTTAAAATGTAAATGTGTAATTTAATAGTTACCTGAACCTCTGAATTAGAATCAACAGGTTGAAGCATAAACCAGTTCTCTTTTCCTGTGTAGTTGCATAGATCTTCTTTTTTGATGGACACCTTTCCTGGGGGAAAAGAGGGAAGAGGGAGAGAGAAGAATAAATACCACTTTCATCTGAATAAGGCAAATATTTAAATAGATTTTAAGTTTGATTTTTGTTTAAACTCTCTTTTACATTTTTTTTTTCAAGCTCATGATACTGTATGAAAAGCTTATGGAAACAAGGAACATGATGCGTAAGTGAAGCAGAAAAACAGCTTATATAAAGCCAAATTAAGTTAATTAAGATGTGTTATCTTGGATATCACTAAAACTAAGATCAGGCAAAAAGAACAGACTTGTGGCTGGAAATAATACAATAAAGATATGAGAGAACAGTAATGGTGTTGAAGAATGTTTAAATAGGAAACGGAAGGTAGATGCCTTTTACTCTTCTGATTGCTATTTGGAAAGCTGTTATTATACCAAATTATCTGGCATCCTGGTGCAAATTATTTCCTTCCTCAGTTCAAGTAACGTGAAGCCTTCTTCCACAGTAGACTGTTAGAAGTCTATAGCAACTATATCCAAACAGCAGCTGCAACAGAGCCATTATGTAGTGGGGGGCAAGGAAGGGAAAATCCACCCCCTGTAAAAGCATTTTGTGGCAATTTATAAGTTACAAAGTTACAGGTTGCACTGACAGAGACAAAAAGTTACCTATAAATAGTGTTAAGAATTATTCCACAATTGCAATTACTGTGGAATTATTCCACAACTCATTCTTTAAAGACCTACAGATAGGAACAATTATTTAAATATTCCAATGAAATGGAAGTGGAGAAAAACCAAATAGAATTTTAGAAAAATGTATTGAGACAATAATTATAAGACTATAAGATGTCCTATTAGCCTAAAAAAATAAACATTTTAGTAGAATAAAGGAAGGAAACAAAATCCTCCTTTAAAAACTTTAAAGGAACGTTTAGTTTAAATGCACAATATACTGTTTTTAAAAATACATCACTTCAACAACTCTATGATACTGAAAATAAGCAAATGTTATGCAAGATGTAGATGGTATCCCAGAACTTACCTATACGCAGGTCTTTTTGTAAAACACTCTTATCATACATGTAGAAGGACAACCACTGGAATGGTCTTGGAATCTCAAAGTAAAACTCTTCCCCAAAATAAGGGCTGAAAAAAAAAGACAAAGTTAAAATAGAAAAACACTTTACGTAATTTATACAGAAGACAAACACTGAAATGCTACATTTTTTACTCCAGTCACAGACCTTGGCTTTTAGACCTATACTTATCTGGCATCAAAACTATCCACATCATTTCATTACAAGAACATACAATAACACTGCAAGCTAAAACTACTGGAAATTATTTTGGTTGGTTCTCTACCCATCACAAATGACTTCCTGAGACACTCAAGTTTAATATTTCTCATTTTTTCATTCAGTACATGATTAAATTACATTAAAACACAATTTATTAATTACTTCACTAACTGACATTTGTTTAGCTCTAACTCCTGTGTCAAATTTGATGCTCAAAGATTCAGACCTGTAAACACCCATAAGCATTAACAACTAAAACAGAGCAGTGAAAAAGAGGAGCATTAATCTCAAATACACAGGTTCTCCTGCATGCTGAAATGGTCACATTTCTCCACCTAACAAAGTCAAATATAATGTTTACAGCTCATTCTCCTTAACTGCCATTTGCAGAGTCCTCAACATAACAAGACTTCGGGTTCCTCTATGACAGACACATTTCACACAGTGTGTTAGTATCTTCACTCAAGGAATTTATATGTCCATTAAACTTAATGAGTACTTATGGATGCAATCATACCCAGCAGTCAGAACACTGTATTCCAAAAGACTGAAAAAAATCACAATGTCATTTGTGTCACTGCAAGCTGTGAATTCTGAAAATCAAGTGTATCCACAAAAAAAACAACCCTGCTACTTTGGAACTACTGGATTCTTCCAGACTTCAAATACTCTCAATTGCAATGGGTTAACATCACCAGAGAAAAGTTCGTAGCTTCATTAAACTAATTTTAGCCTCTGCTTGCTTTCTACAGGAAAGTACTGTGATGACACACCAAACCCAGAAACAAAGTTGTTAGTTGTTGGTTTTTGTTTGTTTCCCAGTAAAGTACCTTTCTGGCACTGTATTGCTACAATCCTTTATTAGACAAACACAAATGAGCTTATGTTTGGGACAATCAGTTCATAGAAATACCTACCCAAAAGGGTATCAGGAAGAACAGGATATCATCCCTACTCTATTCCCTTCAAAATAATTACATAAAACCCACCAAATGCTTAAGAAGCAATGATTCATTAAATAATTTAAAAATAAAAGCTGATAACTAACTTTAAAAGTGGGGAAACACACAGGTGAAAAATCTAGCATTCCAAATGTCAAGAACCAATTTCTAGAAACAAAAGCTTTAACTGCAGGAATTAATTATAAGGAATTTCACAAGTAAAAATGTTTCTTTTGTTCAAACACAAATCTTTTACTATAGGCTTCAAAGCAGACAAATCGGTATTAGCCTTTGGAGTACAGTGAGAAATAATTTAAGAATTCTCAGTTGAAACATTTCATTGTGGTTTTTCAGCCTCTCACTTTTTTTTTTTTTGGTCACAGACAACCAATTCAGCTTTGATTTCAAGGGCTGGGTTGTTCTTGTCACCACCACCACTAAAGGTATAAGTTCATGAGCATTACCTTTAGCAGAGGTGCAGCCCTAAGCAGCCTCAATTTCCTTATTACTTTGGCTGCAGGTTTTAATTGTATTGACACAATGACTCAGACCAAAAAAAGATGAAACAAAGATTTATTTTACACTTGAGTCAATTTCATTATATAGGTGCCCTAACAGCTATATAATAATAGCTGCACCAGTACAAACAAAGAGATATTAATAGCCAGGCACTGGTATCAAGGGAAACTCTGCTACTAACTCAGCATCAGTCAGACATCCTAAGAGGATCGCTGGAGTACAATATACATCAACAACTGCAGATCGCTAAGTGTTAAGTACCTATTCTTGCTGGATCTAGCCACTTACAATCAGATAATTAGTCTGTGACAGAGACTATAAGCAGAGACTCCCAAAAACCTATTTAGCAGCCACATCCAATGGCTAAAGAGAGCAAACTTCACAAGAACCATCAGCCAGTAACAATCATTATTTTGACCTCAACAGTACAAGAAATCTCAGATTTGGCAAGAAAAAACAGGTCAATAGTATGAGCATAAATAGAAGGTAATGCATTGTTGTATTCATGTTGATAAGTATTTCTTTACCTGGATTAACACTACTGCCTTATAAACCACTTGTTGATTATTCTTCAGCAAAGTATAAGGCAAAGAGAGAATATTTAAGGGGAAGAATACAAAGGATTAGTAAATAAATTCTTAAGTGGATATAGAACTGGCTGAAGGAGTAAAATATGTTATACCAATGAGGAACAATTAAAATGTAGAACTTACTCAACCTGTTCCTCAGGGATTCAGTCAGTTTAGTACTTTAATTTGTGACTTTGATGAAACAACTTTAAAAGACTGTGGTGGATACAAAATTAGAAGATGGTGCTAATTCAAAGGAACACCAGACTGTTATACAGGAAGAACTGGATTACAGTAATACAGGAGATTAAATTTGAATGAGTGACATATTCCTTTGTTCTTCCCTTCCTTGTTACATTTAACTGGCAGTTCTACAATGTCCATTGACCAATGCACCTAGAGCTACCATTTGATAAAAGCAACGGTTACAGCAACAAATAATTAATTTTTGCTATAACCTTGCATTCACATGAGGTTCAGTTTGAAAAATATAAACTTAATTTAGTTTAAATAAAATAATGCAACACACACATACTGCAACCCCTCCACGACCCAATTCTTCACATTTGACCACAGATATCTGAGGAGGCCCATGGATTTTCTTTAAGCTTTCCAAGAGAAAAAAATTTCTTTCTTCAGAAGCCACAGAAAACCCACATCATGCCAAAAAATATTTATTGAGTCATATTCAAAATACCCTTCTTTCACTTCAGTATTAATTCATGGCTTTATAACTTTGAAAAGTCATTTCTTTCACATTTGCACTCTAACAATAAGCCCAGTAGCAGTGGAAGCTCAAACCTATCTGCACATTTTAAAAATACATTTCTTCATTAGTTTTCAGTCACTGTAGTCAAAGATCATTTTAATTCTAGTGCTAACTACTTCCACAGATATTTGGCTAGCTGATATTTATAGAATACAATTTAGATTACAGCTAGTATAAATTTGCAACTCAATATGGTGACAAAAAGAAACTGTGAATTACATGTATAAGAAAAAGCAAGCAAATAAAAGAAAACAATTAAATTCTAAGTTATATTTATGACTACAATTATCCTGTGCTACACTTTACTGAAAAGCAAATTATAAAGTTTTCAGACTAATAAGAGATCAGAGCTTTCATCCTCCCTTTCAGTACCTCTAGGTTAGTACAGTATTCTAGCTCAACACAGTAATAAGCAGCAAGATGGTATAATCAAGTTTCTGGAACAAGTGCCAGCCTTCCTAACTGCATACACACTAGTAATCAAGTATAAGCATGCAACTCCAGTTGCTGCTTATACAGGATGACTTATTTCATTACATCTCATAGAGTTTGTACGGAACCCTACTTATGTTTCGAATCTAATTTAACGCAGCCATAATGCAGAGGATGAAGGAGTTCCCTATGTAGTGAGTGGAGACAATGGCACCTACAGGCAAAGAGTGATCCAGAACACTGACTTTTAACTCCTAATAAAATGTTCTCAGCTGAAAATTCTCAATTTGAGGGGAAGGAGGTGCATGTGTGTCACTTAAAACCCATCCCCCAACTGTTGTTTTGTTACAGTGATACTTTTCTTCCTTTCCTCTCTAAAGTACTAATGGCATCGTTTCCATTTAAACAAGTTTCAGATAAAACTTCAGTACTATTTAAAACAATTTTGATCTATCTAAGGTGATGTATTTTATCAAATGTTTTACTATGCAGTTAATACTTATTATCAGGTGGTAAAAGTAGACAAATTCAATCATTTTTAAACTGAATATAATAAAAACATCTGTGTAAACATTAAATATAACAGGTCTTGTTTCTAAGTATAGTAGCAACTTTCAGGGTTTCAATTATTAACATGTCAAATATCAGACAGCAAAGTCTGTTGGGCTCCCCTTCACTCATCAAACTACTGTCTATCTGAAGGCAAAATTTTCAGTTTCTGCTTTATTAATAGAGTCTGTTCAATATTCTTCTCTAAAGGATTATTCAGCAGAGTTTGTTTTGGTAATTGATCTCAATTTCAGCCAGTTAAATTCTAAAAGTTTTCTGGATCTCACTATAGCAGTTACAGATCAGGAGGATGAGCAATGTATTTCTTCCTGATTGCATGTATATCATGTCTACTTTTCATACAAAAGCATAAAGAGGCTATAAAATGATGTTTTGAAAATGTAAAATTCCCTATTTAAACTTGTCATATGAGAAGTATCTTGTTCTTTACCTGGAAACATCCAGAGATGGCTCAAAGATCAGACACTAATAATAGAACCACTGGAAACAATAAGAATCAGGAAAATTTTCAAAAGTTTGAACAGGCTTTCTGGGTTTTAAGAAGGTGGTTTAATGCCTCCTCCAGGTAACAAACTGTCACTCAGATATTCTGAGCAATGCAGCTGCAACAATGCTACATTGTGGGTCACTAGTGAATTTAAAGCTTTGAGACATAAAAGGACCTACACTGCTGCACCTATGTTATCATGACTCTTTTGTTCGATTGTTTTAAGGCTCTAAGACAGAAGCACAATCTACCACTAAGCACTGCTTAGGCAGGCAAAGCAAGCCATGCTGTGCCAGTACAGCTTATAGTGCCCAAAACAAGAATTTCAGGAGAGAAGGAAGCCTATTCAGGGGGACATGCAACAGTGCACAAAACTCATACATGGAAAAGTTCCAGTTCCTTCATTCTAGAAACAGGTTTTACAAGACCGACACTAAAAGCAAAATTCCACTAATACAGACCAACATGTCAGAAGCAGGAAATAACATGGAGAACAACTACCAAGCAGATCGCTTTCCCTTGAAAACAACCTGGCAAGAAAAATAACATTACGCTGCCCAATGGTACAGAAAAAAGTAATAGTGAAATACGTTTTAGCATGCTTCATTTTTAAAACCACTGTTCTACTCACCAGCCTCGATTTTGTCCTATTTCAACTACTCTCATGATTTACACATTGCTGTAACATTTCTGAGTAGTTGCCACAAGTCAGCTTTCAATTGAAAGAGGTACAAGCAAAACCACATGCACATTGATACATATCTTGTTTTTAATCTGAACTGAGGCAGTCCTGCTTATCATCTCCATTGAAAAATTAAGCTTACCTTAAAGATTTTTCAACTACTTGTGTACGGAAAACTTCTTCTTGGTCCAAGTTTATGGTACAGAAAAAGTCTCTCATTTTGTTGGGTACTAAGTGTTTGGCGTCATCTGTAAATAAATAAAAAAAAAAAAAGACTGTAAATATTGAGGGGGAGAAACCCACAAAGTATTAGGCATAAGAATTTTACAGTTTTAATGCATGTCCAAAATTTACTTTTCCATTCAGTTAGCACACATTTCCACATTTGTTTTCGATTCACAAGATCCAACAGCGAGCAGGAATTGCTCCATCCTGCTCCACCAGAAATGAGAGCCAACAGGAGCAGGACGGCGCTGACTCATGGCCACTGCTTCCTGCAGCACCTGCACTTTCCCTAGAGAGGGCTCCTCTTGGGCTTGACCCCGAGCAGCTTGCTAAATCTGAGAAGCTCACAGCCTGAGGTGATACAGCACGAGGTCATAAGACCAAGACATAATCTGGCTGAGCTATTGTTCACTTCATATTTTCTCTGCAAATGTTTTGGCTAAAGGAAGCTGATTAATAAGAACTTACTGATCAAATCTTTATTTCATTTCCCACAATGAACAGCTGATTTTAAGTTGACTGATATATTCTCAAAGGTTCAGCTATAAGCACTGTCTATTTCTTTCTAACTGTCCAGTCTAGTAGAAAACAGAAAATCACCTACTGACTAGATGCAACATGCATAAGAACAAGTAGAAAAGGAAGTTTCTAATGAGACAGGATGATTGCCAACACAGGAATACAAAGATTTGCTGCGTATTGAGTCTAAGCCGCTGCAATAACACAGGCTTGACACCAGACAGCCCGTTAGAAAATGGTTACTTTCAAGTAGTTACAGCTAAAAAAACCCAAGTCCCAATGTTCAAATGGGAAAGCTCTTCCAAAATCTGAACGCCAAAGATATCTACATTTATTTACAGCAACACTGTCCTTTAGCTTAAACAGTTATTTCCCACTGGATATTTCCTTCCCTTCTTGATGTTTTTGAAGACCACAGACGCTTTTCACCTTTCATTCTGCTAAAAGAAACAAGACAAGCTTTTCTGATACTCTCACATGAGAGGCTCCTAATCAGTAAGTAGCCACTGTCTGTCCCTGTTCCACTTTAATTGTTATATAATATTAAACACAGGCAACCAGAACTATACTCTGCATTAGTTCTTAACCAGGACCTTTTACAGTAGCGTTCATCCTTACCCACTACTGGAAATTCCTCTCCCAAAGAAACTTGGAATCAACCTTATCTAAACTTTTTATAAGGTATTAAAAAGTAATAGGACGAAAACTACATCAAAGTACTGAGTTTTAATTACGTCTGTATAACATAACACCTCCACTTTCAAAGACCACAGCTTGAAACTGTATTTGAAGTGTCATACATATGTTTCTTTTTTAAAAACCTGCATCTATGAAGTACAGTGGAATAAGCTTTATTGCCTATGCTGTTAAGATGTAAAATCAGAATTTTGTTTTCTCTGTCTCTTTTCTCCAGCCCCCCTCCATTTTTTTCAGATAGATAATTACAGTCTTGGAAGTTAAGTAAGTAATGCCTGGTGCTGGAAAGGCTACCACAACTGTGTCTGAACGGTGACAGTTTAACGGGGACAGAGACTGAACTTCGCGCATTTTCTGAGTCTGGGAACATACATGGATGGAAAGAATGAACAGATGCTTAAGTAACTTCTACAGTTAAAACTTGTGCTCTCTGAAGTGTCAATGAGCTTTTCATCAGTTTGGGTGTGGGAGAGGAGGAAGTCTACATATTATTTTTAAACACCACACGATGTTGACAGATTGAGACGGAACATTACTTCAAAAAAATCTATTTTAATAAAACATACCAAAAAAAACCCAAAAAAACAAAAATAAAGAGGTCAGTAGTTCCCAGAGACTTCTGATACTGTAGTTTGTCAAGAACTGAATATATCAGTTGTTCCTGATAAGAAAATCTGTTTTTTAGTTAATACTCTATAGGTAAAAATAGGATGGTGAAGCTAAGGTAAAAATAGGATGGTGAAGATAAGGTAAAAATAGGATGGTGAAGCTAAAGTATTTAAGATATAACATTACATAAATGGCACTGTAAAGGCACTGTACAGTGCACTTTGAAAGTAAATCACAATTACTATAGCTTTGTGTTTTCTTAGAGTAAAAATGAAATATTTCTACATAATTCACAATTTTTATTTCTATTATACTGCAGACTTTCAGTATGAATAGAAAATTTATACCCAAGGGAATAGAAAAAATACAAGTTTTGATTTTCTAATGAGATTAAAAACTTTATTTTGTAGCCCAAGTGTTTAGCTTTAAGGCACACACAAATCTATTGAGTTTTTGGGAGGAAGCGGGGATGATTCTCAGTTCTGAGTTAAAAATAACCTCAGAGAACTTGTCAGGTGAAGTACACGAGATTTCATATCTTTCCAAACACCTCTTAATATCTGTGACTGTGGGGGACTTTTCAGCTATGTAGTGATCCAATTCAGAATTCCAAGCAGCTTCTTAAGCAACAAAAATGTACAAGTCTCTGACTGATTACACTGCTTCACTTTTCCCTCAAAAACCTAAGGCTATAATGGTTGCATAAAAATCAAGTAAGAACAACACCAGATACCTGCTCAAAAGTTTAGATTTTCAGTGCATTCATCGAGTATGCAATTCTGAATTCTGAAGACCACACATATTTCACTCTTCAAAGGATGCAAAGGAAAAAAGTTAAGAAGTGAGAGAAGCATATTGAGGAAATACACACCAGTGTTTTCCAAGAGTTTGTTTAGGAAGTGGAGGTAGTATGAATGGTTAGTCAGAAGCACTAAATGAAGTTGCTTTGGGGAGAAAAATTAAACACATTTTAGATCTAACTGTGGAACTACATTTCAAGACTCTTCACAGAGGCCGCCATTTAAAACTACATAGTGTGATACTTAAACTTGCCCTATAAATGGTGAAATGTGCAAGTGATGAAACAGCAGGAATAACTTATTTATTTTGTATCAACCACATCAATTCACCAGTTTTGGTCACCAGACTAACATAGACCAGAAATTATTTTCAAATGACACAGTTAGTAGCCTAATTCAATAGGGAAACCATGAAATGCATCACTGAAATAATAAACATCAACCTTTTTATTTTGAAAATATAGAAGTTCACAATTGCAATTAGTTACCTGACTTATAAACTAACTAACTTTATTGCCACTCAGCCACTTTGGGAAAATAGCAAAAAAATAACGTCAGTAATTTAAAAAACAAAAGAAAACACCATGCTTTGGCCAATGATGCATATTGGTTTGGCTTTAAAATATTTAGAAAATATTGTTTAGGTTCTCTATATAAATACCTAGTAAAATCTCACTTCAGGATAAGATTAGATCAAACAAAAGCGAAAATCTGCAATGATAATAAAAACTCAAGTGTTAGAGCAATAGGAATTCAGGTGTACAACTTTTAACAAATTCAAACTCTCCATATTATTTTAATTTATGAGTTAGTAATAACAGAGCTAATAATAGCAGTGGAGCAACCTATCAAATTCAATGGTTCTGTCAAACTTCTTTGTCTGCACAGCATTTATTAAATGTAGACACTACACGAAAATATCAAGTTAAAGCTTGTTCATTGTTAACAGTTTATCAGAAACTGAGCAAAAGCCAGAGGTGGGATACATCAATGCTATTAGCTATATCCTCTGTTCAGTCAAAGTACGCAATTAGCGTACGCCCTCCAACAGGGACTGCAAACGAAGAAATTCAGAAGACATTAAGGCACAAAAACTCCAAAGTATTCACTTCACAGGACTGAACATATCATATAGCAACAATGAGATTCACTCCAGGAGCACGGCACAATCTGAGATAACCACGCAGTGCTAACAACTCAGTGCAACAAGTCTGGAAAAGAACGTGTCCTGAATTTTGTCAAATGAGCTCTAGGAGACCACAGAGACATCTTCCAAGTGCTCCACCAACACAGGTTTCAGGAAACTCACTAAAACCCAAAACAAATAAAATCACTTACCACCTTAAAACATACTACTGTATGTCATAAAGGGAAAAGAGAAGCTAGATATACAGCTTAAAACACTACACTATGAGATATGCCTAAATCGACATCCTATTCACGTACCATTGTAAAGTGCTTTTGTCATTACTATGACAGAGAAAATAGAGCCACCAATACAAAAGAGTTGTCATAAAGAAAAGAGAGGCCTTCAGTGAGTTTCTGGTGGAAATCTGCTGAAGTGTAATGCCATATTTTCAAAAAAACATTATGGGATCTTAAGCTGGTAAGACCAATTCACCTTGCCTCTTGAGAACAGGAGGCAGGAGACTGGCTGTAAACGCCGGTAAACCAAAAAACAGAGTACCAGGGACTGCACGTTTTCCTCCTCCGTTTTTTCACTGCTAGGTATGTAATAGCAACTTAAGCCACCTTCAAGTATATACCCCAATGCTAAACCTGTAGTGATGATTTGTATAACATCACTAACTTTAAATTTTACCATCTATTTGTGTATTATAAAACAACAATCTAAATAAGAGCTTACTACAGATGGTGTTTTCTATACATGTAGAATTACACAGAACTGACACTACCTCATTAAAACTACCGCACTCTCTCGTACAACACATATAAAATAAGTCAGTGTCAAGTCTTGTAGCAGCTTAAATGCCAACAAAGCTTAGACGCAGAAATGTATTCCACTTCTAAGAAACATGTTACAAGGGATTCTTACAGACTATGCACATTAACTTCCCAAAGTGAGGTCTGCTGTTGCTAAACCCTCCAGATCCAGAAGAATGACATAATTACATTTGGCTATTACTGTTCATTCAGAGTGTTTTCCCCTAAAAAAACACATTAGTAAAATACTAGCAAGAAGTGAAAATAAAACAGTATGTGCTGCGCAAAGAAGCCAAGAGCGCATCTAGGGATCTGATGGTTTACAAGTTTCCACAGTATAACTACCTCGTCTTTTTTTTTTTAAACAATGGGTTTGTTTTGTTAGAATAAACAAGTTGGTTTTTGAAGAGGTTTTGACACTGTTTTAAGACACGTCTCCTATCACAACTATTACTTCCACTCATTTTATAAATGGGCTCCTACAGTTCTTACAGGGTCCATCTTTGGCAACCAACTTCTCATGTATTTCCTAGGAAGCAGGTCATAGTTCTTGGTTTACTATCACTTTTGCCAGGTAAATGAACATTCAAAGTTACAATAGAACTGCAGGCTCAATCCAGAACACATAAATGGGACACTAAAATTAGTTTCGATGTAAGCCTCAAGACATTTTGGGGTTTGTCTTTTAATGCTTAATGGAAGAGCTTTATCAGGTTCAAGCATCACAACATGTAAAATTCTTTGAATGTTGTGCTCTCCAGTATTCACAAAAACTTTATGATATAAGTTAGGAAGCAGAGTTGTGTCAACAAATAAGTTAGCTTCAGTCATAACTGCCTTAGTTTCAAAATTAACAGCTTTTTCTCTTTAAAGGCAAGCTGGTATGTATTATTTCTGTGGTAATTGCTACCAACACAAGATCTCAGGTAAGCGTGTGTTCAGCCTTGCCTACTCAGCAGGCAATCACTCTCTTTATCGTTAACATTGGAACAGTTGTAGCTCCATGCAGCCTCCTGTTTTCATGACCTAGTCTTCTATTTACTGAAGACACATTCAAGTCTATACTGCCTTACAATATCTAAGTAAACACGACTCCATTCCTCCACCAAGTCTAGTCCTTCAAAAGATTTTCACAACCGGTTCTCAGTCCCAGCGCCATGCCCAATTCAACTTGTTTTGCTTCATTCTCAAAAAAGTCGATCGGCTGCGTGAGAAAGGAAATAAACGGGTTGCATCTGAATGGTATGAATGTGTTTCGATACCTCTCAGGAAGCCGCTGCACATCCTGTTTCTCCCGTGCTCCGGAGCGCTCCCCGGCCCCACGCCGTGCTGCCCTCCCCGGCCCCTCCTCCCCAGCTCATCCCTCGGTTTCCCACGTTACTGAGTGTACAGGTATTTTTAGTCAGCACTTCCTAACCACCAAAATAAAGTCACCAGCCTCTCTTTGCCTCCGTCTCACTCGCACACACGCTACACAAAGAAACAGAAGCATTAATGACCGTTTCCAGAACAGCACTCTACCACCAACTTCCTGCACATCAATAATTTCGCAATTTCTGCTTGACAAACAGACTCCGATGCCCGAGGTCTGGACGGGAGGGGGCATTTTTGCCCGCCCGCCGACTCAAGGAAGCCCTCGGAGCAGCGAGCGCTCCCCAGCGCCTCCGGGGTTCCAACGGCCCCGCCGCATCCCGCCCTCCCGCCCGGCCCCGGGGCCGCGCCGACCCCGGCCCTCCCGGCCCCGCCAGCACGTGCCGGCCGCGCCCGCCACACAGCCCCTTCCCGGCGCCGCCTCCGCGCGGCCCCGGCCCCCCAGGCTCTATCTCCTCGCCGCCCGGCCCGGGGACAACGCCGCGAGGAGCAGCCGTCCCTCAGCGCCCCCCGCCCCGCGCGCCACGGCCCCAACGGCCGTGGCGCGAGCGTCCGCCCGTCCCGCCGCGGGGCGGGAGAGGGAACGGCCACCTGAGCGCGGCGGCCCCGGGCGCCCGCCCGGCCCTGCCCAACCCGCCGCAGCCCGCGCCGGGCACCGCGCCGTACTTACAGATCTTCCCGCGGAGGTTCTGCAACACCCGCACCTCGTCGCCGCCGTCCCCGGCCGCCATCGCGCCAGCGCCGCCGCCTGCGCAGTGCGGTGCGCCGCAGGGGGAAGGGAGCGGCGCGGCCCCGCCACACACCCGCGAGCCGCCCCGCCCCCGCTGGCCACCGCCCTCGGGGGCACCAGAGACCGAGGAGCGGCGGGGGGCGGTGGGGCGCATGCGCGCTGACTCCCGCCTCCCAGCAGGCCTTTGCGCGGCGGTTCCGCCCTCGCTGTGTCCGGGGCTCGGCCCGGGCAGCTCCGGTCGACAGGCCCGGCCCGGGGGGGTCTTGCTGTTCTGTTCCCGCCTCCCGCGGTGCTCGGTGGTGTCGGCTGCTTCTGCAGCTTCACCGCTCCCTGCCTGAGATTGAGGCACGTTAAGTGCCTGTATTACCGTGTCAACGCATTAAACGGCAGAAACGAGTGTCAGAGCCGGTGGCTTTGATTTGTAGTCCGCTGGGTACCTGCTTCAGTGCAAAGCTGCGACGGCTTTTGTCGAATCTTCTCCTGCTGTGTCTTGTTTGCGTTGGCCGGCTCGGCCATGTCAGAAATGCCATAAAACAAGGAGGAAATGGTTCGGCTTCCAGTGCTGCCCAAGAAAGCACGTGCTGTGGCTGGAACGGGCGATGCTTTGCTCACTGGAGCCCGCAGACACCTGAAGGAGTTAGCAGCTCATAGAGCAGCTCGCCTTCACCAAGAATTGCCTCATATTTTATACCGACATTTATTGAAGATACAGATCCTGATGTGAAACTCTGGGGTCTTGCACCTGGAGCTGGCGCCGGTCCCACACGGGTGGTGGGTGCCTGTCTGAGCTCTACAACCCACCAGCCGCCAGCGGTGGGGGCCTGGCCAGTTTGGTGACACTCAGGTGTGCACATCAGCATCCAGGCCCTGTAGGCAGCGTCTGGTGGCAGCCTTTAGTGACCGACATACCCTAAAACAGCGGTAGTTCAGCAGGCTAAAAAACTGTTTTAGGAAGCAGTAGAGGCCTAGGAAGCCCTCTTCAGTCTGTCCTTCTATTATAGCAAAGGGAAGCTTGGAAAGTGTCAGGTCAGCATCTGTCATTTGTTTCTAATTGAAATCCCCTGCTGTGATGCTCTGACCATTTATTTCTCCTGCAAAAATCTTGCTATTATTAAAGATAGAGCATCAAGCCTTGTAATCTGATCATCAGGCACTGCTAGGCCTCATTCCTTGGTGGCTTTTCCTATAGCCCTTTGGCAGTGGTGAAGTTCTTTCCTCAAGCCCATGCTCCACATCATGGTTGGGGAGCACAGGGACACGTTTAAAGGTGGCGGGAAAGGGGTTGGTGCGGAATAAGCTGCTTCATCACAGCAGTAATGGGTGTATTTGTGTGCATGCAAACCGCAAATCCACACAAAGGCGCGAATTTGCATAAGCTGAATGTTAACCTGTTAGAAATGAGAGATTCTTCTACAGCACAAGTGGAGGTTGCTATTTTCTGCGGCTGGCTATCCAGCCTGGCTGCCCTGGTGAACTGAGGCAGTGGTAAACCAGGCAGTGTCAGCGCTTCGGTCTGAGAAACAGGGTAGCACTCTGAGAATGAAGACATAGGCTTAAACTGTGGGTTGCAACAATTCAGAGGTTAGATTGTGTGACTAGTTCTTCCCTACTATCTCGAAAGTTATGATTACAGTTGGAGTTTACTGTTTAACTTAGCATCAGCTTCCTTCAAAGCACAGGCCTCCTATTGACGTTATCAATGCAACTTCTGGTTTTGCCAATGTCCCTGGCACTCCATTTTGTTTTAATCTAACATGCTATATTCAGAATACTGTTTCAATTGCATTATTTTCATTTTCGGCCTCTCTTAAAGTTACATTTTAGGAGCATCTCCATGACAGGTAAGTCTGTTCAGCTAAGGATATAGTTAGGACAAACACTGGTGTGCTAACTCTCAAACTTAGGGGAAAGATTTCCTGTTTAACCATGAGGATGTAAGTAGGAGATCTTCTGCAATAGCCTTTTGTGTCTGCCCAGATGTTGAATTGTCAGTGATAATTGCTATATTAAGGAAGTTTAGGAGAAATAAAAATGATGATGACCTTTAGTGGCTTACTTCATATGCTTCTGCCTGTAGTTTAGCTGTCATGTTAGCTGCTTTCACAGAAGACAGCAGTATCGTTCAGTGTATTTGTTCTAATTTTGGATATGTCATAAAGGAGGATTAACTAACATCTTGTTTAGATGCACAGACTTGGGATAAGCCACCTGTCTTTTTAATTATCATTTGAAATAGAGAAAAATGTATTTGTTATATGTGGCAAACTTTCATGGTTTTGTTTAGTTATACATCTCTCGTGAGGATCATCCCAAAATGACCAGCATAATTTAGCTTATATTTAATTTTTAATGTAAGTTACAGGCTAGTGACACCTAGCTGAAGTGGGAAGTACTTTGAATATATGTAATCTTCTATTTTGTATGTAACTTCCTATTTCCTTATGCAATTATATTTGCATTCTGAACTATGTTTCTTGACAGTAGTCCCAAAAGATTTGGAGTACAGTGTGTAAAATACACAATCTATACTCACAAGGTTACTATCAGAATTGAAAAGATTTTTGAAGTGTCAGTTTCAGGTCCTCGTGCAAACATGTTTAGGATGTTGCAAAATACTAAACGCAGTTCACCTATCTTCCCAGTCCTTTAAGATCCAGAGCAGGCAGTTCTGTTCACCTCAGTGCTGTGCCAGGAGATACCATCACTGCCCTTGAGCTCTGGTGTGTTCTCAATTCCCTGCTTTAACATTTGGTAACTACATTGCTTAATCTTCTAACAAAATAGCTATTAGAAGATACATATCTCTGGATCGTATAGATTATGAGTATTAACATAATTTAAAAAATTGAGAGACTTACAGAAAAATAGGAAGATGTTATTTTAATTAAGGAAAAACAGAGTTATAATCACTCTTTCTAAAAATAAAATTAGACTCTTTATCAATCCTTAACATCTGCATTTAATATTTTCTTCTAAACAAAAATACAGATGTGATTATGTAGCAAATTACAGTCTTTGACAACGTATAGTATTTACCTTCTCTTACACTTACTTTAATTCTAATTTGGTCATTAATACTTGACTCATTACTGCAACATGTTACTTGTAGTAAAAGTGCCACAATTGAATTATAAACATGACATTGCCATCTTAAAACTGCTTTGCTATAAACTGTAGAGAATATACAGAGTTACAAAGTCGTGTTTTTATCAAAATATACAAACCCCCCCCCAAGCCTAACACAAGCTATTGATATTTTTTCTTATGAACTATACAGTTATATAAAATATTTGTAAAATTATCTTTATATTTATAAATATTCTACCTTATTTGCTTTGGTCTATAATTATCATCATACAAGTCCACTTAGAAGATATCTTTGTGTACTTCCTTTGAAACATCATTGTACTTTCTTGTGTTTATTCTTCTGTTATCCTTATTTAAATGGAACCAAAGCTGCCATGAAACCAACATTTCTCAAGGGGTTCATAGCCATCACCAATGATAGAATAAATAAGTGGACTATATTATTACTTCAATCAATACTGTACTATCATTTCAATTGTAGTTTTATTCTACCCAAGCTATAGTTTCTTTTAAAATATTCAAGAGGACAAAGTAAACAAACTGTGTACCATATTTGCACAGACAATGAAGTTCAGGATCACTAACCTTTGTCCTGACTTAATTTTTTAACACTTCATAGAGATGAACATACATGACTAATTGGAAATGCAGATACAGTACAACAGAGCCCTACCATATAAACTGCAACCTGTACACAAACACTCTTTGACTTTTTAAAAATTTCTTAAAATGAATCACATCTTCATGAAATAATTTCAACTGTAATATTTTGGTGATGTCTTTCAGAAGCCTGTTCTCCCGATTCTTCGCAAACTGTGAAGCTGCAAGGCTCACCGCGACCCTCCGGTGTGGCAGGTGAGGGAGGCCGAAGGGCTAACTCTTCTTCCTCCAGCAACCCCTTCCAGGCATCTCAGCTGCAGCCCCGCTGTGCCGGGGATCACCGAGAAGGGATGGATGGTTAGATGTTGTATTTAAGGCATGGGGATGGCAGGGAACCCCCCAAACTGGCCCCGGCCCTGTTTATACAGAGGGGCTGCCTCAAGGACATATATGAAAGCAAGAATCTGAGTATTTACCTACTCCTCCCAAAATCAAAGTATTTATGAGGAGTTGCTGTGTCACTTCTGTCCAGACATTATTCCAGGATAAGGAGGAAGACTCTGGCTAAACCTCCTCTTCTGCTGCTGAGAATGGTATTTCTAAAATACAGGAGCTGCAGACCCACCAGGAGGTGGACGTTTACATACAGGATTTCTTTAAGCTAGGCTGTTTCATGAGAACAGTTTTCTTTAGACAAATGCACCTGAACAGCTCTACCAGGCCACTGACATTGGGATTTATGCAGTTTGGAAGACTGGCTAGTGTGAGTTACACTGAATCTTTATTAAATGTCTCGGAGATATCATAAATCTGGAATACTTTCCATACAAGCACTCAGACTTAATGGTTATTATGGTAACTGCAAAATAGAATATGGAAAGGAAAAGAGGTTTAAGCCCCTAAATATGTTTTGTAAATGTTGAGTTACAGAAAAGCACGCCAGAACTCAACTGTACTTCAGCATACGCAAGCTCATGAAACATTTCCCACCTTGACTTTAGAATACATTAGGTTACAATTAATTTGTTTATAGACACATTATTTTTGTTAAAAAATGCAATATATGGTTTCTGCAGCAAAAATTCCTTCTGCAGAGTACACTGTAAACCTACATATTTACTTTACCCAGAATGACTCTGACTCCAAACCAGCACTGTAAAACAGTTCAGTGAGTAGTTTCCTGTAATGCTTAGTAGAAGGGTTTTGGTTGGTCATTTTTTTTTTTTCCTTTTTTCTGTTTCTCTCTCTACATGTTAGAAGTCTATTGTGGCAAAAGTATTTTGGGTCTTTCACATGAAGTTTGTATTATTGCAAATGCTAGTTTTTCCTTTCTGTGTTACTTGGAATAAATTTGATCTTAGTAAATGATAGTCATTTGAATGGAGACTTCTCCTCGTTCAATGCATCTCTGTTTTCTCCAACATGGTTTTGGATTTTTCTTCTCTTTTGCACAACTGTCACTCAAAGTATAACTTCTGGAGTTACATTTTGTATATTTTTTACTTCACTTCCTTCTGAGCCAAGGAAATGTGGATTTTCCAGAAGTTTAGTGCTTTCATTGCAAAACTGTTGTTTTCTATCTTTTGGACCTGGACTTTTGAACAGATGTTTTTTCTGGTGCATTCCCAGAGCAGCTGCTGTCTTGCAAATTTTAGGGCACTGAAAACAAGCGTACCCTTTTCCATTATGCTCACGTACATGCCTTTGCTCATGATTCCTTTTGGTAGAAAGGTACAAGAAGCTCTGAAAGCAGAACTGACAGTGGTAGCGTTTTTCTCCAGTATGAATTCTTTCATGTATTTTCAGTGTTTCATTTAAAGTGAACGCCTTATTACAGTATTTGCAGACAAAGTCTTTGACACCCAGGTGAATACGTTCATGTTTCTGTAGGTTTCCAGGAACTGAGAAACATTTACCACAGGTTTTACAAGTGTGGGGCTTTTCCCCAGTGTGACACCTCATATGCATTTTTAAAGTGGATGGACTTTGAAATTGTTTTTGGCATAATTCACAAATGTAAGGCTTTGAAGCAGCTACATGCCAGTGTACGTGTTCTTGAATTTCTGCAGTGGAAGACTGATCTCTTTCGCAGAGCTCGCAATGCAGATTGGGCATTTCTGTGTTCTCTTCTTGACTCATCACCTTTTCCTCAGGAGCATTCCTGAGCACATACTCCCGACTGCTTGTGTTGTGGCTCTCTGTAATGGTGTTCTTGCTTCCGTGCTTTCTCCTCCACTTGGTCTTTTTCATCTTTCTCAGCTGTTTGGATTTCTTTTTTGGTTTGTAATTATAATAGGGTCTCCAGGGTTTATCACTCGAGTCCTGGTCACTTACGTCATCACACATTTCTGTCAGTTCCAGGCATTCTGAGCTATAGAGCCTAGACGGGCTTCTTTCTTTCATCTCCATTTCTGATTCCTCAATTAGATTGTCCTGTTTGGACTCATGTTTAGATTTTCTGCCCCTTTTACAAAACAGCTTAGATCCCAATATATGTCTTTTTACAATAGCCTCATTACCAATTTTTACTGTTATTTGACAAAGAGGCGCAACATTGCTGTCAGTAGATGTTCCAGGTAAGGCAGGCTTTGCAATGTATGTTTCAGTTTTACTCGATTCTTGTGCAGTAGTTGTTGTTTTGCTAGATGAACCTCCAGATCCTGTGACGTGCTGAGGATCCTCAGTTGCTTCTGCTCTGTTGCACAGCAGTGTTTTCTTTTTCTCCTTGATAGTTTTTGATTTTGCAATGCACTTCCCATAATTATCTGACCCATATTTACAGTCATCCCTTACAGACTGGCTAGGTAGATTATTTGAAGATTCCGATTTACTGTTTTCTAAAGAAGTTACTGTTTTACCGTGCATTATTACTGATGAAATTCTGCTACTGTGCATTATAACAGAGGGCGCAGAACTGCTGTAACTGATGACAGAGGTTGAGTTTTCATTCACATTAGGTAAAGATGGAACTGAGGAATCACACTCCTGAGAAGCAGAGTCATTTGCAGCAGTGGAAACTCTTTTTTCAGCTGTGTAAAAGTCTTTTCGCAGGTCAGAATTTAAGACACCCACTCCCCAAGAGGAAGAATTCTGAGTATTTGTGGAAGATGCTGTATCATTACACGAAGTTGTATCCAAGGGAAGCGTTCTGTTGTTTGCTATTATATTACTTTGAAAATTCAGTGGTGGTAGCTCAGAGCTAAGAGAACTCGGAATGAAACAGTTAGTAGAAGGAGTTTCATTAACCTGGCTGCTTGTTTGAACATTTTCATAGGAAGAATTTCGGTAGGACTTATAAGGTAGTCGCCTGCATTTCATAGGTAGGAGTCGATAAAGTTTGTACGGGTACATACTTGGTTTTAAGCCTCCGTTGGCTGTCTTTTTATTTACTGAGAGACGATGGTCAATTGCATGGAAAGACTTCTGGTGATTTTTTAGTATGTAGTAAGTCATAAAAGTCTCCAGACAGAAAATGCACTGATACCGTCTTTCTCCAGTGTGCCAGATCTCATGTCTGGTGCGATACTCAGCTAATGCGAACACTTTATTGCAGTAGTGACAAGGATATGTTCTTCTCCACGAGTGCACATTTGCATGCCTTCGAAGGCTAGACAGTGTTACATAACTACGCTTGCAAACGATGCAAGTATATAATATCTGCCCATCCACGACTTTAACCAAATGATCTGTTTCTGGTAAAGTGCAGTTTGCATTAGAATAATCAGTGATGCTGTTTTCAGACAACAGAGGCTCTGTGTTTGCATATGAACTTCCATTCCTTCCGTCCGTAGCAGTATAGTTATCTGCAAAATTTTGTTCATTTCCATTGTTAACCGATAAGCTACTCGATCTCATGCAGACTTGTTCATGACTTTCCAGTATATTTAGACTTGCAAATTGTTTGCTGCAGTATTTGCATACAAAAGTTTCCTGACGCTCTGAATGGAGCTGAAGATGAGTACTGAGTAACGCCCTCTCATTGAATGATTTTCCACAACAGTTACAATTGTAGACAGGTGGAACAACAGTTGCCACTGATCCAGAGCCATTAGCAGAACTGTTTTCCTCTTCTCTGGATAAATGGAAGTGTCCTGCTTTATTCTGAGGTTTTGGAAAGGAAATTATTGTCTGATCAGCAACTGCTTCATGTTGGGCTTCTGTAGTGGTTACTGTAGAGGCTGGTACTTTTGATGTAGCCGATCCAGTACCCTGGGGCTTGAAGGCCGTCTTAGGAGTACTGCATGCTTGTTTTCCCGGCTGAACGAGTGGTGTGGCTTGGGGATTTTCATAGTGGTCTTCACCCGTCTTGCACGAAGGGCTGCTGTCCTGTGCAGGAAAAGGTGTTCCTTGGAAACTGTCTGCCCCGGAAGAAACCGCATAGGAGTGTTCAGCCAGGGTGCTGGCTGGCTCAGCATCCTTGCCAGCGTTGCTTCTGTCGAGGCTGACATTGGGAGCTTGTGCTGTCTCAGATGCCTTTTTAAAGCTGGCCCTCAGATCGAGTGGAGAAAACAAACTGTTTTCCGTTTCAAAAATTGAGAACGCATTTGTAATTCGTGGTCCATTTGTCACTGCAGAGTCTTCATGTCTCTTTTCATGTTTTTCCTCCTTGACAGCCCCTTTTTCACTAATGCAGTATGCATAGGGGCAAGGGGAACTTGAAAAATTAGCATCTGTAAGATCTTCTAGAAATGATATTCCCAGTTTTTTCCCTGCAGCTGCAAGGTCCGTTACAGTTTCCTGCCTCTTAACTACTACTGTGGAACTGTAGATGTAATTCAGTATTTCTGTAAACACTTCAGCTTTCAGATCATCCAACTCCAGTACGTGACCTGAAATACAGATAGTACGACTCCAAAAAATGTTTTTAAAGTAAAGGCTTGAAGCTGCCAGCACATTACTATGGGCTTTAAATTTAGTATCTTCCACAATTATGGTGACATCACATAAAATACCCCGAATGCGCTGTTCATTTAAAATAGAAAGTACAGTGTCACTGTGGAAATCATCCTTGAGATCCTTTGAATGGGACATGACTGTCATCTACAAGAAAAAAAAAAAAAAGAAAGAATGTTAATATATTTAGCAGGCATTTTTCATCCATTTCAGTTACAGATCCAGTTGATAGTTCTTATTCATTTTATATAAATTTTTAATTCATTAACATTTAAATTTTAAGAATGAGTAAAATTTTGTCATAGCATTTCAAGTTGAAGTCACCTTAGGCCGACGCATGCCAGCAACACTGCAGGGACCTACGCGCAGCTCAAGGACACGTGAACACCGGCAGCTCCTCGGCAGGAGGCAGCAGATCCATGCCCCCCATGCCTCTCGCTGGGCATCGTAGACACCTGCCCTCCTTGTGCCCGCAGGTGCACCTGCCCAGTTCCCACTGAAAATGAGTCGCGGAACCCCTGAGGTAACTCCCTGGGGCACGGGGGGTGTTTGGTGGGCACTGCGGGGAAGGCTGAATTGCTGCGGTCCTGTGGATACTGAGAATTTTGTTTTCTGGGGCTGTTAGTCAGGAAATGACTTTACAACACAACTGCATGTGATCCCCTTGCCAAGTTGATATTTGAAACAGGGATCAAAGATCCTATGCAATAAAGTGTCAGTTACAGGATAAGGCTTTATGAACAAATGAATGCATGAGCAACACAATTTTGTAAACAATAGCGGAGCACCTACAACACTCTTCAGGTAAACAGAACATTATTTTTAAAATAGTGATTGAATTTAATTAGATAAATAGTTTACGCTTACTTTAAAATGACTGAAAAAATTATAAGTAACTGAATTTATAAATTCAGTGAGTAAAACAAGTAGGGAGTAATAGAACATTTTTCTTCAGTTATAGTTTAGATTTATAGTGTTCACACTTTATAATATGATAGTGTGTTCTTAATTTCTACCAAATAATGAGATTTAATTGCAATAGTAAATACCATTAAATAACCACTAATTTCTAATAATGAGGTTTAATGCTGACAAAAAATGTTTATATTAGCCAGGTTGTTACTGTATGAATATACTGGTTTATTTAATTGAGATAAAAGATGCAAAATAGAATGAAAAGTAACTGGAAAAACTGATTAATTTGACAGTGTATCTGGAGAAAATCTCTCAACCAGGTTTTTTTTTGTTTTGTACAAATTCAGATCTTTACCATACAATGAGGTTTGTCTCTTTTTTTTCCCCACCTCTGAGTAGTGCTTTCAACTACTACTGCCCATTTCTGACTTCAGATCATGACGAGATAGTTGTCCTACTGGCACTTACCAATCACTGCACTGGAACTTGGAATCAAAATGCATCTTAAACAAAATGACCAGCTACAGGTATTTTGTAAGAGAAGTTAAAATAATACCACATGGTAGTGCTCTATTAAGTTAGAAATACCTTCTAAACATTCCATCTACAGCTCCAAATGTAAATGTTAAGCTTGAAAATGTTTGTGATGACCCTTAGCCTCAAAGAGTTTACATTAAAAATGCCAATATATTTATTCAGATAGCTTTGATCCAAACGGTGAAATGAAGGTTTGACCCATATTCACTAAGCAAACAGCAATGGCCATTTAGAACACATTGGTGCTTTCATCCAAGGTATTTGGGAGCTTTCTTGAAAACAGGGTCTTTTTCACAAAGTAATATGAGACAGACACTCTTGCTGCAGGTAATCTAGTTACACTGTGGACACTATCACAAATCCATCAACTACCTCACTGCAAATCAAATTATACAAAAAACGATGCCAACCTTACTGTGAAGACAAACACAATGTGCTCAAAATCATAGTTTCTCATGTCTTTGTTTATTACACCTATTTGGCTCAAAGTAAGAGATATTTATTCATTTGGAATGGTAACCTGAAATTCACAGCAGTTCGGTATGGTTATCTCCTTTGGTTCGGTATCTGAAAACCCAGATACAATTATCGATAGTTTCTAGGATGTCAAATCTCCTACCAAAAGAACACTGACAAAACACTTTTATTCAAGTAAGTAGCCACTATCCCATAATTGATTCTTTTTTTCTCATTGACAATGTCCAAGATTACATCTAACTTGCTCATGTGATGTGGTATTAGAAACCAACTGTCAGGCATCAGAAACATTTCACAAGAGGAGCTATTGATAGAGCTATTTCCTGGGCATAGGAAATAAATGATGTCAACTCTACCTCCCAGTCAACTGCCCCATAGGAACTTGCCTGTGTTTTTTCTGTTTCTTTATTGGAGACAGCTGGTTTTAGTTCAAAGACGCATCATCTGACAGAGTGTTGGCTAAATATATCAGACTGCTACTTCTATACTAAGAGGCATTTATAAGCAAGGCCTACAAAGCCAAGTGCTTTTAGTAGAAGTCTTACTATTCAACTAGTTATTTCAAAATCTACCCTCCCAACGAGAAAAGTGAATATTTTCAATTTCTGCTTTCAGGTACCTAGATTGCCAGTTTTTGTAGTCCTGGATATTTTGGTATGCTCAGTAAAACACTGAACTAGACTCCTTGTGTAAAGATAGTAGAAACTATCATTTGCTATTCGGACTTCTTTTTTTTTTCATGTGTGCTAAGCCTTCTGTTACATGTCTCATTGGAAAGTTATACAGAAAAAATCCAGAGCGAACTGATCATAGAATCACAGAATGTCCTGAGTTGGAAGGGACCCACAGAATCGTCAGGTCCAACTCCTGTCCCTGCACAGGACACCCCACAGTTCACACTGTGTGTCTGAGGGCTTGTCCAGTCTCTTCTTGAACACTGTCAGGCTTGGGGCCGTGACACCTCCCCGGGGAGCCTGTTCCAGTGTCCACCACACTCTGGGGAAAGAAGAACCTTTTCCTCATGTCCAACCTGAACCTGCTCTGGCACATCTTCCTGCCTGATTTTCAGAGCCAACACTTCTTGCTTCTCTGTCTCAACTTGTGCATTCCCAAAATAGTTCATTTATTCACACGTGTAATGATTCTCTACTGCCTCTTATTCTACCTGTCTTGCTTCCTGCATTTGTGAAAAATGTTTCTGAAATGCTATAAAATCAGAATCCTCTACCTAGCACACACATAAATTGAATATTTTAGGAGTATTTTACATTCTATTTGCAGTTCATACTGCAAAAGGAAAACCTGCTCTTCAGTTTCCAAGGGAGCTCTACTGAGACCAAGATACATAGAGATCAAACTTTTCTGATGTATTATTATTATTAAATTTTTTCATTAAAATGCTGGAAAATCCATTTGGAATGTTACTATTCTTCTGTATTATCTTTATTATAGAATTATAGAAGAAATTCTAGTATTTATATATGTTGCCCAAAAGATATGTCAGTATCATTTAACCTATTAAATGTCAGCAAAACTCTTTTGGCACAAATACTTTTGTTATTTCGATACTTTTTACTCTCAATCCAGGCATAAATAGTTTATTAGGAATCTGGACAGTACCTTTGTAACAGCTTAATAGTCTGTGGTGCACCTACAGATAACTTTAGCTTCTGAACAGCAGGATTTTGGATGGGGAGTTACCTTACTATTTGCAGATTTTCTGCAAAAACAATAACAGACTTAACCTGTAATTAAAAGTTGTTTAATCACTTTGAGAAATAAGATTTAAATATTCATCTGAAACCTAAGTGTAATGGTCAGTGGGTTGATTAAACTATAATGTTACCTTTTCTGACATCAATAGAATACCCGGACAACAGTCATAAGTGAAAATAAGTTATATTAAAGGTTAAAGGAAAGATCAGACATTGACGCATCCAAACACAAATTTGACTACTTATGCCTCACAGATGACACTGCTAAGGATAAACACTAGAGCAGCCAGCTCTACGTGGACACTGCCAAGGGAAAAAGCTGTTTTTATATTAACATTATTTGAAAGTAAACAAAGAGATCACAAGTTTTACTAGCCAATGAATCCAAATATAACAAGTATTACAATTTTTACTGCCAAAGAAGAACTGTAGAAATCTAGGAATACCCTTTTTAAACTTTGCAATCCACTGCCAGGCAAGTAAGTGTACTCCATTGCATATGAGGAGAGATTCCACTTCGGCCACCTAAATTTGAAGGATAAGACAGCGGCATCATCAACAACAACAAAACCAAACCAAACCAAACCAAACAAATAGAGCTAGTGGCTAGTACCCACACAAAATAAAATTAAAATTAAAATATCCAGCAAGATACTTGTAATAACAGTTCTCTCTGTTTTCTTATTCCACACATTTCTATTGGGATTTTAAAGACACTACTATTTTCTGATACTTATCAACATGACGCTAAGGAAACATGTTTGCTCCATAAATCTTCTGAATGTTTGGTTTCACTCCACCCTATTAACGCACTTTGAAGGCTCTCTCTGTTTTGTCTCTTTGCCCAACTGAGAAACATTCATCTGTATCTAACTCTCCTACAGGGCGCTGTTTTGTTCTTGAGCAGAAATAGGGCCAGACGTCACGAACAAAGGCAAAACAAAAACCCAAGCACACAGCCCTCCCCCAGCCCTGCTACCTTGGTCCTTGCCCACCCAGGAACCTGCTGTCCAACCATCACTTTTACCACGCTAGCTCAGTGTTTTCTGGAATCGCTTCCCCAGTCCCATCTGGCTCTGCCGGCTGCCTCGGCCGCGCTCCCTCCTCGCAACCTCAGGCGAGCGGGGAAGTTTTAATGATGTCTAATTATATTTAACGGCTTGCAGTGGCTTGCAGCTTAGCACTCCACTCTACATAGCTATGCATTATTTCTAAAAGTACATTTATAATTTTTCTGGTTTAGACTCCCTGCTCACATCCTTCTATATTAATATTTATATTTGTCACAGCCTCATGAGCATTATAGGCTTTAAATCCTTTTTATCAGCCTCGCACTGTTTCTTCTAACTTCTAATTCAGACAGCTGGGGGGAATTCAGTGTACGAATATTACATTGTTATTATTAGCAGATCTCTGAAGCCACCAGATGACCCATTCTTTCAGAGCTGTAATTCTTTCCTAATGTCAGCATCCCAAAGTAATTCTCTCACTTCCAACTTTACACTTTCTACGATTGTTTCTTGCTACACGGAAAAGAGCCTTGACAACCAGGGCAGGCTCAATGCTTTCAATCCAGGGAAAAGCAAAGCGAGTCCTGTCGCTGCAACAGGGCCCCCTGCAACTGACCCGGCTCCTAAAATCATATTTAAAATCAACACACTTCCCGCTGCAGGTCGGGTTCTTTCCCTTCGGGAAGGTTTCACCTCTCGCCCATGTCCCCGCCGCAGGTCCGGGCCTGGGCTGGGAGCCGGAGCAGCAGCCGGGAGGCCCCGCGGCCTCCTCGCCCGTTCGCCCACACGGTGGAGCCGGACACGCAGGAACCGCCCCGGGCCCTCTCCCCGGTAAAGCCAAACACGAAACGAAGGCTTTTGCAGCCACATCAAACGTGAGCCGCCCTGCGGAGCTCAAGGGCGATCGTCTCCTCATCCTGCACGAACCGCACCCGGCACAAGCCCCTGACGCGGCCCGTTAAGGTCGGTGCGCCTGTCCGGCTCCGAGCGGAGCCCGGGACACCGAACCTCCGCACCCGCCGCCGGGCAGGCGCTTCCTGTTTATGGGCGGCAACTACGCTCCGCAGCGCAGCTCAGCCGCGCAAGCAACGCACGTTCCCCTGCAGCGTGACTCTCCCTGGCGGCAGCAGCGCCGCTTACGCACCGTTACACTCGAATGCAGCGCAACTCACTGTGTCTGCGCTGCCCGGCGGGAGCACCATGTCTGGGTGTCTGTGGCCGGGCGGAAGCCGACACCGCCGCTCGGCGTGACGGCGCGCGGGGGGCGCGGGCGCGGGGTGACGTGACAGGTGCCGGCTTCCTGGCGGCGCGCGGCCCGTAAGGCGGCCGGACGGCGCGGGCGCCATTTTGCTGCGATCGGTCGCGGCGAATTGTGAGCCGCGGGCTGAGCTCGGCGCCCGGGCCCGGCCTGGCCTGGCCTGGCCTGGCCTGCTCGCTGCCGCGCTGCTCTTCGCTTGTCTATGTACAGCAAATGTTTGTACTTTAACACAGCTAGCTAGGGTAGTTAGCGTTTCAGCCAAGTCATTTCCATGTAAGTTTAGAAGGAGCAAATGTTCCCTGTATCCAGCCCCTTGCTCCGTGGTCATCAGTGCAGTTTTGTCCACAGCATTCAGAATTTCTCTGTAGCCTAACAAAGGATTTTGGTGGCCTTGCTCTCCTTCAGAGCTTTTCCTGTAGAAGGAACTGAAGCATTTATGGAGCTGAACCTCCGTGCATAACTTCTGCAACTTCCCGCTGAGAAGGAGAGATTAACTATTCCCTTGAAAAAATATCTGAAATAAATAATCTTCTAATACTGAAGTATAGTCACATTTGCCTTCTTACATGATTATATTAATTATCTCTTTTTAAGAATATGCAGAAATTAGTACAGTATCATAAGGATTTTTTACCTTAAGCAGTAGTCTTATTCTCTTATTTTGTTTTTTTCAGATCAGTTACTGCCTCAGGAAACTAGTGCAACTATACTATTAGTGCTTCATAAGCCCTAGCAAATGCTTACCTAGATAATGAAGGAATTAGCTTGATTTCATTTAGCCAGATGCTCCATATATTGAGTACAGCCTTCCCAGATACATTCTCTCCCTCTGCCTCTCACTTTAAACAGAAAAACCTGTTTTCCCAGGTACTTGGAATGAGGAAGCAAAGGGAAAAATTGGGCTTTGAACAGGTGGAAAACACTTAGAAAAATGGACAGGACAATTTGCTTTTTGTTAAAGCTTGCTTGAAAATACTAATTTTGCCCAATGCTAATCTGAGTTTATTTTTACAACCTATTTTGTATGAGCTTTTATTGGACTGTTACTTCATTTTAAAACCTCAAGCCTATGCATTAGAAGCACTGAATAGTAGGAACTGCTTCATTTTAGGAAAAAAAAAAAATCCAGAAGCATGAACTATTCATCGTCACCATTGATGGGCCTGGAAGTCAGAACTTTGCTAGAGCCCCTTCATGATAAATGCTGCTTATCATCTGAGGAAACTATTTAATATCAACATAAGCTATGCAATCTATTATAAGGATGGAAGATCTTTCCAGCGTTCTGTCTGGGAACTACCATATGCTTTCCTGGTTGTTTAATATATATGGAAAGAAATGTGTTCATCATTTTAGTTGTCATATTGTCATAATTTCAGTGACCTATATATTCTGCTTTCACTATTTTACACGATCTACATTAAAAGATTATCTTAGAAATACTGAACATCTCTGTGGAGAGCTTAATTACTGCTCCTGCATCACCAGAATTATAATCAATAAGTTCACCTACCGAATCAATGAGTATCTTTTTATTTTAGGACTCTATGCTATCCAAAGTGAACCATCTTTCATCTCCTGACAAGCTGAGCTGTTCTCAGGAGCTGTTTACCAGCAGCTATGGGAGGTGGAACACGGAGCTGAAGAACACAGCGGTGTCGATTGCAAAAGCAAAGTGTGTCCCAAAGTTTTCACAACCTTGTTTTTTATTCCAACCTACATAACTGAGAAATGAAGTTTTGTACTCACATGTAGGTTACTTCTGATCTTGGACTTTGTCTATTGCTTATTTACTATTGTTTCTTTATTATTTTTTAGGTGTGTATATACATATTAATATATATTAATGACGATTTCTGACATAAGTGGCACAAGAAGTATTTGTCACAAATGTGTTGTCAGTAACAATGCATTCATATGGATTAAATTAAACTTGTTGTAATCTTTTAAAAGAAAAAAATGCATTACTGAACAACAATAAATAGAAGCATCTTTTTAGGTTGCATGAAACAAATTTGAGGAAGATTAGGTGATGAATTCCCCCTAAATCTTAATTAAAATTTATTATTTTAAATGGCTTTGAAAATCAGATGCATGACCATCATTTGTATGGCAGATACCCCCGATGTGGAGACATTAATTAATTAGTACTTGATCATTTGATGCTCTGGTAGTCTTAATATCTATAGACAATATAACAGATTTGGAGAAAACTGCCTCGTTTTTTCTTTTTTTTTTTTTTTAATTTATAGGGTGTTTTCATAAGGCAACTTCAGAACTTCTGCTCATCCACTACAAAAATAATCACCTCTTCTGTGACTAATACTGTAACTGAAGTTATTAATTTCCATAGATATATGATTTGATCATTTGACCTTTTTGGAATTTACAGTCTCATCAGCTTCTTGTGTATTAAAAATAAGTAAGAAATTCTTTATAAGACCGTCTTGGCTGCACCCAAGATTTTACATTCTCATGATAATGTTTCATGTAAAACCAATTGCTTGCAAAGAAAATGGAGGAACTGGTGCTGCAGTCAGACCTGTGTGACTGGACGGCATTGGTAACCGTGCGAAGTCAGACAGGATTTTCTGTATCTGCAGTCCTGATTTCAGAGTCCTGATCTCTATCAACACAAATGATAGAGTTTAAAAATAGCAATCTTGCTAGTGTATGTGTACCAATTCCCATTAAACGTGTAAGCGATTGCACATAACATCACACAATTATTATGTTCTTTTTAAATAGAAGTCCAAGTAGTTTAGCCTTGGATTACTTATATGGTAAAATTGCAAGATACAGAGAAAATTGTCAGCAAACTTCTTTAAAATGTATAAAACACTTCCAAGGTTACTTAAGTGGTGATGTTTGGATGCTTTGCTGAAGTCTGATAATCTCACTCCTGCAGCTCATGCCATGTGTTATTCTTTCCTTAAGAGTATTTCAGACTGCCTAGAAAAATGTTCCAATGTTCCTCTCTAGTCAAGCAGTTTCGGTTCTTACACAGCAGGAAACAACATATATAGCACTACCGACTCTTGCAAGCTCCTCATGAGTGACAGGATTTTGGCCAGGGCTTGGCTGGTTTCCTTCTCAGTGCCTGTCCATGAGAACAAGGCCTGGCTGGAGCGGCTGCTTCACTGCTCTCCCTGCCAAGGCCCGAGCCGCCAGCGCTGCTGCTGACCTCAGCTCCTCTGCGCCCTCAGGCAGACCAGCACTTCGCTCACAGCTGGGGTGTGAGAAGGACCCCGCAGCCCAAAGTGCTTCACTCCTCTTTCTGTTACATGAGCAAGGGAAAGACTTCCTTGGTGTAACCCTTCTGCTCTCCTCCAGCATCAAGGAGACGGGAGAGGAGCGCGGTTACAGAGCCCCAGCAGCTGCCTGCGCCTCCAGGTCTGGCGCACGGGAGTCCGGCAGAACTCACTTGGCTGTCAAACTGTGCAAGCTGTACCTGTGCACCAAAGGCAGCCTTTCTCCAAGGTATGTTAACTCCTGAGAATTTAGGCATGGCCTAATCTGAGTCCCAGTAACACTAAACAGAACGCATACAAGCAATTTTTAAAGATGTAACTATACCTTCGCCTCTTCAGCAGTCTAAAAAAGAAAATGAAGCAACAATAGCTGACATAAATCCAAATAATTCTTTTGCACAAAATATAAAAGTTCATGTTGTGCTGCTACTAAGAATCAGCTGAGTTTACATCTTGCTAGCTCTGAACAAGATCAGTATTATTTTCCATTTAAGTCTCATCTTTTAATGTGCTGCTGACAAGCCACTTTCTGGCCTCCTACGCTTCTGGGACACATCACAGTCCTGAGCTAGTACAGATCAATTGCAATCATGAAGCTATGTTTACAGACAGAATGACAACAACTGACATTTTTCTGTTGTTATCTGTTGTCAAATGTAGTAATTTACACATTTGAATAGATTTAAACAAAAGTAGCAAATTAAACAATTTTTGTTCTTTTTGAACAATTATTCTGTGGTAGTCTGCTTCCCATTCATTTATCAGAAAGGCAAAATAAAAGTAGTTGAACCCAGCCTCTCATTTTTCAAATTTTCAGAGGAAAGATCCTTTGAATATCTGAACCGACATGCACAGGAGCAGCCACTGAGCCACTTACTCAGTGATGGCTGTTCTGCGCAGGCAGGTGTGCGGGGCCAGCCCAGGCACCATTCTCACCCTGCACTACAGCTGATGCAGCAAATCATGCTACACTGAAAACAGAGCTAAATCCCTTCCCCTGCAAACACTTGATTTAGTTGGTCTGCTAGAGGCTGGACGCAGCCATTTTGAAAGCTAGAACTGGTCTCCAAGCTAATTGGCCACCACTGATGTCCAATATTCCTTAAAATATTGCAAAATATTTTAATGGTTTTACTGTTAGATTGATGAACTTTAGCATGCCAAAAACAATGAACAAGTGATAGCTATTACTCTGAAGCATCACTTTAGTGATTTATTATGAGAACTTATTGGACACACAATAACTATGGCTGTATGCTCCTAAATATTCTTCTGCTCCATTTTGCACTGACCCAACTGGCCCAGCCCAAGCCCTACTCCTCCTCTTCCATCCTGCTGCACATTTCCAACCTAAAAGCTCCCGCAGGGGCTCTGCTCATGCAGTGAAGGACTGTAGCAAAGGCAGGTGGCAGCTGGCAGTAAGAAGAAAATATCGATGGCTCCAGCTCTGGTTTGAGCTGCGTGCTCTGCCACCAGCGTGAGCCGCCCCAGCACAAATCCTGCCTGAGAGTGAGCTCGGCTCAGATGGGAGCAACAAATAATAAAAAGAAAAAACAGCTGACTTGCATCTCCTCAATAATTTCCTGGACTCCTATTCACTCAAAAGCCTTAATAGTATCGTAGCATGAGATGTAGATAACAACATTGTTTATGGTTCAAGATAATGAAAAGATTTGTGTGATACTATTCGAGCCATCTGTAATCAATAGTAGATTCTGGTATACTTGACTGTTGAGAGTCATGGAAATGTTTAGCATTGTCAGGATAATCTTTATTTGCTAAATCTCATTGTTATGTATGAAGCCAAAAAAGTCAATGGGAATCTTTTCATTGATTTCAAGGGGCTTTTAATTAGGCTGCTGGTCACGTAAACAATTTATCAGATTACACCAACTGAATTTAAGTCAGGATTTGCAGATTCCCACTTCTGTCTTTTTAATCATTAGCATTTTAGACTTATTTCTTAGACCTATCATCTTGGGATAAAAATTAACCAAAATGGCTGTATGCACCTTTCATTTTGTATACAAATTAATACCTTAAAAAGAAAGGCCAAAAATAACCTGTACATAAACTTACTGAAGTCAGTAAACAAATTTGTCAAAACTGATCTTATGTGTCTGAGCTTCTTTTAAATCCAGGAATATAAACCATACTGTAGAAACACTTGCACAGAAAGCCTCGAGTGCTGCCTAAATGCTACATCCAAATCTTGATCTGAAAGTCCATGAACAGCTGCCATTTTGACTTCTATGGCTTTTTCTCCCCTTCCCCGCCTTTTTCTGTTGTTAACTGTTAAAGACAACACTTGGTCCTGTCTCTTTGCCTGGATACATTGGATAGCATGAGAGTGCTACAACTAACACCAGTTTAATTTTTATTTAGTGGCACTATTTTGTCACGGTGTAAAACAGTATAATCCCACCTGCTTCTGATGCTGGTACAAGATACAAATTTAGAATGCCTGAGCATTTCTGAAAGACGCTGTAAACCTTCATTTCCAGCCGTTTTTTGTTGTCGTAAAGCAGTGCTTTAACTATTCAGAATCTTAAAGAAAGATTTCAGTTTGCAGACCAAGCCTACCATGCTAATTTTATCCGTTTATTGCAAGTCCAATTTAAAGTGCAATGAAAAGAAAAAATCACAAGAGATATTTCCATTGAAAACATGAGGTTTTTAGGTTAAAACCTTTGAATATTAAGAATCCACATTGGGCCATCCCCAGAAATCTTTTTATATGGTGATTATCAAGATGCATGCATTATAGTGAGCACATGGTATGTAAATGCATTGGGCTGCTTAATAAGCATTCACTGACACACATCTGCAGCTTTGCTAATGTACCTTTTATTCGTATGTGGTTGCCAAGGAAACAGGTTATGGCCCAGTATTCTACCTAAAATATACCAAGCAAGTGTTCTATAATAATTTACTTAAAATAGGTACAACTTAGATTTCGTAGCCTATTGCTTCTGTAAGTCCAGGTAACCTGAATTTATCTAATTTTAATGTTTCACTAATTAGTTTAAACTACCAATGCCATCTTATTGTCTCTAAAAATCCATTACCATTTTCTGTGTCATACAATATTATGTTGTAAAAGTAAACTCAAACACAGAAGATGTTTTGCGATGTTCTAGAAATTGAAGAGGGTAGTGGGTGTTTCGTGGTGGTGTGGTTGGTTGTTCTGCGTTTTTTTGTTGGTTTTTTGTGGGTATTTTTGTTTGTTTGCTTTGTTTATTTTTTTAATTTGGTTCCTTATCTTACATTCTGCCTGGTAGCCTTAATTACTTATTCCTACTTAGAGATACCACAGCATTAGTGACTATGATGCAACAAACTGTTTCCTACAGAAATTTGTGCAAATAGTGCCGCCGATATCAATGAAACTACTCCCTTTCTGTAACGCAAATTATACTCTATGATACAAATAACCACCTTCAAAATCAATGAATTAATCAGGATTTCACAGATTGTTTCATTCAATACATACATATCTCAAATCTAAACCACAGATACCAGACATATTTATTTTAACCAAGATGATTATTGCGCATTCACAGTACGAAGAAAGGAAACTGCTAATATTTGAAAACACCATGCAAAAGGTAACACTCTCATTTTGAAATATCTGAATTATTTATCACAATACTACACTTGAATTTACAAAGTATTCTTTGCATCTGACAATTCAAGAGGTTTTGTCATACATCTGATTACAGTCATGTATAAAGGTAGAGATTAGATGAACTATATACAGCTTAACCAAAACAACAATATTAGAAAAGGGCATTGGCACCAAGAGTTCCTCTGTACAGCACAGATTTGTAACAAACACCAGTGACTGGATCCGGAGTTAACATTCTGGCAAGCTCAGGAGGTTTGCTTGCCTGCCAATGCGTTTGGTTTGTACAGATCACTGGAGGCTGTAACAACCTGTTTCAAAGATCTCTTCTGCCTGATTTTGTTTATCCAACCTCTATGGCAATAACAATCCAGCAGGAGCTGGAAAAATCCAGCAATATTGACATCAGAATAGAGCAATGTGGAACCACAGTGAGAACAGCTCTTGAATGATTATTAAAAACGTAGAACTTTAACTCTCATGCAGTGGCTTTTAAATGTTAAATATTTTAGCACTATTTCGATGTGAGTTTCAAAGAGGTTTCAGCTTGCTGTAATCACCCCATAAACTTACCCACCTAAAATTAGGCTGTTCTTCTGTTACAGTCTTTTAGAAGTGGTATCGACAGGTATTTTCGGCAAAACCATCTCAGTAATTTTGTGAACTCTGTGGCTACTGTGTGTTGGCCTGCAAAGAGAAAATCCAAATGTAATGTCTAAATTATTAGACAAGTATTAATTTCTAGATACATTGTGTAATTCATCAGAATTGTCCCTGGAGTGCTGTAGGACTCCAAATGTACATCTGAGAGGCTTACAACACACCAGCAACACAAACAATACCGTTAAGAAAACCATTGTGAATGCTGCTTCGGTCTGCACTGTTTTATTATGATTTAACCTGTGTAGTACAGACTGGACATAATGTTTCATAATATATTCTAGACAGAAATGTAAGGACATTCTCAAGTTTAAAATCATTTTTTGTTGGGGTCTCTGGAAAAATTAGACTAAAACCCATCCTTAGCTCTACTTCCTTCCTCCATCTCAGCTGTATCCAAATTATTCCTCACACATTTACCTAATAAGACATCCAAAAAATGGAGCCTACACAGCTTCCTCGGTTAGTCTGCTCCTGAGTTTCACAAGGTAAAGTCAGTGGAAAACAAGTGTATTTTAAGGTTAGCTTCTCAATTTGCCAGATTAGAAAACAAATGATGGTACAGGGAGAAAGAATCATCATTACTAGTCAGCTCCCCTGACTCCACATAAACTGCTGAAACCAATTACAAGTTCTCCTTCATCTTAACAGCCTCCATGTTTTCTTGCAGGCCTTTCAAAAGGCCTTTTCTTTCTTCTCTTTCCACTCTGCTGCTTTTCTTGTTATGTCTTTTGTCACAGATATCATCACAGTATCTGTGATTGTGACATTTCTAGGCAACTTATTTCTCTGGAATATACTTCCTGTATCTTTCTGCTTAAATGATTATTCATGGTTGTCAAACATCCTGATTTTATGTTATTATCTATCAAGCATCCTAATAAGGTTATCGTGTTAACAGTGTAAAAATCATTCAGAATGGGGCTTTGTTTCAAAGATACTAAACAAATTTCAGTTGTTGCATAGAGCAACTGCAAAATCTTACAGATAAGGCCTTATGGCTCAGCTGACAGACATTTTTATAGCAGCAATTAAGAATACGTAGTTCCATCTTCCATTTGCAAATATACCATATACTTTTATAAATAACGTTATACAGCAAATACAGGATCCATTACTTTGGCTTTAAAAGGTAAGAAGGTGAGCTCATTTTTTTGTTGGTTAATCTGAGTACCTTTTTAGTGTATATTGATTTGAATAAGTATTCTGTAGCTCACATCTGCCCATAACAAAGGCCACACTGATAGAAAATTGCAGTAAGCCATTATTATTACTTCAAATACCAATGAAGTCATATTCACAAATTACTATGGTGAATGGGAAGCTTAAACATTTGGAGGAAACCAGCAGTAAAAGATCTTATTGAAGCTAAAAAATTCCCAAACTTGAATTCCCATACTAGAATTCAAATGTGATATTATACATAATAAAGGCTTTTTACAACATAATCAAGCAATTCACATAATAAAATACAACAGACATTAGATGTCCCAAAAGGGTTAACTGGTACCTGTTCATCACTACCAGAGCCTTTCTCATATTCTGACAAATATTATCTGAACACAATGTCACACCGAGGGACCTGCAGTTTCAAATCAAAATGAAGTTTGGAGGCAGAAGTAACCTTAATCCAGCAGATCATTGACAAGCAAGTAGGAGTGTCCGAGTGAATGATTTTTAGTTTGATTTCATTTTTTACTCGTTCTTTGTACATATTTTCTGTTAGGAAGAAATGGAATTTGTCTGGATAAAAGAACACATTTAAATTATAAAAGGGAGGAGTCAGTAGCAACAATTAGCCTTCTATGATAAAACTGAAAAAAAACCCAACAAACCCAGGCCCTCATAACAATAACGTTATGCTTTCCACAGCTCCAGGCTGTGCTGGAGGTGTGGAAAACCGCACCTGTCCTGTGTGCCCCAGTGAGCCCCCTTGGCCAAAGAGAATGAAATGGATGGATGGCGTTTATACAACATTTCTGATGGCACCTTTGGCCATAGCATTCTGACACTCTGCATGAGCTGGGTGTAACTACCATTAAACTACATCCAGCTACCCACGTATAATAGTCAAACTGGAAACAGCTTGCTAATTACTAGACTTCTCTTTAATAAATAAATCAGTTTCTTTAGCTAGAAGAAATTACCATTCACGGGCTGCTAACATGTTTTTCCAGACTCATAAAAGCACTTCAGTATAGTCATATTAATTACAAGAGGATTGCACCCCCTAACAAAAGGGCAAATTTGCAAATGGATTTAAAACCACCATAGCGAAGCATGCTCATGTAACGGGGCTACACTTTCTTTAAATGCCTTGAGTGGGTGTGTTTGAACACAAAGACATAATAAAGACAGTTTATTGCTAAGAGCCCCATCTTTTCTAAAGATAAATATCAGCGGTGATAAACAGATTGCTTCTACATAGTGTTTGCTCAGCAACTTCCGTTAAAAAAAACAGTCAAGAAATAAACAAAGAAATTCAGTTTTGATCACTACATGTAATGGCACACCCCATATTAACATTTCAGACAGGAAAATAATCAGAAGCAAGCTACTGGAGAGAAATTAAATTACAGAAAAATGCAAACTTTTATATGTCACTTGAGAGATGCTGTTTATTACGTTTTCAGTTCTGCTGCTTTAGCTGGAACAGGGGAATATTGCACTGCATCAAACTAATCTTGTAATTATGAATCAAATGGTTTTATTATCATTATTAAGCATTATTATCATTATTAAGCCTATCAAGACAGATGACAAGACATATTCCTGAACAGTTATACCCTGTTTATGTGTAATGCACTGAACTGATATATTTAGAAATAAATGAGAATTAGTTTGATATTACTGACACTGTCAAGGCTATTATTGATAATTGGCTGTACTCCTAAATACCTCGTCTGCATTTATTTTCAGTGCTGGGTCCTTATCCACGCAAAATATACTTAGTCATTTTAAAGTCCAGGACGTGAAAGGAAAATGGCCACCCTGCTGCAGAAGTCTCATTGCAGTAGTGAGAATTTCTCAAGTCGTATACAAAGGAGATTCACAGGGAGATACTCTACGTTATAAGCCCAGTGGAGACATTTAATAACATATGATTCTGCATAAGCAGTTAACCTGTGGTACACCCAAGCTTTGACTTTACTGATTTTGTTAAAAATACTAGCTAAAAATAGAAATAAGGAATTATAATACTTAAATTTTGCAACATCTGTAAGGTCTGCAAATTACCGCAGACCACAAGTGAGCTTATTCTATAAAGGGTTGATTAAGATCCAACAGAAGTTCTTTTCCAGTATTTTTAAACACAGTTCTTTGCCTGGACTTCAGAATGGGTCCACTATTTAAAGAAAGGTTTATTAGCATTACTGTGGCTGAATTCAGCAAAGGTGAAACAAGGTTTAAACATACTTCTGATTCTCTACATTTCTCAGCTGCTAAACATTACAGTGATCCTTTTATACTCGTGATAATGAAACCATCACTTTATATACACACAGTACAAACCTTGACCTACATGCAAGACTAGGCTAAATTAAAAAAAGAACCCGGGATACGTTTCTGGAAACAACCAATTCAAAACAGGAATAAAACAGTTTTTTGCTGTGCACAGCTTTACAAACGTGGCATCATTTAAGAAATGATAGCCGCATGGAAACATAAAATGAGATCAGATTCTCATTTAGAACTGAAAGGAAACAACTGCAAAATTTCCATTTGCATTGTGATATTGCTATTAAAGAGAATAACATCTTTCTACATCTCTACTAGTGCACCTTTTAAAAGGATCTGGTTGCCAAGGAAACTGATTCTGGCCCAATATTAATCTGAAACAAATATATTACAAAAGTTGGTGTAAGTAATGCAATACTCGTAATTATTTTTATCCTTAATGCTCAAATGAATGTTTTGGTACCTCAGGCTGTGAAGTTTTTATTTCATAACCTGTTTTGTGTGAAGTAAAACACACTTCAGTAAACTGATACTCAGTTTAAGCTGACAGGGCCATCTATATCAATCTCTCTCTTAAAAGCCCTTCTACCTTAAAATAAAAAAAAAATACAGCAGGTTTATGTTTGTAGCTAATACTGAAAATATAAGCATTAAAGCATATTAATCTTTGTTTAAGATTTCGCACAAAACACAAAACCGCTTACGACAGAATTTAAATAATTTTCATTTTTCTTATCTACCTCAATTTTTATTTTTGCATTTTAGCTGCAAGCTTAGTAATGCTTGTAGTCAGCTTTAAAATGTAATTGAATCAATAGTGTTTTCAAAAATTCTTTTGTTGCATAAGCGTTGCCACGCCCTTAGTACATATGATTATTTTAACAGACATGATTGCTCTACTTTCACAATAGATTTTCAAAAAACAGATAAGAACAATTGTCATGCCAGTATGTGAAGCTAACAATTTCATATTAGGCTGTTTTCATTAACAGTTTAATACATTTTTTTAACTGAAAGCTACATTCCAAAGCCCATTTCATGTTCCTTCAACACTGACCAAGAAATCAGTAAAACATGCAAATCTCAACCTACCTGCGTGTACCACTTAGTGCAGTGTTAGCATGGCAGTGCACCCAGCCATTTTTATGTAAAGCGATGGAGATAAGTTCTATTCTTGGTCTTCTTGATAATTTTTTAGAAGCAGTTGTCAAAATTCAGATGGGAAGCAGCTCGAATAGACCGTGATCAGGAAAACCGAGTTTATCAATAGAGAAAGCAGGAGTGGGGGAAAAAGATGTCCTCATCCAAGGTTTTCTGAAACTGCAACACAAGGTTGTTTTCTTTTTTTTTCCTCCTCCTCAGAGGGTTCAAAGCTTGAAGCTGACCACTGCAAAGGCCACTTGTCACATTTACTGAAAATCAGCCTATTGCTATCGCAGCTGAAAATATAAACTTGACAACCAAAGCCCATTGCACAACGTGAACTGCGTAAGAGTTAAAAATAGATTTGACGTGCCTCCTACCTGCATAATAAATATGTAAGTTTCAAGTGCTTTAATTCGATATTCACATTAATTAACAATACAATATACATTATTTAAACTACAGTAAACGCAAGAAGAAAAAGGGTGACACCATCTGGAAGCACAGTTTGCCTTTTTTCTTTTTTTTTTCTTCCTTTCCAAGGGCTAATAATGTGGTTTGAACGTGATGACAAGCTAACAGCTCACCACACTGCAAATGAAAAAAGAATTCTTAAGGTGATGCCCAAATATCTAAGCCTGTAATGAAGCACAAACCAGTCTTCGCTACTGCATGACATGGCACACAGACCATTTACATACCCACATTTGAGATACTAGGCACAGTATAATGAATTCAATACACAGCATGCACACAGCACAAGCAACGTTAATCCTGCCTGCCATTTTAGGCTTGCAGGAGTAAGATACATACTGCAGCACAGCTCTGGGAAGGGAGGAGGCAAGGGACAGCTCACCTTAAATGCAGTATCTGATTAATGTTGTAAGTGACATTGCGTATCAGCTACAGAGTCTTGGTTCAACTGGGTGGGAGGGAACAAAGAAAATTGTCATCAACTGGTGATGCAAGATGAGCTCCAGTCACTAACACTGTTAGCAAACTCCAAATGCTACAGTGATACAGTAGTAGGCATTTCAAATTCTTATCAAAATCTGCCTGTGCAATGGCTGAGTCCGCCTGCCGAGGAAAACAAAACCATCTTCTTGCTTATTGGAGAGACGCTGGATTGACTACAGTAACATCCTCTTGATGCAGGAAGATTTCACGTCGCACGTATTAAATCCTGGGTGCATTTGCTGTGCTTTCCTAATTTTTAAGACTCAGAATTCAAAAATAAAATAAAAAGACAATGCTAGCAAAAAGAGCATAAATAAAGGTCTAATGTCCATACAAATAAAACCTTTCTTTTTCTTTCCTTTCTGTTTCCTCTGGTTTACAGTCCATCAAAATCCTGAGCGGTATTGACAAACCACACGAGCGCAGGGTCTGACTGCATGATCAGCTGTCTGTGTCTATGCTACACCCTGTTAACCACAAGCAGTGTTAGAGCTAAATATATCTGCAATGCAGAAACGGTAGGTGCTACGTGGTATACAATTCTGATTAATTCTAAAACATTGTTCTATCCTCAGATACAATAAAGAAAAGAAAATGTGGTGCTGCTCTCTGTCAGGCACGGTATCTGCCAGACTTACAGAGCATAAAAGCTATCCTTAGTATACTGACCTAGATAGCACTAAGAAGACTTAAGCAGCGTACGAGCATACTCACTGTCAAAGCAAGGAAAACGAAACAATGATTGTTTAATCAAACTGAAAGCAACAACTCCCTACCACAGTATGAATCCCAAAATGCTACGTACTGTATATGCACATCTCATGTTATTGGAAGATGCAAAGCTCCTTTTTTTTTTTTCTCTCTCTTCTCTCTCCTCGGAGGCTTTTCTTAGCTACGGTTGCACAATGACATTCTGACATCATGGAGGTCAATGCAGATACTGAAGTGCTGTTGTCTCTAAGAAAAAAATAATTTTGAAATATTAAACCACAGCTGCATAAATAGTAATAATAATTAAAAATTTCACATCACCTACTTAATATCTTTCTTTCTCTTACCTTCTGAGATTAATAGCGTGCACATTTTTCAGCTGCATACGTTAAATTGGTATCACCCTCTGCAGAGACTGCAAGAGTAATAGTGGGAAATAGATTTTTATAAGTAAGTCTTTAAAAGGTTTATTTTCTGGAAACCTTCAAAATAAAATATTATGCGTGTATCATCAAAAACATAGAGAGAAAAAGCATTAAAACCTGCTAATCTGATTTTTTTTTTAATGCCTAATAAGCAAAACGGGCTTATTTTCATTGTCACTGTGTCTCCAAAGGGAGAATGAGAGAACCACGCCGCCATTTATGATAACTTGAATTACCTTCCCAGAAGGCGAAACCATCAGGTGAGGTAAAACAAACCCTCAGATCTACCTGTTCAGAGAGCAGAATCCCACACACACTATTTCAGTGACTTCTCACAGCTTCTTATCTCTCTACCCGTAGATACGGCAAGCTGATACCCAACACATGAACAGAATTGTGAAGATTGATGTCTTAGCTCTGAAAATATTTCACTGAAAGATTTCTTTAGGTAAATATTGTTTACCATATGAATAAGTGAATATAAATGGTTTCTGGCCGACTGCTGAAATAAATAGATCCTTGTGAGGCCAGATCTGTACAGAGAAGCGCTATCTTTCATTTGACCTGCCAATACAACTGAGAAATAAAGCAGCTAAATTTTCAACCACACACTCTTTTTCTAGGTAACTGTGTACACTATGATTTTTTTTTTCTAAAATAGTACCTGGTTTTAAAAGTGAAAACTAATAGCCAGTACTGCATTAAATCAGAAAACGTTTCACAGCAATAACTAGACTGCTGTATGTACATATTCACTCCGTGTAAAAAATAGGCAATCTGATTTTGCTTTTTTTCCCTTCTTCTTTGTTTTTTGAAGATTAAATAGATATCTATTTAATTTGGATGTTTTTCTTTGGGAAGTAATTTGGCATTTTGTTCTCTTTCATTTTAAAGGCTGGGAACGAGATGATCCTAACAGTCAGTGCTTTAAAATATTCAGAATCCCCTTCCATAAATAGCACATCTGTCACACAGAAAGGGAACGCAGCCAGCAGAAAGGCAGAGCAGACCAGCAAAAACAACTGCTATTCCAATACATGATTACAAAATAAGTTAGGATTTTAGCAACCCTTTGTTTGGATTGTTTGTTTTGAGCTTTTTAAACTAAGAGCTGCCTGACTATATACATGCCACCATATATCAACCTTAAATTAAGACTGTTAAATATGGATTAATTTTGAGGGTTTTTTAATGTTAATCTCTTAGCCAAATGTATACTATTGAGCTAGTCATGCCCTGTTTAAAACCATGGCAAAGCTCCTAGATTTCAAGAAGGGAAGATTTGGGCCTTATCTAGCAGTCTGTTAGGTTTATGAGAAAGTATATTAACTACAATTTGGGAACCAAGAGGTAGGTTTGTTTAAAGACAATGATTTTCAGCAAAAGACAGATTTCAGTGGAGTCTCACAACAAATATATCCCTTCCTGCATTCTTGAGGTTAGCATTCTCATTCTCCCAGAGAAATGCTGTTCTGGGAGAGACACAGCAAGGTACTTGGGGTTGCGTGATTTAGGAAATATTAAAAGCCTGCTGGCAGTGAACGCAGCAGAGGAATAAACATCTCAGAGTGAACAGCGGAATGAGCTTGTCCGAATCCTTTTGCATACCTCTTGCTTTAATGGGCCATTTTCAGTGCTTAGTATAATAATATTTTTCCAGGCTTAGATTTGCAATGATTTTGCTTCAGACTCAACATATCAGTCCAGAAATCATGTTCTAGGCCCTCCTAGATACATTCGTGATACATGGCATACTAAATAAATAAGTTCATAAAATTCCGCTTGTAGGTTGCACAGATAGGCCTAAATTTTCAAGGTAGAGATATATTCACCCTGTATGATATTCCTCAGTCAGAAACTTGGATTTAAGCTCTAACTTACTTTGTGCCCAAACTGTTACAGTCTCAAGGCACTGGCACTCCTGATTCTTGACTACAAAATTCCCAGCTCCTGCTAGGTCAGGACTACCTCAGCCCATGCTGTCAGTTCTTTATTCAATCTGTTTAGACTATTTCAGTATCCTTGCTGGATCTCACAGGCCATTTGTGCTGTAACCTTTCCCACTTTCAAGCTTCCTACTTGTAAACATGCTTCTTCTTCCTCTATTTATCACCACTTGAGGGCAACAACATCTGATCTCTCCTAACATACTACAGCTTATCAAAATTGGTGAGGAATGAGAAGTCCCAACGTCACTTTGTATTGCAGCCTCCACCTTGTGGTACGTAGTTCCTTAGAGGAAAAGTCCTAGTCCTCCAGATTGATCATTTGGAGCAAAATGAAATAGGGTGTGGAAAGAAAGACTCCTGTAAAGTGCCTAAAACTGCATTGACTTTTGTCTGAAAGTATTGCCACACCTTGTCATCCTAAGAAGGAAATCCATGAGGGCAGTATGGTAGCCTGGGAGCTTTGCCAAGGACCAAACTTGTAGCAGTAAATATCTGGAAGATGACAAGCAGACCTTGAGAAAAAAGTGACAAACAGTTTCAGTTTTATATGGAGCAGCTTACTTCTGTCTTTATTCAACACAGGCCCAAGCAAGACCAAGAGAATAAATTGTCCCTCTAGCTATAGAGGACACCCTGGATGTGAGAGTTATGCTTAACAATATATAAATGAATGCACAGACATACATACACTTGGGTTCATTCCCACCTCAGTACTTACTTTTTTCTTTTAACTGTTCAGTAAATGAGCAACATACAGAAAACAAAGGATAGAATCAAACCCAACCCTCAAGAAACCACAGTCAGCTGTTCTGTGATACCACCCCCTGCAAAGCAATGACAAGGGGACATGAAGCTGGGAATCCAGGGTGGGTGTTTCCAAAAGTACATACCAGAACCAGCTCCACACTTTCAAGAAACCTGCTCTTGGAACGACTGTTTCGGCCTCTGAATTTCACTGCATCAATTACATTTGTTTCTTCATTTCTTTACTGCTACTGCAAAAAACACATGGTTGATGAACAGTCAGTTTGAAATTAGAGTTATTTTGGAAAAGAAAAAACACACCCTTGGTCATGAACTAAATCCTCTGACCTAACACTCATGTTCAAGAAAGCACCGATATACCCAGGTATTCAGGCTAGCAATGAACTCTCTGGCCAAATGCCTTCCACTGAAAATCCTACTGCTCACTACATGACTTAGAAGCTACTTTCTTCAGTACTGAAGCCTCAGCTAGTTGTTTTTGGGCTGTAGAAAACAAGGGTGGGGAAGGAAAAAAAGGACTCATAGAACCTCAACATTTCACCTTTCTAGAGCCAAAGTAAAGTACTTTCATGCCTGATCCAGCTAACGTGCCCTGGACTTCCATTTGTATACACATCCAGGTCAAGCTGCCCCAAGGATACAGATTCATTTCTGACAGTTCTCACAGGCTTTCCCGCAATTCCGTCTGTGTCTCTGCATGGCTAAACAAAGTCTTCCATTATTTGCTGGGACAGAAAACAGTTGGTCTTAGTTATACCTATACTTGATTTACATACCTTCATTTTTGATTGCAACACTCAAATAAACAGGTCATAAAAAATAATATAGTGGTCTAAGATACAAGTTCAAACTCCTGCTGTTCCTGTTAGATGGGGATGTTTTTCAGCACTGCTGAATTAAAAGCAGAGCTGCTTTTAAAGGCAATTCCTCTTATAAAAGGCAAATACTGAGATTCTACAAAAATAGCAAATACCTGAATATTATGAAATGTATTCTGATATACTGCATTGTATCAATGTGTGATGAATCTGTGTTATGAAAAAGCATGGGCCTGTCTAAACTGAAGAATCACAGACAAGTCATGTATTAAGATATATTGAGGTGCTGTATATACTTTTTTTCTGAAAAATTTCTAACAGCCACTTATAGTGTAGTACTCTATAAATTGTAGAATCTTTACAGATTAGAACACCTGGGATTCACTCTAAACAAATTGCAAAGAGAATTTGTTTAAAAACTGTCAATCCATCCATAGAATCTGAAGAAAGTGATGCCTTTATAGATATTTACACTCACTTTACAGGTTGTATTTCTATATTTTCTGTGTAACATGACACTCAAAATAGTCCTAACAAGTGGCTTTGTCTTGCTTTTTCCCTGAATAGTGCTTTAATTACTGATGAGCTCAGTCTCTCCCTCTACTTATACCTCCTAAGGCACTATTTGCTTTCTAAAGTGCTGCCAGACACTATGCCAAAGGTTTCAAATTCCTGTCTCCTATCACTCCCAGCTAATTTACCTGAGTAGTGAATTCAGGTATTGTATTTTTACTCTATTGTTATCAATTTTATTTTTCTCTGTACTAAATGGCACAACTTGCTTGACATCTATACCTGCTATTTTCCTGTGCCTCCCTCATGTTGATCAGCACTTCCATGTTCACATCGCCTATTTCTTCTCCTCCAGTTTTAAGGGGAAGACTTTTCATTTAGAGAATAACAGACTCAAGATTTGCTATGGAAAAAAGCTTCACTTAGTCACATAAAATCCTGGAGAGAGATACAGACAAATCATACTTATTAATACTGGACAGTAGCCAAGGCGGGCAATAAGAATTAGGTTGAAAACCAGTAAGTTTCTCAGAGCAGTCAACATAAAATGTATTATTTGCAAAAGAAAGCTCAGAAGTAAGTCAGCAGAAAATTTCCTTTTATAAACTCCTAATTAAAGTTACTTCTGAAACATATGACTTTAAGCAGGATCAGTTTTGTGGACATGGTCTATCTCAATTATTGAAATTTTTTCCATAAAGTTTGAGTAGAAACTATTCAGCTATTTTGAAGAACAGACAGGATGAGAATAACACACATTTCTCATTATTAAAAATATTAAGACATCAATTTTGAATAATACAAGAACCAAAACAAGCAGGGATAGGAAGCTGAAGTATGTCAGAAGATAAAATGATTTAGAAGTTCCAAGAAAAGTGTTTCAAATTTGATAAAATCAAATGTCACATAATAGGACAGAGAAATCTCACTTCTCATGTGTATAGATACTGTTTCACAGCTCCAAACAGTCAAACAAATGTAGAACTAAAGCAACAAAAAACCTCCAACATTTCAAGCTTACTTGCTCAAGCTCAGCTACCCATTATGCTGCAAAGCGTGGGCTGCCCTTTGGGGCCAGCAGATCTGCTCAAACCATCTCTCCCAGCCTGTCCAGTTGTGCAGCTTGCGCCTTCCTTTTCCATCTGCTCCTGACAAACAGGAGTTCTAAGCCTCCGTCCTCCACCTGTTAACCTGGTGTATGTAACCAAAACACCAGGGCATTAAATGAACCCAGATGACTGATGTTTTCCTCCAATGGTGCAGATCGAGATTTGTCTACTATCACTCTCTGACACTGCCATCATTTCCATGGTTAAGGACTGTTTATATTCCCAACTATACAGGTACCTCATTTTAAGAAAGCTGTTCTACAAATTGCAGCTCTCTGAAGTCTGAACTAGTTCAGCCAGAACTGAGGTCACTGTAAATGAGGCTCTGCTTTAAAAAGGCCTTTAGTCCTAGATCACTTATGAAATGACATCATTTCTTTCATACAAACTCCGCAGCTCTTCCATGTTTCAAAATTGAAACTGTTCTTCTGATGGTATGAATGAGTCAGGAAGAGAAACTGGCGTACTAACAGAAAGTTGTATCCCTTATGAATTGCAATGAAATTTTAGGACTAAAGCTAGTGAGCAACGGTAGTGCTTTGTTAGAGTGCAGTTGTACAAAAGGATCTATTGACAATAATAATACACTTTTACAGCATGTTTTATCCAACAATCTCAGAGATCATTACAAACATTAATTGAGCCTAACTATAGCCTGTGATAAATTACTATTATTATGCTAATTTTATGGATGGAAAGAGAAAAAGACAGAGAGGTTAAGTGATTCACTCATGAACGGAACCCAGAACCACATGCACAACTGGGCTATCCCAACAAAGAACAACCTCTGTCAGACAACTGGAAGTGGGATTATACAAAGTTTCCAAAACCATGGTATAATTACTCTGAGGAAGTGCTCACCAGACAGGGAAATAGTGTTACTGTGGAGTAACAGCAGGTAAATTTATTACATTTGTTATTTTATTTTGTAATTCTTGGGCCTTTCCAGGATCATTCATAACCAGTAAGAAATTCTTGGTGCTTCTGTTGGTTTACTCTGGTGCAAATCTACACATGGAGGATATTTTAAGTAATAGCTATTAGGCCTGAATCAATCATCCATGTTGTACAAAAGAGGTACAACGGTTTCATCTTTACCAAGCACCAGGGACTTTATTCCAGACAAAAATAAACCTTAGTCTTTCTTCCACCCTTGATACCATTCATTACTTGCTCCTTGCTTACACTGGCAGTTTGTTTCACATGCCTGCTTGGTTTTACTACCCTTTAGGCTGCCCTTTCAATGATTCCTAATATGTACAAGATATTTGATAAATTCTGGAACTGCAGAAGTTTCTAGAATACCACAATCTTTATGCAAACAACAAATAATTTTAATTAAGTCCTCAACAAATTCCTCAATATTAACGGCAGAAGAAAGCAAATGTTCTCCTATAAATATCCAATTAGTATCAAGTAATTTATGAAATGTATTTTTCCCCTACAACATACTGAATACTGCTTGTGAAGCTGCATGTTGAGCCAGATCAGCTCACCAGTTCAACTGAAAACTAACTCTCTTTTGGTAAGGTTGTTTCTGGTTATATTAGTGAGCTCATCTATCTCACGACGCTGCTCTATAAACACTAGAACCAGGGCTATGGAGACAGCTGGAGCATGTGGCTTAGGGCTGAGAATCAATGGATGGTGGCAGTGTGGTCTAAGTGGGGTCTCTGCCGCTTCTGAAACTACACCCAGAGTTTTCTGGAATAGCTTAGGTATGGATTTTTATACTGCAATTACCTCCTAACTTCAGAGCAGGTATATTGCAAATATCGCTGCTCACTGACATAATTACAGAATTGATTCTGTAAGTTAAGTTATTTTTAAAATTAATATAGCTCTGCTAGATGGTCTACAGGCAGCTGGACTAGATGATTGTTGTAGGTCCCTTCCAAGTGAAATATTCTATTCTATTGTATTATATTCTATTCTACAGACACAGCTGTGGATGTACTTATATTTGCCCAGAAGTGCTAGAGGACACTCCCTGTTTCAAAGAGAATAGTCTGGAGAAGAAACATTAAAATAAAGGAGAACCAGGCACAAGCAAGAAGAAAGGAAAAAGGAAACAATGTATTTTTTAAAAAATCAGAGCTTGCTTTGTCTTTCCACACCCTGTGTAATAATCCAGCAATGGAATGCAAGTTAACATTCATGGTTTTTTAAACAATAGCCTTTGTGTTCCAAACCACACTGACAAAGCAGAACAATCCAAGCAAAACATGCTCACAAATCTTTTGCCAGCAACGTGCTAACCAGCTTTGTTGGAAACATCTAACGCTGCGAGTGAATCTGTTTTGGAAAGTAATTATCTAAGTTCAACTTCTCTTTCCTCAGCTGAGAATCTATTTCCTTCTTTCTCAAGCTGAATTTCAATCTGTTACATCACTGCAAATTCAGTGAAGTCAACATGGTGCTACTATACATGCTACTGAAGTTCTAGGCCTAGGAAGCCAGGCCGAACATATACCAGTAAGAGCAGAACTTGGTTTTCAGGATCTCTGTTATCAATGAAAAATGCACTGAAAAGCACACTGCAGCACTGTCAGAGACCACACTGCTCACTGTGCTTGCAAATACAGAAAACAAGATGTATCACCAAAACCTATCACCTTTTGATTTGAAGACACTGACAGAGAATACTCATGATTTACATGATGCCAGATTTACTTCAGAGTATTATAGAAACACTGAAAGATGGAAATATATATAAAAGCATGGTTTCTCCTGAAATATCTAAAATTTGGAAAACTAATCCCATGATTGCAGTTACTGCTGGCATATGTCAGCTCCTGCGGAAGAGAACGTATCTGCTGGTCTATTAAACTGCTGTCTGGCCTGTGCTCTAGTTAGACCCAAGGATTGTTTTAATCGGCATGTGTAAAATCTCCCAACCTGTCTTCACATGTGGGCAAAACCACATTGCCTGAGAGCGCTTCCTGGAACTGGTGCTGAAAAGCTTTGCAGGACAGTAGAACGTTTGTAGTGAAGGCAAGCTCAGAGGTACACTCCAAGGTGTTTCTGTCTATATTCTCAGAAATGATAACGTGTCAACAGCCATCATCAATCTGAAATCCTCTGTAGAAATAGTCAGAAGACATCCTCTCCATTAACAATGGAGAATATATTAATATAACTAGCAATAACTATATGTGGCATATAGTTTTCTCCCATTTCAAGCCTGTGGTTACTCACTGTGGGAAGGTGGGTTGGCTGCTTCTGCTGATTGAGCTTCTCTGCTGCTATGAAATGGAGCAATGTTTGGACAAATGCAGAAGAAGAGCTAAAGCATAAAAATGCAACAAAGCAAAAGTAGCAATTTGAGAACTCTCATATGGGATAAGGGGGAAAAGTCAGATATTAGGTGCATGCCTCATTAGATGTTGCCTACTTGACAAAAATTCCACTGGCATTACCACTTATTTTCATTAGGAGGAGCTCTATTGGAGAAAAGGACTTGATGCTTCTGGAATGTTTACCATCTTGTTTAATATAACTTGCTGAGCATATTTGTTTGAAAAAGTCTGTGGTTGCCTTAGCTTGTGTTCTATAACCACCTTACTAATGATTAAACTATGCAAAAATATGCTATTACTTAAAGGTTTATCCACTGGAATTAAATTTAAGTGTAAACTCTGCCTTTAAAAGATACTCAAATGACTATGGTTATAACAGCCACCATAAATCTACACTAGCGCCCGAACTTAGGACCATCTGCCCCAAGGGCTATAGCCCCAAAGAAGCCATAGGAAGAGAACTCCTTTGTGGTATCTAGGACATAAAAGACTTTTTGCCAAGACACTCAGAAGAGAGACCCCCTCAATCACTCTACTTGTGTTACGGAAATTCTGTAGAGATCACAGTTTCCACCACTATTCAGGTTTCAATTTGCAGTTATTCTAAATCTGGTGCTGTAACTGCAGTGATACCCAGAACGGACTGCTTTGTACTGCGTTACTCCAGCCTTCAAACAGACAGTACCTTTTTCTGTCGATTAGCTTGGACTTTCCCCAGCTCCCTATAGCAGAACTCTTTGCACCTTCTCTCCTCCCCTGTTTCAACACTGTACATAACAGGATGAAATGAGAAAAGCAGCAAGATTTAGATTTATTTACGGTGAAAAAGGAAATTAATAATTAAACCCCACATATTGGGTGTTTGATTTTCTAGCATTTGTCTAACATATTTTTTAACTTCCATTGCTAATGTGGACTTCTGGTATCATTATATCATTTGTTTTCATATTTTTACACAGCATTTCAGTGATGCTGAAATGCCTACATCTCTAGAATACATGTATAGTAGGTGTGAACGTATACTTCAGAGCTCATGTGTTGTTTCTCACGCCCTGTGATGTTCTCTTCACTGAAGCCGAGGTTTAAACTAGCTCTTGGGAGCAGGCAGTCCCCAGTGGTCTGAGAGGCTGCCTGGTGCAGCCCAGCACCCGCCAGGGCGGCCGTACACGGGCAGCAGCCAGCAGCGCTTGGCGGGCAGCTCAGCAGCAGCACCGGGGCTCAGCTTACACACAAACCTCAGGCCATTTTTCTCCAAGTCATTACTTGGATACCATTCTCTCAGTTTACACTACACTGGGAGGCAGGAAACAGTTTTTCCTCCATCATACCTAAAATTCAGGGCTCACTACAAGTGGCAAAGTGGATCTCATTATGAGCTAGCTTTAGTTTTCAGTTCCTGTGGAAACTGTACTGTACTTATGATGATATTAAGCTAAAATAAACGCCAAGCTGAAAACAACTTATCTGCTGCCTGATCACGGAAGAAATTGGCAAGTGGTTGGGCTCATACTTCCTCATTTTTTTGTACTTTCGGTTTCAGTGGAGGATCTCATTGGTTCATCTAAACTCACTGCTAAATAAGCAGTTTTCTTCCTCTCTTTTTCATCTGCTTGTTAGATCTGCAAAAGTAGGATCACATACACAAGGCCACTGTTTTCAAATTTAAATGTCACAAGTTAAGCATGTAGTGAGTCATAGAGTAATGCACCAGGTACTGAAATTTTATCCTTAAGTACAGGGTAACTTTTCTTCCTCATCACAGAATCGTGGGTTAGGATTCTGGGATCCTATTATTAGGAAGAATATTATATTATTTTAAAATTTATTTATTTACAAATATTTTTTCCCTTTCATAGGTGTATATCAAAGCTAAAAGCAAGCATACACTAAAAAGTTAAACAATAAAAGGCAAGTGAACTCCGGATTCGCTTTCCTTTAGTTTTATAATAATTCAAGAGCTGATATTTCCTTTTCTGGTGTACGTACCCATGAAACGGGTCTCTTGGGGTTGACAATGCTGGAAAATATTTCAACAAAAATTAGTCTAGTTTTTCAAATTTCTATGTCTAGGTAGCCTCCCTAAAAATAAAACACCAAAGATTTTATTAGCTTTACCTTACTCCAAAAGGCAGCCTCTAGACTTTTCAGGGGATATAGTGAATGTGGAAAAGCAAGAGGTAAAAAATATGCATGTCCTTCCCCTAAGTACAGCTACTTTTAGAGGACAAGAACAATGTTATCAGCCTTGTTAGTTCAAGAACTCATTGCTTTGAATAAATAGGATTCACATTCCAAATATTTATGCATTTCAGAATTCAATGGTAAAAGGGAAAAATTCACAAAAACTGCTGGTTCACTAAAATCCTAATAAAAATTCATTGTTCTAAATGTAATGAATATAGATGAAATAGTGTACATATTTCAAATATTAAAACCAATTCAGATTCTTGATTCTGCAAGTTGATTTTGCATTTGGAAAGGCTGTGATGCCAACTTCTTTTACTGCTTTTATTTTCCTGTCTCACAATAGTTACCTGAAGCTGGATTCTACTGTCTTCTCTACAATCAACACTTCTACTACAGCCCAGTGAAAGTAGGCTTCCATTTCTTTTAAAATAAATCCTGGTTTAGATCTCTTTTGGCAAACCTGTAGCATTCTCACATGCCAGCTCACACTCAGTCTTCTGCTCAATCTTGTTTCATAGTAAGCTTCTTAGTAGTACGGCCATAATAACAAGGGTCTGAAAATTGTTAAAGTCAAAGAGTTCAACTTCATTTAAGCTCCAGCCAGTGTCATAAAAACACTTTGTGCAGGAGTATCCGAGCCTTTCTTTATTTTACAGTGCTGATGATTGTACTTTCTTAGAAGGAGGAAGAGCTAGGGTTTTACATCTAGGATCAGTCACCTCACTTGGTAAATTAAATAGCTGCTATGTCATCACCGTTTGCCATGTGGTGGGAAGCACACCAAATTGTTGCCTGTTGGATAGCTTGGTTTGCAGCTCTTTGTTTCACTGACCATAAACCACAGGGTTAAAGCACAATGCAAACAACAAAACAAGAAAGGCTGATAAATGTAAAATAGTGTTATCAGGGTGTCTTCCAACAGCTGTTATCAGAAGTAGCAGAAAGTGCAAACGCATGAATAATGATAGTTTTTCTGGCCTTTTTATTTGAGCTATTTAAATGGCCACCATGCTTTCCTTCTCTGCAGAAGAGCCAGTAGCTGACTACAATTATGACTGTAAGAACTACAATTAAAACAATTCCAGCTGTTCTGGCAAAAGCAGCTCCAAGCATAGTTGGCCAAGGAGGTTCCATTTTGAATACATCATCTGGTCTTTCTTTTCATGCCTTCTGTTAGTAATAGGCACGTAGCTTTAATCTTTGCTGTAATACAAGCACAAAAGATAACTTGGTGTTTCACGGAGTGTATCAGTGGTAAATATTGCAAAGGTCAGCATATGGAGCAGGGCACTGGTTAAGTGCCATCAAAGTAAAAGGTCTTCTCCCACTTGCTACTTGTACACCAAAGGTTACCCAGATTACCAGTTGTGGAGTTCTCACATCAAGTATTTGTGCTGTGTAACAGATGGCACCAAGGTCACAGAAAAGGGAAAACAGAGGAGGTGACGGCACAGGAGAAAAATATTGAGCTCTCTTCATTTGAAAGCATTTTCAAACTGTCTTTGGTATTAGCAACCTAACTGAAGTAATAAAAATGAAAGCAACTGTATAAAGGAATGTTTTTACTACTTTTTCTATATGCTGTGATACTGAGCATTTTCCTTCTGATGAATTACTGAGCATGTTTATGATCTTTAAAACCAGCTCCCAGGTTCTGTAAACAAACAAAATCCACAAAGATATCATAATTTGTACAGTGAGCTTGATGCTATTTTCCCCTCAACCACAAGCTATTCACAGTAAGAGAGCTTTGCACCACACATTTGTTAGCTGATTTTACTAGTATATGTGATATATTGGTTTTCATGGTTGAAAGAATATTGTACCAGAACCTGTAAAACATAACCTTAACTGTGTCTTTCTGATGGCCATTTAGCAGAAAGATGAACATAGAGAGTATGGAAATTAAAAGTCCCCTCATCGTAAAAAGCACCATTTTTCATAGCTAGACTGATTCATTTGATGCTATTTCATAGGGCAAAGCAAGGAACAAACAAATAAAGAGAATAAGCTGCTCACTGAGCCTTCTTGATGGTCCCTCAAGTGGCAGATGGGTAGTGCAGAGTCACCTCTTCCTGCCTACCTGTTACCGCTAATGCATCAGCTCAGAGTTGCAGCTCCAAAGCTTCAAACTGGTCCCCACAGACCAGCTGCTGGTTTTACTGGGGCTCTGTGCAGCCATACAGCTTCAGTTCAACAGTGTCAATACCAGCATCTGGGGCTATTTTTAAAATGCACTGCATTGTCACAAATCGGCCTTCTGGTCTCCTACTGTAATCTATTTAGCAAGTGGAGCATTTAGCTACTTCAGCCATAAAAAATATGTATACTAATATATATACACACAGCAGGCACTCTATCTTCCATTTATTGTGTAGAAGGATGAACTAATTGAAAGTGTGTACTAAATAAGAAGAAAACTGTCATAGTTTTTGCTAGAATATGCAGAATACACATAGTAAAATCAAACCATTGTCTCCTGTGGTTGTCAGGGGCTCTAGAAAGTCAACTTTATATGTGCATAACTAACTACCGCTTTGCTTAGTCATTCATCTGTCAGCCGGTCATTTTGTATGTATGGGCAAAAGTAAAACGTAGCTTAGGGGTCTCACCTGCAGTTTAGATTGGTATGCCGATTTAGATCAGTACCCAGGCATATGATACAATTTCAATTTATGAATTTTCACAGCTCTTGCAACAGAGTCATGGGGCCTGTTCATGCAAGTCGTTACCCACAAGACATTCAAGCATGGCTTCGTGCCCAGTGTGGGCAGCAGCTCTGTGCTGTCTGAAGTGTTCCTAGTTGGCATTTAACAGGAACTTCAGGAGGTAGTCTCCAAAATCAGAATGATCTTTAACTGGGAATGATCAAAATCAATTTGTCTTCCTGCAGTGAATCTTTTGTGATAGATACAAACAGATTCAATACAGACACTCAGCATTATTATATTACAGCAAAACTTTCACACACTACGTATCCTTATACTACCTGTCAGTTAGAAATTCATAGAGTATTTTCACCTATCGTATCTATGTCACTCTTTGCAAAAGTGAAATTTTTTTTGTTTAAAAAATGCAAGACCGAATGCACAGTCTGGGAAGGCAGAGCCTCCTTTGATGTAGCCTATCAGCGCTTCCCCAGGATTTTCACTGGAAACTTGAGACTTGAGGCACTGAGATGGAAACAAGGGTTTGTTTTCATCTGCCACAAAGGAAGTCACTGTCTGTTGCTTGACTGGCTTTACACCAGTGTGACTGTATTAGTTTAATAGCAATTATGTGTGGCTAAGAAATACTGAAACAAAGCCCCACAGGTTTTACTTGTCTGGCTGAAGAAACAGGATTTCTGAGCTGCCGAAGTCTTAAGCCGCCTTTGAGCTGTCCTCATTTGGTGGACTATTCAGCTACCAAAATAACCAAGAGTTGCGTCGGTGTCATCCTGGCAGACACTGAGACATAGATCACCCTAATTTAGCAGTTTCTCTAACATTTCATGGGTTTCACCACAAGAATTCAGGACATTTTGTAAGGTCTAGATTGCATATCACTCAATGCCACACTTAATACCTTTCTAGGATATTCCAGGAATTTTTTTCTAGGAATATTCTGTTCTTTTAGGAAATATGCTGCACCCTCTGCCATAGTTGAAGGAATTTCCTGCTACAGAAGTCTTCATCTTGCAGATTTTCCAAAATTATAAAAGCTTAAAAAATGTTTTCTAAGATTCCTCTCTGAAATTTTATAAAAATCCCTCTTCCACCCAAGTAGCATAGAAAAAAAAAATTAAGAGCTTTTGGTATTTTTCTTATGGCATGAATGGTATAGACTATTTAATTGCATGTAGTTCACCTCACCTGACCCTTCAGCCAGCTCAAACACCTCAAAGACAAGCCTTCAAAGCCATTTCAAAATTTTCTAAGAAATGCATAAAAATATTTTAGAAATAAATCCTCTTAAATAGCAGAATATAAAAAGTAATAGGAGAAGGAACAGGGAGAATAATAGTCCATGGGAAACAGGTTGAGTGATTCTTACAAGGTCATGGCACTCACTAAGGTCAGTATAGATGAGCAAGATGGAAGGTGTGACTGAACAAGCGTCCCTCCTACATCAGCACTACCCATTTTCAGTGCACATTACTCACTTTTGCATATGAGATTGGATCATTGCTGGTTTTATGGAGTACTATGACCTTCCATTTGTCCAGGGAGATTCAAGAGGGCATCTTCTAAGGGCTGTAGAAATAAATACATATAAATAACAATATCACTGAAAAATTAATTAAAATTCCTTCCTGGGACTCTCTTCATCAGTTTAGAGAATCTCAAATGTATACGGTGAATTTTAACTGTGGATGAAAAACATAAGTGGCCTGGAAAATGTGGGTGAAACAACCACAAAACCTCCGTATTTTTGATCCAGATTTTGGTTCCAAGCCTCGGAATGACAACTGCCTTTCCCCCAAAGAAGACATCTATGAAAGTCCTAAAAATTTAGCTGGAGCATGCCTTGTGTTGTTTATGTCCACTACCAGCTGCAAGCTGGTATCCTGTGTAGGAAACAGCGTTCAGCAAGAAGGGATAATCTACACCAGAATATTTTGTATAATGACGAGGGCGCTGGGTACAATATGTCTACCATCTTCTCTGACTTGCCCTCAAAAGCTCTTCCTTTGCTCAGGCCTCCAAGTTCTGCAGACAGAATTTCCTTTTCTGGTTCCTCATGCTGAGCATACCTTGTAGCTATCTCCATCCACAGTATGGGCTGAATCTGATATTACTACAACGCAATACATTTTGTTGATATTTCTCAGACAGGGCTTGTGACTTGAAAGGGGCTGTAACATGCTTTCAGCAAGCTGCCAGCACACTTGCCAGCTTTGGGCTTTTTTTGGATATAATTATTAATATATGAAATTGAGGTCATAAAATTATTCTGGTTGATGGAACACATGGAACACATCTGAGAAACTGGTTTATTGCTACTTCTGAGAAAAAAAAAACCCAAACCACACACTAGGTAAATGCTGCTTATTACCACCATGAGTGGTATTGCAATTACTAGTATTCCACTTATCAATATCGAAAGCTATGGGCAGAGAGCATGGGGGTGCTACATCTGCCAAGTTATGGTCCAACTGCAGATTATCAGGATACTGTTACTACAAGCTGTCCTCTCCAGGTGGCAGTGAGCAAAAACTGCAAAAGCAGTAAGGAGAATTGCCACAGCACAAAACCTTTAGCTATCAATCTACAAGAAACTGCTACCAACATTAAACTAGCAACAAGAAGCAACAACATGCAAGTTAGATGGGTACGTGCTGAGACAGTGAGCAGGCGCTTTCATAGCATCGCGCATTTGGGGTACGCTGTAACTGAGGTTTGCTACGTGTGCTGCAAACCCAGGAAGTGCCATTTGCACCTCCTTGTGCCAGAAACTGCATGAGTCAGATCCTCAAAGCTTCAATTTTAGCTTTGCTTCTGCCTCCTCATTGTTCTGACTAATACGATGTTATCATAACCAGCTCACTGTGGTAAAAACCAGCTGCAGAGCCTCTAGGTCACAGCCAGGCTTGCGCTGGTGTCAAAGCTAAAAAACACCCCCAGTTTTCAGTGGAGCAGCTGCAGACCACTCCAGCTCAGTGTAAGCAAAGAAGTCATTAACTGCACGGCGAAACACATAAATCAAGGTACACTTAACAATACAACACACTGTACTGCTATCAAAGCCTCAGAAGTCATTAGCATCTCAAGCTTGAGGCATCAAATTTGAAACACCTTAAAAAGGCCAGAAGTTCAAAAGGAACTAAGCAAATAGACATAAGACTTCCAAAATATTAAAAAACTAATAACTCCCCAAACCAAGAAACTTAAAATAGGCAGCAACTTGAAATGCAAATCTAGCTCTCTAAACATAAGGAAAAAAATCCAGAAAAATATTCTGCGTCATTTAGGCCCCAGGTCTGCACATTGCAGGATTAGTGTCATATGTGTTGTTATGGACTTGGTCTTGTCTAATAGATGATAATGAAACATCTTTCTGAGGCTCTCTATATAAAGACTTGCTGGCAATTTTCATAGTCAGCATACACATTTACAGTACCCAGGCTTCTTTCCAATTTATTTCGCTATTTACTGTAAATAAAGTATTTCATAAAAGTTTGTTTTTTATCAGTGGGTAGGACTTTGTTTTCTGTTTATAAATGAACTTCAGCAAGTGGTGAATGAAACTGAGGGTGAAATTAATTAAAATAATTTAACATTTGAAAGATTTAGTAACAGTTTCCTTTCCCCGTGCTCTCCCACTGAAACCATGACTTGGCAACTGGGTGATGACTCTTCTCCTTCTGATCTTGTGTAGGTAAAACCTTGGTCCGACAAATTATATTGTGAGATCAGTTATCTAAAACTGCCTGGACGTGCTCTCTGGCAGAATCAGGCCAAGGGACTCGATGCTGATGCTGCAAAAAGTAATGAAGGTTTGAAGTTGGCTTTTGACAGAGTATGATTAGATTTGGTTCTGTAAAGATGCTGTAACAATGGAAAAGGAAGATGCCATCATTTACCAGTCTTATTAGTCAGTCCATGTGTTTTTCTCAAAAAGTGAGGATAAAGTCAACGGTGAAACCCAGAATCTTCCCCACCTCCGCAGAACTGCAGGGAAAAAGACCAAGGTAATTTAGCTTTGACACAAAGGTCAGACATACGCTTTCTGTACTATATTCTATCCTCTCAGAATACTGCAGCTGAAAGAAAATAACCTTCCTTTCTAACAGATGTCGGGTGCTTTTCAAGAAATACCGAAGCCTTCGATAGTTTTCTGTGCCTGACGTGAACACGAGATTCTAAGGTTTACTGCATGCAATTTGTAACCTCCTCAGAGGCCCAGGATTATCTGCTTTACCCGCCTATCAAGCACTGCCTGCTTTTTGGGTCAAAGAGTCATCAAAATGGGGTCAGAGGACGAGCTCATTATTTCCAGGCTTTTCAGCAGTCTGCTCTGAGTGTGTCTCTTGGCTTCTCCGTGACGTAAATGGCATTGTTTGTGAAACAATATGATTATAATGATTTGTGAAGCGCTATGAATTGTGCATGCTAAAGATACTCAACAAGCATTAACAGCTGTTCTTTAGTGCAAAAAATTTTTATAAAATTCCAAGGACATAGACTAATTATTTGTTGAACAGTAAACTTTTTCTATAATGGCCTTAAATTAACTATCAAAACTTCAATGAATTGGGAGTACCTGTGAGAAAAATTAGTATAGGAATTAAAAAATATTTTTAATCAAGTTTGCTCCAGCTGAAGTAGCAACATTTTAGAGGGAGTTTGGTTAAAGAAATAGTGCATCCTCACCAAATAATTCAACAATATTTTCAGAAACCGCAACATGTCTGATTCCAGTGTGACCGGCCATCACGCCACTAATTTAATTGGCGTCACTCCTGATTCACACCAGACCGAAGACTCTGGTGTGTCACAGCAGCATTTGACGTACCTGACTGAGCTGCTGTTTTACCCGTGACGAAACAAGGTTAAAGATGCGCCAAATCCTGGCTTGTACAGCACCGACCCACCGGCCGTGAAGGTAAAAGCCCCCAACTAACCACAAATCCCCCCCCGCTCCCGCCCCCTCATGGCCGCCCGGCCACCAACAGCGCCCCCTGGCGTGGCGGGCGGGCGGGCGCCGCCGATCGTTGTCCTGCGGCGCGCGGGGGCGGCGGGTCCGCCATGTCCGGGAGCCCCCACGGGCCTCACCCGGCACAGCCACGGGAAACAGGCGGGGAAACGAGTGAGCGGAGGCGCAGAAACCTCATTATTTTTAGGGACAGTAAAATGTAGTGGTGACTGCTCATTCCAGGAAGCCTCATTAATGCTAATTATAGCTTCTCATTACGGTCTCATTACATTGCTGTTAAGAAATAAATTAAAAAATACAAACTCAGGGAACTGCCAGATCAGTAATGAAATGAGCTAAATAAAGTACGTGTGTTTTTAAAGAAAAGGTCTGCAATATTTAACTTGAAAACAAAAGACAGTGGACCTGAACATACCAAGAGCCTGCAATAATCGTCATCTCCAAGTTAGGAGCATATTAATTGGGTGAAAAACCATTTCAGAACATGAACATAAAGTGTTTCCAAAATGATGCTTATAAAGGTTAATGAGCATTTCCTTAAGACATAAAAAATAAAGTTGTATGAAAATAATATTTGCATTCCCTATTGATGCAACTCCACAGATGATCAGCTGATGTAAATTAGTGAATATTTAACGTTATTTTTTCCATTTTGTGTGTGTGGTGCCACTTCAGCTGTGGCCGTCGCAGCAGCAGCAGGAACGTCTCCAAACATCTGCCAGGTCCTTCGAGAACCACCGACCAGTGGAGCTGGAGACTCCATTTTGAAACCACGGAGAAGTGAACAACTGACTTCAAATTCCCCAGGAGCCGATGCTTAGTCTCTCACAAATAATAATCTTTATTACATTCTTGTTACACTAAAGGGAAAGGAATACAGCATTTTGGAAAACATAACCAACAAATACAGGCTGGTGTGTGTGTTGACATTGCTACGTTGTCCTGGCCAGCAATCTATGTCCCTTTCACACTTTGCTCCCCTGCTTTTTGTTCTCTGTTGCCCTCCCTAAAACACCGCACAAACTAACTGAGCCATAAATAGTTTGTCGAATTCCAGAGCCTGGGGTGCGTTTACGCCTGCCGCTCTCTGTGGGGACGGAAGCGCAGAGCTGCTGCCGCAGCCACAGCAGCCCCAGCTCCCACATTCCCCCGTCCCGCCGTTTCCTCTCCTCCGTGACGGAGGAGTTTTGCAAGTACAGACAGAGTCTGGGGGCCAGAGTAGCATTTCTGAAGAGCATTCCACCATCTCTTCTGTATCATCTCTTAGTGCGCTGTTCCAACCCACTCTGCGTGTTTCTGTGCTACTTACAGCAATTAAACCTGGAGTGACACATTGCACCGCAGTCCTTGGAGTCACTCCCCCGTACAAAAAAAATAAAAGCTTTTCCTTCTTCCTAAGAGATCCACTTTCTGCTGGTACTTGAGTGCGACAGCGGCAACCCAGAACTGTCACCCAACACTTCTCATTAAGTAGCTTTGTTACCCTTTAGTAACTTGGCAAGAACAACAAATACACAAACTCAAATTAAAATGCTCCCAGTGACACACTCAGTGCAAGGCAGTGATTTGCGGGTAGAGAAAGCCCCTCTCCCTAAAAACTGGAGGCTGTGAAGTTGCCTACACGCACGTCGTCTTTCAAATTCCCTTGGACTGACAGCTTCTCCACCGACCTGTGTGAAGTTTGGCATTACAAGAGGAAGGTAAAGAAAAATACTAATAGAGAAAGTGAGGTAATAAAAACACAAAATAGAAGGAGTACGAGAATTTCCTTAAGACATAAAAAATAAAGTTGTATGAAAATAATATTTGCATTCCCTATTGATGCAACTCCACAGATGATCAACTGATTTAAATTAGTGAACATTTAGCATGCTAAAAAGTATGCTAAGAAGAGTATGCTAAAAAGTATGCTAAAAAGACGTTAAAAGTATGCTAAAAAGAAGCTCAGCAGCAGAATAAGAAAACAAACTTTCCACTGAAAACAGTAACAGGGATCTAGCCAAGAAACAATGATCTTGTTATATTTTGGAAAATAGAAGTGCAGTAATTATAGGCACATCTTGTTTTATCAGTAATATAGAAGTATTTTCTACTACACTAATTATGGCCTTAGTCCTGTAAATCATTACTTACATAAGCAGTTTGTACTTACAACAAATACCAAGATGTTTATGCTGTTCTCTAAAAATTTGTTTATTAAGAGACTGAAACAAACCAGTAGATTGTACCATCTAATTTTGAAATAAGCATGGATACACATTGCATCCAAGTATTGTGGCAGTTTCTTTCATCTGGTAAGGTGAACACCACAAATGCTGAAAACATTTGTAATAAAATAAAAAGTTTATCATTTAGGCACATGCTTTTTAAACTGAGGATCAGTGTGGCAAATACTAACATGCAAGATGCTCCTGTGTTCAACATTAAGCACTCTGTATTTTACTTTTGAGATTAAGAGTTATTTTTAATCTTAACTGCTAGGCCTTTATTGCTAATTTAAATCACGTCTAGATATCTGTGAATATTTCTACACATAAATACTTTACAATTCATATCATTAAGGATCACTTTAAAACTGGCACACTTGCAGAAAAAATAGTAATAAGAAAATATCTCTTATTACACTGACAGAACATTAATGTTATACATTAAACACAAATTACAGTATATCTTGTTCAGAAAAGCTTTCTATTTCTGATAGTATTAGTTGATGGTTTACACATGCAAAAACGAAAATAAAACTATTTTATTATTCTCCACTAGAGGGAGAGAGAGCACATTTTGTTGCTAGGCAGATTCTGAAAACAATTTCTTTCTACATCATTTTAAGCAGTATTGTGGAATTTGGGGGCAAAAAAAGAGAACAATTTAGTTCATTATATTACCAAATATGAAGCAATTTCTAAAATATTAAAGCCCTGAAATCTAAAATTTCATTGCTGTTAGGTTACTTTCTGCGATCATTAGGACAGGACAATGAATACAGATAATTTAGTTTCATATGAACAGTCAACCACGGCTCAATTAATTTTTTTTTACTTCTATTTACCATAAACACCGTGTTGATTTCTTTGGGCATGGATGGCAACATATTGATTAAAAAATCTAAAATAATTAGCAAAAGTAACAGAAATTGTCTTATTGAAAAAAACTGTTAGTAATTTGACAATGAAACAAAATGACCTATATTGTACTTTCCATTCTGTATCGAATGGGAACCATTCTTACAGGTGGTGTGCGGGTTTTGTTTCTTGCTTAGAAATCCGAGCATTAATGCAGGCCTGCCACCAAACAGCTCACCCTCGATCTCAGAAGCTCCGAGAAGTCTTACCTCCCCAAAATCCAATTTGACAGTAACTGCCCAGAATTTGTGTATATTTCCTTTTCATATAAAAATCTCCATGATCCAGACCATATCCACACAAAGGTGGATATGGCCCTTTTAGTCCCAGGGTCTCTTGATCCTGTTGGTTTGCAGTTTTCTGTATGGTAAGAAAACAAGCGATAGTGATCTGTGTGCCCCACGCAGCACGTGGGAACTACTCCAGCTGACCAAAGCATGAGATGCTCCGTCTGGCTGTAGAGGCGACTGAACGAGACCAAATTCCTGATGCCTGTAATGCCTTTTGGAAAGCGGGCATGGGATGCCCAGAACCTGTGGGACTGCCAGGGACAGCACATAACCACAGGTTGAAAGGCTGACTTCACTTAGAGCTCACTGGAGAAATGCACTGCAGAATGTGTACGAAGAAATGTTCTGGGAGGGATCATATGTAGATTGGCATAGCTATGATGTAGCACTGAAAGTTTAATTGACTTTGAAAAGTTGCAAATATTTCTTTACATACTGAGATATGAACAAACTAAGGACAAGGCAACAATTGCTTAGTTTTTCCTCATATTGATTTCAAAGGAAACCCTCTGTTTATCGCTGAAGAATGAGAACTTAACATGGAAACATAACCCAGGCCTTAATATAAAGGTTTGAATTTCAGTTTGAAGTTTACAAAATGTTAACAAAGAAAAGAAACATAAGATAGATTTATATTCTGCACTCCTCTTTGTATTTATTTAAAGTTTCTAAAGATTTTGAGGCAGTTTAATCAAGATTGAAAAGTGACAGTCCAAGGATTACATTCCTTTTCCCTATCTCTGTTTAGGGAAAACTGCGGCTATTGAAAAATACGAGCGCTACATAGACTAATATTTAAAACAAACAACAAAAACCAACAAACGAACACAAAACAAGCAAGTGACATGGGAACAGTGACCAAGACAGAAGTAATGACGCTATTTTTGACGCATAAGTCAGCTTTTGTACAAATAGTTCTGGCTGAACTCTCACAGTGATCTCTGTTACAGGATCTCTGGGTTTTGTTGGCCTACTGCAGATCAGTTACACTCTGGCCTTCCAAAACAGCCCATGCAGCTGCAGAGAGCAAGACAGCAGCGAAGCCCGGAGCAGTGAGAACACCCTGGCAGCTTCCTGCAGCCTGAGAGCATCTGGTTCTGATGCAGACGACCTTATGAGATTTGACCCACTAATCGCACAATGCCATTTAGCTGTGAACTGAATAAGTCACCTTCTGTAACTTGGCGAAAATATTTACAGCTCTTGCTCCAGTGGAGGACAGTGTCTATCTCTCCTACTACCTCTAATCATTGTTTACTTGCTCTGTTCTCATGAATCATAATTGCAGTCCTTATTTAAACATAAGGACTTTTCTGAAGATACTGCTTTGGGATTTTATACACATCAAGTTATTAAAATGTTGATGTTAGTATTTCATAAAAGCTATGATATTTCATGAACTGCTTATGAAAGAAAATGCAATACCTTGGCAGCGGTGCTATGGAGAATAAAAAGAGAAACAGAAAAGAAAATCACACAGTTCAAACCATTTCAGACGAACTCAAGCACAAATACTGTTTTATAGAATATTTTCAGAATGTTTACAGATTAGGAGATTCTTTTGACCAAAGAGCCTGCCAAGATAAGCAAAAAGGAAATTACAGAACAAAGGTAGCAATATATTTAAAACACTATGCTTAATCTGCAATAACCCCAAAGTTGTTGGTTTAGACAAGATATATGCAAAACATTTACTTTGTACCCACTGGAGTAAAATACTGCAAGAGTGAAAATTTAGAAAGCTACTGATCACAGATTAATACTATGATTTGAACGCCACAGTCTGAAGGATGCAACCCTGGTACCACTGAAATCAATAATTTATATTAAGTAGTTGAGTGTTAATTTGATCTCACTGGAAATTGCAGTGAATTGGGCATCTTTGCAACAGATGCAACCCATGACCAAGTCATACAGTTCTCACTGAATACTCTGAGATTTCTTAGACACAGAGGTTTCACCCTGACGAGGAAGTGACTGCAGCACAACTCTGAGTCATATCAAAGGGCCCCTGAGTTCTTTCTCCTGGTACGGTACTTCTGATGTTTAACTACCTGCTACCACACCCTTATGCTCACACGTTTTAAACCAGAAAAGCAAGTTATCAGCATGTGCAAAACATGTTAGTGTTACAACAGCACTTAAGACTAGTAGAATTTTTTTGATAAGGTAGTTTATTTTACCCTCTCAATATGCAACTCGGATTGCCAATGTGCAGGGCTCAAATTAAGTAGTGCTGCAAAAAAGGGACTGATTTATAACATCTTCCTTTGTTTCGTGAGCATGTGCCATTTCTCCTGTGCTGTGACTTTTTGAAGCCGGGATTTAACTATAAGGAGTCACAGAACATCTGTTTCCCACTGGCTTCTTGATCTACAACCTAGAAACCCAGGTTTGCTGTTGCCACCACCCCTGAAGGGCTTATGAGTATGTGGATGGCAGCAGTTCAGTTCAGAAGCAGAAGCCACTCTACCTACTCCTACCCATCCAATGTCCCCTGCCAGCTCTTGAGGCTTCTCCTTCAGCTTTGTGTCTTTTTCCCACTCACTCTTCCCCTTCATTTGTGCCGCACTCCCCTTCCCTGTGGCAGGAAGAACATGGCCCCAGCTGTTTCACATGTGTGAAACAGCAATATTCAGTTTTGCCGATGAAATCTCTAATGTGGGTCTTGACAAGGCACTGATGAAATAGCCGTGCCCCTCTTCAGCATCCCTGTCTGCTGAGGACCTTTTAATACACTTCAGGACACTTTTGGACGTGGTGTCCCTGAAGGATCTAAGAAAACTGGACAGGACCTCCTGATCCCTCTCATATCTGTAGCTGCTATAATACATCAGCTCTTGGAGATGGAAGAAAGAGAAAAGACAAGTGGTTATTGTCCAAATGGAAATCTCCATGCCAGCAATGATAAAAATGTTGCTTTTTCTTCCACTTTTGAGTTCATTCCCATGGTCTATGCTGAGTCTTGCGTGAACTTGAAGATAGCAAGTTACTTCATTCTTTCCCACTTAGGTAGGACTCTGCAGCTATCATGGGAGGAGGCAGGGGAACTGCCGAAAATGTCCATACTTGCTTGGGGTATTCATTGAGGATGTTGTTTTGTGGTAAATCCACCAAAGATACCATGGATTCTCTTCAGAAAGGCAGTGGGAAAAACAAGAAAATATGCATTATTTCTGTTTGGCAGTCTGGAGTTTCCAAAATGAAGAAGAACCACAAGCTTTTCAGCTTTTAGGGAATCATAAGAAAGCTGTACTACTGTGCAGTCTCTATGCCAAATTAAAAAAAATAGAGGTTTTGTTTGTTTGTTTGTTTGTTATTTTTTTTCCCTTTTTTAACCCAGGACCTCTTCCAAATATACAGAATTCTTCGGTAACCTGAAGAGGTTACTAAAAGAAGAGGAGGTGAATTCTTTAAATACCATAAATTATCTTCCTTTTTAACAATAACTGTGTAGCAAAAACTGACTCGGCTATTTGGTGATACTTAGCACTGGTTAAAGTTCAGGGCTCAAACAAAACTAGAAGCAAGATGCTTTTTCTGCTCTGTACCTTGATGCTGCAGCAACCAAGCTGTTATTTCAAAACTTTACTTCCTTATCAATTACTGTGGTGTTACCATTTCTTGGGAAGTAGTGTGGTGACTTAATGAGAGCTTTAGGGAGGAGAGTGATCAGCACTGCAGCAGTAGCAGAGGAAAAGTGCTGGGAAGCCAAATCAGCACTTTATATTTTCATCAATACACATTTTCAGAGGGCTGAGCAGTCTGTAAGCTCTCCAGCACAGCTGCCATTTTGAGCAATAGGGAATAAGCAAGCAGTTAAAGCCCAAGGTGAGGAAAAAGCTGAGGCGTATGGACTGGATGAATAAATTGCTAGGTTGATTGCTAGGTTGACACTGGATGGACTGCTGGACTTGAAGGGTAGTCATCAATGGGCTGATGTTTAGTTGGTGGCCAGTGCAAGCAGAACACTCTGGGGTCAATACTGGGACCAGTATTGATCATTACCTTCATTGTAACTTGGATGATACAGGATGCACCTGCAGCAGATTTTCAGTCAATACTTATAAGTGGTTGGTTCTCAAACCAAACAGTGGAGCTTCAGTTGGGAGGACTTTGAGAAACTTAAAAATTGGGTCAACAGAAACCTTGTGAAGTTTAACAAGGAGTGCAAACTTTGCACATGGGGCTGAATAGTGCTGGGCACCAGTGCAGGCTGCCTAGGCAGCAGCCCACCTGAAAAGCATGTCTCTGTCACAGTGGACACTAAGGTGAATTTGAGCCAACAGGATGTTTTCATTCTGAATAATGTGAACCATATACCGAGCTACATTAGGAAGGGAGCATGGACAGGAGATGAATAGAAATTATTATCCCCCCTTATTCAGTGCTAGTGAGTCCACACCTGGGATAATGTGCCTTGTTTTGGGTTCCCCAGTTCTAGAAGGATATCAAGAAACAGGAGAGGGGCTTGCAGATGGCTGATGAGATGGCAAGTGGCCTACAGCACATGACTTGTGAAGACATGTTGAAGAAGTTGGGCTTGGTAGCCTGGCAAAGAAGAAACTAAGGGGAGATCCAGTAACCATCTACAGCTACCTGAAGGAGACTGGCAAAGATCATTGAGCAAATGGCAAAACAAGGAGCAAAGGCCACAAACTGAGGCACTGGAGTTGTGACTGGGTGCATGTGATTGTGCATGGGTGGTGCTGCACAGGAACATACTGCTCAGAAAGGCCAAGGAGTGTCTATCCTTGAAGGCTTTCAAGGGCAGGTTAGGCAAAACCACGGCTAACTTGAAATGCCACAGGTATTCTATGACTGTAAAAGTCTAAGCCACCACAGAGACCCTCTGACAGTCACCAAAAAATTGAGTTACCAACTCCTTCTACTCCTGCCTTTCTCCGTCTCTCTGCTCTTCTCTCCCTTTAAGTTATATTACAACATAAAATTACCATCATGTTTAAGGGACTAGTAAAAAGTCCTTCCTCTTCAGTTGGGGTTACTCTGCTTGCCATCCAACCATTTTATACAGTTACGATTTCTAAGGCACCAGGGTCTGTCAGACTTTGATTACATCTTATTTTACTGGATCAGACACCTTATACACCACTGCTAAAAACTATGAACTGCTTCTGATACCATAGAATTGTCCTTCCCATTCTTACAAAATGGACTTTTTTTTCCTGTCTGAACATAATTTGTAACGTTGCTGCTAGCCTGTCCAATTTAGTGGTTAAAATTAATATACCTCATACACACTCATCTTCCCGGGAGACAACATAAATCCACAATGACATATGAACCAGAACTGCTGAAGCAGTATGACACAACTAAGTGAATTCTCCATCAGATCAAACTGTGAAAACAGAATCTCTGTTAGCACAAGGATTTAAGCACACAGGTGGCATCTCAAATAGTAGAGGGAACATGGGTTAATAGCCGATCAAACAAATATATTTTAAATATTGTGTGACTAGTCATCCCACAATCCCAGTAAATCAATTTCCGTGGCAGGTTTAATCAAGTATGTTAGCATGTTAGATGATTCACAAATCAAAATGTATGTGTGTCAAGCTTGGGTAATAATAGTAGTCAACAAACAACAAGTTTGAAGTGTCAAGTCCCTAGCACTAAACCTTTTAAGGAACCAGATGCCAGCGAAAAAGCTAATGCCAAAGTTAAAATATAGGATGCAAATGCGCATACAGTGTTTGGCACAGTATTGCAAAATACAAAGTAATTGGGAATGTGTACACATTTGCAATGCAATACTATAATATTTTAAAATGGGAACTCTAGTTTTGTTTATAGAGGAGAAGTAAATGAACCCAATCACAAGTCTCTGACATTAATCTAGTTGTTTATTCTGGAAAAGGATTATCTTTTTAAGACTACAATGCCAAGTAGTTTATGTAAAGGCTGAAGCATATTGTCATAGCAATAGGCCATAGTCTGCCACACACTTGAACCAAAACCAGATAAAAGTGTTTCAAATTGATACATTTGATGGACTAGATATATAATGGAACAGAAGATTAAACTTTTATGAAAAAATGGGTGAGATTTGCATATGTAAACAGCATATAGCTCAAAGAGTATGGTCAAATAAAAACGTAGAAAAAATATATTAAAAGCCCCAAAGATGTATTTTTGAAATCCCCCAAAAGAATTCTTTTTTAGCAGACTCTGAACCACTGTGTTATGCATATAGACAGCACATACACCACCATTAAAACATTAAGGTGTCTCCTTATTTTGTCTTCTCTTCAACTACTTTTTGCATCTTCTTGAAAAGCTGTTATTTATGCTACTCAGTGCACTGCTCCAGGACACCAAGATTCTCTGATAATGAAAAGTTTTGCACAGTGGCATGCAATCAGTTTAGCCTGGGCAAATTCACTGCCAATAGTCAAAGCAATGTATTGCAGACCGTGTACCTCATTAATGTCAGCCTATTCAGAAACATACAATTGCTTTGAAAAACTAAGAGTGTATTTCTGCCATTCTTCTCCTAAGGGAGGAATATTTTTGAAGCTTATTTATTGCACACATAAGGTACTATACAATGAAGCTTCCAAGCTTCACTGTCAGGGTGGTTTGGCTACATAAATTCAACCAGCCGCTCTGAAGTAAACATAATCCAACAGCTATTAAAATCTAGATACTGGCTGCTTGCGCACCCCCCCTACTTTTTTTTTTTTTTTTTTGGTTTATATCCTCTAACTCTCTCAGATGTAAATTTCCGGCGATAACCTGTGCAGCAATAAACTTCATTCAGCCACAAGAGTGTGCCTGTGAGAGGACTGCAAATCTCCGCCAAACCAGAATTAGCCGGTATCGCAGGAATGAAAGAGCGTGGAGATTTGAAATTGCAGGGAATGGAGACAAGGCGGTGCAGAAGAGGAGCTGCCCGCGGGGCAAGAGGCCCACGACCGCTGCCAGACTGCTGCACAAAATAAGCCCCGGGGCGGCGAGCAGGGGCGAGGCTGAGCCGGCGCGGGCGGCTGAGCGGGGCCGGGCGCAGGTGGCCAGGAGCCTGCGGCAGCTCTGGGAACCGGAGCAGCGCCGCACGTTCGGCTGACAGCGGGGGCTCGGCGCCGTGCCGGGCTGGAGCGGCGGCGCTGGCGGCGCGGTGAGTAGCCCGGGAGAAGCCGGGAGCTGCCGCATGGTACCGGTACCGGCACCGGCAACGTGCAGTAGCCGCACCGCCTGCAGCAGAGGCGGGCCGGGCCGGGCCGGCGCGGTGCAGCGGGACCGGGGCGCGGGGCTGCCCGGGGTCGGCGGGAGGCGGCGGCGACCCCTCCGTGCCGCGGCGGACTGGGAGCACCGCCGCAGCGGGGTAACTCGCGGTCATCTTTTGTGCTCCGGCGGGCGGGCGGGCGGCGCCTGCAGCCGCCCCGTCCTCCCAAACGCCGCCCTGCCGCCGCAGCCCCGCGAGCAGGGGAGGCGGCTGCGCCCGAGCCCGCGTCCCCGCCCCTGCTCGGCGGACACCGCGACAGGAGTTGGGCCCCTGGCAGCTCGGGGGGTGGCAGCCCTCTCCGTCTGAGCGGGGTTCTTCATAGATGAGCTTGACTTGAATGCTGGGGAAGGCGTGACGTGTAGAGCTCCCCAATTTATTGTCTTGGGGAGTGCCGGGTAACGTACGGCTCTCCCACCTTCGGGCTGCTCCGGTAACAGCCTGTAACCGTTTCCAAAATAGATACAAATTGCCCATTCCCTTGGCACCAAGGGGAGAAAAATATTTTCTGAGCCTGTGCCCACCGCCCCCGGGGACGCGGGAGCACTCGTGGGTCACTGAGAGCAGTACCGAGGGCAGCAACCGGCTCTGGAAACAACTGCCATCGACTTGATGCAAACCTGTGACCCTGGCAGTGAGCTTAGCGCTTTAAGTGTTTAATTTCCCTGATTTTCTCTTCCTTGCTGTGCATGCACAGTTACGCACTGTCGCTCTAGTCCACAGAAGTGACCAGTACGCACCTCTCCCGTGATGCTATTAACTGAAGTGTTTGATGTATGGGCAAGTTGGAGTTAGACTACCAAATCTTATGAAACCCAAAATAAACTATATTTTTAACAATGTTTTTTCTGCATGTCTTCAGAAGACAAATAATTGTATGTGGCATGTTTACTAGGAATACTGTGAAGCAAAACTCATTAATATTTATAGTACATTTATGAGATATCCATTCAGAGTGCCTTTAAAGTATGATTTTATTCTATACTTTTTAGCACAGAGGCAATCAGGTACTGGAAGAGGTTACCCAAGTATATGTAAATTATTAATCATGGACTTTTTATATCAAGATCAGATGGTTTTTGATGATCCAGTTCAACTACAAGCTAGAGAGCCATAACTCCACTGATGGTACAGGGAACTTTAGTGTTTTGCTTCTAACTTTGGTCTTCTGACAGCACCTGCATTTGTCTCTAAAATAGCTCATGAGTCAGATTTTCAGAAAAGCTCAGCATCTTTGTGGACACTAATGTTTGGGCCAGTTTTCTAAGAGCTCTGCAAAGCGTGTGTGCACACAATGTAAAAAGCTTTTCTGAAAAAAATTCTAGTCCTTCCCCATCTGATCAAACAAGAATTAAGATTTTCCTGCCTGTAAATGCAATCCCTGTGAGCCCCTTCTGAGGGGCTGTGTTCAAACAGTGGGTGGCAGTGGGTTCTGCGCTGCCATTCCCATTGGGGAAGCGTGGCTGGCTTCACGGATCGGCTGCTGTCATTTTCATTGCAGTTTCTTTTGGATTTCATAATTGCAAAGAGCCCGTTGGGCTTCTCTGCCTTCCATGATAGCGTTCTTGGCAGTGCTGTGGTGTGGGAGGGAGGCTGAAGGCAGGTAAGTGCGTTTCTCCTGGGTGCCATAGGCCACAGGGTGATGAGTCAGTAGTGGGGAGAGGATCCAGAGATCCAGTCCTTGCTTTGTCCAGAGCCTGAGAGTTTGTGCACTTATGGGAAATGACCTTCCCTGCTTTTGAGTGTATTCACTCTGAGCTTGTGACACTAGTGGAAAATTGGTAGTTTAAAAGTAATAATAAGCAAAAATCCTGTTCAAAGGGAAAATATTTTCAGGAGATTTGTGGGGGTTGATGCACACATAACATTAACTTGCATCTACTCAATCTAAGCCAGTTCTGTCAGTACAGGTGCAAAGATAAGTGTCATACCTTTGTATCTCAATGCCAATTATTTTTGCTTTAAATAATTAAAAATGTATTAAAAAACCATATGTATTTCCTATCCAAAGACAAAAATTTTTGTATTAAGTATCAGTATTGAGGTGCACTCAAAACCAGTCAAAAGCATGAAAGAGAAAGGTGAGGCTTCACATTTAATCCTGACTCTGAGTCTTCACTTACATAATTTTCATAGAATTTTGTATTCTATTATCTAAGATGTACTGTAATATCCATTATACATTTTCATTAATCTTACACAGAGCATGTATAACAGCTTGCAATTTTCCTTTATTCTGCCACTTCTCATTATTTCCCATTACCATGATTATTCACTATCTTTATTACCTTTATGCAGTTAGTATTGCTCTCTCTTGTGAGTGGGCTGAATCCTCCATAAGTATCATATAAGCTACATCAACGGGGGACTGAGCTCCAAGTACATTAATAGGAAATAGTTGAGATGTCATCTTTAAGACCTAACTTCTGTAGAGGAAGGATGAAGTATAATTTTGACTAAGGCTATCCCAGGCTGTCCTATGTTCAAGAAAAGTCTGCACCACTGCATGGCTCTGACTTGCTCCCTGCTCTTCTTTCCCTCACCATGTGTCCAGTCCTGCCTCAGACACCCTGCAGGGCCTCTGGAAAGACCTGTAAGCATAATCCCCCTTCTCTCTGCCTCTTGATTTGGAAATAAAAAGCCAGTAAGTAATTTCAGTATGTGTTTCCACTGGTACCCAGGTGTAAACTCATCAGTTGGTCCCAGTTTATCTGCTCATGCAGCAGGTGTTAAATGTGCACAGTTCTTGTTTATCCTCACTGTGTCACCAATACTTTCCATGGCCGCATTAGGGCTAGTGGCAACGTAGTCAATAAAGAGTATCCATCTATGAAAAATTTGATAAAAGAAGTACAGCATATTTTAGCTCCAGTTCACTGTACGAGGCAAATCAGCGTGCTTCTGGAGGAACCTACATATTCAAGCTACACATAATTACCTGTGCTGCAAATAAGGCATATGTGGCACTTTCCTATGAAGGTAACTTACCCAGCAGGCAGCTTGCAGAGGTTACGTGTATGGGCAGGTGTTCACTGTTGTCTGTGAAAGAAATGGTAGCTCTGACCAATCAGCTCTGACTCTGTCTACGCAATAGTATGAAATACTTCAAGGCCTTCTCTTTATGTTTATCTAGGAATAAGAAAAAAGCAGGATAGTTTGGAAAGGTAATCACTTGAGAAGCAAAATGTACTCATTATTTAAAGACAAGAGCCAAAATTTTCAGTTAGTACAGAATCTGAGTTACTCCATTCACCCCCAGTTTTCAGCAGTGAGGAGCCAGCCCTGCGGCACTCCTGAGGGCTCGAAGAACGCATAAAGAACTTTTTAAAACATCTTTTGGTAACTTTCTTGTCTCTTTTGACTGTTGTGAAGCTGTTGTCTCTTTTTATTTCTCCGGAGAAGAAAGGAAGACAAAAAATTACTATCTCTGGTAATTTGTTATCATTATATTTCTAGTCTCCATGGAAACTGATGTGGTACTCCTCAGTCGGGTAGCATTTCAACATGTTGCAGCAGAAATCAGATGGAGGGAAGACAGGGTTCTGCACCTTGCCTGTTTATCAATTAAAAATGGTTTTGAAATTATTTTCATGTTGTGTTGCAATCTTCACTTAGAGCAACAATGGAAGAAATCAGAGCAATCAAATTAATGTGCTGTGGCTCAATCCTACGTACACCTATGCACATAACTCTGCCACACAGTTTGATTCTGATAGGCATTTACATTAATTTGGAAGAATTCTTTGGTTTTAGTAGGATTATATGGATTAATACTGTGGAAACTGAAAGCATAATAGCAAACTGTTTGTCAAGTTGTCTCTAATAAAAAGGTTGCCAGAGAGGTAGTAACAAGGCCCTTGTAGTTTATGTAAGCAAGGCATATTGAAATCAAGGACCTTAAATCTTTATCTTTCTATTTTCAGTCTTGTTCTTCCACTACTAAGAAGGAAATACATCTCAAAACTGGTTTCCTCTGAAAACATATGGTAACTTCATCTACCTGCTTCTTCAGGATTTCCGTCTTTTATTCCAAGCTCTATCAACTTGAACACAAAGCTACATAATCTTACTGGGACATCAGAAGGGGATACAGAGAAGGAACATACAGAGAGAGACCTGTCTTTTTTGGTGACCACAGTCAACCCATGAAGAGTGAGTGCACTCAGCCACCTACAAGTAAGTAAAATATATAGTAATGGAAACAGTGCAGCCTACTGTCAACCTGAAAATACTCCTGCATAGACAGCCATGATAATAAGGTACACAAAGAAACACATTAATTAGAGAATTTTCTAAGCATTTTACATTTGCACAATGAAGACCCAGTATTCACTTTATAACTGCACTAAACCACGATGAAATATGGTAGTGATTTATGCTGTTTCCTATAAGTAAACTACAAAATCTGATCATTTGTATGTATTTTGAGGGTATTTACTGCATTTCTTTCAGAATACTGTGGAAAAAATGTATGCTAGTCGAGAGGATATTGGATATGATTTTGGAGATGACTCGAAAGTTGGAAGTAAGCCAGTTAAACCTAATCCGAACATTGATGGAGGATGGGCTTGGATGATTGTACTTTCGTCTTTCCTTGTGCACATACTTATCATGGGGTCCCAAATGGCCCTTGGAATACTCAACATGGAATGGCTTGAAGAGTTTAATCAAAGTCGTGGCTTAACAGCGTGGGTTAGCTCCCTCAGCATGGGCATTACACTCATTGTAGGTATGTTCCAGCATAATTTATTTCAAAACTACAAACATTTTTAGAATATGTTTGCCACTCATCCCTCAAGTATTTTCTTACAGTTTTCCATTTTATTAGCAGAGCTGCCCAAGTTCTCCTGAGTTGCCTTTTTAAAGTCACCGGGACAAATTTTACAAGTTAGAGGGAGAAAGGGAACAAGAGGGAAGACGATAGAGAAGACAATTACTCCAGGAGACAGCATGAGCAGGAAAGGATGCCTGTGACTTCAAGGTCTCACTAGAATTAAGAAAACAGCTGATCTGTGAAGCTTGTGGTCCTCCCTATACTCCACCTGGGAGGAGAAGATGTTGAGTTTGGACAGTTTATATTTCAGTTTGGCAGCTGAACTAAAAGTTATTTTTTAAGCTGTGGTTGGATCAACCCAAAATAATGTATGAAGGGGTATGTTTGTGTATATACGTATATACACATCTCTATCTCCCTAAATTAAGATTGAAAAAAATGTATTTAGGTCTGCCAAAAATGTACCAGTGAAAACGAAATAAAATGTTTACTTTCTAGTTAGTTGTGAAAAAAGCCTGCACTCACACAGCATTAGTATTGGGAACAATGGTTTCCATTTCTTCCTCTGTTTAAACTGTGGCTTCTTCATAGGGCAACTTTGATACTAGGTTCTGCAGCTATTTGCTAAGTATTGGTCGGTTGGTTGAATTCTTCTTTCCATGATTTCAAACGGTAATAGGGAAAATGATCTGAATTGAATGAGTAGACTCATGTTTAACATTTTATTTAAAACATTAAGAATCTTCATGTGAAAAATTACTAAAAAGTGTAGAGAATTAAATAAATAATTTAACATTTTTTCATGTTTTTTAACAGGTCCTTTCATTGGTTTATTCATCAGCATGTGTGGGTGCCGCAAGACAGCTATAATTGGAGGTGTGTTGAACGCCCTGGGTTGGATACTGAGTGCGTATGCCTCAAATGTACACTACCTCTTCCTTACGTTTGGAGTGACGGCTGGTAAGAGCTGTACCCTTTTGAAATTTCTGTTTATATATTGAATATAGTCAAGCAGACAGGAATATATACACTCCTCTCAGCCCTTGCTGCTTTTCAGAAAGAAACCAAAATACCAGACAAAAAGGCAGAGATTATATAGAGAATTTAAGGAGGGCTGAAACCCATATTTTCAGAAAAAGCACAAGGCAAAGTTTTCCATGAGGTGGAGAAGTGAGATGCTGTAAGTCTGACCAGAAAACCAGTGTAGAGATGCCTGAGGTGTTTCCTCTAGCTCCACAAAACCTCCATTCGCCATCACCTCACTCACCATCTCCTCCCTCACCCATCGCTGCCGGCCCCGTCCCGTCACTGCCATCCCCTTGCTCATGTTCACCTCATCCACTGCCACCTCGGCGAAGTTTCTGTCATGTTCGCATGGCCGTTAGAACTCAGACCACTGTTCGGTGGCCGTCTCCTGCCGTGATCAGTTCTGGGCCTCCATGCAGTGCTTGTGGGCTTGCTCATGGCTCCTGTTCTCGCGTTGGTGACCCACTGTGCCAGGTGTCCTCACACAGTACATCCCTGTGATCCCAACTTTGTACCCCCTGGCTGCAGCTACCTGCTGCCCCAGCTCCCATTCCCAAACCGCCCTCACCTCAGCTTGGTTCTCCCAAACCGCCCTCACCTCAGCTTGGTTCTCCCAAACCGCCCTCACCTCAGCTTGGTTCTCTCAAACCGCCCTCACCTCAGCTTGGTTCTCCCAAACTGCCCTCACCTCAGCTTGGTTCTCCCAAACCGCCCTCACCTCAGCTTAGTTCTCCCAAACTGCCCTCACCTCAGCTTGGTTCTCCCCCCAGATCCTCACAGTGTTCCCCCCTCACCTTCTGCCTGCCAGCTTCATTCCAGTTCCATGGGCTCCCCTGCCCACAGTGGCAGTGTGGGGGGCAGAGGACCCTTCTGCTCTCCCACCTGTCTGGGGAGCCCTGGGGCACCCGTGGGCTGGGGCACAAAATGTCCCCTGAGGCCCCACGGGGGGGAGCGGAGCCGGCCCTGCCGCTGCTGTGGGTGCAGGGTGACAAATCTGTGAGGAAAATAAGTGGAGAGGGTTGTGGCTCTGTACTTACCTGTGAGGGTGGCATGCCTTTGCATGTGGTTAAACTATGTTTTGCTATGTAGCCCATGGAATGAAAAGATAAAACAGTTTTTAAAATTCATTATTTCTGGGGATATGCAGAGGGCATAGTAAACACTAACTGAAGCGCGAGCCTCAGCGTGTTGCAAAGGCGCGGGCAGACGGCTCCGGCCGGGCAGGGAGTCTGCTGGAGCACAGAGCTTTCCTCAGAGTGTGTGGCTGCGTTTGGGGAGGGAGACCTTGTGCAAAATAAAAACCTGATTATCTATTTCCATAGCAAAGAAATAAATGCTTCTGATAGGCAAAACAGGTCAGCTCTGTCCACAGTACACTGCCCTGGTGTTTAGGTGGGTTTTTTTTCAGGCTTTGCTGGAATAACAGCTCTTTCTCTGATCTAGCTGCATGCAGCTACATTATCAGCTATTTAGCAAAACTTCTAAGCCCAAAACACTATTCTAGATTATGATCACAGTGAATTTAGAAGCATCTTCTGCACACACCTTTCCCATTCCAAATCCTCTCTGTCAGGAATTCACTGTGAGAAAAACTGGGCAACTGTTCCCTTTAATGGTGTTTGCACAACTCTCAACACTTTCTACTTGAATTAGGTAACCTTAATACCCTGGTTTTTAACCATAAGTGGGGGGATTTCTACAAAATTAGAGATCTGCCTTTTAAGAATATGCCTGTGCAGGTGGTGTGTGGCCCTCCCTGGACTCTCCTGGAGTGCCCAAAGGAAGCCATGCAGACACCCAAGGTCCTGCCACCGGTCTGACGCCCCATACTGGCTCCTGAGACCTATCTCACGGTCCCTGTGGCTGCACGGCTACAAAGCAAGGACAGAACTCAGTCTCGGTTTCCATTGCTGGTGAACTTAGACAAAAGCAACACAATGTGCCCACTAAGCCATGTCTGGTTGCTGATACAATCAGATGCAAGTATTACAAATATACAGATGTTTCAAAATAGGGTTTGTTTATGTTGTTGCCATATTAAGCATCACTGATTTATTGTGGGATGTTTGGGGCTTTCCAGTGGTGGTATGCTGAACTGAGGTAAAGGTTTTTTCTTCCACGTGTTTCTTTTTTTTCCAGCAGTTAAATAGCAATATTATGTTCTCACTGGAATGACTATTGCAAATTTTGGAACGTACTATGAGACAGAAATGAAAGTTAACATGGGAATTGAATATTTATTCTTGGTTTTACTACTGTGCTTGTGCAAAAGTTAGGAATAAAACTGATTCATTTTTCACTGCTTTTTATCTTGTTGGCAATAAGTTCAGATTGACTTTGGTTTTTATTTTTGTAGGTGTTGGAAGTGGCATGGTTTATCTGCCTGCAGTGGTCATGGTGGGGCAGTATTTTCAGAAGAGAAGAGCGCTTGCACAAGGACTCAGCACCACAGGAACGGGGTTTGGAGCTTTCCTGATGACTGCCTTGCTGAAGTACCTCTGCACCGAATATGGGTGGAGGAGTGCCATGTTCCTCCAGGGCGCCATCTCCCTCAACCTTTGTGTCTGCGGGGCGCTTATGAGACCACTCTCTCCCAAAGATGTTAGTGAAAAATATGTTGTGAGAAGTAATAGTGAAGATAATAAGGCAAAAGCTCTGTCCCATTCTGCAGAGACTATAAAATCTAATGGACCCCTCAGTGATGAACCAGAAAAAAAAGAAGAGGCAACAAATGAAGAAGTGCTTGACAGTGTTCAGCACACAGACATTGGAGATAAATCTAGAGGTGGAAGGAATATGTACGGACTGCGCATTCTTAAGAGAGTGAGCCAGCTGACAGTCACGGTCAGGAAGGGCTTTGCAATATGGTACTCCAGCTACTTTGGAGCTGCATCACTGTTTACCAATAGAGTATTTGTGGCCTTTATAATTTGGGCTTTATTTGCCTATAGCAGCTTTGTCATTCCCTTTATTCATCTTCCAGAAATAGTCAAGCAGTACAACTTATCTATTCAGAACAATATATTTCCTTTGACATCCATTATAGCCATTGTTCATATTTTTGGTAAAGTGATCCTTGGAGTCGTCTCTGATCTCCCATGCATCAGCACGTGGAATGTCTTCCTCATAGCTAACTTTACCCTGGTCACCTGCATTCTTACTTTGCCACTAATGCACACATACATTAGCCTGGCTGTGGTTTGTGCTCTAATAGGATTTTCTAGTGGGTATTTTTCTCTAATGCCTGTTGTGACTGAAGATTTAGTTGGAACTAAACACCTTGCAAATGCCTATGGCATCATCATTTGTGCCAACGGAATATCTGCATTGCTTGGGCCACCCTTTGCAGGTAAAAAGTTCAAATTTCTAACCAACAGATGTTTGTATTATAACCGTGTGACTTGTTCTATTATTAAGCTTTCTTATGTTATGAGCATGTGTTGTTAAGAAAATTACAGCTGCTTCAGAATGGACTGTAACATCCAGCTTTACATTGTACAAATTCACAGATCACATCTGCTGGGTACCCGCTCACTATTCACACACTGCAAATTACCATCCTTGCAAATAACCTCAAATCTATTACAGTCTGTCATTTCAAGGGTATGTTTCTTTAAAATATTTTTTTTTACATGAGAAAGTTGTAACCTATTTTTATGTGTTTTGTGTAGTATTTATACTATATATACCTATGCCTCTATCTAGATTAAAAAATGATGAGTAGTTTTTAGGGTATGCAGGTGTTTGTACCATAGTATTACCCCCAAGAAGTAATTAGCGTGTTTGGGTGTCACTGCTCCAAGCTGCCAGTGGATGTGTTGATTTAACTAACTTAGCTTTGCCTTCCTTCAGCCAGAAATGCCTACTTTGGGGACTGCTCATCATCTCTTTACTGCCAGCCACAGCAGAAGGCAGATGAGTATATATGTTATCCCGAAAATTACTTGGGTTTAAACAAACATTCATTATAAATTTTCTCATAGAATGCGACAGGGAAGCACAGAAGGTGTACAGGTATTGACTGTCAATACTATAACCAGACGTGGGCTTTTGCAGAGATGCAAATCGTAAGAAAGCAGTAGGGAACCTTGTGAGTAATGGCATGGTCAGCCAGGGCTGGCACCTGGCTGAACAGGAGCCTTGAGCAGCACAAGCAGCCCAGCAAAGCAAGGACGCCCTCACTTTCTCTCCCCTCTGCTGGGTGAGCTGACATGATTTAGAAGAAAGCTCATGTAGTGCCCTTGAAACACAGCAGCGTTTTATTCTATCGTATATTCTTCCAGCACCTCTGAGGCTGTGCTGAACACACCTTTGTATTTGGTCATTAGTAATGAAGCCAATAGGGTGCACGTAGTTGAGGTAAAAAAAGCTGATCTTGAGGTTACACCGCAGGGTAACCGGCGCGACATGATGGCATGTTGCTCTTTTGGGTTCTCAAACCTTTCTGAAGCAACTGTATTTTTGCAAAGGAATTACGGTTGGAATGAGAGTGATTGCAGTACTGAGATGGTATCTCTTGAAAAGTCTTTTATCGGTATGCGAGTCTTTGGGAAGGCTGTTGGGAATGTGTTCGCGTGCACAAGGCACGGCAGTGGAACTGGCCTGCACTGTGGGCATTGCACAAAGAAAATAGTAGGATGGGAGAACTAATTGCTTTGAGATTCCAAAATGTCTATTTTAAAGTCAGACCTGTGATAATAACTTGTTTGAAAAATGTACAGTTTTAGAGAGAAGGTCGCTTGGCTTCTTAAGATGACTCTTAGCTAGAGTCCCATTTTAAGACTTCTATGATATTAAACAAGAAATAGGTTTTGCACTAGTTTTGGGTTTTGGTGAATGAACATGAGATTTTGTTAATAGATTTCCATTTGTAGCATCTGGAGGAGGAGACAGTCACCATCTACTTTTTTCCACAAAACATCTACAGATTTGACTGAAATGACATGAAATAAATGTACAGTATTTTTCATATCTTCCCATTCAATGTACCTTGTTGTCAAGCTTTGTAACAAACATGTTTTGTCTTTATTTTGCAGGTTGGATCTATGACATCACACATAAATACGACTTTTCTTTTTACATATCTGGCTCACTATACATGGTGGGAATAATATTTTTGTTTATACAACCTTGCATTCAAAAGAAACAACCAAAAGAAAAATCTACAGAAGAGGCACAAGTATAGAACAAATTCCAGAAGTTTTTTTACAGAATTGTTTGTTTTCATATTTCTGTTGTATGACAGTATGAAGAGGTTTTTCTTACGGAACCAACCACATGGAGCTGTACTTAAGTGAAAAGAAAATGTGCACCAAAATGGTAATAAATTATGAGAAATATGCTTTTAAAATGAGTTAAAATCTTTTACTTTAGAACTAACAAATATAGAGATTAAAAGGGCTTTGCCAGTCTTCAAAATTGGAACAATACTAAGAGCCTTTTCCTCTTGCTTCTTTTTTAACTTTTCACCACTAACCATTGGTGAAAGTCCATTGACTGCAGTGCAGTTACTCCTGGTTTACACGAGTCCTACAAGAGAATTTAATCATGATATGAACAATTTATAAAGTCCTCCCTACTATATATTCTGTCTGATAAAAGATTAGTTACTGAGTATGAGAAAATGTTTGTATTTCTTACCTGGCTAGTCAAGTATGGTTGAAATGTGAGTACAATAATTCAATTAATTCCGTGGATTAAAATTACTATTTCTGTGATGCAAAACTGAAGAAAAGTTGTTATATTTTTCTGAAATTACTCTATACTTCAAGGATTTTTTATTTTAGTTTTTTTTTAAGTATCAACTGCATAATAAAGTAGGAATTCTCAATACACAGGCTGCATTATAAATGCACCTGAGATAAAACAAACATAAAAGCAGAAACAGGCAACATATTGAAAATATTATTGTTATTCACAGAGTGGAAAATGTTTCCAGAAACAGTTTGAAGTTTCTGGTTGTTTTACCAAATTAGAGGTATTGCAGAACTTGGTAACATTGCCATTGACTCCTTCCATGGGACTTGTTTGTCAAGTAAACAGTACTAAAGAGTTGGGCAAAATTGGCAAAATATAGTTTTAGAAAAAAACTGGACCACAGCATTATACATTTTGTTACAATTAATTTAATAACAAAACCTTGTTACATTATGAGCAGTTGTGTTGCTGCTTATCATGTACACCATGAAGTAAGACTGGTCACATTTGAGATGTTTATTCACTAGAAAATCAGAAATGCAGAGCATCCAAGAGCTAAAGACTGCTTAAAATATTCAAATAAGATCTCATAAACAACATTAAATGCATGGTAACCAATGCAGAATGTTTAGTATGGTGGTGCAAGACAAACTTCTTTCAGCTTTAGCATGCGAGTCTGATGTTAATTTTCCTATCAAATAATAGTAACTGTATATTTTTTTCATGCTAGTTCTATGAAAGTCTTTCCATGACAAATCAGGTTCTTAGTTTAATACCGACACATGCTGCTGGAACACTTTAAAAGCAATTGATACTATTCCATTTTATTGGACAAATATTCAGTATGCAACAATGTCATTATACAGATCTTTTTATAGCTGCAAGGTTGGTTAAAAAAGAGCTGTGAACCACAAGTCGCATCGCTCTATATTGCAATTCACCAGCTTCTTAGTTTTGCACTTCTACAACTGTGGGCAGGGACATACTTTAAAATAGATCACTGAAATGAGCCAAGTTAAAAAAGAACACCTTAAGAAAACTCCATACTACTTTAAGATTTAGATCAGTGTATGGCCTTTAAAAGTGATATTAAACAACTGAGGTGGCAGTGAACTGCAACCCGTGGTGTCAACACACAGTCGGTATTAATAATTCCTTAAAATCAGCTTTTTATCATAAGTGAAAAACATATGATGTCTGCAATATACCTTTCTACAGAAGTCCTTACTGGGCCATATAACGGGAACAAACTTACATTACCCAAATTTCACTTTCTCTTCATTTACTAATTAAGTTCATTTTTTAAGCTTAAAAATGAAGATTATCCTGCGAAATGATTGTTCTTGTTTCTTGTGACGGATGGGACAGGTACATGGTTGATCAAGGAGAAGGGAAGGTGGGCTGACAAAATTGAGTTAAGATTTTAAATTAATATTTGTTCAGTCCATATTGGCTGGCCTAACTTCTGGTTTCCGAACTTGAAACTGCCTAAATCTGTTGTGAGAGCACCAGCTAAGAAAAAAAGAGGGTCTGTTGTTTAGTAGCTCTGCTCACATACTGTAGTTCTTAAAGTCATCTCTCTAAAGCAAAATTACATTTTATAGTTTTTTTATTACACAGAACAGAAATTCTATGAATATAGTATTTTATGCAAGTAATTTGTATTTGTCATTGTTCTAAAAGGAAATAGTCACAAAGAGAAAAGAACATACTTAAGTTTTTTTTTTTTTCTGGGTATCTACAATCACCACATGCTTCAAGAACATTAGTATATAGTTGTAGAACAAAATATTATTGATCTAAATTAGCAAATTTTACAAATTAAAATACTGCTTTATAAAGAAACAGAATAAGAACCCTGTATGCATAGTTTTAATCAATTTATAAAATTCAAGTTTAACACTTAACACGTTAAAAAATTGTAAACCTAATACACTCTGCAAATATTACACTATTATATAAAAATACTGCAATCACTGTTTTTAATACTCAAGCCTTACATCGGGTGAATGGCAAATGATATATTAATTAACTGGAACTTTCAGAGTAATAATATTTGGCCTCTGAATTACTGAAGATGATTGTTGGAGCAAGTCAGTCATGTAAGAACAGCCTTAGTCTTAACACTCTTAAGTAATATAGCAAATGTCTCCTATCAAATATGCAACTCAAAAAATGGAAGTCAATTAGTTTCAAATGTTCCTGCATCAGCAACATCAAGGAAAAATGCTGCCTGTATACCATTCTGCTGGAGTGTCTCAAATATGATTCCGATGGATTGTCCAAGATGAGGACAATAATTTGATCTGCAATCTCAGTCACCAAAGAAGTTTCTTCTTGGTGACAAAATTATTATTTGCATGAAGTTTAAATAATTTAAAAATACTTACACACACATCAAACTCTGGAACTAGGTACATGTGACTTGCCTATAAACACTGCAAATTCACCATGGTGGATAGTAAAAACAGTCATTAGCAATTTTTGTAGTAAGAAATGATAATACAGTTTCCTGTACTGATGACAATGTCATAGCATCTGATGGAAGACATGGGGCACACATAGCGTATATAAAAGATACAGAAGTCAGAATGAAGAAGTACAAAGAAGGTACAACCTCTTCGATTGCTAGTAACTGTCACAATACTGACCATAATACAATTTCAGGATGCCCAACATATTAAACATTCTATTAGTTACATGTTGCTCAGAGTAAGACAAGTTTTGTTTTTGCTCTTTCAATCCTTAGAATAATCTGCTTTCCCTAGTAAAGCAGAAAAGTCAGTATGTCTGACCTGATATACAGCAAATCCGCACCTTATAACAATTGTTTCAATAAAAAAATGCATCTTTATTCAGTTAGTTTTTTGTTCTGAGCATCTTGTTTTTGCCTCCTCCTTCGGAGCTGCACTTGTAGCTGAAGCTTGTTTGTGAAGAAGAATTGTTTCCAGCCTATTTCCTGCGCAAGTTCTTTCATTTCTGGTGTAATTGTGTCACACAACTTCTTCACAATATTTTCCCATAGTGCATTACTGTTACATACCTAGTTGTAAGAGAAAGTAGAGGCATAAAAACATAATTTGTCTTATTAATTGCTGATTATTTTACTACACAAAACGTGTTTGGATAACACAGACACCTTGTATGAAGGTCACCTGCAGCACAAGCTGCCCACCTATCTTGAAAGACACAGTATTAGTTAAAACTCACAATGACAGCAGGGGAAGTTTTTCCCAGTGTTGCCCAATGCAAGATACTGCATGTTCTTCTGTGAAAAATCTGAGAAGTTTCTTTTGGTATATCAAAGGCCTTTCTGCTGCACTAAAAGGAGCTGTAATGCCACATACTTTCCTGGTATGTACTTCATTGTCCTGGATTCAGCTGGGAGAGTTAATTTCTTCCTAGTAGCTGGTACCGTGCTGTATTTTGGATTTAGTATGAGAAGAATTTTGGTAACGCAGGGATGTTTTAGTTACTGCTGAGCAGTGCTTACACAGAGCCAAGGCCTTTTCTGCTTCTCACACCACTCCACCGAGTGGGCTGGGGAGGGGACATGGTGGGGACACTGACCCAAGGGATATTCCATACCTTACGACATCATGCTCAGTATATAAGCTGGGGGAAAGTTGGCCAGGGGCTGCTGCTCGGAGACTGGCTGGGCATCCGTTAGCGGGTGGTAGGCAATTGCATGACTTGTTTTGTGTATTAATTTCTGTCTTATTAAACTGTCTTTATCTCAAAATCCATGAGTTTTACCTTTTTCCAATTCTGTCCCCATCGCACTGCAGGGGGTGAGCAGAGGGCTGTGTGGTGTTTAGCTGCCTGACGGGTTAAACCACGACATTCATATAGCCCCACTAAAAGCAATGAAGCTGTGCGAGATTATGCCAAAGAACTTGTTAGGACGTATAAATCACATCACAAATTGGTTTTCAAGGTAAGAAAAGGCAGCAAATTGCATTTGGACTTCTTACACGAGAAATGCAATTTTAGGAGCCTTTTAGAAGCACTGTAGGGATTAAGCCTGTTTCTCAGGAGCTGCTTCCCTCATTCAGAGTGACTCCATAAACAGAATCAGGTGGAAATATTGCATTATAAACAGGAAGAAAACAATTATGTAATTTGTTAGATGACAGAACCATCACAAAAAAAAATTAGGAAGATACTCTGAGTATATTATCTGCCCATTGTAAATTATACCAGAGCATAGTAACATTGATTCTTCTCCCAAATGTTCCACTTTTCTAACTGTGTAACTGCAGAGACCTAAGTGGAGTTGCACTACATCACCGCAATGTGAGTGGCTGGAATGCCTGTCACAAGTAGTAACAAAAATAGCAAAGCAAAAGTCCTGGTATAAGTGCTGGTACATGCTGCTGATGTAGCTGGATACCTTGAACTATTTAATTCACTGACTACAGCAAAGCTGTATCAGAGTACGTGTGGTCCTGTTTCTGTTGTTTGGAATTGTGAGAGTGATCACACTGCAGGCACACACAATGTGCTATCAGATTCTAGCAAAGGAGAAGCAGGATTATTGGGGGGAAATCACTGCAGAAGTCCTAATACGAAAATATATGCCGTTTTAAAGTTTTCTTTAAATTTCTGCTTGGTCTCTAACCGTTCTGTTGTTCCTATTAAAAATGGACACAAGTTAAAGATAGAGACTGATTTTTAGTATAAGACTGTATTTCCAAATACAGTGTTCTATTAAAAAATACAGTAAGAAAAAAAGATAGTCACTGTCATTATTGCAGTTTTCTTTCTGTGCCGATGGCTTCTGAACTGCATAATAACAGTGAGCTCTTCTCCACTCTAAATGAGAACAAGCCTGTGCTGGGGCAGCGCAGGGGGTTCGTCCTGGCCCTTGGGTTGGGAACCGGGCTCCCTCTGCCGGGAGCAGCTCCTGGGAGTGCACAAAAGCAGGATTTTCCGTTCCGTAGTTTAATTTTGCCTATCCAAAGACCTCATACAAAATAAACTAAATGAATCCTATCCTGTGCCTGTGCTGGGAGACATCACAATACCAAAGTTTGCTGAAAAAGTCTTTGGAAAACCCACAGAATGCTCCATCAGTGGTGTCCACATTAGGACTTCTGTACATTGTTCCTTTTGAGATGGAGCTTCTTTTACAATACCTAAAAATAGTACCTAGTGAAAATCTAAAATACTTTGAAAAGCATATTGAAAGTGTCTGAATAATCTGGAGAGCTGGATTTATGCTCAGAACCACACGGAGAAATGCCGTGCTTTGGGTAACAAATGAAGATACCTTCTAGTTCAGCCTATGAGGCTGCATTGCACAGATGGATGTACAGAGCCCTTCACACTCCAATTTTCAGTCCTGAGTGCAGAGATTGTTCTGTTTTTCCCTATTTTAAAATACGAATATGCTGTCTTATAATTCCACATAGAGCAGCATTCCAGTCTACACATAAATTAGTCTGGAAATTAAAATTCACAATATTGGGGCAAAGTCCTTAAAAATACTACTGAAATCAGAGAAAGAGGGCATGGCATTACTAGTTGTAATAGGTTATTTAATTGTGCCAATATCTTATGTTTAGTATTATGAAAGTTATTTTTCTAGGATTTCCTTAAATTCCAGAATATCCAAGCCTTTGTGTTAAACTAATGAAAAGTTTACTGCCCTCCACGGTTCCTCGTCCTACTCCACTCACGCTCCGCAAATGACGGATCGATTCCAAATATACTAATAAATAATTTCCTGACCTCCCTTCCAGTCATTCTCTTCCTCTCCTTTAGTAATTTTTAATTCTCTTATCCTCAGCTGATTGTTTCCCAGTCACAGTAGCAACTGTTTCTTCTTCAAACTGAAATAAAGCCCAGAACTCAGCATGCTTATCTACTTCCACCTGCCCTTCATCTCTAAATTCATGACATGCTCTATTTTCCTACCTCACCATTTTCTCCTGTTCTTTCTTTACACTGTCTCCTATTTCTTGTGCTCACTTGAACTCATTCTCACTAAAGCACATGTAATGTCTTTGTAGCCACACCATAGGAAAGGCAGTACAGCCATGTCCTCTTGAACTGTCAGCAGTCTTACATAGAACTTTTATTGAAATTTTGGGCTACATGACCTCAAAATAATACAAACCCTGTGAGTAATCTCCTGATACAATTTAGAGATGTACTCTCTACCAAACGCATGTCCTGTTTTCCAAACTAAAAGGCTAATCTGTCTCTCTGAAGTCTTTCAGAGAGTATCTAGCTGTCACATCAGACTCAAGATGACTAAACCTGTTTTTATCTTCCTCCTAATGTCTCACCATTACTTATGTTTTCAGTAACCGTATAACTTATAACTCGTCAGGCTTCATTCTAGGCTCCTACGGCATCCCTGGGGATAAAAATCAAATTATTTTTAATATGCTTCTCTTCCTATTTTTCATAAGCTAGAACCCTTTCCCCCTGTTTCCTTGTGCTCCTGTCTTTTGTCAAACACTTAAAATGTAAGCTGTCTAGCGATGGCAATGATTTCTTGTTTGTTAATGAGCCTAGCATAAGGAGATCCTAGTCCGTGGTTGAAGTTTCTAGACATTACAATAATACAAATCATAACGCAAAGCATATATTTTACATTACAAATACTTAATCCTGGAAGTAATGCATAACACCCAACCGTGGGTTCCAATGGAATTATCTGGACCATTGTGTTTATATGTGATTTTATATGTGACAAAAGTCTGCATGATAAGCACAGTCTCTCTAACAGCCTAAGATCTAGTTGTTATTGTACCCATTCAGCTGTTTGTATACAGATGATTAATTTATTGTCTCAAACTTTAAGAAAAGCAGACTGATGATTATATCAAATGTGAGATGAATCAAAACCAACACGCTGCACAGCAAGGCTAACCATTTCAAAATAATTTATATATACATATACACATATTTTACCATTTTAAGCTTGCGTGAAACTTGAGAAAGCCTGGCAATGTCTTCAAGGTCCAGAAAGGAAATGATGTACACGAGCAAAGCGACAGGAAGCCGTTCCAGGAGGTCGTATTTACCTTGGCACAGATTGAAAACATGTTCCAGAATGTTGGCACCAAACACTATAGCAATCTGAACTGTGATTAAAAAAAAATAAAACAAAACAAAACAAATTAAAAAAAAAAAAAAAATCACAAACCTAAGGGACAACAGATTTGTAAAAGCCTGAAATTTCTTCCCGATAAACCCACATTATTCAGATACACCTTTAAAAAAAGCAGAAAGGTCAGCTCATTTTTTTAATGTTTTCTAGAGAAAAGAATGTATCTTACATTGAATATTAGTAATTTACAGTATTTCAATTCATCTTAAGAGCTGCTAGTGACATCCAGGAACACTGAGCAGTAAAGCAAGTCTCTAGTTAAAAAACCTGTACGTTGTCTAACATACAGCACACTCTTGTCTCAGCTGAGGAACATTAACAACAGCAGTAAAGCTGAACTGAAACTTGTCCAGACCCATTTTGTCCACTTTTCCATACACATATATATTTACTTACATAAAGACTGTGCTGTTTATTCAGGAGGAGGTTACTAAACCAACTGAAAAAAAAGTACTTTGGCTGTATGCTTTGGGGGAAATGATGGCTCTGACATGAAGAGTCCCTGCAGTTCTGCTTCTTATCTCATGTAGGTACAGTTAACCCACTAAAACGACATGGACAACAGTTATCTTCTACACTGACATGACTTTTTTTGCCTCATTCACTCTGTGATCCAGTACAAAGCCAACTTCTTTTTCTGTAGATCCTTAGTGAGCTACTCCCCATGCTGCATTTATACAGTTGATTATTTCTGCTTCAGTATCCAACTTGGAACTTGGCCTTTTGAATTCAACACTGTTTCTTCAGATCATTTATCTATTTTATCAAATTGCTTTAATAAAAATACTAGCTCATTATAAAACAGGATCCTGAATTTGATTTGTTACACTTCTAATAAATGATCAGTGGTAAATTTTGGAGCAGCATGTTGTTTCCTAAGATCTGATGACATGTATGCAGTCATCCTGATTTGTAAAGAACGTGGTGGGCTTTTGTTTGTTTGTTTTCTTTTGTTTTATTTTGTGGGGTTTTTTTTGTTTTGTTTTCCTCCTCCTTCTCTCCTTTTCATACAGGGATGCAAGGATTTAAGTTTAAAGCAAAATGAATGTTTTTGTATTATGAAATTATTCTAATACATCCAAAGCTGTTTTTGTTGTTTTGGGGATTTGTCTCTCTTTTTTCTTTTTAAACCAACTAGGTTCTATCTTCTCATGTATGTTAAAGTCATAAAAGGAGAGAGAAACAGAATCACAGAAGTTGAAACTATACTGATTATAGGCAGCAAGTGCATCTAATTTTGATGCAGCAGTTTTTCTTTGAAAATATTTTGTTAAAATTACTTACAAAACTGAAGCTTATGTGAATACATTTAAAAGAGCTTTCTAAATTACAACATTTCACTGTTACGATGTTAAGACTTTTTTCTTCTCTTTTTGTTCGAAATATTCTTAATTATGTAGAAGGAAGCTACCACCTTCTTCATGTCTTTGGGTAGATGGCCCAATACTGTTCAAGCTCTTTGCTGCTGCTGTACTGTACTACAAATGCAAACAGTTCACTATTGATTCTCATTTGCTTTTTTGCTTTCCAAACATCTCTGTTCTATATTGTTGGTAATTTTCCTCAAATTCCTTATGCAAGTACAAAAATGTTATACACAGTCAACTGAAAATTGTCTGGCTGATTTAATTCAAGCTGATACATAAGAATGATCCAAATCTTTGCATACTAGGAATGACACTGATAATGTTTTAGTGTGCATCTACTTCCTGTTGAATGATTAAGCAAGCTACCACACGAGTATTTGCTGCTCATTGAGTTTTTCCTGAAAATTATTTATTTCTAGAAATAATAGTGTGACCTATTTTGGCTATTTTATGCCTTATTTAGCTGTATTCATCTTGCTTTACAAAGGTATCTGCAGCTAATGATGAATTTACTGTGAAAGTATACTGCATTTCAGAGTTTTTTTTTTTGTTTGTTTTTTGTTTTTTGTTTTTTGTTTTTTTAAATCAGTAAGGATAACTTAAATATGATTCCAGTATATGTATTTGTGGAGAGCTACAGAAAAAAATTATCTGTGAATACTTAGGAGAACACAGCAGCAAAGCTCCTCTTAACAGGAGGTGAGAAGGAGGTGCAAAAACATCTGATTGTGTGGAACAGCAAGAGCTACGAACAGACATAATATCAATATAACAGTACAACTTCTCACAAACAATAATTTATATTCATAATACTTCTATTTATATTAACATTTTTCTGAAAACAAAATATTTATATTTTATATTAAAATTTTACTAAAAATAAGAGGGGAAAACCCCATGTATGATTTTAAAGACAATTTTAGAAGGAGGAAGAAGTGACTAAATGTTAGGAAAAAATGGCAACTGTGGCTTTCAATTCTTCTTATGGGATATGAAAGCTCTGAACCACCAATAACAAGAAAAAGTAGGCAGATCTTATTTGTAACCTATTGAAAACACATAAGATATCAACAGAAAAATGCATGTTAATAATAATTTAACTATTTGAAGCATTGTACCTGGGCAATGTAAAGCAGAGGTTTTATTGTGACATATTAATATCAAACACTACAGGAAAATCTTACAGTATAAGCAACAAGTAAAAAAACCACAAGCTAAAATCTTCACCAATATACATTCACATATCAAGTCTACTTTTATGAGATAAACTTAAAAAATATTAAATTTTGAAAATAAAACCACTAAAACCTATTGCTAAGATTCAGCTATAAAGTCTATGTACTTCTTGCAAAAAGTAGAGAAGATGACTTTGAAAGTTCAATTTTATAAAAACTGATAATCAATTTAGTAAAATTAAAACATGGGGCAACTCTTTGCCTCTGCTAGTGGAGCTATTATAAACACCTACTGCAAAAAAAGCATCACATATTTAAAGACTCCCTGAGCCACATTCAACAGGCCATCCATTTTCTATTGGTTCATGATGAATTAATTCCTCTTCTAGTAAAAACAAGTGGCAATAATCGGAGTTAAAGATTTGTTTTGTTATAGACTGTGAGTGCTGATGGAAACTTTTTCCATGGTTTGTGCATCTACCCAGTTGCTTGAGCTCAGAATGTGCAGACTCCCCATCAACAGAGCACAGACAGCAGGCACGTGCAGCCTCCCTAACCTTCACTGTTCACTTGAAATGGGCCAGCTGCAGAAGTTATAATGGACATCAGAAACACAAACCTAAACATAGAAAGGCAGACCACATTAACTTACCAGGGCTAAAAATCTCTTGATTGTGCTGTAGGAAGTGTAAGATTTTAATAAGCAAAGCATAGGAAACGTGTTGGTCTTATTTCAGAGCCTAAATGAAGATACACTCCAGTTTACTCTTGAAAACAGGTATATTCTCTTGCAGAAAGTTTCACCCTCTCCCCTACCACCTCAGATTCATAGGAATTCCTTCTCAGGAAAGCAGACCTCCTCTGCCTACGTGTGAATAAGATGATGTCTACCAAAGTTGTTGATAAGGAAAACAGTACTTCATTTTGAAATGACATCTTTCAAGTTCATAATAAAACCAGGATACATATGAAGTCACATCTCTAAGCAAATGTATGTCTGTACATAATCAGAATACAAGAGCAGCTTATTAAAAGCAACAAACAAACAAAATGAGACAAATAGAAACCACAAACCCTCACCAATGCAAGGTGTTTGAGTGCTACCTAGTCTCTTGGGCTACAAAGCCTCAGATCTCAATCCAGTCCCTGCAGGCCCGTTTTCAAACTAGGTCATAGCTCAGACCTCAGCTATTCATTGCAGTTGCTGAATTAATATGTCTTTGGCTTAGTATTTTCAGGAGACCATTTCCTCTGTGAGCCATGACCAACTGTATCTTGTGACATGACATCTCTTAAAACTAATCCATTACCGAGAACCAAGATTAAAAAAAGATGCAGAGCAATCACTACTTGGGATACATAGTCCCATAGAAGCCTGGGAAAAGCATACTTACTTCAGATGCTCTCAGTGGCCAGTCTGTTGGGAGTAGGCTGGAAAACAGCTCTATAAATCTGCATTTTGAGGTTTATTTAGTGGTGTTCCCACTGACTTTGTTTTTCGGGCTGTATGCTCCTAATGTCATGTTGAATTTGTATAATCCTGAGTACCTGTTGCACTTGGTGTTAGTCATGTCAAATCAGATTAAGAATCCAGATGGTTCATGACACAGCCACAAAAACAAATGTGCTGGCACAGAGTATTATAAGGACTGAGTTATTAGCAATAAAAATATTGTTCTCTGGACTATTTTTGTGGCTAATACCTCTCTCATTGTCTTATAATGAAACTACCAGTATTGCTGGGATGAATCCTATATTTACACTTATTGTAATGTATTTTGGTTTTTGCAGTATTCATACCTTAATTTATATTAATAAATTAATGCAAAAAAGCCTGTTAGCCAAAGCAATCACATCTTTCATGAAAGTTACTATAGATAAATATTGCTAGATTATTCCATTATATGTCACAGCAAGTTTGTAATTATTATTGTCATCTTACTCTGAAGAGATGAATTTTGCAAAAAATCCTCATGGGATGCGTATGTTGCTCCAGGTCTTGATTCACGACTTTCACTCCTAAGTGAGATTTTCCACCACCTGAAAATTACCTAGAATTGTGGAATGGGGAGGGAAAAAAAAAAAAAAAAGGAAGAAGACATGATTATCAAGTACCATGGGATAAATACATTGCTAAGATGCAGGACTCCAGTTGTGTAAATATTACTGCATTCTCAAAACAATGTTATCATAAGAGATCAGACCAGTTACATTACCAGTGGCCCTACAACACGCTTCGAAGGACAGTAAACATCCCAAAATGTACCTAAACAAGTGCAAAATGTTTTTACATACCAAATAAAATGTTCCCAACCCCTGCATGCAAATTGTTTGTAGAAATTGAAACACATTTAATGACATCTCAACTTGCAAACCTATAAACATTCTCTTTGTTTTTCATTTAGTTGCAGAGACACAATTCATCAGGCATCAAATTATGTAGTTAAGTAGAAATATCCATTCAACTGCTCAGGCATTCAAAAGTGGCAGTATTAGGAGTTACAATGTCACTCAGACATTTTCTTAGAATCAAAACTAATAGGACAGTTCAAAGCTCAGCACATAGATTGTCTGAAAACTCCAGAAAAAACTCTCCAGAAGTACACAATCAGCTCATATTTTCAGGGTCAGAAAAATAGAAGAAAGCCTGCATTACAAGGCATGGAACTGAGACAAAAGATTAATACGAATAGTAAATTATGTAGCTATGAAATGATGGGGAACAAGCAGCCCTGGGTATCAGTAATTATCCCAGAGTTCTCTTAAAACTTTACATATTTGCTTGAACAGCATGTCAGCTTTTAATATCGACTTTTGTTTTGCTGCTGTCACAAGAAAGGTGTAATCATGTCCCTCCCTCACACAAGTTGTTAGCAAAAATTATGTTCCAAGCAAAAATAGAATTCAGTTGCTGTTGTAGGCAAGGTTTAAAAAAAAAAAAATCTAATCTTACTAATATTAATCTGTTTTATTTCCTTCCATTTTACTGAGCAAAGTGAGGATTTTACATTGTTATCTGGAGAAGTGGATTCCTGACACAATGAGCGATAAAACTGGCGACTGAGAATATTAGTGAGGTGTACATTTCTAAACACACACATGCATATAAAAACATACTCCTTAGAGTCTTATTTTTTTCTACTGGCACATAGAAAAGGAAAATTAAAAGCAAGCCTCGAGTTAACTGTCAATACGTCCCAGAAGACTACTCATGTATACTGACCAAAGAACACAGAGTTAAATTAACTATTACAAATCTTAGATCTGACAACAGTGGTCTACGTTGCTGAACATGAAATTTAACTTTAGATCTCTCTTGTATTTCAATGTCAAAATGTAGATTTTAAAGTTGAGAAGCATTAAGTATCTGGAACTCCTAATGAGTTGCATTCATTCTCATCATTAATTTTCAAATTAAGGCTCAGATTCCAGACAATTTGCTAAGGCAGGCCCACACCAACCATTTCAGTATTCTTCAAGTCTTGCTTGTATTCTGTTGATAGCTCATATATAATAACAGTAAATACGTTTGAACGAAGGCTTAACATCTACATTTGAATGTCAAATATGGCCACCTAAAATGTATTATTTTGATGTTTACTGTGGCTAATACATCATTATAGGGGTAATCAGAATTACTAATCATATTCTAGTAGCATACATATAAAATAGCTTCTATTAACACTCAGACATATCTGCAATACTCTGTAAAATAACTCGTATTATGTGAATAAAAACCATCCTACTCAGTTGCACAGGTTTATTCTATTTTACAATACAGACAACCTTTATTCCTTTGCTGTGAAACGGTTGCCTCTCTGAAGGAAAAAAATCCCATTCATCCAATCTGTATTCTAGAATTTAATTTCAGAAAACCAAATTACACTACTGAAAGATTTTCTATCAGCAGAGTTAACATTTCTGTAATGTTCATGCACACTACAGACCACCATGTTGCTACAATAACACCACTTAATATACTAGTGGTAATATGAAGATTCAATGCAAAAGAGACTGTAAACCACTTGTCATTCTGTTCCAGTCATGATCTTACTACCTGGGAAGGCTTTAGAACTATTATGTCTGTGGCTCACCGTGAGGATAACAGGACAGCAAATGCCATACTGTACTCCAAAAGCTCTATTTATCTCTAGCAGTGTAGGGAGAATCAGCGCAAAAGGCTCCTGCCATTCTTATTTGTGGAAAACATGAGGTGAGAATAAGGTCAGAACAAAACTGATATGCAAATGGAGAAACAAGAGACATCTTCCTACATGTTCCTCAGCTTGCATACCCTTCAAAATGGTATGCAAGAATAGAGTATACTATAGGGGAAAAAAAAATCTTTGTTAAAGGAGAAAATAAATCCACTTAATATGCTTTCTCCGGTTCTTTTTTCATGTTACTGTTGGAAGTGATGTTTCTTAAAACAAAACAAAAAACAAACCCAACATTTCTCAGCACGGAAATGCCAAGAGTAACTGAAAAAGAAAATAGCCACTTGCCCCTAAAAACAATTGCCAAAAATTATTAACGATTACTGTTGCTTTCAACTTCTGAACTTTAATACCTAACAACATTCTTCAGATTAATTTTCTGTATAATCTTATAGATCTAACTATATACAAATTTACAAGTCTCATTATTAAGAAAAGCACAACTATGTTGCACAACAGATTCTAATCTTTTCCTCTGTTCCAGGTGAATGGCCTAAATCCCCAGTCTTTCTTTTTGGCCTTGGATTAGTCACTGCAGGCCAAGCTCTCATTCCCCTGTGCAGTCAAGGAGCCGTTGTGTCTTCTACCAAAAAAAGCAGTTACAGTCTCAGTCTTAGAGACTTTAGCTCTACTAAATCCCTTCTCCCAGGCTATTTTATCCCATATTCTATTACTTTTCCATAGATTAAAAAAAAAAAAAAAAAAAAAAAAATCTCTGCTTTTGGCTGGGTTTTGTGGATTGGAGGAGACCATAAAAACTATATTGCCTTATTCTTTGATTTCAAATGTATCCAAATGCTTTTGGCCCTCCTTTTATCTCATTTTCTCTTGCAGAATATTGTTGTGGTTTTGCTATATCTTCAAATAAATCTATTATTTTTAAAGCATTCAATTTTCATGCACCTCAGTATAGAAATCACCCATTTCACCCTCACATAAAATCTTTAAAAAATAAAAGTGGAATAAATATCAGCATTACTGAATCATCTTCAAGGAGATAACTATAAGATAGACATTTCTAAATCTATGATCTGTATACCTAAATACATTTCAGTTAATTGATTGCTTAAGCTAGTATCAGCTAACCCGTTACCTAAAATTATACAAACCCAAGCTGAATTTCCAAGCGATTAAGAAGTCAGACACTTTCACTAGATTATATAATCTTTTTTTAAACTCTGAAATTAATTAGCACAGTAAAAACTACCATCTTACCTGCTTCCTTCATCTTTCCAGTCCCTGTTAGTGTAGATGCAATTTTACTTTTGAAAAAGCACTCCTGTCATAGTTTTTTCTACTCTTATTCTAAAATAGCTGCATCTAAAATAAAGTTTTTCACACAGTTGCAGCTACATCCACACTGTACCTTCGCATAAGTAATAAAGGAAAATTTGAATAGGACAATAGAAACCTTTATGCTTGGACAGAGCTATGCTTGTTTTGCAACTGAATGAAGTTAGGCTTCTAGGTCACTTAAAAAAAATGCAAAATAGGTACCTTGAAATTTTACTCACTTTTCACCAAGAAGAGGCAAACATTTTATATCTAAACTATGGAACCAAGTAGCACCAACAATGCACAGCTATTTGCAAAAGAACTAAACCAAAACGTTCAATAACTTAGAACTAAACCAAAATGTTCAATAACTTTATGAAGAGCTATAGCAAGGCCAACCTTCTGCATTGACACTGACGCAGCTAAAGCAAATGCTGTTTTGATCCCTGAGGGATAGGCTGTTGAAGAACAGGAACACACATTGGCAATTGTTTCACGCAAGGCTACTAATGGCATATTGTGATTAACTTAAAAGCAAGAATGCAGATCTTGTGGAACTGAAGAATCTGTTAAGTCTCCTTTTTTTCCTCCTGCCTCCAAAACCAACTAGATTCTTGGCAATGAATACACATCCTTTGTTTAAAGAAATATTCCCACTGTGCCTTCATACAGTGTAACAGGCAACATATAGGTATCTCATTAGAAGTTGTGAAACAGTTAAGGTTGGTTTTGAGTTAAAATTATAACATTTATAATGCACATAAAACTTAAGACCTGCTTAAATTACTTTTAGAGTAAATCTCAAGGCAGTGAGGAATAGTCATACAATGCTGTTAAGGTACAACACATATGAACTACAGACTTGCATGTTTCTTTGGAAAGATCCAGAAAGTAATAATGCCTTTCTAGCCTTCACAGCTTGCAGAACATAACAATCCAACTGTGCTACTTCCACTGCAACTGTTCAACAAACATTCTGTGGTCTTAGTTACATACTCCACAAATTATTTCATAACTACTACAATATATAGCACATTTCTTAAAGTACTGGTGAAATATGGATTCAGGAACGGTTGTGTGATTTGAAGTTTTTAATCATACAGAGAGATGGAAGCACAGAAGAAAACAGAGTTGACTTCTGTCTGTTTGCTTTGACTTTTTTTTTTTAAATAAACAAACTTTATTTTTCTGCTTGATTTTGAACATTTGCAATTAAAGGTTTTACTTTGCTATGACTGACCAAAAGAGATTACGCTGAGAGTCTTGATTTGGTTAACATGAAAGAATGTTAACAGCATTCACTAGCAAATGCAGCCTGGTAGAATGAACTACACTGGTTTCAGGGTGTGCGTGTGTGTGTGGGTGAAAGAACACTTGCGTACTTCAAAATTGCTGGCAGGTTTTGACCTGCTCCATTGGATAAGAAGGTAAAATGGACTATCAACAGGTTGCAGTTAATGAAGCCTTCATTTATTTAGGGTTTCAAGAAGTCTTTGAAGAATAACTTTCTAGGAGTAAGAACAGAAAATGAACCATATCTGTGTGCAAAACAGTGCAAGAGTTCACCAAACCAAAATTAAACCAAACCCCTGCACTGATGCCATTCCACAGTCCAGGCATGTGCAATATGAAATGAAACGGGTACTAGCTGTTGCCTGTTGTGTCTGTGAAATTGGATGATTTTTGCTTTTCTTCTGGCAAATTATTACCCTTTTTTCAAATTTGAAGTACAGCTTACAACACCCATGCTTCATTTGGCAATTGCTACAAAATTCTATATTTGCATTTGCTATCATAGAGGAAGTTATACAAATTACTATTTTGTCTACACTGATAGGACCACATCTGTACAGTGGTTTCCTTCTCATGTGTGCTCATGAGAAAAAAAAAAAAAGTCTCTCTGGCATTTCTAAGACATAGTCAAATTTTCAATCTTTCTATGGGATGTCCAGTTCAGATATACCAAAGAGTCTGAAGTGCAAAACCTAATGTGCTAAAGAAACTGTTCTATAAGAAAAAAATAAGTTATCTCAGACCATCGGGTCCATCAGGTTGAAATTTTGGACAACAGTGTGTACTTGAAAGTTTCTACAGATTCTTCTCATGATCACAATAGTCATTATGCAAGCCTACATACTCCCTTCCCCTACATCTGCTTTGGAGAAAAAAAAATACTATTAACAGAAAGAAAAAATAAAAAATTTAGTTAGCAACAAAAATAAAACAATGACTGAAGTAGAATACAACTGAAAAGACAATGGCATGTGGAAAGAAAGATAATTTCCTAGTGTCAATGCAAACTGTTTCATGAGCTGCTATTAACAAACATTTCAAGTGCATTGAGAAGAACAGATAATAGTAGTCACAATTCCAGAATTTCATATGTAGCAACTACGAAGCTGTTTCTTTTACCACCACTTCACTCATACTCAGAAACATCAATCCACTTCAGCTAAGGTCTGCGTGCGGGTGCGTGCATAGCTATCAAATGCTTCCAACTTAAGGTATCTAAAAAACATTTTAGTAAAATACAGGAGGAAGATGGAATAAAGTTATTGTCTTTTCCTTTGGGGGAATGCAGTAGTTATGTTTGAGCAAGAAATCTGCTGCCTCACCATGGTCTCTTCCATTCCTCTCAGCTACAGAACTGGTTTACTCCTATATTAATATCTTTCCTCATTGGTTTTCCCAGAGCTTTCAAGGGGAAAGGGGGAGAAAAAAAAAGAAGAAGAAGAAAAAAAATAAGACAAAACCTCCTAAAGATCTTGATCACAGATGCTTACAGCACAGGCGCTTTGGAGGCTAACTTCTACTTTTATACAGACTAGTGTACACAGATCAGAGAAAACAACACAACAGCAGAAGAGTGAGAGACAATGCAGAAGGTATGTGCTGAGGGGAAAGCAACACTATCAGAGGGAATAAAAAAATTACTCTTGAGGATCACAGTCTTCAATTATGAGCATGATACTTACCATTATTAACGTGATTAAACAGGCAGGCCTAGATAAAACTGCCACAATGAGATTACTCAACTGTTTAACAGAACAAAGGATGCTAGATTGCTAAGTGCAAGACATAACATTCCTTTCTAGATGGATAAGGCATTGACAGGTTTCATTTGAACCCAATTATTTTAAGTTTCATCCTCCTTAGTTCAGTTTCAAGGTCTCCTTGTTGCAATTTCAGGTCTCATCTATGCTTTAATTTTTTTTTTTTTTCTTCATTAGAGTAAAAAAACCCAATCAATAGAACAGCCAGACTCCCTGGTATGTGTATAAAAAGTCCCAAAGTACAGCAATGTTACAATGGGAAGTCCTTTTCTAGGGAATCTGCATCTCCTTCAGCAGGGTATATGCAATCCTTTTTATTACAGATGAAGTCTTAGTGCAATTATCCCACTGCTTCCTTCTTGCATAAGTCTTATCATCGTGATTTGTACACATTTGCAACCAGGCTAATCTAATATCTATTGAAAAGTGTTTTGCTATATTCTTATGTGGTCAGCTCACTTTTAGCACTGACATCTCTTACTCTAAATTTTGAGAAACATCTATTGTGCTGTCCCATAAAATGTGTTTTTCTTAAAATGTGTCCCATAAAATGTGTCTCAATGTGTTTTTCAAAGTTCCCTTGCTGTCTATTTACAGCTTTAATTCCACCTGATCAAATGACAGGAACACTAAAGAATCCATCACATTGTGCAGGCATTCTGATATAGTTGATTCCTACCCATGTCACCAGTTTTCAGAAAAAACTGTGGTGACAAGTATGGCCTTGTTATCTACCAGTTATCAACTCAGTACTACAGGTAGCATGCTCTCTGAAAAGTTGGTGTGGTGTTTTTTGTTTGTTTTGTCTTGTGTGTGTGTGCGTGTGTTTTTTTCTCTCTGTGTCTTGAAACACTAGTTTTGCCCAGTCCAAATTTAATTACTTATTTTACATGAAACTTAACACTTGCTACCCGTAGGTTTCAGTCTCATTGTAAACTGCATAGGAGCAAACCACACAATTCAGCTCTAGCACCAACTTAGCAAATGCTGAAACGTACCCTTTCATTATCAATTGTCATGATAATTTATGTGCATGTATATTAAAAACATACATTGCATTTTCTGTTCACAAGTATGTGTTTGCTCTTTTGATGCTTTCCAGTTCCACAGCCTCTCTTGCCTGCAATCCCCATCTGTTGTCATTCCTTTCACTCTGTTTTTCACTATCATCCTATTATGTTATTTAGGACTAGCTTCATACACTCTCGTAGGTTTCTGCTTGTACAATGTCATTTTGCCTTTTCGACAAGTGATTTTGATGACTGTGTTGTACACTAGCATTCTTTTTTCTAGTTACTACCCTTCTACATATAATTTGTCTAATACAGGCTTTATCCAACAAATGACATTGACACTGGTTGCACCCAGTGTACAGTTTGAATCTAATTTAGTGAAGTCCATCCAGAAGCTGCAGGCACTTTGGTTTAATTTAGGCTTATTTCAGTTTAACACAAATTGATTTCGTTTATACCAAATCAAAATCAAGTAAATCTTTACAGTAGACGCCCATAGAGAAGTTTAGACCAGCCTTTTAAAGTCTGTTTAAACACAAATTTTAAATTACACTGGTGCATCTTTGGTAAGACCTTTCATAGCCTAGCACACCTTGAGATAAAAATCCTGATCCTCTTCTTTCCTTCTTCCTTCCCTTGAACACATTACTGAGCACATTTAATTATTTTTTTGATAAATGAACAAAATAAAAATATATGGTATTGCTAGTCAAGTAAACATATCTGATAGCTCTTCATGAGGAATGCTGCCATGTATGTGGAAAATGAAATAAGGAAAATTGCTCTTGGTTAATAAAGGCAACAGAAAAGAAGAAATAATTATTTTCATAACTTGAAGAAGGGAAACTGGAAATGAGAAAACAGAGAGGAACACAAACTTACCCTTGGTAACACAAAAGTAGAATTACTCCTGAGTCTTCCCAAGACAGAGTGCAAAAGGGATAAGGGATGTACTACCTAAAGTGAAGAATATAACTCAATCTTTCTCTGGAAGAACAAGCTCTGACAATAATGAACACATAAACAACAGACACTCAGGTACAGTATGAAACATTCACTTAATTAGGTGGAAGATAGTGGTGATTGCTTACCTTGAGAAACTATTACAGCTTCATGACCTGAAAATCAGTCTTGGCAGGTAGAACTAGATCGAGCATGATACCTTTGAAGAAAGCCACAAATATTAAAGCCATGCATAAAACTTAAAATAAAATGGGAGCTTAAACATTGCAATTCAGTGTGATACTGCTGTCTGCATACCAAAGACTAGTTATAAGTGGACAAAAACCAGTCCAGACCAAAAAAAAAAAAAAAAAAAATCATCTTTGGGTTACCAGTGATACAGAAAAACAGATTAATAGCAAATAACACAGAATTAACAAAAATTACTTCATTATCTTTAAAAAACCTTAATTGAAATTGATATGAGAATATCCCAATGCATCTTCAAATAACAGCTCAACCACTTATATTTCCGTATATAATGTCTACTGCAGAGAAACCTTGATCTACCAAGAGGAGAATCCCTGAAATGCCAACATTGCTACTTCAGCACATCACAAACTGCATTTCCGTCCCAATTTTCCTGTGTCATTTGGATTCTTGTGCTGGATTACATCTTCAATATTTCAGCATGACCAAAGAATTCCCAAATCTTCTCCAAAACTTTATGGATAAGACCTAGCAACTGCATACATTCAGTGGTGGCAGTTATGGAAGAAGTGAGATATATTATCAGGCATCCAAACTATAACACAACATCACAACATTGCTAAACAAACATATTTTAGCTTTGGAGAGAAACAGCTGACAGCAATATCCATGTTTTCCCAATACAGCATTAGTTCCCCAGGGAAACAGTTTCCATTTTCCAACCAGCTCTACTGTTTAATTGGATATCTGAATTAGAGACAGTGAAGTCCCTATATTTTGGACTTAACAAACATTTTCCTGACAATAACTGCTTAATATGGTGTGATACCATTACCATGATAGTGTTCAATTATTTTGGAAATGCACTTTTTCAGCATAACAGAGCATTTCCTGAGCTGGAACAAAATGGCTTCCTTCTCCTGAAGTCATCAAACTATGCTTGAAATGATTCTAATTTAATACAACAACAACAAGTTGCTAGTTCTATGCAATTACATTTCTGTGCTCTTTTTGCTTGTTAAGAACTCAAATTCTCTGTTTGAAATGTCAAAGAAAAGACTTGAATAGAATTGGTCCAGCTAGGCAATAACTGGTATGGCATCCTTCACGTTTCAAATGTAAATAAAATAGTATGACTTTGAAAAAGATTAATCTCCCACAGATCTTTACTTAAAATCATACTTATCTTGCAAAAAAGTGTTTCTTCTAACATGAAATTCATTTTGGCTTAATTACTATAATAACACCTGTTAGGTTTATTTCCCCAGTCCATCTGGCTTAAGCACTTCAAATGGCATCTTCCATCAATCAAATCCGTTAAATGTCAAATGTCATCATTAGGACTTAAAAAGAAGCCCAAGATACAAAGGCAACACTTAGTTAATTTCATAGTACTATTTTTCAAAATGGAGGAACTATCCTTACAGGTTTCAATGGAGCCTGAAGGCACCCACAACTGAAAACCAACCAGCCCACAATCACTTGAACAATTACTTATTAATGTATCCTAAAACTAATTAAAAAGAAGTCAAAGATATTTTTTTTCTTAATTTAGGGTTTATAGAGATCTGACATGTGATTGGGTTGTTTATGGAAAAGGGATTTTTAAAAAAATAATTTAATATATAAGCGCTATAGGTTCCAAATTTTTGCTTACAACTAAAAAAGCCAGGAAAAAAAATATATTTTTGAAATGAAAACAATTAATTATAGGAACTTTAAAGAAAATATTGTAGTTCTCAGTATCCAAAACAATACGCTGTGCTCAGAATATACTGATTTAATCAGAAAGATGTAGAAGTGAACACTAAACAATAGGAGCAATGGTGGGTAAAGAACAAGAACTGTTTGCCTAGTTACTTACACTATTTGCTTACCTAGATGTCCTGTATATATTTGTTAGAAAACTTAGTTGCTGATCTCTGACCAAACATACAATTTTGCAGTCACATATTTGATAAAATTCAGTTATCCTGACTGTTATATAAGCAGAATATTGCAAAGAATGGAATATTGCACAGAGCAATGTTAATTTTGTGTACATATGACCCTTGCCTTTTATGAGTAAGTAGCTAAACATTTGACTAACATGACAAAATCCTCTGATTAGTGCAGCATTCATTAAACAGTGACAGATGCTAGTATTAATTACACGTTGAGTGGATCATTTTCCCATTATGTTTCTTTTGTTACCAGCCTCATCCTTCTAGTTATCAGCCAGTCCTATAAGCAGATTAATCACCAGACCTTTTTTTTTTTGTTGGGGGGAGGGCATGTGTCCATATTCCTTGTTTGACCAAAATGAGTGATGGACCTTTTCCACACTACTCCACCACCTGGATTCCTCTCTTGCACTTTTCAAAACCTGTACTTATCATCTGCTAGACAGCTTATAAGAAATTTTATTTGAAAGGTTATTTGTGTGGCTATCTCAAGTCATCTGATGCTTAATGTTGGAAGCCATATGATCTATTGTTTGCTTTGTACAAACAGATCATGTCTACTGTTGTTTGTGACAAACCTTGCCAAATTATAACCAGCATTATTAATTTGGCATTTCAAGAGTGACTGAAAAACATGTACAGTGAAAGGTGGATGTGGAAAGGCATATGTTAAACCAGGTGGCATTCTTGATGTCAGTCTTGAGACAAAAAATATTCCCATTTGATGTAATATACACGCACTCACACAAAACCACAACTATCCACTCTTCTCATGATTTCTAGCAGGATTCCTAGCACACATTTGATAGCCAAGCATGTTTTTCTATTTAGCATGTTTATCCTGAAATCTATACCAGCTTCTCCCTCATAACAACTCAAAGCACTCCTGGAGGGGAAAAAAAAAAATATAATACAAATGGCAAAGTTGTTAATTTAGAAATAATTTCTGCCATAAACCGGAAGGTTATAAATTGAAAGTTGACAAAGGAAAAAGACATTGGAATAATAACTGATCAAAGGACAAGAGTCACTAATGTGATTTTGGTAGAGTTAAATACAATTCTAAAATTTAAATCAACAGGATTTTCCAGAAGACACAGGGAAGTAACAATGCCTTTGCACATGGTACTTGTAAGACTTAAGAACAAAAGTTCTAATGGGGAGAAATGCAGCAAAAAGATACTAAAGCGACCAGGAAGTAGACAGTCTGTTTCACAAATGGAGACTGAAAACAACAAAATAAACGCTATCAAGACGGTGTCATATATATGATATTTTATATGTATATATACGCACATATATGCACATGTATATAACACTGTTACCTACACCGAAGAGCAGTATTCAAACTAAAAGATACCTACATGTAAAATAAGCTGTAAGTTATTCTGTGTAACTGCATTTCTAACCATCAGAAAAGTGATGATATGGAGCAGTTGTGTGTGAAGCAGCAAGGCAAAAAAGCCTCACTATGTTTGAAACACACCAAGTCCCATTCATGCTCAGAGGATCCATTATGTGGCTGGAGGAAACAGCAGGGACTGGGACTTGATGACCCAAAGTTGTCTCTTTCAGTCGTATTTCTGCAGTGGGACTGGCAGATGCCCACACAGGGGCATTTACATTTGTAAATTTACGATTGCAGCCTTAAAACAGATACTTAAAAAAGAAATCTTTTCACCAGTGGTTCAAAAGATCTCTCCTTCTACACAATCCAATTGACTGAACTGTATTCCATGAGTACTCACTTATGCATCTGTACCTCTATACAGTCTACTTTTAGAAGAGTTATTTGTGATGTGTTACAAGGCTCTCCCCTTCTCCTTATGGTTCCTCCTTGAAGTAGCTTATGCAGAAACTAGCTGGGAATCTTCCCTTTCTAACTTCGCAATGCAAATGTATACTTGCTGCCCAGGAGTCAATACCTTTGTTTATAAAGTCCTGATTAATGGCTCTGATTTTGAAATGTAATTGTAATTGAATTTGTAGCTGGGATGGAGGCTGTCTCCTGCTGTAAAATGAAGTTACCATCAGGTTCTCCTCATCGCATTTCAGACACAAATACACGCACACAGACAAGTGGATGCATTTCTAGCCTTTTTTTTTTTTTTCTTTTCCCAACTATGGTTGCATTATTGGTTAGAAGAGTTCAAAGTAGTCTCCACGTTTTTCTGCTTCCAATACCATTTGCCTGTAGCAGGCCTTGCTTTCCTTTTTCTGGGTGTCCTAGTTTCTCTGGATTCAGGTTAAAGACAAACATGCATACTGAAGTACACCTTGCTATTATTACAATTGACAATAATGAAAGTAATAAATAAATGTTTTCTGATTTATTTTGCAGTAAAAAAAATCATTAACATGCTTACAGCTGAGGATGTGTGCTCCTGTGCTATCGCACCCTAAGTACTCTTTTTCTCAGTCTTGTTCTTTTTAATGACAATTAACTTTGCTCTCAGAGATGTCCTTTCTTTTAATTTACAGCAATTACAGTTCATTTAGTTTTAGTTCCACAGTGCACAATAGTTTGGGCCTACTGTCTTGATCTTGAGGCAGTAGCAGACTTCAAAAATGCTTTCTGGAGAACATCCTTGACATATGAGGCTGTATGATGGAAGAAAGATGTCAGTTCCCTAGAATGAGGGGAAAAAGCTAAACAAAAGCCACAGACATTTCACATGACTTGTTCAAACACAAAGCCTGCTGCCATGGGCTTGGTTTTCTCCCAAGATATGGCCTCCTTATCCAGCTAAATTTTTTTGCCCTAACACATTCCTAAGATTATCTGAACTTGTACAGGACTTCTGGTCCTGTGGCAGTTTGACTTGATAGTCAGTTGATACCTGAAAATTCTGGACATGACCACAGGTACATGCACTCTGGAGCTGTACACGACATGCTGGGCAAATTAATAACATAATCCTGAAGGAATTGAATTTACTGCACATGCAAAGCCCAAGTAAACCAGTCAAAGTAGGACAACACAGAAATATGGGAGCCTTCATACAAATCCACCATGCAGCCACTTTTGTTTTTAAAGAAAAACAATGGACTGATTTGAAACCACTGACTTTGAAGAATGGGACTATTCAGAGTAGCAAATTTCAGCATTCATGTAATTGTGCAAGGTTTGAGGCTTAGACTGTAAGGTCTTTCAGGAAATGACTAAGATTTACTAGGAGACTGCAAGATAGCATACTGGCAACACGAACCAACAACAAGGCCTCCTGGATGCTAGCACAGTATGGCTGAATGTGTTTTACAAGATATTATGCATAACCTGGCACATCAGTGATGCCTATATCTTCAATTACTATTTTTGACACAGATCTCTTCTCAGGAGACTCCATAGCCTGCAGAAAGGCCAGCTAGCATCTAGAAGTTTTACATGTACAGCAGATAAAACTGCAGGGATTACTTGTGTGAAGTTAGCTGTTTTCAGCAAGTGACTGAATTGGGAAGTTTTGCTGGAATCAGATACATCAACTTCAGAGGATGTAGTGGTATATTCAAATACGTATGTTCACTGCATCATACTCAAATGATCTTACTGGCATAAAATCAGAACAAAGTTCTTTGGATAATACAAACTGGTTCTTTTTCAATGACACTAACTTCCTGGTCATACTTTTGCACAATAAACGTTTACATAATTTATAACTTGCTTCCACTGACAGTTACAAAGCTTTTTGCACAGTTTATGTTCACTGACTTTGGTTTATTTTAAGAATATATTTGGGCAGCTGAAAACAAAACCAAAAATACGTATCTGTAGTGTTCGACAGGAAACTGATATGAGAAGCAAAAAATGAAAATAATATGGATCATCTTATTTTTATTATCTGAGTGCAAAAATGAATGGTAAAAACCCTGTAACACTCAATTACATATTCCATGAACAAGCACAGCACTGATATGATTCCCATGAGGTCAATGGGACAGGCGCATCCCAAGACTTCAGCTACAGGAACGCAAGTATTTCCCAGCTATTGTGCTGCACCATAATTGCTCTCAGTTTTGGTGGAACTCAAAGCTCCCTAAGGTTGCCTTGTCAGTTTTACCTTTTTTTTTTTTTTAATTAAGAGAAAAAAAACAAAAGCCCTTCTGAAACTGCTAAAGACACTAGTGATTTAAAAGGAAAATCTTGGCATCAGAGAGACCGAAAGAAGGAGCATATAAAATACAGAACACAAATCATTTGGAATCGTAGCTGAACCTCAGTTTGTCACCTCCCCGTCTCCCTAATTTCTCAGTTGCATACCTGATAATTCCCTCATCTCTGAAATAAAATATGATCACTATTGTGGTTTACTTTGGGAAAACAAACCAAAAACTTCCTCCTAGTTTCCAAATACATTGTATTTTGTTCCAGTGAGATATTTTTAAAACTTTCTCAGAAAAATTTTTGAAACTTCACAACTTCTAAATCCGTACGTCCAGCCTGAGACAAGCATCTATGTTCACCTCTTATGCATACATAGTCAACCCAGTCAAAAACAGGCCAAACTGAAACAAAAATTATACATTTAAATTTTTATTTCATAACCATACGAACTCATGATCAGATTTGTTAAATCTCGCTCGTTTACTGTCAAATATTCTTCATCAATGATTACTATTGGATTATTCTAAAAAATGTTATTTCAGCATATTTTGCAGCATTTTTCGAAAAAAGTTAAAAAAATATTTCGTGATTTTTAGCATTGCTTATTTCCCTGACTGAAAAAACAGTTATGTATGCAGCCATAAGGCAGGACACCTAAACATCTTTGGGTACCATATGGAAAACATACACAGCCTTCCCATTCCCAGATGGGCAGTTTAATTTTATTTTCCTGGAACGAGGTTTTAAACTATTGTTCCCTCTCCCTTAAGCCTAGTTAATTTGAGAATGCAGCTAAATTTGATTTTCCTTAGAAGCACTGTGATGTTATTTAAGGATTTATTTATTTACTTTACACGTTAGCTTTGCATTTATTTATAAGGCAGTTTTCAGAGTAAAGTAGATTTAAGGTTACAAAAATCACAGATGTGTATATACTTTTATTTCCCAAGTCTACTGGCTCACTGTTGTGAAGGATCTTTATTTCCCCCTCCCTTCCTCTGGCCCTCACCCACAGCCCCTTCCCACAGGCTGGGGAAGCTCTAGGCAGAAGGAATCTCCCACATACCGAGGCTCCTCGTCCAGACACACTTTTACCTACACTAGGAAAAAAACCCTTTTTGGTGGTAAACCCTTGCTGCTCCCCCGCTACTTACCGACAGCCATCCTGAGGCTGCAGTAAGGCGCTCCCAGCCCTCAGGAGGCCAACCCAGCAGCGCCTACTGGCAGGACCTCCCGCATCACAACCTGGTGGCGTTAACAGGCTACCCCCGCCCTTCCCCGCCAGCCCTCCGTCCCTCACCAGCCTGTCCTCAAGGACGGGCCCTCACAAAGCCGCCGGCTGCCTCAGGAGCCGGGGGCGGGCAGGCCCAGCTGCCTTCCTTCCCGGGTGGAGGCCGAAACGGCAATCGTGAGGTGAAGGAAAGGGAACGGCGGGGCAGACGCCGCTCCCCGCCCGCGGGCGGCCCAGCACCCACCTGGCGCTGGGTGACGAGCAGCTGGCAGAAGTCCTTGCTGGGGGCCGGGGCCTGCCCGCGCGTTTCGAACAGCACCTCCTGCAGCAGCGACGCCATTTTGGGACGCTGGAAGGCGGTGTCTATGGCAACCAGGAAGAGGCGGACATCACGCGGGGTCACCGGGAGCCCAGCCCCCTCTTAAAGGAGCAGGCCCGATAGTACCGCGGTGGCCGGGCAGGGTCTTGGCCCCCGCTGCCGGCAGAGCCCCGCTCCCCGCCGGCTCCGCCTCTCTCCCGCGCCCCCCGCACGCACCCGAGGGGAGGCACTCGCGCGGACCCAGGGGTGACGACCCCGGCGGAGGGATACTGACCACCGAACGCCGAGTCCGCGGAGCGCAGGGAGCGGGGTGCGCACACGGCTGCCGTGGGGGCTGCGTGGGGGGCGGCAGCCGGGCCAGGGCCGCCCGTCGGGCCAGGGGGCGTGCGCGCCCTGGCGGGGCCCCGGCGCCGGGAGAAAGTAGTCCCCCAGCCTCCCCCTCGCGCCGCTGGAAGGGGTTCGGCGGCGGAGGTGGCGGACGAGGCGCTGCTAGGTGCTGCGGCTTCAGCTGATAATTGAAGGGAAGAGAGGCGGCTGCTGCCGGGAGGAGGGAGGCACGGAGCGTCTGCGGAGGCCGCATCGGGACAAACTAGGTACCCAGGGCCCCTCCGCTCTTTCAGGGGGCGCCGGGGAGGCGGGCGCGGGGCGGCGTGGCGCTGGGCCCTTGGGCAGCCTCCGGCCGAGCCTGTTGTGTCATCCCCGGCATTTGCTGAGCCGCCTTTCCCGGCGGCCTGGGGCAGGGGGAGGGGAGCAGCGCCATCCCGGAGCATTGTTACGAATTGGGGGGGGGGGGGGAGGGTGACGGGGACGACACGACGCCGCGCTGGTGAGTGTGTGTGGGGGGAACCCAGAGGTGTGTGGTGGGGAGAAGGGAGCGGGGGCCCTCGGTGAATAGGGAAGGGGTGGAAATGGAGCTGACAAAATGGCCAGGCAGTCAGCGGAGGCTGCTCCGGGGACAGCCCCTTTCCCCCGGCCCCGGGCAGGGCTGCTGCTGCCCGGGCTGCTCGGCCTGGGGGAGTGCGGCCTCCTCGCTCCGGGCCCTGGGTGGCTGCTGATACAAAAGGGCAGTGTCAGTGTTGACACTGCCGTACCGATTTGTGTGCCCTTCCCCGTCGTCTCCCTCCCCTCCTCCGGTTGGCCCCCTTTTCCCTAGTGGCCCTTTCTTTTTCTTTTTTTTTTTTTTTTTCCTTGAAGGAGCTATCGAATATCCTAAAGGAAAAAAATAGCAACTCCTCTTTCTTCCCCTCTGCCCAGCTCGATAAAAATGCTAAATAATCGGCCGACGTCCATATTTCACAAGCTTTTGGGGGAGGGTGGGAGGAGGAAGACGGTGGGGGGAGAATGGAGGCGCCTGTGGGTCGGAGTCACAGTGCTGGCTGCCCACAGGAGGGGTCATTTTCACAGTTCATGTTTTAGGGCCGATGTTTTTGTTGCTTTCCGTCAAGAAGCAAGTTGCCTGGTCCTCGCGTTCGCTTGCATAATGCGTCGCACTTGGAGGCTGATCAAACGCTGGGTTCTGCCTTTCCTGCCCGTCTCTTCCTCCTTCCCGGGGCGCCGGGGGGGCTGGGGAGGGGAGAAGTTGGAGGTGCCGGTAGAGGTGACGCCGCCGGCCACCTGGTCCCCGCTTCGGTTCTGTGGGGCTGGGAAAGCAGCCGATACCGGGGCTTTCGCCAGACCTGTAGGCCTGTCTTCCTGCTGTTCAACTTTTTTATTGTTCCCCTTCCCCCCCCTTCCTAGCACAACTGGCTTTCTCGGCAGCCAAGGGGTTTTCACAGCACGGGAGTCCGAAAGTCTAGACTGTGAACCGGAAAATAATAGGAGAAAGAATGGAAAGTTATGTCAAGGGCTTTGGGGGAAAAACATCGACGTATCGAACAAAGGTCCTGCCTGTATTGGAGAGAGAGGCCTGCATGTGAGGCCTGATTGTGTCGCATTTACACACAGGGAAGAAATGAGTGCTTGGTACTGGCCTAAATGTATTCTTCAAGTCTGACATACAACTTGGGAGTGCTTTTAGAGTGTGTGCAGTTTGTTTTGAGGGTGGTTTTTTTATGTGTAGCAATCCAATAAGAATTTTAATTTGAATTTTTTTTTCAAAAGACTGTTTAGTGTGTGGGGTGTTTTTTTTTTTTTCTTTCTTTCTACCTTGTTCAGCAGAAATAGCATTGATCTAGAGGTTCTAACACCATCACACAAAACTTTAATCAAACAAGGTAACTTCCACAGTTTATGTATTGTGTGTGTTATGAATGTTTAACTTCCTTGTGCTTTAAAAGCTGACAGAGTTGTTGAGCAGTTACCACCTGAAAAATGTGAAGTACATCCTTCATAATGAGAAAGAGGTGGCATTCTAGTTACTTAAATTTAAATGAATTTTACAAGTTTTTCTTAGGGAAGCTGTCACTGTGGATATACTGTTTGTAAGACTTTGAAAACTAGCAGGCATTGGCTGTGTTTACTTCCATTTATCTCTGGTATATTATTTTCTCTACAGTTCTTGCTCTCCCGTTCCCAAGGCTAGACTTCTAATTGTACAGGGGTGTTTTTTTGGTATTTGATTCTGCTCAAACAGATTTGTGATATTTTTGAGTTTTTTGTTATGCTACAAGTTTAAAAAATATTTTTATATATAATTATAATGAACATGGAGGCAGTACTTAAAATATAACTGTGTACCTTTCTATTGTTTGGTAGCCTATTTAACAAATAGTGATAGGAATTAAATGTGTTTATGAAAATATTAGTATTCAGTTTTTACAGCTAGTATTTTAACAATGTTATGTTTGAACTGAGAAGTTTAAAAACAGTGTTCTGTTAAGTAAATACTGTAAAAAATAGTTCTGGTTTTCAGAAACTTACATGTTTATAACTTGTGATAGTTTCTATATTTGTAAAATGTAGCTGATTGTCAATATTTTTGATCTGAAAATGAAAGGGTATCTTTAGTTTTTATTGTTTGGTCTATTGTGCTGTTGTGGTAGAAATACAGGTAAGCTGTGTGGGTGGTTGTTTGTTTTTTCCCACCCCTCTCTCCTTGGTTGTCTCTGAAAAAATTTGGAGTAGTAAACTTTAATGGGCAGCTGTAAGTCTGAGTGTTCTTGAGTATCCAAATGGCTCCATAGGTAGGAGCCTGAACAGGTCTTTGCTGTTAGTTGAGAAATTGTAGGTCATCCACTGTGTGGCATTACTACTTATTAATATAGCAGGTCTACTTCAGCAAGAGTGCTGACCTGTTGAGTAAGAGGCTTATGAAAATGGAGTCTTTTGATGTCTTACAGAAGTTCTTCAGGCCAAAGTGACCACTAAGGAAACATCCTGTATCTTCCCCGTAAATGAATAATCAGAACTGTCATTCTCAGTCAGGAGTCATGCCCAAATTTATTTTTATTTTACTTTTAATATTGCACTTTGTCTTCAAGCCCAGAATCCAAATATTATAGAAAAAAAAATGTAATGGGAACTTGTTCTTATAAAGTCTTTCCTAAATTTGAGGCCCAAAGCTATCGGCAACAAAACCACTGTAGTCCTTCTGCAGCAGTTTAGCAAAAATGTAATATGATTGACTTTAATGTTGTTGAATGAAGCCATGATGAATTTTTTTGTGGGTCCTTACATCACTGATAAATACAGTTATTTACTTTGAGACAATCCAGGAAGGTAATCTGACTAAGTTATTTCTATTTCTATGCAGTGAAGCTGAAGCATGAGTAGGGAAGTTATTGTTTGACTAACTTAAATGTTTGTACTTTGCAGCATAAATGAGTCTCAGAACTATCTATGTTAATCTTATATTTATAGGCCATGCTATATTTTTTTTTTAACAAGCTAATTAGTAAGCATCATGTAGAGCACTTCTGATCATGGTTCTGTCTTCTGACACACTGAGACTAAATTATTGTGACAAAGTACAAACAAATCCCCAAGTTGTACAACATGCTGTACTATCACATTGTCAAAAACTTAACCTGGTATGTTTCTGGGATCTCCAGTTGGCCTGTTGGATGATCTGTGTCATCACCCATCACATTAGTAGCACTTCCTATAAAATGCTTTCTGGACTCTGACATTCTTAATAGTGGAAACTTTTCATCAAGCTGTCAGTGCCCTATCCAGTAATGACTCTGAAGGCAGTACTACATCTGAATTTTTCTGTAGGGTAACAGATTACCTTTGGGTCAGTGGGTTTATTTTCTGAAAAAGTTATACTTTGAATTTGCTCTTAATATTTCAAACTACATATAGTATCATAGCAGATTTATGGCAGTATATGAAACTAGCTTCTTGCTGAGCAATTTCATACCTAAGTTTTATTTTGGGACATGAGGTTGGTAACTGTAAAACAAAGTCACATTAAGCCCTTCCCCTTTCCCCCTGATATTTTTTTCAGTTTACATGAAATAATGTTTCTCAAGAAGCAAAACTGTTTTCAGATTTCTCACTGGTGATCAAGAATGACAAACTGATTGCATGCAGCTGCTTGTTTCAGGATGTCTTTTTTAACAAAATGATTAACTTTAAAACATTTTGGTAATCTTCAGTAAATAGATTTCTAGCTACATACCAAGCGTACAGTCCGTGTGAAAGGTAGCACTAAGACAGCTGCCTTCCCCACTGCATGCTTGCGGATACCAGTGGTGGTTACTTTAGTGTGAAGGTTAGTTTTGAAAAGCAATTGTTCTCCTAATCCTGCCATGTGATAAAATTCTGCTCATCATGTTGGTAGAATCTAACTGTGTAAATATGCAGTCATATTCTCCTTTAATTCTGTCTGACAGCCAGGGTTCGAGCACACATAACCAATCTGTTTACTTGCACTGTCTATAATAAGGTTTGCCTTGCAATGTACTGACCATTGCCAGTCTTGAATCCTGAACATACTCAGTACAAATATGGCAGGGAACTGCTGTATATAACAGTGATAGTCAAGTTTTTAAGTGAAGACTTTAATATATACAAACTGGAAAAGTTAGGTGTATTTCAACAAAACTGATCACAGTGATCTAATATTGGACTTCACTATGTGTGAGAAGAACTAGCAATGATGTTCAAGCCACAATTGCCTTCAGTTGCTCCAAAAAAAGCCTCCCTTGTCATCATTCATCAAGTAAGCCAGTTTGGAAAGGACCTATGGAGATCACTTGGCCCTGCTCACCACTCAAGTCTTGAATAAATAGTTTTAAACTGATTTCTGTGCTGATAAAATAGCGCCATCTTCTTAAGAAATGAAAAAAACGCCAACCAACCTAGAGAGGTGTGTGTGGAGAGGAAACTGGAAGCATTCTGTAATGTGTAGCAATACAATGCTGTCTCATGGAGCCAGGGGAAAGAAACCAGTGTCTCAGTATATTCTGAATGGATTGGTCTGCTCTGTGATGGTGTCCACAGCAAAGTGCATGTGCTGAACTGGAAAGATTTGACCTTCTTAAGAGGTATGAAAGGGTCTGAGTCATCTCCTGGAATGTGAACAATGAGTTGCAGGGAGCAATTTGGTAATTCAAAATGGAAGTTGAGGTCCCTGTACTTCTTGAACAAGCAGACTTTTTAAAGATCTGAAAGGCAAGGTATATTTCATGTTTATTCTTCTCTCAGAGTAAGTTGTTACTGACAAGTGTTGTTTATTGCGTAACATCCAAATTAGTAACCTTAGTGTAAAGAAGGGCAACTACTTGCTAGCCTTTTGTAAAGGTGAAAGTAAAAGAATGCAAACATGTTCTTTGTTTTCTGATGTGCATGTCTTATTTGGGGACAAAGGTGTTAAACTTTTAGAAGGCTGTTTAGTTATGAGATGGGCATTAGACTCAATTTCAGCAATGTGCATCTTCAGATTTGTGGCTGACTACTGTTATGTGTTTAAAGCATGGTTAATATAAATTGTTATAAATGCAGGGCAGTAACTGTAATGAAGAATTTTTACTTTGATTTTTAGGGATGGTTCCTAAAGGTAAAACCATTAGGAAAAATAGGCCTGGGACAAACCTTCATAGGTCATCTAGTACATACTTACACTCAAAAGTAACTAGGTCTAGTCTTATGCTGTCCTTGCTTTTAGAAAGCATGCATGCTGTCTTGTTCTCCCTCATCTTTCTCCCTAACATCTGTTCTTACTTGCCTTGCTGTGAGCTTGTTATGGTTTGTCTTATCCACTCTGGGTAGGAGGAATGATCTTTATGCTGTACTGTGGGCTTTTATGAGCTTGAAGTCTGTTCTGTACATCCTCTCTCAGTCCAAGACTGCTCAGATCTGAAAGTAGAAGTACAGGTAAATAAATGTGGAAATAGAAGATACTACATTAAAGTGTATTTTTGAAGTTGAAAATGTTGTTTTTTAGGAGCAGTATAAATTGAGGCACTAGAAAATGAAAGATGTAAACACTACATAATAACACTAGTGATGGTAGACTTCAGCATTCCCCCCATGTCTGTCTCCCTCTCCTGCCCCAAGGAAAAGACACACATATGCATATGCACTCCCCCTCCCAGACAATCAAGGGGCTTGCATTAAATGTCCTTGATACTAGTATAATGAGCAGGTCCTTACTTAGCTCCTGGAGTTAGTCAGGAGAAGCTGTCCTTACATCATTTATCTTTGTGGGGTATGAATCTGTGGTAGATGCCTATTTTTGGACAAGATAATATTGTAAGATGTGGTTAACATCAGGGCTAGAAGATGGCATCTTATCCATGTCGATAGCGTTCTGTGTCTTCCAGTGTCAAATCCCTTATGTAATTAGCTTATTCAGTGTAGAGAGTGTCCCTTCCTGGAAGGTGTGTACCATGTAACTGAACCATCTGATCACAGGTGAGATGTGGTTGTGCATTTAAAGAGAACTAATGAAGAAAGCAACTGAAGGTGCATATTAATAGGCTGTATGCCGAATACAAACTCAGAGCTTTTCCTTCCTTAGAGAGTGAATCCTCTTTATTTATAAGATATACTGCGTTATAATCAAGTCACTGACTGGGAACTGTAATTTCTCTTTAAAACTTGTTCTGACTTCTGCAGTTGTTTCAGGTATAACAGCTTGATGAACTCATCCCTTGTAAAGGGGTGAGTGGAAGGTGGGTAATCTCGAACAAGAGCATGCAGACAGTTATAGTCAGTGTGAATAATAAGCCTGAGTGAATAGCACCTGAGAAGAAGCTGTGTAGCTAGGTAGCTAAGTTTCAGATCTTTAAGCAACACCAGTAATCAAAATTGGTTCAGGTAGTGGAAGGGGCAGGAGTACCATTGGTATGCATAAAAATGGCACTTGATTTGAAGTTAACTAGAAAATTTCTAGAGAAATCACAATTTCAGCTGTCCCCCATTTAAATAAAGTGATGGAAGCTGCATAATGTTGACAAACTCAAGTCAGGATTCTAGGTGTTAAAAGTGGTACTTTAAAGATCTGCCACAGTGTTTTTCATGTTTATGTAATGATACTATGTGCTGCCATATTTTACCCTGGTAGCATTCTCCCTGATTTATTTAGCAGATAGCTTTCTACAGTAAAACACTGGTAATAAAAATGAAGATCTGTATTATACCTGAAGATTAGGAATTAAAGGAGTTAGTTTCATTCCCTTACTCAGTTAAAAAAACTTGGCAGAAGAACAAATTTATTTCTTCAGATTTCTTCTGTGACAACTTTTAAGTTGATATAGTCCTGCTGCATACTTCTTATTTCTCATTTACCTCAAGTATTTGTAGACTCGCAACTGAACATAGCTATGTTTTATACTAGACTCTTGGCAACAGGACTCTGGCTTAAAACTTTTGTCAACACTTTGTAACTAGAATTGGGAGAAGCATTGTTAAAAGAAATGCTGTTGTACGCCTCAATCTGCAAATTTAAATACTACATGGAAAGAATGGAAACTCTTCAGGTTAACTGTGAAGAGGCAAGATGAATTTTGTGGAATTCAGTACGTGAAGAAGCAGCACTGCTTAAATGCTTTTCATTAAAGTTTAAATATTCAAGCACTGTGGTCACATTAGTAAGGATGGGAATTTTTCTTTTAATAGCTTGGGGGTTCTTGACATACTGCTGACACAGGACTGGAGTTGGAACAGAATGGGCACTGAAGATTGACTTAACTGTGCTGTATACAAATGAACTCAAGTAAGCTAGAACATGAGAACTGTGTACTTGGAAACTTGAGGTAAATACAAATGTAGTAATGAGTTAATTTTTGAGAGCATGCTTAAAATAAGTGTTAAGTTTCTTATGAGACTCCACTGAAGTGACAAGCAAAGTAATCTCAGTCTGTCATTTCCAAATTAACAATGTGGTGAACACATTTGTTGCCACTTTGCTTTCAGAGATTGTCTGGAGTAATGAAGTATATACCATGGGTGCATCAGGTTTTTTCCCCTGTCACAGATTTAGCCAAAAACTGTTAACACTATTGTAACACTATTCTTCTAGTTTTACATAAAGTAGATTCCTATTAGGTAACTTATGTCAATGGATAAACTTAATGTAATTGTATCATCTCTTTTTCAAAACTCTTTACTTCATGCATTTTGTTCACATGAAGTCTGAGTTTCTATCAGATTGAGATCTTACATTGAAATTCTAACTATGCTTCCTCCTGGCAACACCTGTAGTGTCACCAGAACCACTTTGTCAACTCCCTTGACCTGTTCTCACCAGTCTGACTGTTCTAAATTAGTGTTGCTTCTGTTTGTGGTATCTGTTTCATTGTTGCAGTTTAATGGCCACTTGAAATTACACGAAACCCTGTTAGATATCACCTGTACTATTATTGGAATTAATTTTAATAATCCAGTGTTGGAGCACTTTAAAAATTTAATTACAAGTAAGCCAAGTTGGTTGCTGTGCATTGAAAAATTGCTTAATGTTTTTTTAATGCTGTTCCCCTTCAACTAAGAAATGGTTTGTTCCTTACAGGTTTTTAGATTTGCAATATTGTTTTCCTTCAACAAAATTATGTGAGGCTATTTTGAAAGTCAGCTCAGTAAGATGGCAAATCAAAACTAGATAGCAGGTGATATTGTTAATTAATCTAACTGTTAAATTTGTATTTTGACTTTTTCTGTTCTGTAATCCATTCTGAAATATCAGTTGTCTGGAATGTTGTTAATAACTCAGTTACAAAATCTGTTACACTTTCATAGTGTTCCTCTGTTTTTGTCTGCTAGTTCTACATGGAGCTCTTTCCAAAAAATCGAGTAGCTGGTTTGCTTTTCTGAATGTGTCAACTCCGGCATATTTAATTCCCTCCCCCTTCCCTTCCTTCCCCCCCCGCCATTTGGGAGATATCACATGCGAACATATGGGCACAGGGTGACACAGCAGTAGAAGGATCAAGCTGGATAAACAACCTCTGCATAGAGAATAAACCTATCCAAAAGTGTGGTGTATGGTTTGTGGTTTTTTATTTTTAAATCCTAGAACTTGCTGCTTACTGCAATAACTTGCTTTGTGGAGAGCTATCTCCTGCCTCTTCCCCCCCAAGCAGAAGGTGTGGGGACACTTTTTTTTTTCCTTAGTTGCAACAGTTTCAGTGGTAGGTACCCTGGGACAGGACAAGAAAAGTTTGGCAGACTGCAGATAACACAAGTTTGATTTCTTTTACCTTCTGAGAAAGAACAGGTGTTACGATAACAGCAATAGTGTTCCGGAGACTTGGCAAGAACGGTCAAAGATCAAAATCAAAGTGGGGATACTAACGTTTTCTAGGAACTGAGCCTTTAAAAGTACTTTCTGTACCTGAGCTTCTCAGTCCTCAGCAACATGAGCATCTCATTTCTCTGTTGGTTAGCCTAGTAGTAGAACAGAACTTGATATTTGTTAGTTATAGGGACGGTCAAGTACCACTATCTAGATAAGGCTTAGTGAGAGAACTCTATCTCAAAAGTGTAATCTGCTAATATTGCTGGTACATCACCTAACTCTCTAATTTGCAACCATCTAAAAAGCAGCTAAGTATGCGTGTTTGTTTTGTTTTTATACTTGCTTTTTAAATTCTTCAGTCCTCCTGGGGTTCTTACAGCATGTTGTTTCTTGAAATTTAAGATCACCTAATTTCCAGCCTGAAAGTTTCTCATAACTGTTTTGGCTGCTAACTGTATCAATGCTATCTAATTTTAAGTAATTTTCTTCTCTTGGTCTTTTACTGTTGGCACTTAGAGAAAGCATTTATAACTTTCTTGCTGCCAGGCTAAATAATGCAGGCTTTATTAGTCAACTCCTGCAAGAGCACTTTTCTGTTCTTTGAACTGGAATTCATATCTCTTGACCAAGGCCAACTGTGATGGGATAGAGTATTCCAGAGAAATACTTCTTGTACAAAAGCACTGCAGGATTCTCAGTTACTCTGTAATGGTATATAGCCCTAAGCATTGGTTATTCTGCCACTTCCCCCCAGTTCTTCTCCAGTATCATTCTGTCGGTAACTGGAACATTTAACCACTGATGTTTAAGTCAGCTGACAAAGGCTTGGCTTATGGCAAAACTTCTTTGTTTTAGTACTGAGGTATAGGATCTCCATGCTGCTTTGTTACTGTACTTTATAGCAATGCAGGTGTCAAGTATAATTTACTGTTCCATATTTTTGACACTTACTATTTTGGAGAAGGGAAGGAGGAGAGGAAAGGGAACTTCTAAGTTTTGATAGTTTTGGAAAAAAAAAATGGTGTTTTGAGGGAACAGCTCTGGCTTTAGATAACCATATCACCTGAGTAGTTATGTTGAAATAAACAAGGCTGTAGCAAAAATAAAGCTTTCATCTTATTTAATCGTTTCCTTCTATGGGTAATAGTCTGTTCATCTTTGGAAATACTTTCTGCTAAACTTATACAGTGATGTATTCTATTTGGATGCTACTTAGCAGCAATTGGTTGTTTAAATAGGTTTAAGTAGCCTTGGATTTAACAAAACAGAAATAAGATAATAAATGACCTCTCTTCTAGAAGCCTGGAAATAGTAGCAAGTGTACTGACTTCTGCCATCAAAAAAATCTTTCTCTTCTGGAATTTACTGATGTCATATCGTGACTGAATTAGGGTTTCAAGATTTAGTTCCATCAGAAATTTAAGATTACTGCCTGCCTTCAAGTGTTACAAATGTTTAAGCACCCATAGCTTACAGAAACTGTCACTCCCAACTATTTTTCTCAGCATTGGGCCCCCGACTCCACATTCATGTAGCCATGAATATCCAGCTATGTCTAAAAGATGGAAGTACTTTAGACAAAAATGCTCTTACTGTAGTGTTTGCTGTAGTACAGCTTTGGAACTGATGGGGAAGAAAGTTGTGGATTGGTACTTCTCATCAAGAGTGCTTGTGTTCTTTTGCTAAATTCTGGTTCAGTGAGAGTGTCTATTTGCTATGTTCATAGAGTAAACAAATAGAATTTCATGGTACTACTGACATAATGAAGGGAAAGGTGTACTGTCCTGTGAAAAGTATTTGAAAGAACTAGTCTTAAATCTTGGTTTCTTGGGAAAGGAGAGGGCCTTTTCCTAGAAATATTGTCAACACTAATGGGATTTTTTTTTTTTTCTAAGCAGAGGGACAATTCTTCCTTACTGTGTTTTTTGGATCACTTCTGATTGCAGTACTTTTAGGCTAGAAATCAGGCATTTAGATATCTAGGTGCCAGCTGAAGGCTAACAGGAGAAGAAACACAACGCAAAAGTGTGCATAAGCGTTCATTTTTTGTACTCGTGGCTCTATCTATATTGTCACAAATGTTAAAGCTGTACCATGAAAGGTAGTTGCTCCCGTGGGGATCTCCATCCCTAGTTCCCTTAAGGGAAGGTGTTCCTAAGACATTAACCCGGCATGCTTAATATGCGCTTGGAACAGCTGTGGCTGGGAATTCAGGGACCTAGAGTTCTGTGCCCATTGACTCATGAGGTCACTGAGTATGACAAGTAGAGAAGATGTAAACTGCTGTATTTCCTCTGATTCTCAGGTCATTTGTGTGAGCCATGGTTGAATTGGGGCTTGTAAGCTTTGTGTGAATTATTTAACTTGTTAAAAAGGCCTACTTCAGAAGGGTTTGGTCTTTCTGTTGACAGTATCAAAACCAGAAGGTGGCTAGTGCAAATCTAGACCTGTGGCAGCTAGAAGCAGAAGCTCAACCTATGGAATATAGTAAGTTACATAGTATAGAATATAAGTAATGTAAATGTCTAAGTTAAGTCAAGATGCATCCAAAATCAAGGTAGTTTGTTACTACTTAATAGTATTCCAGGTTATGGCAACAAACTAGAGTTTCACTTACTATTGGTTCATGTTTGCTGTGTTGCTAGGAATGTTGGTGGCCCAGCTTTGCAGTGGGAAGAATTTTAAAATACACATTTGTGACTGGTTATCATCTAAGCTGCTTTTTTCTTTATACTTGCATAGACTGGAGTAGCAAGTGTGGTAGAAGAGTGGAGGAGAAGCTAATCCAACTTCAGGTTGCTTCAGCAGAATTTGAAGACTTTTACTGGTGATAGTGATAGGTCAAAGTGTCAGGTTTTAAATTGTCTGTATAAACTTGTACAGATACCATTTTCTGTATTTTTGACCATCTGCTGAGGTCTGTGATGAATTCTAATAAGAAAATGGCCTACACAGGCATCAGAGTGAACCTAATAATTGTGCTCTATACTTGTACCTTCTGAGATATTTGTCTAAGGGGCTTGAAATAATGACTTACTCAAAGGTAGGAACTTTGATAAGTATGTGTAGTAGTTGGAAGCTACCCTCTACCAACTACACAAGACTTTCACTTAGTTTTTCAATTGGAGAAGCTTTCCTTTCTAATTTATTTAGGTGACCACACTCACTAAGATGTCACCCAAGAAATCTAGTTCAGTTTTTAATTTCCATCAGTACTGTGGGACTCTTTGGAAGATACAGTGGAGTTCAGCTGAAAAAACTGCGTAGTGCAGACAGGTACCTGTCATGCCCTAAAGACACGCTTGTTTAAGTTTTCTCTGTCTGTACTGGAACTTTAGTAGTAAGTTAAATCTTACGTGAAAAGTACAAGGAAGTGTAGTTGCTATTAAGCTTAGAGTGAGCGGAGTTATAAAAAAGGTGTGTTTGGCTTGGAATGTCTGTTGTACTTGAATATGTACAGAATGTTTATGCCCTCTTTTAGTTAGGAAAGTATCCGTTATAAAACACGGCTATACCACATCTGAAATGTTTTTTATTAAAAATAAAAAAGCACCCTTGAAACTTTCAGACTATTATACATCTGTTTAATGTAATAAATATTATCATATTAGTATATGTTAATGGCATATGCTCTCCTTGATACTTGAAACTATACCACCAGACTGCTGATTTGAAAATTCAGTGTTAGAAATCTTATACCCTCCACTTCTAATTAGTCAGAATAGACATTTAATAGAAAATTTTTGGAACTATTTCTTAATATATACTGCAAGTTTGCTGAGCAGTGTTTTCAAGCTATTTAACTTTCAGTTCTGTGTAAGGAATTTGTGTCGGACAGATGAGGCTCTTTTCATATTATATCTATGTCTCAAAGCTGTTCTGCCAAGGAAACATTTAAATACAAAGGAAACATACAAATAAAGTTTGAAAAGCATAGAAGACCAAGGTTAGTACAGTTAACTTGCGATCTTGTGTAGCTAGTGGCCATTGGAGGTGTTAGGAGATAATTGATGGGAGAAAATATTTATTTCAAAAACTCCAAGTGGGGAAGTAGAGGTAGTAAAGATACTGTGATTACTAGAATGCTTAGTTGCTCATTAATTATATGTGGGATGGGGAGATGCATGCTCCTAGCTGAGTACCTTTGATTAGCAAAACAGATTAAGATAGGCTGCACACTCTATGAAATACCTATATTTTGCATTTGATGTGATAAGATACTGTGTGAAGGGGAGGGATGAAACTGTACTCACTTCTGGGCCTACAGGTATTTTCCCTTTTCCTTCACAAGCCTGGCTATTTCATATTCTTTAAATCTTTCCCTGAAGCTACTCCATTCTCTGTGTGTGTTTTGCTCAAGTGTTGTAAAGAGAGTTCTGTCTTGCATGGAGATGAAGCTGCCCTCTCTGGTCAAATATACTTTTGTTTGTCTTGTCTCCCTTACTAGTGCATTTTATTAAATAGCTTAAAATAAATAGTAAAGACAATAATGTGGAATAGTTCTGAAGCTATATGAGTATTTTGTGGGAAGGAAAAACAGAACAAAAAGACAAGACATCTTGCATAGGAGCTGTTAAGTGAAGTTTGCTTCCAGGCCAGTTTCATCTTAACAGTATAGGATTTTTTTCATGGTTGTAAAAATGTATTTCGGGAACATGGCAAGAGGGATGCATAGCTTTGCTCCAGAGTATTCCATCTTTGTACGCACAAAGTACTTCGAACAAATGCTGTGTTTGTTTCTTCTTTTGCCCACCTTATTCTCTTCCAGTCCTAGGCAAGACCAGAATCAACATGGTGTTTGAGGGTGATAGGTTGTAGGTTTGCTCGTAAGGCATAATTAAGCTTTAGTGTAGAATAAAAAAATCACTTGTATAGGAGGCAGCTCCTGAGTATTCTGATAGGGTCACAGAGCAAATTACAAGATCAAATGCATATCAAATCAACTACTGTAATATCTAGTTATTAAATAATAATGTTGGTCCTAAGATCAAGCTATAGAAAGCCCACAGCTCTGCTTATTTTAAGTATCTTGGAGCTGTGGAGAAACTTTGTGTTGTTCTGATAGGTGTTCTTTGTTACTGATGGTCTGTGAATCCTTTCAGTGCATCACAGAGCAGTAGTTTAGCTGACAGGTAACAAAAAGCATTGAACGGTTTTAGGCAGCATCTACTGAAATATCTCCTTGCCAGGATTAAGTAGCATTTCTTCCAGCTCTGAAGCGACTGGCTATCAGCAAGGAATTCAGGCTTTGACAGACCTGGCCATGCTATGAACCTGAGGAAAAACACTGTCAACTTATTAATCTACTGAACTATAAAATATGGACATGGTTATAGTTGTTGCTTATGCAAGGGAAGTTTGTGGGTAGCATGAGAAAGAGAAGGTAAGAGTCATTGGTGAGGCAAAGTAGGATAAAGAGCTGGTGTTACTTGCACATATGGCAAAGAAGAGAGGAATTGGTAGTCATTTTTGTCTGTATTTAAGTTTGTGATGGTGAGTTCTTGTCTAGCTTAAAATTAAGTCAGGCATCCTCCTAAAAGGCATTTGAAAGAGCTCTAATATTTAGATTTGCTCAAGTTCAGCATTTTAACACTATTCAGGTTCTTGGGACACTCATTTGTTGTTCCCAAGCTCTGTGACCCCATGTACAATTTCTCATTCCTTGTTTTACTTGAGTACTGAAAACATGTGCATGTGTGGAGTAGACAGTCTGATCAATTAAGTGTGCCATGGTACTCTGGCTTCTGACAACTTCCATGATTCTAAAGGTTGGAACCGTCCTAAAATGCAGTTGTGAAAGCTAATACTGTATGTTCTTCTGTGGAGCTACCATGAAAGAACAGCTCTGAGCACTGTGAAGTCCTGATACTATCAGTGATAGGATCTGCTTAAAGACAGCTTAATTCCTACTGTGTAACTGTGTTTCTTTGGTTGTCACTTGCTTTTGTTCAGCTTTACACAGAACTTCTCTTCTGTTTCTCTATACAGATATTTGGCAGGTAGTTTGGCTCATGATTTCATACAAGGTAAATGTCTTTAATTGTGCCTATGTCACTAATTTGGTATGTGTATTGGAGCTCAGTCTTAATTACATCATTATCAAGATATAATGTCAATGTTTAAATTGTTTTTCTTTGGTTGAGAAGATGCATCTGTGGTACGTAATTCCAAGATGCCGTTGGTTTGAGCACTACCTTAAGGTTTAGGAATCTGATGCGTTTTAATCTCTTTGTTGTTGCAGTATCCCTGTGATAGCTGAAGATCCTTATGCAGATCCAGTGCTGAGGAAGCCGGAAACTTAACCTGTTTTAATTGGATTTCTTCCTCATCAACTGCAATTAAACCATTTCCCAGATTGTATCATGTGACGTAGGGATCTTGCTATGTATTAGGCCTGTGACCTTTTTTGTGTAGCATTTGGGTAGAAGTCTGCTCAGAAGGACAGCATAACTTTCTTGAGACAGTCTAGCAAAGGAAGCCTCAACAGATCTCTGCTTGAGTCATTGCTAAATATCAGTTATTAGAAAAACAAAAGGAAAACTCCTGAGATCCTCCTAATTTGTCTAAAACTTTTCCAAATGATATTTTGAAGATGCAAAAACTTGATAGCCATTCTAGTTAAGTAGATAACAGGTGAGTACACCTCTAGTAATCCCCTGTCACCACTCCCCTTTCCCTGCATGTACATGACAACTGCTTTTTGCATTTCTTCTTCCAGCAGTAACTCGTGTAAGATTTAGTCTCTGAATTTCTTCATTCTAGTGTCTAATTAAAGTTTATTTTGTTTGCACCTCCCCAGTGAGCTGTCTAAGAGACTGCAGAGATTGTTATGTTAATTTAGATTTTGGGTTGCCAAACCGTGTTTTACTAGCCACTGAGCTCTCTAGGTCTCTCTGTAAGACAGCTTAGCGAAAGTTGCTTAGGAGCTTGGCAAGGCTAGGGCAACCTGCTGTGCTGAAACTTATGGCATGTGTTGTCTAACAGGCTCTGCAGGTAGGACATGGGTATGTACCGTATCAGTATTTGTCTTGTCGTGCTGTTGCACTTGAGTTTATTTAAGGGTTGTGTGTGCCAGATGCAGGTGAATGGCAAACTGCAAATAAGACTCCATCTGGTCTGTGGAGTTAGAATAGGGACAAGGCTTGGTGGTGTAGCAGTAGGTCCTGTAATAATGTTGAAGTTGAGCTGTGCAGCTTAAAGGCTGCTGGGCAGGACAGACTTGGAGTAGGTGATAACCTTTTGAGTACTTCCTGGGTCACTGTCGTGGTTGAGACAGACAAACGGCATAGACCAAGTTCTTCCAGGATGAAAGTAGTAGATACCATTTATTGCTACAAGTGTGTTTTTATACAGTTTGACCAATTCATGTCTCTTCACTACTGGTTACAAATTACAGCAGTAACATCTCATTGGCTAATTTTCCTATCATCAATGTTACTCTGTTACTCCCTTCTCTGTCACGGGTACACCTTAATATCTCCGGATACTCCTTTACTCCCATCTTTCTCACGGGCAGGCCTTAGTATCTTCAAGGCTAATTTCTGTTCCCATGCCCTCCATCAGGGAATCCATGGACCCACTGTAGTCCTTCACAGGTCACTTGCATGACAATGCTGAAATCAAGCTTCTAACTTGAAATTTGCCATAGTCACTCAACTGACTTTTTCCTCTTTACTGGCAATAAATGCCCCCTGCCCCAAGTTTGCCACGTCTGTTAGCTTGGTCTTAACTTGACCACCTACCTACTAGCTTGGATGGAAAACTTATTTTGAACCAGTTTGAATGTGTTACAAATGGTGACATTGAAAGGTAACCAACTTGGTTTATTTGGAGAAGAACAACTTAATTATTTGAATTCTTTTACAAGGACAGATTCTTTGAATTAAGTTATCTATCCTTGTAAATAGATGTACTAAGAGATTGTTTTTATTATAAACTTTGTTGCTGATTCATCAAAAAATGAGAGGAATAGTTGCTGTTGACAACACGTTTAATTTCCAAAGATACAGAATGCTGAAATGAAATGCTTTCTATTTTTCTGAACTTTTTAAAAATTAAGATCTAATATCTGAATGACACTTGTGTACTTCTGTGAACCAAAATGCAGTCCAAAGAAAAGTGAGCACAACTTGTAATGTTTCTGTCCTTGATGAACATAAGAGAAACTAAGCAGTGAGGTGGCAGAACTGAAGAGGGATGCCTCAAGACAGCATTATATTTGTTCCATGCAGCTCCTTTTTCTCTTCAGACTGCAGCTTCTGGTCTTCCAGAGGTAAGGAGTACAGGAGATAAAGGCTTTTAGAATTTTAACATCAACTAGCTCCCTTAACCAGCTTTCAGGAATTTAATTAAGCTTTAGTCCTGCTCTGATTTCTCAGTGTACTAAAATAGTGATTCTTTCCTCAGTAATGAAATGGCACTGTGGATTCTTCTGTGCCATGAGCTGGAGACACTAGTTATGTAAACAGACCAGAGACACCTGAGGTCATATTTCTATCCTGTACAACCATGTACAGAATAGAACACAAGCAGCATTTTTTTCAGTTCCTTTAGACTGTCCAAATGAACCTGAATGTTCTGCTGTCTAACTTCTGCAGGTACTCTTTTTTTTTTTTTTGGCTAATTTGTGGCCCTCCCCTCCATGCATAGGTGTCCCTTGGTTCTTGAGCTGTTAAAATTCTTGGGCAGTCAGTTTCACTGTTGACTCATTATAAAGCCACCTGCCAGTGATAACCTGTACTTCTCTATAGTTTTCTCTATAGTTTTGAGTAGTGCCTCTTTTGCTATTTCTGTTTGACTTTCCACAGCCCAGAAGGACTCACTAAGGTTCTGGCTGTGGTGCATAGGCCAATCCACTGTTTTCTTTCTAAACCAATGGTGGGTGCTTGGTGTCAGTCTTTATGGAACAAGGTTTAAGCTTTTTCTCAGGTCATTGAAAACACTGTGCTTTTCTGCACCAGGCCCAGCAAAAGGTCTCTGCAGTCTCAGAATTCAACTTCAGCTGACCTGCTTGAAGCAGGGGAGGCTGTTTGGCTTCTGCAACTCAGAATGTTTTCCCACTTTCACAAAACTGTTCTTATCAATACTGGAACATATGATTGTGTATATTTAGATTTTGCCTTAAACAATACTTGACCCCAGACTACATGATATCTTGTGGTATCTTTTGCACAGATTTCTTCCAGTTCTTTCCCCAAAGAGAAGTCAGTAGGTAAGGGTGCTACCTTACTGGGTTGGGGTTATGGCGTCTATAACCTCTTGGATCACACAGTCCTAACAACCTGGGCCACCTTCTAGTGAGCAGTGTTGTGCATTTTTTCAGAGTTCTGAATTTTCAGTGTTTTTATCTCCCGTGGGAACTTGTAAATCTTCAATTGGAGGCAATGAGTATTGTAACTGCCAATTAGCAACGTAGTTTTCCCTAATTCTGAACCATGAGATCACAAGTGAAGATATTTTTAGCCCTTCTCCCTTTCTCTTCCATGCCAAGACTTTATCTTCCTAATCTTTGTCTATAGATCTTTATAGACATATACACATAGATGCAGTCTGGAGTGTGTTAATCTGGTGGTTACATCCTTTCAAGTTCCTAGCAACTTGTTTTACTGATTCAGGGAAGGTGGCTTTCTGCATGGCCACTGTCTCAGCTAGAAGGCTGGGCAATGTCTGAGCCTTTGAAAGACTGTGTAAGGGAAAGCTGATGTTTTCCTAATGGAGCAAGGCACAAAGGTTGCCATCATCTTCTTATGACTTTCTGTTGTAAAGTCAGTGGAACAGGGGTAACTCCTGTTCCTTTACTGAATATATTTTTTTTATTTTTCTCCTGTGGAATCCTTAGCTTGTTTGTATTTATGGTCTACTGGTGTTTGAGAAGTTTCCTGTGGTATTCATACCTCTTAATATATCAGGTAATTCTGAATGGTTAAGAAATGCTTCTACTCTAATTGGAGTAGCTGAATTAAAAAGAACTATTCCATTGTAAATGAATCGAAGAGTGTGCTGAAGCTTTTTTTTTTTGTCAGCAGGTTGGAAAAAAATCTGTCTCTGGTTAACGGCTTATGTATTGTCTAAAGTTACCTAGTGTAAAACTGGACATGTGAGCTAGTCCTAATTCTATAATGTCTTCAGTGACTGGAATCCTTTGTTTGTAGCTTACATGCCCATTTTGCTTATTTCTTCATCTTAGTCCAGGTTACTGGATTGTGTTTTTGAGGAAGCGAAGGGGAGGGAATGCTTTCTGAGCTATGTGTGATTGCGATGAGGAACAGGGCCAGAGTGGTTTCTTTTCTTCTTGGAGAGGTTGTCCTTGGGGGGGATGCACACCTGTACATCTACACTTCTACATTTACATCTACATATCAGGTTACTTGAGCTGACACCTACTGCATGACCTTTTTATCAAATGCTTCTGCTAAAAATATTTTTTTCTGATAGTCTGTTACTGTCTTCTCTGCATGCCTTTATGCCTGGCGTGATGTTTTGATGTCATATTTAATTTGGCATATTTTTTCCCCTTTCTTCAGAGTATCTCTCATGATTCATTTGCTTTTTTGCTATTGCTCAGAACTCAGAATATGTTTTGTTGTCATGGTTTTAATTTGTCATGTCTCAGCAGAATGAGAGTGCTCTAACGTAATCTAAGGACTTATGTTCAACAGGAGGTTGGACCAGATGATTTTGAGAGCTCCTTTCCAACCAAGGCTATTATAACGATTCTAACTTAACTCTTATATTCCAGTTGAAACCCTGCATCAAAAAGGCATCAGATCTGAAGAGTTTGCTTCTGTATGCTGTTAAACTCTGTTAAACTCCCATCAATTATTAATGTCTTCTAAGAGAACTGACAAAAGTGATGCAGCTGTTTAAGTTTGTAGAAATTCTGTGGTGAAGGAGGTGTAGAAATATGTTTCTTTACCACCTAACGTGCTTGTTTTAAGAAGAAACTTCCTTGATACCTGCTTTTCTGTCTTCCCAGCAGTGATGTAATGTTACAATACTAGGAGGCTGTAAAATCTTGTTTGTCCTGAAGACTTCTGTATGTACCTAATTTGCTCTAGTTAGCATGTATTTCTCTGTCTGTAGCTTTTTAAAATTTTTTTTCTTTAGCCTTGGAGGGAGAGAATACAAGAAGAATACAGTCCAGCTTGATATATGATTTGGTGAAATCTTGTATGGTTTCTGTATAAAAAGAAGTTAATCTGATAAGTCACCATGTGATTTTTACATCATTAGATGCAGTGCAGCAGGTAAGCCTCAGTGTACTGTAGCATCTTTACATCATGTTGACAACTTATGGCCATTAATGGGGAGAAGGTAGAGATGGAAGCAGATAAGAAGTGGTAACTTGCGCTATGTTGGAAGAAGAAAAGCTTGTCATTCCTTAAGGCTAATGCTTTCATGCAGCTGAATAACCCAGGATTTGCATGAACACAGCTGAAATCTGTCTGCCTTGCAGCATCTTGCAGCTCATCGGACAATATATTTTTCCCTTGTTTGTGTATCGAAATTTGCTGTTGAGAAGAAGGGGGAGGGATTATGAGAGTTTGGGAGATCTTACAGAAAAGTTTTCTAGTAAAACTTGAGTAATTGTTGTACCCACTCCCTGAATTATTCCATGAGCTATTTCTACAAGCAGAAGGAATGAGAGGCTGCTGAACTGAAAATACAAGCTTCTGCCTGCATGGAGCTTTGACATGGAATTTATGTTTGGAGGTGGGGACTGTAGTGGAACTGGGGAACTGGGCAGAGTGGATAACGATTGAGTTTAGAGAGTATAGTAAAAACTACTGTATCAAAATCAGCCGCACAAGACTCATTTAAAAGCAACTAACTGAACTAAAAAGTCATCTTAATAATGAATTTCTGAGTCAGCTGGTGAAGTAGTAGAAGTAATGGAGAGCTTGCAAGTGCTTGCTTGCAAGGCAAGAAAATAGGTGTGTATGTTTGCGGGTAAATGAGGATAACCTTGTGAGCAGTGAGCAAAAATGACGTGCAGCTATGAGATCAGTTTAAAATGAAGTAATGTAGGTCCAAACCAAATCGGTAGTTACTGAACCATATACAGTAGGTTCTGCAGTTTAGTTGAAATTTATCAACTCTTAAATGTGTTGTATGCTTGTGTATTTAACTGACTAGATTTGTCACAACTATCAAGTAAATTAATGTTACCTGCATTGCAATGAAGAAATACAAATCTGAAGTCTTTAAACTTAATATTTTACAATAAGTACACTGCACTCTGGGTTCTGGCTGGCAAGACGTTCAACTTACTGGAAGAAAATGTTCTGAATTTACAAGGCATATAAACATTCTTCTGTCTCTTGCTTCTTCCCCCATTTTGCCTAATACTGACTTCAGGGCACCAAGCCTTTGCAATTTTGAGAAGCTGGCTTGTCGCAGTGCTGGTTTTTGGGCCAAGGTACAAAAGAGAAAGTATGCTGACCAGTGTACTTAACTCCAAGCAGATAACAGACATTATAATGGAGTGTTATAGCAGAGTTGTTAGGCATATCCTTAAATATTCAGGAAACTGGATTGCAAGAGCACTTACTGTACTACCAAGGCTCTTGCAAAGAACATTAACTGCCCCAAAAAACAAACCACCAAAAAAGCCCTGATCAAAACCAAACAAGTTTCAGAGCTTATGCAAGTAGATTAAGGAAGCCCTTTTCTTGTGAAAGTGTTCAATTCCATTTTTAACAGGGGTTGTTACTGGTTTGCCTTGTATCCTATTAGTGGCTCTTGAGCCTGCTGGAGTGCTTCAGTTTACTCATTCTCTGTTCTTTTCTGTAGCCTACATCACAGTTCTGTGTCCTTCAGGAGTGCATTTGGGTGTTAAGTGAAAGCCAATGCAGGCTTGTTCTGTAGTTGTCTGTTTCCTCTGTTTGCTTCAAAGATATGGAAAAGTGTCAGTCATTTCCTGTTGGCTTTTCTGTCAGAAGAAAGGTAAAAGCTTTACTGCAAGTCAACAGGTGTTTTTTGTATCTTGTGTTCCTCTGGAACCTCTCCAAGTAATATGTTTGCTATACATTAGCTACAGTGTTTGTAAGAGGTATGTTAGGTCTGCAGAAATCAGTTCTAGTTGCTTTCCTGTATACTAACAAATCCTAATCGAACAGTGTTTACTGAAACTCAAGAATATTATTCAAGACAACAATTATATGCCAGTGCTGTTAGATGTCTTCAGAAGATGTGTTGTCGGTTTGTTTGAAATGCTGTTTTTTTAGTATTCATCTTCAATCTTAAGAGTCTGCTTATGAGGAGAGCATCTATGGGCCAGTGCTTTGGCATAATTACAGCTAGGAATATGGGGTTGTGAAACATTAAAATGGCTTGTTAACAGAAAACTTTATGCTAGAAGAGAACTTAAATTCTCAAATTGCAAAGCCTGTCAACTGGAGCATCGAAGTCTGATGTACAATTGTAGCTTTTCTTATTGTGGGTGTGGAGAGAATGTTCAATGTAGTTGAGGAAATGGTCTTACAATGTGACAGGACTGCACTGGCACATCAAGCTCATCTACTGGGCTGTGCATCTCCTTTGAATTTAGGGAACCAGAGAGGGGGAACAATAAACCAGGTGCTGGGAGTGAGGCTTACAGGTGAACGGACAAGTCTGAATGAGAACAGTTCTGTTTTAGGAAGCTCAGGGCTCTTGTCCTTTTAGCATGTGAAAGACAGTTGTGACCCACTAAAAAGGTCTTTCCTATTGGACTAACTGGGCACATGGTATTGTGTGGCTTGCAATGAGACTTCAGTTCATGTTTTGTTGTTAAAGTTCATAGCCGGAGCATGAAGCAGCATTATATTTAAAAGCAAACTGGGAGTCATATGGTAACATGCTGCACAGTAAGAAACACAAGGTTGAGAAGTTTCAATATAGAAGTTAACTCTGGACATCGTCTTGATTTGACAGATGCCTTCCAGGGTAAAACAGCTGCCACTTCATTCTTCTACACAGCTGAAAATATCATGTGTATGACAACACACTGCTGCATAACTCTGAAGCACAGACTACTTAAAGTGTCTGGCTGACCCAGACAGATCAACTTCAGTTTCCCCCAACAGCACCAGGATTGCCTGTGTGATGTTTTCATGGAGAGGCGCATGTCATGGCCCTAGGTGGGGGAGGCATGTGGCTGACCTAACAGAGCTCTAGAGTGCGCACTGCTCCTTACAGAATAAAACCTGCTGGAATGCACATCCTTCTTATAGTCACTATGGGGTTATACAATAGATCTATGGCAACCATTTCATAGTATGACTGATAGTTTGGTGTCATGCCCCAATTCCAACTTCTGTTGACCTTTCTACAGGAGAGAACACTACTTCCACCTTTCAGAAAATGCACAAACTCTGCTTCCATGCTGATGTTTATGAAGAGATTTTTATTTTTTTCATTTGATGTATGAATACAAAGAAATAAAGAGAGAATGCATGGTGGCATTTGACAATGCCTGTGATTGACTTCAGCTAGCTTAGATAGCGCTGGAGCCACGTTCAGCCTGATTAATGTTCCTGGGCCTGCACCTGCAGTGGGCACTGCACAGAACACTACTGCTTATGCTTTCCTCAGACTGACTGATCTGGCTTCTGGCTGCACCAGCAAGCTGGAATAAATACCATCTATAGCAGGCTTCTTCTGTTCCATTGTCAATTCTTTTGTGCTCTAAAATAGAAGAAGTTGTAGACTGAAAGTGTCATTTATTACTTAAAAGCTTTAAACCTTTCTGTTAGTGGGAGTATTTGCTGTGATTAAGGAGTAAGGGTAAGAGAAATAATCATGAAGAGGGAAAGCTCAGCTTCTGAGGAGTAGGGTTAACAGCTTTCTCAACTTCCCAGTCAAGGCTTCTAGCCATGAGGTTTATTAAACAACTGTTTTTTGTGAGATTGTGTATTGGTTGCTCTACTTATATTCTTTCAAGTTCATAAGCGTAAGGTAAAGACAAAGATTTGTTAATTATCATTCTGCTTTTGCTGTCTGATGCTGTGTTGGACCTCTTAGTGGAAAGAACAGAAGAACTTTCAAAAGATGCTTTCGATTCCTGTGATGTGGGGTTTAGGATGGGGTGCAATTCTTCTGCTTAATTTGTATTATTTTTAATTTCTGGAGCTTATTTAACATATTTTTGGCATGCTAACTGGGAGACTAAATCTGAGCTGGTAGGATCCTGATCACTAACTTCTTGTGCTGTGCAGGATTCTTGATTGCATGCATGTTCGTTTTGGCATGTGTTAGGTATTTGAGGTAATGGTTTATGTTATAACAATTTATGTGCCTGGTTTCCTGTGGCCTACAGTAATTCCCCCCCTGCCCCTTTTGTTTACTTCTGTAGGGTCTTTCAGAGTAGACAGTTACAGTGAAGTATTGCCTGGCTTTACTGACAATTCCAGGTCTTGAGAGAGTTATTTTGTTTATTGGGGGCACTTGAATTTGAACCGAACCTTAGTTATCTGCAACTTTTTCCTAGAAGGTTTTTTGCTTACTGCGCTATAGATTTAATAGATACTGAATCAGCATATAGACTATTGTGTTCTTAAACTTTGGTTATTTTTCTACTTGTGGCTTTTTTCACCTGCAAATACCATAGTGTGTGCATGTGTTGTGTGTTGTTGTTGTGTGGTGGTGGTGTGTTTTTATTATTTTTTTTTAAACCAGATTCCACGCAATTGGAAGCAGGACTATAAACAGCAAATCTAGTTTTACTGTTACTGTGCCCTATGTATAGAAATACCAACTTAGCGCACAATAACAAAAGTTACCTCTCTTTCCAGAGGAGCTAAGTGAGGCTTGATCTTGAAATGCCTCTCTTTCTGATGGCTGCAGCTGGGTTTTATGGTAGTCTTCCATAAATAACTATCAAAGAGTATCTGTAGACCTCTAGCAGTCACAAAGCCATTCCAAAAGTAGTAATACAAAGCCATAATATTTTTTTAATAATTGTGTATGCTCATTAATTCTTCTGTCTCAAATACCTTTTTCTACTAATTAAGCTTGTTTATATAGCTAGGTCTCTTTTCCTGAATTACTATGTATCTTTCATTACACAAATAGAAGTTGCAAAAATCTGATTAGAGGAAGAAGCTGTTTTAAAACCACACTAGTTAAGTTACTTCTGTGATCTTGTGGATACTGCTGATTACTCCTGAAACTGGCTTTGTCATCTCCTAAACTGAGAGTTAAAATAATGAAATACTGTTGCTTTCTATCAAGCATTGAGTTTTGCTAGTTAGTATGTTCTTCCTTAAGGTCAATAAATACAGGTTCTCCTAAATTGCATGTGTCTTGTCTCCTTAAAGTTATCATAGAAGCCTGCCAGAAAACATGCATGGCATCATAGAAGAGATTGGGTTGGAAGGAACCTTTGAAGGTCATCTGGTCCAACAGGTCTTCTCTGTGCTATGTGTACTGAAAACTGGCTGCTCTGTTTTAAGGATCTAAATGCTCTTGAGAAGAAACTTGGTCCATGTGCCCTTTAACTAAAAATTGTCAGGTTTTTGTCTTAAGTTTTTGCTTAAACAATAATATTTTAAATTTGCCTCTTGAGGCATGGCTGCGAGCCTTCATGTCACGTGTCTTATGACTGTGTCTCTCTTGTCTTTCAGTGAATGATAGTGTCTAGAAAGGGTATGTCCCTTCAGGAGAGAGGTGCCAATGTCCAACCGGCCTAATAACAATCCAGGGGGGTCACTGCGACGTTCACAGAGGAACACTGCTGGGGCCCAGCCACAAGACGACGCAGTAGGAGGAAGGTACGACTATTATCTATGAGTGTGTTTTAATGTATAAAAGCAAAATTGTTGTGATTTAGAGAATGAAGTTTTCCACCCTACAATCCAAGCACTGAAACTTGCGTAAAGTCTTTTTGCCCTTGAAATGCTATCTGTACTGTTATTGCATGGGGTGAAAACATAGATAACTCACTATCATGCCTGTTCAGTTAGAATAGCAGTAGTAGATCTATGAGGAAAAAGTGCAATGGAGTTGTAATCCACAAATCACAGGTAGTAACAAATTCCTTCTCTTTCTTCCCTCCCTGATAACAAAAATATGTGGAGGGGTAAACAAGGAGACTGTGAATCTGGGAAAATCCATGTCTGTATTAGAGACGACTGAATAACTGGCACCTTTCTGTTCCCTTCCACTGCATGTTAATCCTGTGCATCTTATGAGTAATTCAAGAATTAGTTTTGTCATCATTAATATACTTGTACTAGTGAGTGAGTGGGCTAGGTTGTATTTGTTGTGTAAGTGGTTGCCTCGGCAGTGCAGAACAAAGAAGATCCTTGAAACTTTTCTGTGGGTGCTGACTATAATTATTGCCATGTCCTTTAAGGAGTTGAGAGTCTTCCATCTGAGTGATTGAAGCCTGTATGGATAAGTCTCATTTAATTTTGTTAAGATACTCGTCTAATGAACAAAGGTTATAGTGTCATGGTAGGCAGCATCTCTCTATTCTGCTTCATCAGAGGCTATACTGGTGCAGTTGTTTGAATGTCTATATCTTGGGCTTTGCTTTTTTGCTGTAAGAGTATTAAAGTATTTTGGGTCAGTGGCACAAAATATAAAGTTTTTTACTCAGAAAGAATTGGGCAATAATGTATAGTGAAGATGAAGTGTAGTTCTTACTAGCATGTAGTCTGACTGTGAACAAGGTCACTGTTGAATGAGTAAAGGAGGCTAGCTGTTCTTTGAAGGAACCTTGGGGGGAATAATTCAATCTGTAGTATGTAGCTTAACTTTTTCTAAAACCACTTTCTTCTGTACAAATAGAAAAGCAGATGATAAACACAAGGCTTCTGTCCTGGGTTCCTGTAGCATAAGGAGGGGGAAGTTGCTGCCTTCTGTAGCTGATTATTTTGCAAGTTAGCACTCTTTTTGGAGAATACTTATTTCTTTAACTGAGGCATGGTGAACCCTTCATTCCAGTCTGTGTTATCCCTACATCTGAATGGATATTTAAGTTGGATATTGCCCTACCACCTCTTCTTTTACACTGACCTTGACATGGGGTGAATAACCCACTCCTTAGACTAAAAAACTAGAGGCAAGTTATTTGGGCATGGGGTTGGGGATTGTTTTTTTAGATATCTACAGTGAGTGAGACAAATGGAAGAATTTTAGGGGTAGCACTATTTTCTTATGAGAAAGTTACTTACATGGGTTCTGGTGCATTGAGGTCTGTTAACTTGTGCTATCACATAATGATTCAAGGTGCAGCTTGTCTTAAATGACTGGACCTCATCCACCCTTTACTAAGTCTGTGTCAGTCAGACTTCCAAGAGCAAGAGTATATCTCACTCCTGAACTGTGTTAGACCTTTATCAGAACCAAAGCTTTTGCTTAAGTAAGGGGGATGGAAGCTTATTATACAATCCTCTTTGAAAATGTGGACTCTGTAGAACAGGACCTTCCCTGCCTTTCCATCTCTGAACAAGCATCAAAAAACCCCTCACAACCAAATAAACCTTCTCTTACATTAGTTTTTGGGGATACTTGAGACACTTAGCTTATTTTGTTCTTTCTCACACTTGTCATTCATAACTTGAAACTCTTTGATTTCAGCTGTAAAATGATTTAAGTAAAATGAGCAAACTGTGAGAAGACCAGTTTCAATGATATGCTCATATTGTCCAAATAAGTATGAAATTACGATGCATCTGTGTTAATATTTTAAGTTGAGAGTGTTCTTGTGAAGCAAATCTGTCATCCTCACCTGCTGTGCTTTGGCTGACATCGTGACATGGTCTTGGAGCACTTGAACTGAATCTTTTGAATGAAACTAAAGTGGAAGTTGTGCTCTAGGAGAGCAGTTCATGTGTCCTGGTCACTTGTGGTTGTAATCTGGTCTCCTTCGAAGTAGAGATCATGGAAATGCACACATGGTGGACGTTGGTCCTTAATGGCAAGTACCCCACTTCAGAAATTTTCTTCTATTGATCTGCACTACTTGTTGATGTAGTTGTACAGGTAATATGAGATTTTATTCAGCCACTCTTAGATCCATGTGTTTCTTGAAAAAAACAAAACAAACCCAATAGACAAACACAACCCTGAAAATCCCCCACAAAACAAAAACTAATATTGTACAAGGAATTAAGCATTAATGTGAGCCTGTAGGAGGTTCTTGCTTCATGCCTAAAATTAGCCACAAAGTTTATAAGCAAACTTAAGGGCCACACCTTTTGAAGTGCTGGAGAAGATTACTTCACTTTGGTCATAGATACGCGATCATAGCCCTTTGAGCAAGGACAAGTTTCAATACTGTCTGAACTTGTGTACTTGATTACCTTTGTGCATTGTATAAATAGCTTTCTAAATGCTGGAAATGCAGCAGCTGTTTTTCTTAAAGCTTTCTTGTGGCTAAGGTGCACGCATTTTGAAAATACAAAACTTGGAGAGTTTGTGCAGTTTGTCGCTTGTACTGTAATTTCAGACTTAGTACAGTCTGCTAATGTAACGTGGGTGGTTGTATAACATTGGTAGTATAGCCAAACAGCTTTGTAATAGCCTCTCTTGTGCTCTGACTGGAGTGAACCCTTGAACAGACTTCAGTTGAGGAAGGTGTTAGAAAGGAGAGGCTGGAGAATAGCACTTCCAAGGTGAAATGCTATGCATGTCTTTCTATAGTCTTTGGCCCTTTTGCAGCTTAAAGGTATTTTAATAAAACTTTACTGGTTTAACTTGCTGAATGGCTACTGTTCACTTGTATGAAGACTTGGGGAATTCCAAACTCCTCTCTGGTCTAATATGTAAAACATGGCATCTAATACTGGCAGATTTGTCTTAACCTGGAAGCAACAATGCAAACACATTTTCTTCTAGAGTGGGCCTGTTTGATGTCATCCTAATAACATCAATACTTGCAGTCAAACTGAATGGAGGAAGCCTTTGTTTTTTGCTGGAGTTTTACCAGCAATTTCATACTCAACACAGTAACTTGATATGAGCTTTAAGTGTTTGATATTTTTTAAGTTACATTTGTTTAAAACAAACAACCAAAAACCCCCAAACAACAAAATAAACAAAACCTCAAACCAAGCAAACAAAGAAAAAATCCAAATGGTGCTAGGCTCATAGACTGTGTAGAAAGATGCCTGTGGCACAAACTGGAAGTAACCTTAGTATTTACGTGGTGTGCTTTTAACTCTAAAAGAAGCAAGTGATATGTGTTTGCAAACAGGTGTATAAACTGGTGAACTGTCCTCCCCTCCATGTATGCACAGAGCCAAATTAGCCTTGGTGAAGTTAGACTAATGTTTTTTCACTTTCTGTTGTCAGTAGTGATGTTGAAAAGGTTTTGTGCTTTGGATGACTTTCTGGTGTTATGGATATAGTTCTTACTGGCCTTACTGAACTATCTCTTCCAGCACTTTCCATTGAAGGGTGACTCTTTGCAGGTTTGTAAGGAAGCAATAATGATATTGATGCTTCCCATTGCAGCAGTAAACCCAAGAGGAGTGGGAAGCAGATGCATCATTGAGAGCACTTTTTCCCTGTGTGGTGAAGAATTGTGCCCTTGTGGCTTAAGTTCCCAGTGATGCCATAGTAGTTACTTTGAATGGGAGCAATTTGGAAGTGAGGCACACAATAAGATATTTTCACAAAGTGGTACAGTTGCCTGTTCCTTTCAGTTGTAAGCAACGCTTCAATATATTGGTATGGAGTAATGGAAGTGGTGCTATGTACTAGACCTATTTACTAGTGCTGCAAAAATGTTTAATTTTTTAGTGGCATGAAATGACAGTGGCACTTATTTTTTAATCTGCATATTGTCACTATTCTGAAATCTTTAGGAACAGCAGTGTTTAAGTAGGATAGCAATTAGACATAAATGACTGCTATGCTGTGTATGAAAGTATGACACTTTATAGAAATTTTAAGTTTTCAGACTATAATATATACATGATCTTATGCATTTGGGATTGGAGGTGAAGAGATCCTTGTTAGCTGCATAGAGAACATGGGATAAGCAGAATCTGGAAAACATTTAACACTGACTTTTTTAAAATACTAAAGCAAAAAAGAGTGCTTTTGTCAGTTATACTGCTTCTGTTCTGAACAGGATTTGGTTTCGTACCAGTCTCGATAATATATTAACTGTTAACATCTTGCCCCAAGACTTGTGTAAAAACTAAACTTAACGTTTGAATTGGTGGGGACAACAGGTGGACTGTTTCTGAGGAGGGAAAGTAGGGGTTTTTTTACACAGCTTATTTCATCTGTGCTATTGCCTTTTTTTATTCTCACTTTTGACAGAAGTAAAATGGTGTTTAGTTTTTTAGACTTCATATTTGGAAGCATTTAATATCTCACTCATCTGCTGAGGAGCATGACTTAGATGAAACACTTTGTTTGTTAACTAAGTTCAAAAGGTATGTTGTGTGTATCATTTTGTGTGGGGGTTTTTTGTATATGCACAGGGTAACTCTTTGAGGACAGGTTCTAGTTGGTTCTTTATTTTGGTTTTGCTAAGAAGAGGGGAAAGGCTGGCAGTTTCCAGGAGGCAGTTTACAGAAACACTGCAAACTAGATGGTGGCTCACTTGTCAACTTCTGTATGTGTGTTACTCTAAACTGAGTGTCTACCTGGGGATTAGAATGTGTAGCAGCAGACAGCTTTGCCCAGTTGAGTGAAGCCTTGGAGTGGGTTATGAAATGGTCTTTAACAACAAAGCTCACAAAAAACCCCAAGCAGACAAACTAAATAAAAGCAACACTTGAAGGTGCAGCAAAAGTCTTCCTAAGCTTGCCCCTGCAAATGGATATGGAGAAACACAAGCTCATAAATACCTTATGTCTTTTTGTCATTAATGAGGAATTTAGTGTCTCAAAATAGTTGTTGCTAGAATATTTGTTTAGATGAAGCTTTTAAATGAATCATACTTCAATCAAAAAGAATAAAGGTCTTGTAACTGAGGAAGTTATAATTTAAAAGCCTTGAATTATGGGCAAAAGTACAGGTAGCTTACAGCCTTTAACAACAATCAAATCTTCCAGCTGCCCATGCACTTAGTTCTCCAAGCATTACCTTTTTTGTTTCTAGCTCATCAGACTGTTCTGACTACCTTTGTATGTAAGTTAACTTTTAACAAGACCTTAAGCAAGCTATTGCAAACTGAATATAAACTGGGACAATGATACTTGTTAGTTGATGTATGGTTAAATTTCTTTTAATTTAATCCTGCAGTCTCTCCAAGTTGTCATTCTACTTGCCATCGTATAAGGGGAGTTAATTTTATGTTCCTTTTAACTGACACGCTACTGCATGTACAGTTGCTATTGTCTTGTGTACTTTCTGTTTGTAACACGTGCAAGGTGAATGATTAAACTCAAAGAACGGGAAGTGAGAGCACAGTAGGACTTTAAAAGTAAAATAAAAAAAAAGTCCTCATCAGTTTTGCCTCCCCTCTTGTTATGTTCTAGTGTAACATTTCTCCTCTGGCTATGAGTGTTATTTCTACTGATAGTTTGATGGATGAAGTAAATAAAGCAAATGCAAATATTCCGCACAATACAGTATTCACCATCCCTAGGATATGGTTTTAGCTTTACTGGTCCACATAAATTGAACATTAATATGAAATTATGTTTGTAAAATTTGTAAGAACATGAAGGGCTTAAAGGTGCAAGGCGGTAAGCTTGGAACAAGTGGAAACTTTTCAGTGCGTGACTGAAATACTTGATATTTTGATGTATTGCTTTAGCCATGTTTTAGTTGAAAAGATCTTCAATTATTTGTGTTCTGTGAATACTTAGAACACTATGTTGAATCTGCTTCTAATTAAAGCAAAACAAAAATCTTTAAATGAAAATAACCTTTTAAAATATACTTCAGAATAAATGAACCCGATCAGTTAGCTTACATAAAAAATGAGATTCCTGCCAAGTGTAAATTATGTAATAACTTTAGTTACTCCCATAATGAAAACATTTCAAGGGGAAAATTAAATTTCACGCCTTAATCTTTTGTTGGGCAAAGGAAAATCTAAACACTTAGGTGAAACATTTCCAAGTTTATCTTGATAAAGTTTGCTATTGTGAGCTAAAGATCTGTTTTACTTCATTTGCTTTTGATAGTAAAAATTATTTTTTTTTTAAGTATGAGAAATAAAAACAAATTACTAGAGTATAGAGAAGATGCTGTTAATTTAATCTTTTCAGACTGTTACGCTCTTAGAAATATGAACCACAGAAAATGTTCTGAATATATGCTGCCTAGGTGCATTTGTCTGTTTAACTGACTAAATGAGAATACTTCGGAAGAAAACGGAGGAAGGAGGGTTATCAAGAAAAACACTCATATTACTGAAGTTTTACCATTTTGACTCTAAGCAAATTATGATGTAGTTATCACTTACATGATTAGACTTCGTAATTTTTTTCCTACTAAGGTTTATGTTTGTGTTGAAATCCTTAAGAGGATCCTGAACCTTTGTGGCCAATAGCAGGCTTAGCTCTGCCTTTGCTAGTAGATTTCTGGCTGCTGGTTGGAAAAAGCTCTTTTAAAGCCTGTGGAACTCTTCTACCTCTGCCATTTACTCTTTTCACCTAAACTTTGAGTTTGGGGTCATGGGTTGGGTTTGGGCTCATGGCTTAGAGCAGGACACTTAAATCTGAAATCTGCGTTTCTCCACTTCTCCTATATGATTCAAAGATGCTTGTGTAGCTTAATTCAAAGGGCTAGATAGTCTAGGTTAATAGTATATAAGCATGCAGTCAGCAGTGCTTTACCTTTGAAATGTTGCTTTTTCTAGCATTAGTACTAGGCTAGTTTGAAGTATCAAAAAGGTTGGTGGTGCTTGGGGTTTCTGTATATGTCGGATGTGATCAGTAGAATTTTCCTGGTGACAGCTGAGTCAGAAGTGTGTTTTGTCCAGGGAAGTACAATTGATGTTCCTTGCCTTAGCAATTATTTATACTATACTGTTGTAAATGCTGATGAACTGTCTCTTCTGAGTCTTGCAGATGGTAATTCTCATTGGTTTTGAAAAAAGTAGTGGAATATGTGAAGATGTAACTTAAGACTTAAATTTTATTGGTGGTATAGTACAATCTTTGTCCTCCAGGCAGAGTTAGTACAAGAAACCATTTTATGCAAGCAGCTGAATGCTACTTGGAAGACCTCTTGTAGCTTATCCATGAGAAACTCATTCCTTTCTCTGCTGTGACAGGTTTCCTGTCTCATCTGCCTGCCTGCCTGGGTAGCATGCATTTCTTCATTCCTCTTACTTCAGCTGTTACCAGACAGCTCTCAATCCTTTCAATTGGTGGAACTGTAGCTAAAAACTGTCTGGGTTGAGCTTTCCTACCAAGTGGAACTAGTTATATTCTCTTTCTGAGCATTTGCTTTTCTTAAACTGAAGAGCAAAGAGATGAACTTGTAAACACTCATAACTGGATAAAATCTTAATACACGGAATCTTGAGGTTTGAGAGTATATATCTGTTTCTGAGAAGAGGTCTTTGACAGGTGCTCTAGTCTTGTGTCTTAACTGTGTTGGCGTAATGCTTAAGTGAATAATTCAGTAATCTTGCACAGCAGAAAGATTTGAATTTATCTGCACAGCTCGGGTGTGAGATGATGTTTAATTCATTTAAAATGACTAAATAATTGTGTGCTTTACGAAACAGTTACACTGGTGGTGATTTGTAACCATACCAGGTGATTCTTTTGAAATATTGCTTTAATGTTAGGGGTTGATATGGAAAGGTTTGAAGCTGTAAACTAATACTTGTAAATGGTCCAAAAATAAATAATAATGCCACCTACAGGTTTGTATCTGTATCTTGGAATCCTGATAGCTTTCTGTTTTGACTTTCTGCTGACAGGTCACATTTAGGGCAGGCAAAACATAAGGCACATAGCCCTCCTGAGAGTAGAAAATCTATTTCAAAGACACCCAAAGTGCAGTCTAATACTACTTCTGAGCAGTCCAAGGGACACTTTTCTAAAAGGTAATTGTACTTTGTATTCATTTGTTAACAAGTGTTATCTGATCTTCACAACTATGTATGATATATCTAGTTACACAGAGTTCTTGTAAGAGTATGACTAATAGATTCAACTAATCTAGGTACTGCATTCAGTGGATATATTTCAGTGTTTCACATTCTGTTTGTTTTGTTTTCCTAATTCACCAACTAAGAGCTTTCCATCAGTGATGGGGAGGAAATGATTTCTGCATAACTAGTCCTGGAATACTTGCAAGGTCTTTCTCCTTCTTTCCTGCTTCGTGTTGGGGGAAGATTGCCCAAGGAGTTGTGAGCAATGTCCAATATTAATCGAAATATGTAATAATCTGAAGTATGCCTGTGTTCAGGGTAATAATCTTGGCCATGCTTTGTCTGCTCTTCATACATGTCTGCTATATACACAGTTTTTTGTCATTTTTGCGTGTGATTTACTACCTCAATTTCAAGACTGATGAGAAACTGTTCATTAAGAGCTTTTCTTGAACTAGAATCCAGTTAAGACTAGTTATGCATTACTGAACGCTCCTTCTCTCTTGTGGAACTTACATTCTCAGACATTGCGATGATAACTTCATGGCCTGATTTTTTTTTTTCTTTTCAATCAGTTTGACATCTATTTAAAAAAAAGAAAGTATAATCTATCCAAGTTACCTCATATCTTCCTCTTTAAAACAGTGTATTGTGCTTTTATTTTGCAATTCATTTTAAGTTTTCATGCTAGTAAAGATTTGCAGTAAGACTGTTCTCATACAAGCATGGGTTTTTTTTCTTGTTTCCATATAAACTTAACAATCAACAGTGTTTCTTACCTGTGGTTTCTTTTATTATTAGAGAATGCTGACATTTATATTGCGAAACTGTTGCAACTGTGAGGTTTCTAGAGTTCAACACTAATGCTGTTCTTGCTTACTTCTACAGAGGCTGTAGTTCATCTGCTCTTTTAATACCACAAGAAGATCCAGAGAGAGTCAATACTTCAGAAAAGCAAAAAACGGGGCAAGTGCTTAAGAAAGACAATTCTCGAGGAGTTAAACGCAGCGCTAGTCCAGATTACCGGAGGACCAATTCTCCTAGCTCTGCTAAAAAACCCAAAGCACTTCAAAATACTGAACCTTCCTTGGAAAGCAACAAGCCACATACTAAGTCTAAGAGAAGACACTTAGACCAAGAACAGCCGAAGTCTACACAATTGCCATCAACAAGCAAGGCTCACACCAGAAAGGGTGGAGCTGTTGGTAGCTCCCGAAGTCAGAAAAGGAAAAGGACAGAGAATCTGTCTTGTATAAAGAGTGGTTCAGCAGTTGAATCAACTGGCGCTGAAGAGAAGTCAGCAAAACTCTCCAAGCTGGCTTCAAAATCGGTGACCTCAGCCAAAGCTGGGTGTAGCACCATCACTGATTCTTCTTCTTCAGCTTCTACATCCTCCTCCTCTTCTGCTGTTGCATCTGCTTCTTCTACTGTTCCTCAGGGTGCCAGAGTGAAACAGGGAAAGGACCAGAATAAGGCTAGACGTTCCCGTTCTGCATCCAGCCCCAGTCCGAGAAGGAGTAGCAGGGACAAAGAACCAAGTAAAACCAGTGGCTCTTCAAAGTTTGACTGGGCTGCTCGATTCAGCCCAAAAGTCAGTCTCCCTAAAACAAAACTGTCTCTACCAGGCTCTTCCAAGTCTGAGACATCAAAACCTGGACCTTCAGGACTACAGGCTAAGCTAGCAAGTAAGTTGTTTTTTTGTGGAACAATAAGCCATATATGTGTTAAAATCAAGTCTTTTAAACAAATTCTTCTGTTGTCTTCAGGCTTCTTGAGATCTTCTTAGAGAAATTAACTTTTAGTGTGTTCTGCTGAGCTTTTAAGTAAAGTTGTGGCTGAAACTATTTACAGCTAAAGCAAACGCTTTAAGTACAAGCAATGTTCTATAACTTCTCTGTCTTGCAAATTGATTTGAAAAATGAAATATATGCAAAATAGTTGGATGTTGTGGTAAAACTCATGATTATATTCCTCCTATCAGATTTGCTTTGGTTTTTTTTTTAAGCTTTCTATCCTGAAGTGAGAATGATAAATGCTAGAAAACAAGTAGATGGTATGTTTTGACAAGGTGGTTTCAACAAGATGGAAACAAGATGGTTTCTCGTTTCAAGTCCACTTCTGTAATTTTTCCTTATTGTGAGAATCTCTGTTACTTTAAGAACAGTAATATTTTAAACCTAGTGTATTTAGTGCCTGGGATGTTAGTTACTTTATCATTTAAAGCGTTCCTAAAAAATACATCCTCTCTGGTCCTGAATTTGAATAGCAGGTACTGTTCCTGGACATTGTCACCAAGAAACATAGGCAGTCTTCTCCCAGCAGAGCACCTGCTTGCTAATGTGCAGAAATGCTTGTAGCTCTGCCTTGAGCAGGTGCTTTTTAAAATCCCTTTTTCTACCTTTTTGTACTATATGATTTACTAAAAGCATGTATTCTCTAAAACTTGATTTAAGCAGTTGGATCCCTAAGCTTGCTTGGTGTTGTTGCCTTCTCTAGATGTGACGAGAAACAGCCTGTCCCACCTCGGGCAGGTCCACAGCCAGTACTAATGCAGGAAATATGTGAAATAAATAAGAGCGACTGGATCTCTTCCTGTATAATCGAAATAGATTTAATTGACCTAACAGGCTTGTTTTGGATAACTTGCATGACTGGAGTATTGATTCCGCAATGACCTAACCTGATTGAGGAAGAATGGCATTGGGAAAGGGGAGAATAGTTTCTTTTTAGCAAGGTTTTATGTACCTGCTTCACAGTTCAACACTTACTAGATGACAAATTTCAGGGTAAAAACTCTGAATTTGCACAGGCTGGAATGAGGGGGAAGTGGGTAAGAATCCGGCAAGAATGGGACTGACCAACAAGTTCTTAGCTAAGTCTATCCTTGTTACAGGCAACTTTGTAGCAAGAAAGAAAAGGAATAGAGAAAGAATTTACCTCCAACAACCCGAACGTGAAGCAGGGAGTAATTTATGTGACAATTTACAAAACTTAAGCCAGGAGTGAGGAGAGGAAGAATAGAATAGCATAATGTAAGGGGGGTAGTGCAGGTGTTGAGTAGCTTGAAAAACAGCATTAAGAATGTGAGCCTACACCGTCCTGCCAAGGAATGTACTGAGAAAGCAAGCTTGACTAGCTTGAGCTCTTCCATGACCTGCAAGTCATGTTTTGCGAAAAGATAAACCTAAGTTGAACTACGACATTCAAGTATATGTCACAAAACCAAGCTGGCATGGCCTGTACTGTGTGTATGTATAGAAAGTCACTGGTAAGGGGCACACAGTATGGTGAGAGACATTTCTAGACTCCAAATAGAGGTTAAAGTTACTTTCTTTAGATGGTGTCCCAGTTTGAGGGGGACAGGGGTGAAGTACCAACAGGTGATACTAGGAAGTCTGAAATGTCTAATTGCCTCTTTATTTTACTGTGGATTACAGCAGAACTTTTTCTGGTGGTGCTTATATGGAATGCCATTGGTCAGAGTAAGTGATTATACTGAATGTCAAACAGTAAGAGCTCAATCTAGAATAGAAGAAAAGTATAAGACTCTCTGATATTTTCAAATAGTTTCAGCCTTTCAAATAGTGCGTTAGACCTCTGACAACAGATTGAAGTGATATTGGGATCAATAGTAACTATTGTTAGCTTAGCCCTTTCTTAAAAAAAAGAAAATAACTTTTGTCATACAGCTTCACTAACTTGAAAATATTGGGGCAAATTTGAAATATTTTAACAAAATGTGTTTTAGATAATGCTGAGAAGTGTCAAGAAAATAGTAAAAAAAAAAACCAAAACTTCCAGGGTAGGTTTTTAAGGAAGAATGGGTAAGTTCTACTTTACTTTCTGCAGCAAGCTAGTGCCCTTAGAGGATGAGGGAGCAGAAGCAGGTGATTTTTCACACAAATATTAATATTTCTAAAGTTTTATAAAACATTAAGGCCAACAGTGATATAGATTAAATTATTAAGGTGGGACACCCCTCTGCATGGAAACATGTCCTTAGGAGTCACAGTAATCTTGTATAGAAAGCGAAAGCTAAAACTCAGTAGGGTTACATGGGGGTATAATATGAAACAGATGTTTGAAGAAGTTTGAAATAGGGCTTGTAGAACTAGTGGGAGATAAAAACTAAACATGCAAACATAACTATAAGAAGCTGCAAAAACTTCATGAAAATTGATGGGAATGGTTCTAGGAAGAAAAGTGGGAGCAGAGCAGAGGTGATTCTGGCTAACATACAGTTAGCATGTCTGTATAAGTGTGGTGCCATTCACTGCTGGGTATGACAGTTTAGGAAGTACAAGAAAAATTATTAGTAGTTGTGATCTGTTGAAGGCCAAACTAGAAGAGCTGAGCTGGCTTACTCTGCTGAAGAGAAGAATGAGGAGAGACATGGTTGTCATCCTTGCAGAAGTTCTTCGCGTATTGGAGAGGAATACCCTGAGGTTTCTTGTCCACTCCTCACTGGATAATTAATAGGTGTTAAATGCAGACAAGGTGGCTTTCAGAGTCTTCAGCTATGTGGCAATTTGTAATTGAGCAGTGACATCACTGAATAACAGCTATAGTATTTGTTGGAAGAAAAAAAACAGGCTAGAGTAAAGTATTTCACCTTTATTTTCATAGCTAAATATTTATTGATGGGATGGGGGAAGGGAAAATTTTTTTGTTTTCTTCTTTTGACTATTTTCATGTCCCTTTCAGGCCCTACATTTTGTAGGGTCTTTTAAATATTGTGAATCGGGTCATTTCACTGATTATGTAACAATATAAAACCAAGCTTAATTATGTCTCTGTTATTAGGGAAATATCTGCTGCCCATTGTGTAGTGTCCTGTGTCCCTTAGCTATGAAGAAGCTGGCAGTGGAGGCTGAGACTGTGCTGAGAGCAGGGTAGCTTAGTGTGGTTGCCTCTGAGAAGCCTCTACCTAGTGCATTAAGATTTGGGGTGCTGGAGATTTTATTGGGAAATGCTGAAAAGCCACATGAAGGTGAACAAGGAGTGTGATTGGTATATAAATCCTGGCTTCAAGGGATTTGGCAGAGGTGAGGGAGAAAAGAAACTGAAAAGAACTCTGAATCAGTTTATTTGGGGTTGTGTGTGACAGTGCTGTCTGCATGATGGTCATTAGAGCCTTAGAGTTGTGGATTTGGGATTGAGGAAATAAGATGACTAGCTTGGAGATACTTGGTTTAGTTGTGGTGATGGGCTGTGTGAAGCTGTAATCAAGGGCTGGAGATGTCTGGGTTGGTACAGACGAAAGGGAATAGTGGAGTCTTAGAGTGACAGGAGGTTGTCTTGCTTTCCCCTGCTCAGCTATTTTCATGCTGTCTTTGTTGTGGGAGGAGGAGAGCAGCCCAACACAGGAACCAATCTGAAGTCTAAACTTCCAGCCTGAACAAGTAAATCTCTGCTGACAGTCTTTCTGAACTGCAAATAAAGGGCTTTCCAGGTTATAGACTGTGATAGTTTGACTAACTTTGTATTGGCTTGGGTAATACACTCAGTCTTGAAGTGAATGCAGTACAGCTACATTCAGAACTCTTTCTTTCATGCAACAAAAAATGCCTTTAAAAAAAAAAAAGCTGACCAGTAAACACACTTAAATGTGAAGATGTTCTTAAGGTATTTTTGTATTATTTCTATTAATGCTGCACCGTTTCAGGTTTAGCCTGTTTGGGTCTGTTTTCCTTCAGAGTCATTAGAGTGAGTGTTTGGTATGCAAACAGGGTGATGTCAAGGCATAAGCAATATATATCTGTTTGCCATAAGGAAACTTATGCCTCTGCTTTTTTTTTTAAATATTACATCCGAAGTTTTTGCAGTTGCTGAATAGGAACTGTTTAAACCCAGTTTTCTTTTGGTTTGTTGAAGGTCCATCTCTTTATAATTTTTACTAGCTCTCTGAAGCAGATCTGTTGATGACAGCTCTGTACATTTCCTTCATCAGGCAGTCAGAGTCTAATCCCATCTCTGAATGCTGGTTGTGCCCTATTTGCCAGTACAGGCTTGGGGCTGTTAGCCTGTCTCCTGCAACTCCTAACTCTCAGTCGGGAGGCCATGCTGGCAGTACGTTGAGGAGATCAAGTTTTGACAACAATGTGAGTGAGAGGAAGAAGGCTCAGTCCTGTGCCAAAGAAATTAGCACTCTGGAGCTTGTATTGTTGGGAGGACTCAAAGGATTTGCAAGAAATGCAGGTGGTAGGATTGGTTTTTTAAGAAGCCTTCTTAAAAAACAGACTTTAAGGGTTGAGAGTGGCATTGAACAACAGGAAGGGAACAAGCTCTGAGAATTATCTTATTGCTTCCTGGCTGGACGAGGCTCTGAGCAATGTGATCTAGTTCAAGATGTCCCTGCTCACTTCAGGGGAGTGGACTATTCCAACTATTTTATGGTTCCTTTTCAGATATGGAGTTCATAGAGGGAGGTGGAAGATCATATGTGTCCTGGTAGATACATCAGAGGTAGAGAAATAAAGATTTAGGAAAAGAGAAACATGCAAAAAGATCTGACAAGTAGAAGGTTCTTCCTGAGCAGTAGGAGAAAATGAACTCAACTATTCTGGATGCTCAGGCTGTGGTTTATTCTGCTGCTTATCTACCCAGTCGTAACTGTGTAACTCTTTACATTCTCTAAACCCTCCAACTAAGATAATTCAGCTAATTTAATACCTCTTATGGAAAAAGGACAACCCATTTCATAACTTCATTGCCCTGCTGCTTTGTAGTATCTGTGCTCATCTGACCCATGTTAAACAAGCTCAGCTCACCAAACTGTCACAATACTAATGGGACAAGAAAGTGTATCAGTTGTGTCCTTTGTGCATCTAGGGCTTGGTTTGGGGACAGTGAGCCATGAGTGCGTGTACCACACTGTTAAAGCACAGCAAGCTGTTAGGCTGACTCTGCTGTTGTGTGAAAACTTTGCCTTTAGCACAAATCCTGTTTTGATGCAGATGAAGTCAATGTTACTTCACTTATGGTGGATGTATGGTGTCTCATTGATAGCCTGTTGCTAAGGGGATGTGAAGTTACTAAGTTTTAGGTCTGACTGCTTGAAAATGTGTACCCATAGATTTGTAGTAGTAAGTGGTGTGCTGACACGAAGAACTAAAATGCATATTTTTTCCAGTGAACTCCCCTGTAACAGAATGATTAACTGTTCCACGTGTAAAGCAAAAGTATGTCTCACTTAGAATTTTACTGTATTGTTATAGGTACTTAATAGCCTACTTTTCCATATATGTAATATGAACTCAGAGTGGTAAACGCCTTTTATCTGTGGAGTGATACAGTGCTATACCTAGTGCCAGTTAAGGCATGCATTTTCTATGGTGAAATATAACCAGCTATCAGGAGTTTTGTTGGATCTGTGCACTTCTAGTACTTAGAGCTTAGATAGCAGGATCCCATGCCACAGCTACAACTGTGTTAAACTCTTTTGTATCTTTATAGCAAACTCTTCCTCCCCCTTGGCTGTGTCTTCCTGTATGAAATAGGGCTGGAGTCATTGTGTATTTCTGTTGTAGCAACTTCAGCATAAATTCTTGGTGTGAAAGCATATGTAGTAAAAATGCCACTCTGTTTTTTTGCCTATTTGAAAAAGTTACATATTTTGTTCTATATATACAGACCATCTGAAAACTCAAGTTTCTGCAGAACCTTGTTTTCTTAAGACTGCCAAATTTCTTGAGTCAGTAAGCTGGGGTGTGGTAAATACACAAATATCAGGTTAACCTTCCACTGCGTGGAACTTAACTGTGTGCAGCATCATGTTCTTGGGTCAAATACAGTATAGTGTCTGAAAAGGCAGATGATTGACCAGGTCAGTAATAGTTTTTCAGATCACTTTCCCTTTTCTGTTAAATAGCCAGTCTGAAGCTGCATATTTAGCGTTTCATCCATTAGTACCACAACTCAGCATTCTTGGAATGTTTTAGGATTAAGGAAATAGACAGGAGCCAGTTTGCTAGGCATCGTGCTCAAAAACATTGCATATTTAAATATGTTTTATTTCTGCTTTGTTGCTGGAAGAGGGAGCAGTGATCTTTCTCATATTTTCAAGGCTATTTACATCTGTTCTAGTGATAGTATGTCAAAATTGAATGTTATGGGGGATCTCTTATGATTGAGGGAGGACAGGACAGAAATGTAAAGCTGGGTCTGATAAGGATTTTTAGTTTTTGATACTAATTATCACCCTTCTGGTTTGGAAGCTGTTGTGGAATATATCAGCCTGATGGTAAGCTTGCTCATCATCTGAGAATGCTGTATTGCATGGGGGTTTTGTGTGTTCAAGAGTTTCCTGCTTCTGTGGTGGGATGTGTCATCAGAACAATGGCTTCATAACCTAGAGCAAATTAATATTGGTTGGATCAGTCTTCAACAATGCAAATACTTCTAAACTAAAAGCTGGAGAATTCCTTTTTCAAAGCTGTGAAGATATGCTTGGTATTTGCCTTAAGGAAGACCTTATGATAGTGATAAGGGCTGAAGGGATATAGCTGAAAAATAGAAGCACAAATATATGACAGATCTCAAAACGGGCAGTGCTTGACTCCTGGAGGGGAGCATGGTTTTTATTTAAGGCAGTTATTCTTAAGCCATACCAAGGCGAATGAAGCTTTCTAAAATTTATGATTCAGCTAGTGAAGATGATCAAGTTTATGCTGCACAGATTTACTTAGAGGTTGGGGGAGAACATGCAACCACCACTGCCCTCCCTGCCAAAGTAGTTTCTTTAAAGCTAAAGCATATTCATTTAAGTGTCTAGAATACCAACATAGGGAAATAATAAACTTGTATCCCATGATGTCATATCTGTTTAGCGAGAGAAGGACTTAAAAGCTCTTCTATAACTGTAGTGTGTAGGTTAGGAAAAGGTATCTAGGTAACAGGTTGAAGTTTAGTGTTACTTAAATTAATGAGTGTAAGCAAATATCTGAACCTTTCTTTTACTGGTGTAGCAGTTCAGTGTAAGGTGAGTAAAAACTGATGTGGGCTTATTGTGGTTCATCTGTAGAAGTTGTTCTACATAGAAGTTTCCTGTACACAGATGTTTCATATCTTTGTAGAACTGCTGTGTATTTGAAGACTGATTTAGTCTCAATTCTCTTTACATATGACATAGGTCTAAGAAAATCTACAAAGAAGCGCAGTGAATCACCACCTGCTGAGCTCCCCAGTTTGCGGCGGAGCACACGGCAAAAGACCACGGGCTCCTGTGCTAGCACCAGGTAAAACTGAAGATAGTGAAACGTAGTTACTGCAGTGGGTTGATATTGTCACTTTCATGCATGAAAACTGGCCTCTATCTTTGCTATTGTAAAAGTAGGTATAACTTTTCAGGCCTGCTGGGTTACTTTGTGCACCAGTGTCGTGGGCAGCACATAGAATTTGTCACAGACCTTCAATAATCCCTCAGCTGTAGGGGTGGAGTGGAATAAACACCCAGAGCCAATATTACAAGTTTAAGTAATCCTTTCCTTAGGGAGATGTTGTTTAAAAAGATACTAAACACTGAGAGAGTACTAAACTATTGTTCATAATGAATAATAAAATAGGTGACTATTTTGAAAAATAGACTTCATGGTACCACACAGGAGTCTGTTTTAATAGTGTAAGTTGCTGAGCTGAGTCAGGTTGTCAGCAGCTGCATCTGAACAATATTACAAACATCTCAGTACTTGATATACCTTCTGATGCAGGGTAGAATTAGTTCTGAATTAATAGTTTTAAACACCTGGTAGATTAAATGGGAGGGGAGAGTAAATATATCCTGTGATGCACAAAAATTCTGTGGTTGCATGTACTCTGAAGCTAGACTTAGGAACCCTGAACAAGCTTTATTTTTTCTGATGCCTAAACTACATGTAGTTCCAGCACAATTTATTTTTGCTCTTCTGTGTCATTAAGAAAGAAGCTTCTGAAGTCTGATGCTGTTGTGAAGTGTACATTTGAATTTGACTTTTTGTAGGCATATATATGTGTAGTGGCGATGATAGTAGTGTTTAAAAAAACAAATTTAAAAAGGCTCATGCCCTCAGACATGTGCTGGCATGGAAAACCAAGTTAAACATCACAGTTCTCCTTGTGCTTTCAGTAGTTCAGAACTTCCTTTAAGGAGGGTTACTCTGTCACTGAACTTCTCAAATGTGTATGTGATTTGTAACTAACAGTTACTTTAATCTTGGTCATTTTGACCATTGTATTTTAAAACTGCCTTGTCTTGAAGGGTATAATGTAAGGACATACCTGTAGTGCATTAGTATAAACAAATCACCACCATGGTGTGGGGCAAAGATGGTGAAGAAGAGTTGGGTAATTTTGTGAAGACTGATTCTTACGCAAATCTGTTAGTTTGTGCAAATTTGTGGTAGTGATCTACGTAATTTTTTTTGTGGTTTTGAGTAGTTTCACATTAATAAATCTTTTGCCTTAGTTCATAAGGTCTGAAACTTTGCTTTTTGAATCTTTAGTCGGCGAGGCTCTGGCCTGGGCAAAAGAGGAGCAGCTGAAGCTCGCCGACAGGAGAAAATGGCTGATCCTGATAACAACCAGGATGGAGTTAACTCTTCAGCTGCACGTACAGATGAGGCTCCTCAGGGAGCTGCAGGTGAGAAGAAATTCTAACTGACACATTTCTAGTGTAGTTGCTGATAGAAACTTCTTTGCATTTAAAAAGAGTTAAATGGATTAAGTTCTGGGGAGAAATTATTATTTAAGCTGGTACAGCTGGTAATAGTACTGGAAGGTTTTTGAATGAGAGGGACCTTTATTTTTTGATCTGATCTCTTGGATATCTGGTATGTATTTCAGTTATGCTTTTTTCAGTCTCCAGACTGTGTCCAGTAAAGTAGACTTTGGTTTTCAGGCATCTACCTTTTTTATTTTTAGAAAAATGTACCTTCAGCTGATGCTACATAAATTATTGTACTGCAAACTGAAAACACACCAAACTGTTCAGAATACGGAAGGCAAGCATTTACCTGTAAAGGCTCTTTTGTAACTACTCATAAATATTCTACAGATTTTCTGTTGAAATGGCAAGCGTGTCTGTACTGGAGAAATTTGTAACCAAGTCAAATAGTCTTACTTGCATAGTCTTATTAAATAGTACTTAATTTTATCATCTGGTCCTAATCAGTAGTAAGTTCAAAAGGAGCTTTCCAGCAATTACACTGGATTGTAGAAAATCTCGGTGTTCTCTGCTTACAGCTAGATTTTACATCAGTACAAAAAGTCAAAATTAAGGGGAACAAAGTGCAGCATAACACTCAATTAAGAAAATCATAAATTTACTAAGGATATAGGTAAATATGTCTTGAAAGTTCATTTGCTGATCTAGCTATATTTATTTTTTTTCATTATCCTGTGTTGATAGACTCTCTTCAGCTTCTGGAAAGTATTAGACTTGCATGCTGGTTTGTTTAGAATGACAGTGGTACATAAGTATGGTGGCAGTATTAAATGCGGAGCACTCTTCTGATGGTAGACGCTTCTTGATGGTTGAATTGATGTGAATTTTGTCATTTTAAAGGCATTTTAACTTGCATTAATCTGTTTCATTTCTTTAGCTTCTAGTTCTGTTGCTGGGGCTGTAGGTATGACAACCTCTGGAGAAAGTGAATCAGATGATTCCGAGATGGGAAGACTACAAGGTACAACAATTGTTATTAATTGACAGTTTTTTGTTGATTGCAGCCTTTAAATAGCCATACCTATCCAAATTCTGTATTATATGTAGTCAGAAGGCTGTATTTTGTTTCTCCGTCTGTGAATGTGTTGCTTTGCTTACTGTAGTTCTGAAATATGGAGTTACAAGCTTTAATTCACTAAAGATGCATGAATTTGGAAGTAATGTCTGGAGGGGGTGGTACAGTGTCCTCACTTATTTATATGGTGTGTAATACACTACTATTGATGATTTTTCAGGAGCGCATGTGGGGAGAGAATTGAGAACTCAGTCCTATTAAGTGTGTAAGCTCAAATATGAAAATAGGTTTTTGCGAGAATGTTTCAGTTGACAGGCCAGGTTAGGCCTGCTGTTACTCTGCCTGCTTCTGGATGACATTTTTTGTGCTTGATACCCATGTTGCTGTGAGCTTTGACCAAACAAAATCTAAATGTTCTTAAAATGCTTGCTTTTGTGCTTGGGCTAAAGGATTCAGGTCTCAAAACTGGAGAGTACAGACAGGTAGAAACTCAGTTTGCATGTCCTACAACTGTTTTATTGATTTTGCCACTATATTGCAAGGAGTTTTGAGATCAAGGTCTCCCTTACAAATGTCTGGTTTTGATTAATCTGAATATTTAATGTGGAAATGAGTGCTGTGTCACTACCAGTTGACTTGCTTACAGTCCTCAGTAAGCATAGGTATGCATTAGGAATATTGAGCTAAATTGTTTTTTACTATTAATTGTTATTGTATTGATCAGCTGTAGTCACCATTAGAATCACCCACTTAGTCTAGCTGAAGACGATTGAAAGTGTTGAAAAACAAAACCAAAAACCTCATAACTAGCAGAATTTTTTCCTCTTCTGCTCATCAACAAATAAATCTGTGAACCTGACTTTTCAGTGTCATTGTCTTAGTTTAGTAGTGCCACTCAGTTCCTGAAAATGTGAAAAGATTAAATTATCTTATGTAGATTGAGTTAATATTTGAAATTAGTCTGATATATCTGGCATTCTAGATCTAGACTTCCAACAATGTAGTAGACCAGATTTCTTCTGTGAAATGTATCGTTCTGGAAACGTAGTGGGTGACTTCTTAAAGGGCCTTAATGCTCTGATGCACAAAAAATGAGTTATTTGCTCCCTAAAGGTGTCATCTTTTTGATGTTTTCTGGAAATTGAGGTAGCTGCAGTCATCTAATCCTAACTCATCTTTCTTGAAGTGTCAACGTTCTAGTAGTCTTAAAATTATAGCATCGTGGAATTTAAATTTTTAAAAATATGTGTAGAAGCTTTGACAATGGCTGTTATCCTCTGTTTGCTTTTAGCTCTATTAGAGGCTAGGGGTCTTCCTCCTCACCTGTTTGGCCCTCTTGGTCCTCGGATGTCGCAGCTCTTCCACAGGACAATTGGAAGTGGAGCTAGTAAGCAAAGTTTGTCTAATTTGACTTAATTCTTTCCACTTCCAGACTAGTAGAATTCAGCCGCTAGTAAATGCTAATATTTGTATTAGCTTCATAGTTTAATGTTTTCCATGTCGGAGATTTGTATGTTGTGGTAGTGCTAGACCACTGGTCAACAGTATTAATTTGCTTGCCTTCCTATAAGGAGGAGAAATTTGCTTCAGCCATATTTATTTTCTTTTTTTCGGGGCATCTTCATGTTCCCTTCTAGGTGGGGAAGGGAGGGTTCTTGCCTTTCACCCCTTCCTTATCTTTTCTTTTGCATGATGGGCTGCTTAACAAAAGACCTCTCCAACCCCCTTAAGTTTTTTGCTGTCTTTAAACAAGTGCTTAAGCTAGCTTTAGAACCAGTAGTAGATGACAGTTCTAAGGTGTGTTGATTATAGTTCCAAAAGTGTCTTAGTTTTCAGACAGAAATAATTTCCTGAAGGCAGCGTGTCAGTGAGAACATGGGTCCTTAGTCTTGTTCCCCCATGTTGCATGATGCAGCTGAATTAGACATGTACCTTGTGGTCCCAGTCTGTGTGGCTCCCCAGGAGAGCCCAGGGCAGCCTGGTGCTGCCTGCAGAGAGGAGTGTGGGGTCTTGGGGGTGCTCCATGTGCTGTATAACTGGGGGTGTGGTGAGAAGTCCTTTGCTTTATAGAGATGGAGTGGTGTGAGTTCTGGCAAGACGCCTGTGGTGAGCAGTGTGGTGAACTTCTTGTGCTGACCAGTCTGCACTGGAAAGACAGCCAAGAGTGAGATTTTGCCTCCCTTTCCTATCCCCCCTTTTTATGACAGGGGAAGAAAGTGAAGCTACAAGTACAGAGGAGAACCAAACTATATCTGGTCTTCCACTCTTGCAGAAGTGTAGCATAATGGTTGCCTTGAACACTTACGTCTTCTAATATCTTCTTTCCTAATTTTTTTTTTCTGGATATGTAGGTTCTAAAGCCCAACAGCTTTTACAAGGTCTCCAAGCTACTGATGAAAGTCAGCAACTACAGGCAGTGATTGAGATGTGCCAGCTCTTGGTCATGGGAAATGAAGAAACATTAGGAGGATTTCCAGTCAAGAGTGTTGTACCAGCTTTGGTAAAGATAAAATCTCGTATTTCTATTGGAGGATGTAATATTTTACTCAATATCTTGCTTGAATAAAATATTCTTAATTATATACATGTATGCGTATCTATATATTTAAGTTGATTTTGAGGGAATATTTTTCTAAATTTTGCTTGCCTTATTAATTATTTAATATCTCAAGAATAGGTAGTGGCTCTTCGAATTTTGGTAAAAGTTTCAAAAGTCCCAAGTCAAAAGCTATGATAATGATTTTTGCCCTTTATTTATGTTGATGGTATGTTTACTAAACTAATGATATATTTTTTTTAAACAGATAACACTGCTGCAGATGGAGCACAACTTTGACATTGTAAGTGATTTGTAATGCTCAAGAGATTTGTGAAATAGAAAAATATATCAATCATCTGAACCTAAAAACAAATATCTATTTAATAGATGAACCATGCATGTCGGGCCTTAACATACATGATGGAAGCACTTCCCAGATCATCTGCTGTAGTGGTAGATGCAATTCCTGTCTTCTTGGAAAAGGTAAAATGAAATCAAAACAGTGTTATACTGATTTGAGGAGATTTTTATATTTGTTTTAACTATAGGACATACCATTAAGATAATGGCTTTTCATAGCTTACAAGACAATATATAATGCATGAGAAGCTTTTAAAAACAGATTTACTTTTTTCACACCCTTACTGAAAAGCACTGTCTGGTTCACTGAGAACTTTTTGTCTGATTGGTGTTGCAAAGATATTGCTTAATTATACAAACTGGGAACTCTTGTGGTATCTATATAGCTAATCTAGCCTTAAATTCTCTAGCTTGATCACGGCTAGCAGTGCAGCTCCATTAGTATATGTGTGTTAGTTTATGCTAACTGTTCAGGTGTTAATTAAGGTTAGTTGTACAAACTAGTTTAGAAATAAATCTACAAGCTTTCTTGTTTTCTTCCAGCTGCAAGTTATTCAGTGCATTGATGTGGCAGAGCAGGCACTCACAGCCCTGGAGATGTTATCGCGCAGGCATAGTAAAGCCATTCTGCAAGCAGTAAGTACAAAAGAAGGTGCTTTTGCCTCTACCAGTGCTACATCTTGGTGATCTTCTGTGAAGATGAATAAGAAAACAAAATTTCTGTAACTTTGTTAAAGTAATGAGTGAAAATGTTTATTTTATTACAGGGTGGGTTGGCAGACTGCTTGCTGTATCTGGAATTCTTCAGTATAAATGCACAGAGGAATGCACTGGCTATTGCTGCCAACTGCTGCCAGAGTATAACACCTGATGAGTTTCACTTTGTGGCAGACTCTTTGCCACTGCTTACGCAAAGGTTAACCCATCAGGTAAGAAGCTATTATAAAACTCAAAGTTTTAATCTTGACCTGAAAATAGTATAAAGTTGCCTCCAGATACTAGTTCTTTATTGTGTGTTATTTGCCTTTGCAATGTGATAATTGCCTTAGTTTCTATACTGTCAAGTTGTGATATTCTAACAAACACATGGACATTTTGGTTTTTGTAAATATGCTGTAAAGAATCGTGACATCCCTATTAGTTTTGTAAAATGAGAAATAAGGTACTTAGAGCGTGGATTATAGTGAGTTTGTGGTCCTCACTTGTTGCCTATCAGTAAGAGAAAGATCAAGTAACATTACTGTTCTTCCTTAACAAATAAGTTGCAAGGTTTCCTCCCACTTCAAACTCTGAAAAGCTTCAGTTTCGATTTTTTGGGTTTTTTTCTGAAGTGGCTTTTTGGGAAGGCTTACGACATTTTAAGGAAGTAAGTTCCTACTCTTGCACAATAGTTTGAGGTGATGAATCCTAAATCATGGGTTCCTAAGATCTGCCTATCCTGCAATGCTGCTTATAAAAGAGCACTCACAATGACTGTTGCACCAAAAGATTTGGACACACTACTTGATTGGCAGATTCCTGTTAAAAAGGAGAAATTATTTCATTCCTTAACAAATGTAACTAAATAGAAGCTTCCAGGTAATATTTTCATGTATTCTTGTGCTATTCCTAGTTCACAGAAGTCAAAGGTCAGCTTTAGATGGTGCTTTGGAAACAAGAAGCACCATTCTCAGCAATAATAGGGACAAACACTGACTCCTGCTCTCTGAAGAGAAGCTATAGCCCACAAAAGAAAGATTTCTTGAAATTTTGAAGTGGGATTTTTCTTGTTTAAAAAAAAAAATTAAAAAAAAAAATCTTGAGTTAAATTTCAAGCAAGGTCAGCTAGAGAAGATTGTGCAGGACCATGCTCAGCTGATTTAAAAAAAAAAAACAAAGAAAAAAGAAAAACAACAACAAAAAAAAAACAACAAAAGAAACAAAATCCAGAAAACCAAAACAAAACCCAAAGCACCACCACCAAAATACCACACAAACTCCAAGGGTGGAGACTTAGCCTCTCTGGGCAACCTCTTCCAGTGTTCAACAACCCTTACAGTAGAAGTATTTAATTATGTTCAGATTAACTTTGAGTGTTGCAATGAACTTTCAACTAGAGCTATTTTTAAAGCAATCTGTACTATCTTGGTGTCTTTGGATTTGCTGTCTTGGTGGCACTGCATGATATAAAAATCCAGCTTCATGTAGTGTGTAGAACAGTAGCCTTCACTCCTGCTCATCTGTATTTCCTGTTGTTTTGTAGCTCTCTTACCTTTCGTTTCCTCCTTGTAGAATCCAGAAAGGATATTAAACACCCATTTATTCATCTCTAAAAGTCCCTAAAGGTATCTGTGCTGTAAGTGTGAGATGTTTCCCAGGGAATATGCTGTATCAGGAGATCGGTTCAGAGTGTATCAGTGAATTTAAAATTCAGAGCTATAGTATTCTGTACAATGTGATTTGACTGGCCTTTTTGCAGTAATTTTACAAATCCCTCAAAATGACAGGATAGGTAATATAATGCACATTGAAATATTTTAATTCAAACAAATACTTAACTTTTTTTTTATAATAGGACAAAAAGTCTGTTGAAAGCACTTGTCTCTGTTTTGCACGGCTAGTGGACAACTTCCAGCATGAGGAGGTAAGGGTGTGGTGTTTTCAGTGTGGATTTTTGTTGCCTTCTTCCCTTCCTCAGTTTCTCCCAAGGGTTTAGTTTTCAAATTCAAACTAATGATTTTAATTTTGCTGTTCCCTCCTGAAGAACTTGCTCCAGCAGGTTGCTTCCAAGGACTTGTTAACAAATATCCAGCAGCTCTTAGTAGTGACGCCTCCCATCCTGAGCTCAGGAATGTTCATCATGGTGGTGCGCATGTTTTCCTTAATGTGCTCGAATTGTCCTACGCTTGCAGTCCAGCTTATGAAGCAAAGTGAGTTCTTGCTCTGTCATATTATGGGGGACCTATTTAAGTTAATGCCTAAAGTCAGTATGGAACTCTGTGCATTTGATTATACAAATATTGTTTTCTTCTATTTTTCTCTTGCTATGCTTTCCCTGGGATACAAAGTTTAGTTGGGGAAACATGCAATTTAAGGGCTTTTTCTAAGGGAAAACATTAAGAATTAAGTAACAGCTGTGTAGCTGTCTTAGTTCTCTTGTTTTCTTCTTTTCATCCTGTAAATTTTGACTTGTCACTTCAACTGCCCTGCATGTTCTCCTGTTTTTTTCCTGTGCCCTGCATGTAGAGTGATATTTGATATTTCCTCTCCACATGTCCCTTAAAGGGGAGAGAAAAAAACACCCAAAACCAACAAAAAAACCCTACAAAAAAAACAACAACAAAAAAAGGCCACAAAAACTCCCAAACCAGAAAAAAATCCCCAGACCTGAGAACAAACCTGTTTCTTACAGTATTTGGAGAGAGATGGATTTTTGTTTTGCTGTCTGCTGTCTGTTTGCTTAGGGCAGTGACTCTCTCTTCAGTGAAGAGTCCATATTCTGATACAAGTAATCTCATAAATAATAATTTTTATAGATATTGCAGAAACGCTTCACTTCCTCCTTTGTGGAGCCTCAAATGGGAGTTGTCAAGAACAAATTGACCTTGTTCCACGAAGTCCTCAAGAACTCTATGAGCTTACTTCTCTTATCTGGTAAGTTATGCAGCCCTAGGTTTTGGGCCTGGTTGGTATGTTAAAATCCATAACTTCTCTAAAATTAGGGCAAACAGTTTTCGGCTTAGATGGACTTAATTGTATACTTGCAGTGAAATACTGTTTTAATGTTCTTTACAGTGAACTGATGCCTTGCCTGCCAAAAGAAGGAATTTTTGCTGTTGATACTATGCTGAAGAAAGGAAATGCACAAAATACAGATGGTGCAATATGGCAGTGGCGAGATGACAGGGGTCTCTGGCATCCCTACAACAGGATTGATAGCCGAATAATAGAGGTAGCAGTTACACACATTTGTGTGATGATGTATTTTAAATGTGTGCGTGGTTGTATAGGGCGTTGAGTGCTTCCTTTACAGTTTTGAAAATATCAGCCTTGTTTCTTTGGAGAAACATGAGTTTCCTCAAACCTCCTGCTGAAACGTTGCACTATTTTGGTATTCAGTAATGGGTGAACTGCTTAATTACTGTTCTTATTGAATTTCTGTCACCTTTGTTTTTCATACTGTTTGCCCTCTCATCACCTTTCATATAGCCTCCAGCTTCTTAGGGGTTTCTTAACTTTAAACTCTTCCTTGGTTTTTAGGCAGCTCATCAGGTCGGTGAGGATGAGATAAGCCTGTCTACCCTTGGGCGTGTCTATACGATTGATTTTAACTCTATGCAGCAAATAAATGAGGATACTGGAACAGCACGTGCCATTCAGCGAAAACCAAACCCTTTAGCCAATACGAACACTAGTAAGTATGCCTTAGGAGACACCTGGTGCCTCTAGCTATGGTGAACTTTTCCTGCGTGAACTTCTCCTAGCTGCTTAGCTAGGAGATTTCTTGTGGTTTCTCTGGAAGGTCAAACTATTGATTTACGTGAAGGAAGACATCTTTACAACAAAACTCAGACTGTTGAAATGTATTCCTTTTAACTTGTAAACTCTTTTCCTGAGAACTGAAAATACATTAAACTGGGGGGAAACTGGGGTTGTTCCTGGCTTGGGATTTTCTGAAAGAATTTTCTTCATACAGCTCTTTAATGAAGACTGTGTGAGAACTTCTTACTATGCAATGGAAATATGTAAAAAATTGAAGAAAAAAGTTTTGATTCCTTGAAAGAGGAAGATTTGTACATACATTCTTGCTATTGGTTTGACTTCTGGTTCTTAAATTATGTCTTTCAATTTAAGAGCTAAACTAATTCAGCTTAAAAAAAAAATCATCAGAGATGTAAAGAACTGTGTAGTGATTTGTTGCACCATTTCACACAGGTGGACATTCAGAATTGAAGAAGGATGATGCTCGAGCACAACTAATGAAAGAGGACCCAGAACTGGCAAAATCCTTTATCAAAACATTGTTTGGTGTTCTTTATGAAGTGTATAGTTCTTCGGCTGGACCTGCTGTTAGACACAAGTGCCTTAGAGCAATTCTTAGAATAATTTATTTTGCTGATGCTGAACTTCTGAAGGATGTGCTGAAAAACCATGCTGTTTCAAGGTGGGTTTTGTTAACCATTGTGAATGAAATTGATTTTGAGCTTACAACTCAAACTTCTGATTACATTTTTTAAATCATCTTTGTCAAGGGAAAATTGTACTTTGGCAGATTGAATACATAAGAATTTAAAAGCTGAGGCTGTCAGCTTTCAGGATTTTTTTGCGTGTTAGACTTTGTAGTAGGTGCCGACTCTAGGTGTTCTTATTAGAAACACAGTTTACCTTCATGTCTCTGTGTACTAATAATGTATAATGTTACCATTTACTATTTTCCTGATTTCTAAAGCTTGCCTATGAACTTTTCTGAGGGCAAGATGACTTTTGCAGTAATAAAAAGTGAACAATAACAGATTCTCATGGCATTCAGCTTTCAGGTGCTAATTGTGAAACCTCTCCTAGATGATATACCATCAGGTCAGGGATCTAGATAAAAGGATGCAATTAGAAAATAAACGCAGTATTAAGATCCACAACACTGTGTTCTTTAAAGGAAGAAAACACTTCCTTCCTTCATGCCACATGTTAAAACTTAGTAAGTGATTTAGGTGGGAAGAGGACTTTTTCAGTCCTTTTATTTATAGCATTTACAAAAGCACAGTGAAATTTGTTTGCTTTCGGTTTCTTGTATCATGTATGCAAGGCAAAGTGGCTTGATGATTTTGTGTTTTCAAAAACAGCAACAAAAGAAATGAAAATACAAACCTAATTCTAATAAATTATCTGTTTTAGTCATATTGCCTCAATGCTGTCAAGTCAAGACCTTAAGATAGTAGTTGGAGCCCTGCAGATGGCAGAGATTTTAATGCAAAAGTTGCCTGACATTTTCAGTGTTTACTTCAGAAGAGAAGGTAAGTCTTGGTTGTGCTTTACCCCCGCCCTTCATCTCCTTAATTTAGTATTTTAAAAGCATGTTTGTGTGGAGAATCCATATCCTTTATCCCCAGCTCCATCTCTCCAAGCTGTAAAAAGTTATTATTCTTCTTGAATAATAAAGGCAAATCCATGTAAACTATTGTCATATGACTGGGGAGGAGCTGACCAAGGCTCTGGAGGAGACAAGCTTGTTTCTTCTGAATCTGAAATAAGTTTGTACAGGCTTACTAGTTGCTAGCGAACTTATATTTAGGCTTAAGATGGCTTGCTGAAATTACATGAGTAGTCTTACTCAATAAAACAGATGAATCTTTGGCAGGAGTTCTTTCTAATAATCTACTGGGGATTTTGGGGTTTCTTTAGCTACTGTTTATGCTGCTGTTGTTATTTTTATTTTAAACTCTCTAAGTTAACTTTTTCAAGAAAGACTTGAACTGCTTTTGAAACAATATTGATGGGTGGGGTGAGGCAGTGCTGCCATAGTCAAAGCAGACATTCTAATAATGAACTTCTACCTGTTCAAACATATTTGTCCTCATCCCACCTCACAAAAAATGCCCCCACAACCAAACCAACCCACCAAACAAAGATTTCTTCTTTTGCAAAGGTGTGATGCACCAAGTGAAAAACTTAGCAGAGTCTGAGGCTCTGCTAACAAGCCCACCAAAAGTGTGCACTAATGGATCAGGAACGCTGGGTACCACAACAATAAGTACTGGAACAGCCACTGCTGCCAGTAACGCAGCTGCTGATTTGGGCTCTCCCAGCTTACAACACAGCCGGGAGGATTCTTTGGATCTGAGCCCACAGGGGTAAGTGTGGTATTTGTTGTGAACAAACAATCTGTGTGTGTGTGGTTTTGTTTGTTTGTTTTCTTCAAAAGTCTTGACTGACATGAGCTGCTGCAGTATCATCTGTGTTTTGCTATGATAGTTTACCACCACTCCATTTTAGTTCTTTAAAAGGAAAGCTATCAATGGGTAGTTTTGATTAATTTTATATCAATTTTTTTTAAACCACCAATGAAAAAGGAGAGAGGAAGAAACCAACCAACAACAAACAAAACAAACAAAAAAACCCACCAAACAAACCCAACACACACACAAAATCCACTTGGGACCTGATAGTTATGATATAGCAATATGAAACAATCCAAGTTGTTTGGGGAGAGGCTGGAGAATGCCAAAAGCAACAGCTGCAGTCTCATGTAACTCTTGAGGACAGAGTGATTCTTTCAGAGAAACGATAGCTGTGGTGCGTGGTTCCTTTCTACTGCAGACTGGACGAGAAGGAAGCCATAAGTTATTTTGAACACTTGTAGAATTAGAACGTCTTGTAGGAATAAATTATTTTAGTGTTACAGTTTGCCTTTGTTTTAAAGGTGAAATGTTTGTCTTAATGTATTGGCATAATAAGGAAACTCACCTTAAACCAGAATTGAAATATGTAAACTTGGGAAGTGTAGGGCTTGGTGAGAAGAAATTCCATAAATTGTTGAAAAATGTGCCTTCTGGTTTTGAATAGGGGAGGCAGGTCAAATACCCAGTGTCTTTTGGTGTTTATTTGGTAGAGGTCTTTTAGATATTATTTTTTTATTTTTAAGTGTATTCTAATAGATTTAATAACCAGATACACAAATAAAAACATGAAAATTATGAGAAACCTTTATTCAGTGGCACTTCTGACTGTATTTGGCTGCCCATAGTGTAAAGGTGACAGAAAGCAAAACCCCCTCTTTGTCCTTCCAGTTAAAACAGAGTTGAGGTCCCTTCCCTCAGAGTGAGTTCTTCCACTGTACCCTCCTTGTTATGGGATAGAACCTTTTTGTAATTCTTGAGGAAAGAGCTGGCAGATGCACCTTAAACTGAGGGGTGGGTATGCATATGAATATGGTGGATGGAAACATGTTACTTTGTTTTTAAATTTGGACAGACGACTGAGCGATGTTCTAAAGAGAAAAAGACTGCCGAAGCGAGGGCCAAGGAGACCAAAATACTCTCCTCCAAGAGATGATGACAAAGTAGACAATCAAGGTAAATCATTCTTAAAATGTGATACACTGTCTCCTTTTAAATTTAAAAGTAAGCTTGCAGGCTTTTGAAAGTGTTACCTGTAATAAACCTGTTGATTCTCTTAATTTTGTCTCTGCTTCCTCCAGCTAAAAGCCCTACAACTACTCAATCTCCTAAATCTTCCTTTTTGGCAAGTTTAAATCCTAAAACATGGGGAAGATTAAGCACACAGTCCAACAGTAATAATATTGAACCAGCACGAACAGCAGGAGTAAGTGGTCTTGCAAGGGCTGCTTCCAAGGATACCATTTCCAATAACAGGTACACACATGCAAAATCAAAATAATTCTAATATGGTATTGACTTTGAGGTGCAGCTGCTTGCTTATGATAAGCCATTAGGTGATTAAACAGCACCTGTCATGGAAGTTTCAGTTTAACTGCTGTTAAAATAACTCTGAAAGAAAAATCAATAAATTAAGTTTGAGAAAATAGCCTCTTAATAGGTTAAAGTAGCATGCTGGGGAAAAATTGGAGAATTGGGGAAAAAATGGTGTGATAAGTAGTCTGTAGAGAACAGACCCTTACTGTGTTGGAGTAAGAGGAAAGGTTTTAGTCTGTGACTGCTCTTAAACATGATGAAAATGATACTCTGGCTGTGTTTACTTGTAAAGTTGGAGTATGCAAATGGTAAGTGTGGCCAAATGCTTCTGTGTGCTTCCTTACAGAGAAAAAATTAAGGGCTGGATTAAGGAGCAAGCCCATAAATTTGTAGAACGTTATTTTAGTTCCGAAAACATGGATGGAAGCAATCCAGCACTAAATGTATTACAGAGACTTTGCACTGCAACTGAACAACTCAACCTCCAGGTTAGAAATGGCAAACTTAATTGGGTGAGGGTGGGAGTGGAAGCAGTGAAGTATTTAGGAGGCAACTAGAAGAAAGCTGGCCATTTTGGACAGTATGGCCAGTATTTTGAGCATAGGCTTTTTCTTCTTAAATGATGATAGTGTTTCATAACTTGCAATGGTTTGCTTGGTTGGTTTTCTTTTTGGTGGGTTTTTTGGTGAATTTTTTTTTTCTTAAACCCTCTATTTGAAGCTTATCTTTTATGTTGCATGAGACAGAAATGGGACCTTGCATTTCTCTTAAAACAAGGAAAATGTAGATGTTGCCTGTAATGTCCTCTCTTGAATAGAGAAATTGCTCATCCTCAAATTACTTGTGTTGTTATTGCTTGTACTGAGTTACTATACGCTCCAGGCTTTCCCTTTTGTTTTCCTCCTCCCTCTAGAGCTGTTCCATGCAGTAGTAGGAAAACCAGCATTTCCTATGCCCTTTATAGCTGGGTAGTAACACACTACCTTCATATTTTTCAGGTGGATGGTGGAACAGAGTGCCTTGTAGAAATCCGTAGCATTGTCTCGGAGTCTGATGTCTCCTCATTTGAAATCCAGCATAGTGGGTTTGTTAAACAACTGCTGCTTTACTTGACATCTAAAAGTGAGAAAGATGCTGTAAGCAGGGACATCAGATTGAAAAGATTCCTTCATGTATTTTTTTCTTCTCCAGTAAGTTTTATTGTTTTGTTATTCTTACTTTTTTCTCTCAAATTGAACTTACTGACCATCTGAGAGGTTCAGCAGTGACCTTGATAGATAAGAGTACAGAAGGATTGTTTTATGTCTAAGCTGTATAACATTACAACTTTCACATAGTTCTGTGTCTTTACAAGTCAAACTTTTTAGAATACCCTGTAATTACAGAAAATTCCATACAACAGTGGAAGAAGAAATAATCCAAAATGGCCGGTTGTCTGAGTCTTGAACAACTTAAAACTTGTTTCTGAGTTTTAAGAAGTTCATGTGGAAAGACTTTGGTTGGTAATCTTATCACTTACTCTCTTCACTCCTAAATACTGCAAGAAACTAGATTGTCCTGTTTTTAAAGGAAGACATTTAAAGTGGAAGAGAGGAAAGTAGACAGCTACAGCTTCTATGCTCATGTTTAAAATCTATAGAGCTGTTCAATTGAAATCAGGAGGGAAAAGTGCATTTTTTTTTTAAATGAGTCTTTCATAAATTTGTGTCATCTCGTCATCCTGATACTGCTGCTACTTTAAGCGAGAGCAGTGATTCTCAATTTCTGTACGTGTGTTGTTGGGTTTTTTGGTTTTGTTTTGTTTTTTTTTTAAACAGCTCGTGGTATAAGTTGTTTTAAGATGGATTAATTCAAGCACATAACTGACCGGAATTTATTTCAGCTTCCTGGAGAAGAGCCCCTTGGAAGACTAGAGCCATTAGAAAATGCACCTTTGTTGGCATTAGTCCATAAAATGAACAATTGCCTCAGTCAGATGGAACAGTTTCCTGTAAAAGTGCATGACTTCCCTAGTGGAAATGGAACAGGGAGCAGGTAAGGATTAATGCTCAGGTAACAGTTTTTGTTGGCAGCTTTTGTTTTATAAAACCTGTTTCAACATGTAAGTTCCAGGAGTTAATGGAAAGTTCTGACCCTGTTACAGACAAAAGCAATTACACGGTTGACTTTTTTTTCAGTGGAAGATTGGATATTTAACCAAAGGTTTGCTTGCAGTATGGAACTTCTCTCAGATTGGAGGTGGATGTATAATTTTAAATGCAATCTCTAAGCTTAGATTCAAATGATTTCTTTGTAGTGTTTGTTACATGGCAACAAGGAAAACATCTGTTAATTGCTGACACACTGATATTTTTTTAGTGAGGTAATTAAACTGCTGAGTTTGTATTACAGTGCTAAACTCTGATATTCAGATAAGTTCTGTTCTCTAGGATGATAATAGATTGAGTGATAACTGTTGGCTGTCAACACAGTTTAAAGTAACTGTGCATCTGCCCTGTGTCTTAAGATAAGTTGGATTCCAAATCTAATCTATTTGTGTTTTAAGTAACGAATTTGAGTGACGGAAGAACTATTTATATGATTTCTTTTCTGTACTTTATTAAATCAACATTATTTTTCATTAGTTGCATTGCGGTTAGTAAGTCTATTCCAGCATAAATTGCATATAAGTTTTGAAAGTATTTTGTGGTGCTGGCTAAAAGCTCAGTTTGATTAGAGACTCATTCTCGTGATTATGTAGAAATTAGGAGGGAATGAACATTGAAAATGAATTTTTGAAAACTATTATTTTCAAGTCTGAAATGCCAGTCTTCTGTCTCTCAGGTAGTAAAATAGAATGGATTATTTTGTCACTAATTGTGACACAACATCCATTATAGTAGATGTGTTAAAGTTTCACACTGTAGCATTAATCTAATTTACGTTAAAAATCAGTACTTGTGTTTTTTTCTGTGAAACTGTTAAAATCCATGGGAATCAATGCAATATACAGACTTCTAATACGTGAAGGAGTTGTCTTGATACTGACTTTTGTGAATAGTGTGTGCTCCGTAATCTTACACCGCTTCCTAATATGTACTGTTTCTGTAGAAAATGGGATAGCTAAAAAAGTTACAAAGCTTCTAATCATAGAAGCAAAATTCTGCTGTTCTTTTTGGTAGAAAATTAAACATGGGAAGTGAGAGTACTGCAGCATTGACTACTAGTCTTACTGTGGATTATGTCAGTGAGGATTTTGAGGCATTAAGATCAGGTAGTCTTCCACTAGCACCTGGATGTAGAAGCAGCCCAAGATAAGAGGTTTGTGTATAAAAACAGCTAGCTTGAGTATTGATAGTTTGAGGTGGAACATATGTATAAGCTATACTTGGCCAAAATAACAGTTTTCAGGTTGTCTCTTTAGGTCCTTATTAAAAAAACATATGAATAGCTACTTGCATTTTTCACCCCCAAATCTGATCCTTATTGTGCTGCAGGTAAATGCAGCTTTAAATCTTACATGGCATCAGTGACCACTGAGCAGCTCCAGACCTCGGACATGGTCAGTATAGGCCATACTGTAATTAGACCCCAGACTGGACTTGCTGTTAATCCATGTAGCTTTCATTGGAAACTGGATTTTGTCCAACTTGGATTCCAGTGTTCTTGTAGAATAGAGTTTTTAATCTGTTTATCTGTATCTTAATATTTTATTTCTGGAGAAATAGACTGAGAAATAATACTCAGAACAACTGAATTCTTAAATGCATGAATCAGCCTATTTTAATGCATTTTTAAATGCAATGTGGTTATTAGATTCTTTGTGTAGCAACTTTTTTCACAAATTATTTTGAGTTTTTCTCTTAACAGAGGATCCCAAGCTTTAAAATTCTTCAATACACATCAATTAAAATGCCAGCTGCAGAGACATCCAGATTGTGCTAATGTGAAACAGTGGAAAGGTGGACCTGTGAAGATTGATCCTCTGGCTTTGGTACAAGCCATCGAAAGATACCTTGTAGTTAGAGGTATATATATGCATATATTAAACAGTCACATGTGTTTTACTTCTTGGGATAACCACTACTGTCAGTAGTGTGGAGTCTGCAATAACCTGTGAGGATTATACTAAAGGCAAATGGGAGGTACCTGTAAATGTATCTTGCTCACAGGGGTGGAGACTAAGGCTGCGGAGAACCTTCTCTTTTCTGGGACAAACTTTTCCTGTTGTAAACAGTTCAGTCTAAATACTAACAGAAGTGTAATCTAGTTGGACTGTCAAACTGACTGTAACTTGGCGTTTTTTTATGCCAGATGTGGATACTGAAATGTGTTCTAGTGTGTCTGAATGTTGCTTTTTTAAACTGATGTATTTTGGAGCTGTTTCTAACAGTGGAGTTAGAAAAAAGTACAAAAGCATGGCTACATTTCATGTAAAAACAAATGAGGATGTCTCTTTTGCCTCAGGCTATGGAAGAGTTAGAGAAGACGATGAGGATAGTGATGATGATGGGTCAGATGAAGAAATAGATGAATCTTTGGTAAGCTTTTGCTGTGGGGGTAAGGAAGGGAACAGCTTAAAAAAAAAAAGCTAGCTATAAGTTTCCTTACTTGTGTGGTGTGTTTTGTTTTTGTTGTTGTTCAGGCTGCTCAATTCTTAAATTCAGGGAATGTGAGACACAGACTGCAATTTTACATCGGAGATCACTTGCTGCCATACAATATGACTGTGTATCAAGCAGTTAGGCAGTACAGTTTGCAAGCTGAGGAGGAGAGGGAGTCTACAGATGATGAAAGCAACCCATTGGGAAGAGCTGGGATTTGGACAAAAACTCACACCATTTGGTAAGTTGGCAGGAGAAACTGAGGGACAACTCCAGTTTCCTAGATGTATATACATTAAGAAAATGGGCATATAGCTGTCTCACATGCCCCTCCAAATCTGTGAAGCTTTGATTTTCCTGATGTCCTTGAGATACTTAAATCTTAGTAGGAATTCATTGTTAGCTACTGCTGCTGAAGGAGAAACGGAGAATCTTAAATGATACCTGCTAGACAGAGAGAAGTCATAGTGTTAGGTAACTAACAACAAACAGAGAATGTGTCTGCAGTCTACAAATAATGGTCAATTTCAAACTGGTTTCCATAGTATTAATACATTGCTATGCAGGTACATGAATTCTCTGGCTATACTTTGCAAGGAGCAGGATTGACCTTTGACTGTGCCAAACTTTTTAACATTCAGCATTGTCTTTTTCTTATACTTAAATGTGTTATGCAAAAAAAAAAACAAAACAAAACAAACCAGCAGCAACCAGCCAAACAACTCCAAACAAAAAGTGCCACAACAACCACAAAAAACCTCAAACAAACCACTTTTTTTTTTTTGTCTATACCTTCTGTTTCTCTTCTTCCAGTTCATGGAGCCAGAGGGAGGGTCCCCATTTTTTTTCTCCCCCCATGACATACTTTGCTTCAGAGGCTTCAAAGGCTGGATGTTACCCAAATGCATTGTTCTTGTCTTTCTGCTTTTAACTGTCATTCAAGTTAAATTCTGGCAGTCAAAGAACTAACACTTCTACAACTGCTTTTGATTCCATGTAAGTTAGTATTTTGCAAACATGTTTTTAACTTTTAATTTCCTTTTAGGTACAAGCCAGTGCGAGAGGATGAAGATGGTAGTAAGGACTGTGTTGGTGGTAAAAGAGGAAGAGCACAAACTGCTCCCACCAAAACCTCCCCTAGAAATTCTAAAAAGCACGATGAATTGTGGCATGGTGAGTGTGCTACCTTGCTCATGTTAGATTTGTGAAGTTTCTGGAAGGATGGGGGAGAAGAGTCTTTAGGCACCAGAGTGTTTCTTTTAAAGCACGCAAAATATAAGAAAAGTAAGCATATATTAATGTGTGTGTTAAGACTAAAAATAAGATACTGAATTATCTAACTCAACTGTTGTAGTTAACTGAATGCCATGACTATTGCTACCTATGCTCCTAATAATTAAATATTGGGAAGACTAATTGTTTTGTTTTAATAACATATTCTTCCTTCCTGCCAGATGGTGTATGCCCTTCAGTATTAAATCCTCTAGAAGTTTACCTCATATCTACTCCACCTGAAAACATAACATTTGAAGATCCCTCATTGGATGTTATTCTTCTTTTGAGAGTTTTACATGCTATCAGTCGATACTGGTATTACTTGTATGATGTGAGTAGAGCACTTTTTAAATCACTTTCATACTTGATACAGACAACTCTGTCCTGAAACAACTTAAAATAGTCTTCTTCCCTTGTCTGCTGCCCACCACCAAGACAGAATAATGCCAATAGTATCATTTCCCCCTACCTGTTTCTCTAACTTCTGGTAAAATGAAGGCTATAAATTCTTACAGTCAATTATATTTCCTCTGTAGTGTGTAAAACACAGTTTTCTATGCTTTTTCCCTTCTGTAAGTTCAAAGAGCAACATTATTTCTGAAAATAAATTGAATAATAAAAATCTACTCAGCCTTTCTTTCATGGCTTAGACTCTGTATGACCAAAGTGACAATGTTTGTTTTTTTCTTGTGATGATAAACAAATTGGAAGTATAAAAACACCTCTTAACAAAGCATAATATTTCTTCCAACATTTTTTTAACTAGAAGTAACATTGGTTTTATTTATCACAGAATGCAATCTGCAAGGAGATAATTCCAACCTCAGAGTTTATCAACAGTAAACTGACAGCAAAAGCAAACAGGCAGCTTCAGGATCCTTTGGTAATTATGACAGGAAACATACCAACATGGCTGACAGAACTTGGAAAAACATGGTACGAACGACTTACTGTATAGTGCCTCTCATTTGGGTTCCGCAGGCCACTTGGCTGGGCAGCCCAGGTGCATCATAGGTGACAAGGCTTTTGAAATGCTGAAGGAGAGTAAAATGTAGTCGCAGAACTCTGGCTGAGTTACACAGTGACACTTGAATAAATGTTTATACCTTTATTGCAAGTTTAAACTAAATATGGAGGGATAGACTAGCTGCAAAGTTTGGACTACTTCTTGCAGGAGTTTCTGAGCAACCTGAAGTTTTCTTATTGAAATGTAGTATGTGATTATCCAGGTCATTTTTTTCTCCTGTTAAACTGCTTAATGGCATTTTCTTATACCGCTACATTCATCTTAACATATTCAGTTTGGTCCACAGGAAAATATTTTTGTAATTATTGATAAAATATTATGAATAATTTTTATAAAGGTGTTTTCGTAGTACTTTGTAGTACTTTTGACAGAGCATAAGCTGTAAACCTTCTGCACTTGAAAGAAATTGGAGTTGGCATTTGTGAATTTTTTGAGCATGTTAATTGAAGCAACACTGACAACTGACTGGAAATACGTACTCAAGACAAACTATTTTCCTATATAAGCTTTGCATAGCCAAGGCTTTCAAGTATATTGAGTTATTTTTCTGGAAGAGTTAGGAGTTTCTGGAATTTTTTGTAGCTCATTCATATATTAAATTCTACCTCTGGACTCCTGCTCATAAGCATTGTGATGAAAACTAGTGTGTGTTCTGTAAGGCTTCCTTTGGAGGCTGCTTTCACCAGTGTTCAATAAAGCACTAATTTCAGGCATACTACATCTGTTGTGTTTTAAACTAAACTATAGTCATAGATGCTAGTTGGAACACAGCTAACTAATCCAATGCTCTTTACAGCCCGTTTTTCTTTCCATTTGATACCCGCCAAATGCTGTTTTATGTAACTGCTTTTGATCGTGATCGAGCCATGCAAAGACTACTGGATACTAATCCAGAAATCAATCAATCAGATTCTCAGGATAGCAGAGTGGCACCACGACTGGACAGGAAAAAAGTAGGTATACCTTGTTTAAAAACGGCATGAATGAACTGTTTTTTTGTGTTGTTTTTAAGAAGTTCATTGTGAGCAAGATTCACTTATAAAACTACAGGTTTTGGTAGTATACTGATGAAGGGTGAGGGTTTTTTTTCATTTAAGAGCCTCTGAATAGAAAGCACGATGTTACTGGGTGTCTGCCAGCAGGTGGCGGAAGGAGCTCGAGGATGCTGCACCCGCTTCCTCACATCCTGCTTGATTTTGGAATCTTTGTGTAATTCCTGAAACTATACTCCAAGAGGTTACATTAATGATATTTCCATATATTAGCTTGTAAACTTCTGGTTTGCTTTATGTAGAATTTCAGAATAATTCAAGCAATAGTATTTAGACTTGTGTTACCTAAATAAACAAAAACATGGTCCATGTATTCTGGGAGAGTATTAAATCTCCTGTCACAACATAATAAAACTAAGCTGTGACTGTTTTAAATTGAGGGAGTCTTGGGTGTCTGCCTTGAGACTGGAGAGATGCTACCTTAACTAAGATCTGCTGCATAGTATAAATCTGCTGTATGATTTTGAATACCTCTGGGGAAAAAGGACGAGAGACATGAGAATCTACTTCAACTAGCCTATACCTTCCAACACTTAGGAATCCCAGTGCTGTTGTGTGTGTGGTCTTTTCTGTTCTTTTTTGTTGGGTGTTTATTGTGTGTTGTTTTTTGAAACCTGCCACTTTCCCTACTAGACCATCTGCAAGGGCAGAATATAAGATTGTTCCTTTAGGTTGCTGGACTTTTGCATCTTAATTCTGTATTTTCTTCTCCACATATTAGTTTGAGGTATGTAGCATCACACGACAACACTGTCTGTTATAGTCCTCCAGCAAGGTTCTTGGCAGGAGTAGTACCTGTTAGTTATACTGATACAAATGTAAGGCCTTGGTTTTTCATTTTATGTCAAACACTTAATTCTGGTCAGTTTTCGAATAGAAGCAAGAATTATTTTATCAAAGTACAAGCTTACAAATTGTTGAACTGTGGAACTATTAGCATGGGGTGGAAAAACTTGCATAACTTTTTTTTTCCTGTTGTAACTGCCTTGGGACCTGGGACTTGCAGACATAATTTCACTACTTAAAACTTCTCTAATGTGTAGCGCACTGTGAACAGAGATGAGCTGTTGAAACAGGCAGAATCTGTGATGCAGGATCTAGGCAGTTCAAGAGCCATGTTGGAAATCCAGTATGAAAATGAAGTAAGTAATATCAATGCAGTCTAATTTAACCCCTTTTTACTGAAGATTAATTCAAAAAAGTTACAACTTTCATAGAATGGCTTGGTCAGAGTCTTGGTCCTTCCTATTGCTGGTGCCACAAAACTTTATCTATTAATTATCCCTAATCCACTGGTTGTGACTTTTACTTACTGTCAAAAACTTTCTGAACTACTGCTTTTCATAATCAGTCTTATTGTGCAGAGCACTTTTTTTTTGTAACTCTAAAGAAACAGCTGTGTGCATATCTTCTATAATATGATCAATGGGTGGTTAATACTTTTATTCCACTATTATTCCCTCTGCTACGTGGTCTTCCCAAGCTGTTTCAGATGTATTGTAAATGTTGGCATAGTTAGGTTTGGTTCTCTAGATGCTTTTTATAATGCAGCTTCTTTAGAGCCAATAATGTACTATATTTCTCAGATTAAGAAAAGATTTGGTATTCAAACTGACCTAATGGACTCATTTACTTATCTCATTCCTCCTCCTCTCCCAACATCTTTCCTCCTTCCCTTCCTCCCACTGAAGGTTGGCACAGGCCTGGGCCCCACACTAGAGTTCTATGCACTTGTATCTCAGGAACTACAGAGAGCAGACCTAGGCCTTTGGAGGGGAGAAGAAGTGACTTTAGCCAATCCAAAAGGTAAATGTTGTACTATCTTAACTATCGATATTGATCCAATATTAAGTAGATTCTAAGTTGACTTTAATTATGTGAATGGCTTTGACTGAAAGAGTACCTCAGTTTGGGGTCAGATAATATAACTCATAATAGTGTGTGATTATCCTAGTGTTTGTGCTGGTATGTGTGTAGTGGTGTGGGTGTGTGTTCTTGTTTTGTTTTTTGTTTTGTTGGGTTTTTTTAATTTTATAAGAAGCTTACACTGTGTTTATCTGATAGCTGCTTTCAAACTTGCATGTGGAATGAAACTAGCCGTGTATGTATTGAACTCTGTTTTCTTTCTTCTTCAACAGGAAACCAGGAAGGTACCAAGTACATCCATAACCTTCAGGGCCTTTTTGCACTTCCTTTTGGTAGAACAGCCAAGCCAGCTCACATTGCAAAAGTTAAAATGAAGTTCCGCTTTCTAGGAAAACTAATGGCCAAGGCCATTATGGATTTTAGACTGGTGAGGATAAAATGGAAACTGTAATTCTGAAGGGTTAAGTGAAAATTCTAGTTCTGGCTCTGGGGAAAAGTAGCATTGGAATTATTTTCAGCTCTAGCAGTTTGGACAGGGTGACTGGAGATGCAGCTGAACTTTTGAGGTGGAAAGGGTAGTTTATGTTGAAGATCTTTTCAGTGGCTTTTGAGACCATAGTGAAAAAAGTAAAAGCCATTGCCTGCCATGATTTGCAATCTCTCTCCAATCTTTTGAGATAATTTTGGGCTTATTATTATTCCAGCTGCTAGCTTGCTGGTTGCGCTAATGGATACGCACTAGGCAGTCAGTTGGCTTTCTCAACTGTAAATTTCTCAGGTAAAAATGCTCAGACGTGATGTTTTGGTGTGTGCCAGAACTATGAAATAGTAAATAGTGTTGTGGTTCTAGTGAAAAGATAAAATAGCAAAAGATATACTTTTGGAAGGCAGTTCAATACTAATCAAAATTTTGATTTCCAGGTGGACCTTCCTCTTGGACTTCCTTTTTATAAGTGGATGTTACGACAGGAAACTTCCTTGACATCACATGACTTGTTCAGTATTGATCCAGTAGTAGCCAAATCGATATATCACCTTGAAGATATTGTAAGACAAAAGAAAAGACTTGAACAGGACAAAACACAGGTGGGAAAGTAACCTTAAGAATGGAAGAGTGTGTCTTCACACGTGCTTGGATTTTATGAAGCATCTGTAATTGAGTGTGTATGATAATGCTTAATAGTGACAGTGACTTCATGCTAATAAGTCACTTTAATGTTATTAAATAATTGGCTAGTAATTGTAACAGTCTTTTTGTAATGTAGACTCTAACATTAGAAATTTATTATGGGATTCTTCTGTGTGGTTAAACACAGGCTAGAAATGGCTAAAATTGCCACGTGTTTGAGTAAGGTAACTTCTTTTTGGGCCACTTTGAAAAGACTAACCAACTTGAATGTCAGAGGAAAAATTTATCAAAAAAAAAATATATATATATATAAACATTCAAAAGTCTTGGCTTTTTTTATTAGTTGGTTTAGTAAAGTTTTCAGGTCTTCTATAGGAGTGCCTTTTGTGTGTTTTTTTCCTCCCCCACTGAAAACTGTATGTAGAACTGCTATAAACTGCCTTCGTATGTGAGCATACAGGTTCTTTCATAGATACAGAAGAATCTTCATTTTTCAATCTTAGCTACATTAGCTAAAAATAATACCATTCACTGTCACTGAGTAGTGATAAAAGGTCTTTGGCATGCATGTTCTTTCTGGCATCCTGATTTATACTCTTAATACATCTGCTTTGTTATTAGTGAAGTTATTGCAAGCTCGTGGGCCTTTTTCCTTTACCTCACTGTCTCACTCTCTCTCCTTGGTCACTGCTTTTAATTTCCCAATAAGTCAGTGGCAAACAAAAACATAAAGCAAGAAAAGTGCTTTAAACTGATATGTAACATAAACAAATTTATATAAGAATGTACTCCAGTATCAAGTGGCAAATTTCAACAATGCAAAAACTGCAAGTACTTTTGCACCAACCTAATGTGAAAAATATAGAAGGAAAGCAAAGAGTGCTGTAACAGTATTAATAGTGATATTCTTATAGAAATGTTTAGTCAAAACTGCTTTAGAAATAATAACTTTTGGGTAGGTTAATGTGAATGAATTGTTCTCACTCGTTTTCACTTACAACTTTTCAGACCAAAGAAAGTCTACAGTATGCATTGGAGGCTCTGACAATGAATGGCTGCTCAGTGGAAGATCTAGGGCTGGACTTCACGCTTCCTGGGTTTCCTAATATAGAACTGAAAAAAGGGGGAAAAGATACACCGGTCACCATCCACAATTTAGAGGAGTATCTCCGAGTATGTAAAAGCAAAGCTAGGCCTAAAACTTTATTCTTTCTCACCTTGCTCCCAAGTAGCTTCCATATATATTCCAGTTTATTCTTGTGAACTGGGCACAGCAGTAATTTTCTTACTGATTGATTCTGTTCTGTACTACTACATTTCTACAGAAAACCTCTTGGAATCCTAGTCAGTGCACCTGACTTGAAAATTTTATACTGCAAAACAGTCTGCTTTGTACATAACCAAGTCATCAGAAGTATGGTTTTTTTTATAACAAGTGTTGTAGTAAGTGAGGTATTTTGAGCTGTGGACTTTGAAAAATGTGTTAAAAGATCCCACATTTGGGTACAGTAATTAATTTGTTTACAATAGTGGGTTAGCACCCACACTTCAGTGGGCTTTGTACTGCTGTAATAAGTGATGTTTTCTAGAGTCAGACTTAAGAAAACATCAGCTGAGTTTCAAGTCAAAACCCAAAAAAAACCTCACAGAAGCAAACAAAATCCCAAACCATAAGAAAGGTAGGTAAGGAACAGAGTGCATTAATAAGTTGACAGTACACCTGTGTATTGATTTATTCTTGTCAGAAGGGACAGAAAACCTAGAAAAACAACAAGGCAATACTGCTGAACAAAGTTAGGAAACTCTTTCTCTGTAAGAAAGTGTTAAAGGTAAAAGGTTAAAAACAGTCTGGAAAAGAGATGAGGAAAGGAAGGAAGAATGCAATATTATCACATGAACTCATGAGTGGGATGGAGGTAAAAATGATTGATGTCATCATGAAAAAGCCATTATTCCAATTCCTAACCTTCTGACAGGTTAGTCTGCTGCCAGTTTCACTCTGAAGACTCTTAAGATTTCAAGCACTGATAAGCAACATATCTGTGTCATTAGAAATGATTCAGAAAGGGGCCTGTAAGCTCCTGGATATCAACTGAGAACTTTGCGAAGTTATTCCATAGTCAGCCTCACAGCTGAATATTGAACAGTTACTCTTCATCTTCCAGATTCAAGCTGTTACGCACATATCCAGTTCTCATATTTTTATTTGCTGAAAGCAAATTCTGCTAGTCAGGAGTTACTTACAAAATTAGACTGTTTGCAGACTTATAGATGGGCAATGCCAACAATCATGGTTTGTTAGAAACAGCATTTCTAGTCTCTGTTTACTGAGGAAAGCTGAGCAAGGTTGCTTTCAAGTCTGTTTTTTGTACAGTTTTTCAGTCAGCTTGTTTTTTTTTTCTTCTAGGTAACATGTATCAGGTGTCTGATATGCTGAGAAAGGCTTGCAGACATCTCAGGTGTCCTGTAGTTGTTCTATTGCAGGCCTCTGGTGGTGTAAAGGAAAAGCAGATCACTGCAGAAAGCTTGCTTTCCTCTTATTTCTAAACAGCTTTTGGGACTGTTTTCTTTAAAGGATACCTGTGCAGTTTTTCTGTCCTTGTCTTTATATTCCTGCCTTATAGAGAAGATTTTAACTAGATCCCAGCGATTAGCAGTACAGACTTGATGTCAAGGAAATGGAAAACATTTCAGAGAGAAAATTAGTGTCCTCTGTATCACAAGTCTGATGAATTGCAAATTAGAAATAGTGTATTTAATTTATCAGGTAGCCTGTACAGTTCCCTGTGGGTCAGCTGCCCTGCTCTTGGAAATGGCATTTTCATTAAAATCTTGTGTGTGCATTGCCATTAAAAGTAGTTTATAAAGCTAGAATATTCTCCTGTTACTCTTCGTGCCTTTCCTGCAGGCATGTCATTCCATTTTCCTCCTCCCTTTCTTTACCCAAGGATGGTTCCCATGGGAGTTATCTTTGTCAGGAAGTAGAACTATTTCAGCTACCAGTATAATGAAAGACATTTCTTCCTCTCCCCTTCCCCCCTGTACTATAAAGAATGAGGCTGGCTTCATTCTAAATTAGTGGACAAAAAGTTTCTGGAGTGCAGGTATTTTGCCTAACAACTTGATCTCCTCTTAGAATCCACAAGAATAGACTGGAGTTTAATTTTGCCACATGCTCCTGGTCATAAAAAATAATCACAATTCTAAGTCAGCCACTCTGCTGCTAGAATAGCCACAGAATACTGTGCCACAGAATGCAGTAGAACAGCCTTCGGTGCTGCTGGTGCTTACCAGCTTGCTCTTCGGTATTGTGACCTGACTTTTGAAAGCAGGGGTATGTATCCTACCTGAAATTCAATGCCTGACCTTTTTGTAGGAAAGCTTATCAACAGATCCCAATAGGCTTTAGAGAGCTTTCTGGACCAAGTAACTCTTCAGTTACTGGGGCAGGGTTAAATACTTGCTTCAGGAGTCCAGCAGTATCAGTGAGGTTTTTAATCATTTTCAGATGCATCCTTAGATGTAGAATAAAATTCTGTGTTGCATTGCAGCAGCACTGCCCTTGCACACATGCAGCAGTGTCAGCTCACGAATTCAGGCAGAACAAGGCAACGCTGTAGAGCCGCTCCATGTATCTAAGTTAAGTTCAAACTCTGCCACAAATTCAGTGAGCATATGGTTGGGCTTCTGTAGAATTTTTTTCTGCAGCTGTAGTCTTTGGTACAGTAGTTATCATTCCAGGCTTCCTTTGTTCAAATGACTTTTTTTTTCCCTGCAGTTGGTTATATTTTGGGCACTGAATGAAGGTGTTGCCAGACAGTTTGACTCATTCAGAGATGGATTTGAATCAGTCTTCCCCCTCAGTCATCTTCAGTACTTCTATCCTGAGGAGGTTGGTAAACCTGTTTTTACTGATGCTTTTATAACCTTGTATCTATATGTATGGACAGTGTGAACCTGTGTGTGCACTGGATGTACTGCAGTTGTGACAGAGTCTGATTGCATTTCTGATGCATGTTAGTAAAGCTTGGTATCCTTTAAACTGCATACTTAAATGTTAAAGATTTCTGTGTTGGTCATTTATTTGATGCTTTTATTATGAACAGCTCTGTTTTCTTTGCAATTGAGTGTATCAAGCTTTTCTGAAAAAAGTTCTTAAATTTATATATGCAGGCTCTCTATATTAGCATGGGTACTTTAATTAAATTCCTTGTATTGCAGTACCTCTTAATAGCTGTAGGTATGGATGCTACCTGGATGGATGTTCTCTGTGGTTTTCTTTTGTTTGTTTGTTTTAAAAGAGTAATTGGCTTTTTAATAAAGCTTTAGACAGTAAGAGAAGATCAGCTGAGGTGGTAAAGAATAAGGATACTTCATCTTGCCTTGTTGTCACCACCTACCATATCAATTTCCTTGTGAAATTCTTGCAGTCTTAATTGTGTCTCAATTCAGTCCACTTATGATTGTATGGACTAGAAGAGTCAATGTTTTATTACCTGGCCTTTAGGGAGTTTATTTGAAAACTCTGCTTTGAAGGGTTTGTTTCCACCTTGACTTGATGAAATGTTGTGCATGCTCTGAAGCAGTGTGTTAGCCAAGCCTTTCTGTTACTTTTGTTCGTTCTTGGTGCTTTGCAGTGTAAGAGTCCCTTAAAGCTGCTCATAGTGATTCTTCTTTGTGGCTCTCTGGTACTACTTTCAAAGAGTAACACCACTTTTGTTTCTGCAAATTTAGGACTAGTAAAAATGGCACATCATTTTAGTTTCTGCAGTGTTCTACCCAAACTTGTCCATTTTTTAGTACATCCACTGCTGTTCTTCTGTTTTGTTTGGCATGGTTTCACACTTGATTCTGCTTGGAAGTTTTAAAATATGGACACTAGTATATTGTAAATCTACTGTCAATCAAAATTCAGCTATAGGAGTAGTGTGAGATGTAAGATACCCTTTCCTTAATCAGATAAACATGTGTGATCTTGTGTTCTGTTGCTGGTAACCATCCAGCCATTTGAACCTTTCTTAGAAACCATTCCTAAACTATTATGAAGAACATGTAGAATTCTTCATGAACAGAACAGCTAGGTGTGTCAAACCTCTGGTGTTATTGAGACTGGAGCTTTACAACTCCTTGTGTATCCTAGAAGGATGTCTGTAGAAACTTTTAATGTTTTGGCTGTAGCCTGTCTTCTCTGCTTGCCCAAGTGCATAGAAAGAATGGGCAAAATAATTGAAGTACAAAACTGGTGTTTGACAGATTCATCTCTGTCTAATGATTGTGGGGTTTTTTTCTGTAGAAGAGCTCAGAGTTCTAAAAAGCAAGTGTAAGCACTCTAATTCTTCCCATATGACTAGATTGCTTTGAAATTGTGAGATTTTGAAAAAGTTAAGGTGTTTTGGGTTCTCAGTGTAAATTGCTTATTAGGACTGTCTCTGTTCTAAGAGATATGTTCAGCATCTCGTGTGGCAGCGGATTGTATGCAAAGGTAGATTCTGCAAATGAGGCTGTCACTGGGATGAAGTTGTTGCCTTCAAGGAATTTGGGAGGATTGCTTGGGGTGACTGAGGTGGTTTTTCAGCCACCCATTCCAGAAAGTGGAATGCTGGAATGGTAGTTGGAACTGACAGTACTTACCCTACTTCAAGTTCTAAAGGGGAAAATTTCCGTCCTTGTTTTTTAATTCTATAGTTGGAGCAGCTCTTGTGCGGCAGTAAAACGGACACTTGGGATGCAAAGACTTTAATGGAGTGTTGCAGGCCAGACCACGGTTATACACATGACAGGTAATACGGTGTTGGTCTTTTTAAAAATAAATCAATAGTATCACTAGAAAATCTGTATTTAAATAATCTTGATATACTGTTAATCAATCTAAAAGAATGAGACGTATTTGAAAATATTCCTACTGTACTGAATATTAATCTGACGCAATTATTTCAACTAGAAACAAAATAGTAATAGCTTGTGCTTTTTTTTTCCCCTCTGTAGTCGCGCAGTGAAGTATCTCTTTGAAATTCTCAGTAGCTTTGACAGTGAGCAGCAGAGACTGTTTCTTCAGTTTGTGACGGGTAGCCCCAGACTGCCTGTAGGAGGTACATTTTGTTTTATTGCATGTTGCTATATATGAAATCAGTATTACTAATGCGTTTCAGAATAAATGGATTATTTCAGTATAGGAACAAATTACTTATCTGTGTATTTTACAGGTTCATGCTTGTTTGATATTTCTAGTTTCAGAATTAGCTGGGTAGACTTCAGGTAGAATTCTCAGTCTTTGTGTTAATCCCATGACATGCATTCAGTCAGCTCTCTCCAGGCAAAAAAACGTTCAAAATTTAAACAAAAGTGAAAACCCTTAATACTCTATTCTAGAGGTGCATTCAGTTATGGCAGCAACAAAATGATGTGTTCCTACCTGGAAACAGTTGTGTGGGTTTTGTTTTGTTTTCTAGGAAGAAGACAATACTAGCGTAGTGATAAAATTTAATTTCTCCCTGTTTTGAATTTCAGAATTAGATGAGAGGCAGTGAGGAGAACTGAGGAATTTGCTGTCTTTGCTAGGGACCATTATAGAACATATAGTTTACCATATTCACAGCTGAACACTTTGCAAATAAAAATTGAATTTATGTGTTCAATTACTTATATCCTTTGGGCTTTGAGACTTCTTTTTTGTTAAAAAAATGACCTTATAAGAAAGAGTTGATTCTTTAAAAAAAAAAAAATAGAGCTCTTTTGCAGAGAGATGGTGCAGAGAAGATTGAGGGTTAGGAGAACAAAAAGCTGGAGTAAAGGTACAACTGTCATAGATAATTTCTGAGAATCTTAGAAAATATGTATGAAACCAACAAGCTTAAAAATATTGTGATTGGGATAGTATTTAACACCTTCAGAACACCAGTTTGAAAGTAGATGTGTCTAGCTTATGTTTTTTCAATCATCTTAGAAAAGTAATGTACAGAAAGGATTTTAGGTATTTTTAAGCTTGCTACATGACCTTATAAAGTCATATTCTAAACTTTTAAAAACTGAGATTAAGCTGCCAGTTATGAGATGCATGCTTCTGTTACTGTTAGGTGTTCTCAAGAGGAACAACCTTATTCTGAATGTCTTTTCTCATTGATAGGATTTCGAAGTTTGAATCCTCCGTTGACAATTGTACGCAAGACATTTGAGTCTACAGAGAATCCAGATGATTTCTTGCCCTCAGTAATGACTTGTGTGAACTATCTCAAATTGCCGGACTATTCAACTATTGAGATAATGCGTGAAAAACTGTTGATAGCTGCAAGAGAAGGGCAGCAGTCATTCCATCTTTCCTGATCACAATGAAAAATGCAATGTCTGCCTGTTACAGCAAAAGAAAAACTCATGATTCTTTTCTAACTATATCACCTGAGTCAAGGAAACGTGTTACGCCTTCTTGTTGTAGAAAAACGGCTTGCAGATTAAAAACAAAGACACTTGGTTGATATTCATTAAAGGCCCCTGTGGACTTAAAGTGATCAGGCCCTAAAAGTTGTTGTGACAAGGTTTCTTTAGCAAGTTCTTGTTTAAATTATCATTTATTTGATGAGTGAAGTTTTTAACTTGCTTTGCTGTGTGAAATTTAAAAAGGGATGTTTTTCCAGGCTGGAACAATAAATGTCGCTGTGCAGTTTAATACTGGGCTGTGTGTATCCATCTAGCTAAGTCTGAAGTTTTTCCTCCAAAGACAACTTTTGTACATAAGTACAGAAATTAAAAGACACCATGTATTTGACAAACCTAGTTTAGTAGACTAGTTCTGTGTACCCTCACCTGCCTCTAATTTTGCCCATCCTCATGGATTGTCTGATGTGCAATTCACTTGGTTCTTTTTGTGTGCAACATTCAACAATTGTTATGTTTTGGTTAGCATGGGCATTTAACTGCTCCGTGCCTCTTTCTCTGATTAAGATAATTTAAATTTTACTGAAATCAAATATATATTGTCAATATAATTCAGCCTTTGTAACTAGGTAGAACTTTTCTTATAGCATAGTTTTACTGTAGTGCTAGGATATAATGGCGACAGCCTTTACCAGTCAATGCTCTAGAGCTGTTTACACAGTGATTCAGGCAGCAAAAGCCTCTTACTAGAGGCTGGGGAGAATTATTTCTTTCATGTAGTTGAAGTCCAAGAGCTTGGGCTGGCCAGTGTGTATTGTGGTAAGGCCAGAGCATTTCGAATTGATGTAAAGTTTTTTAAAAGACAAATTAGTTGTTTCATTCCCTGTTTGAGTAAAGAGTTTTCTTGTTCTTGACCTAAGTTCCTGCTTACTTTTGTAGGTTTTTCTTTTTTCCCCTGCCCCCAGCTCTAGCTTCGAACAAACAGTTCAGCCTTTGTCTTTTGACACAGATAAAGCACCTGTAAGCAATGCTCTGTCCAACTGTTTTATGTGCTGATTTCTCAAATCTGCAATAATTTACTTCATCAGGTTAATGTTTTTACCTGAATATAAATAAAAAAGTTTGCTTCACCTTTTTGTTTATAGTTTTGTACTGTATGCATAAAGTTCAATTGTGTAAATTGCTGTAATGCAAGTAAATCATCCTAAAATCTACTTGGCTAACAGCCTGCAACTTGTGGATGATTTACTGCTAAAATGAGACCTTTTAAGACCTCCAGCTTAGAGGGCAATTTTTTCTTTCTACGGGTTCAAAAAAAAGGACGATTACAAATATTCCTGAGATGTACCTGCTATAGTTCATCTCTCTGAAAACATGATAGTTACTTTCTTTTATTCAACTTTGAGAAATCAAAATTCATTTCAGTGCTTAGAAATTGTTAAATTCTGGCTCATCAGGCTAGTTTTTCCCTAACCTAACAATAACAAGTTTTCTTTTATCTAGCTGAAGAACTTGTACTTCCAGACTCTATATTTCAGTACCTGTGATGGACATTCTTCCAGTGAACATGCACAGAATTACATGTGGTTGCTCATACCAGTGCCACTGAAATGTAACGCAGATCTGTCATGAGCATGAGTAGAATGTGAAATCCTTGCACAAAGAACCTGATAACTGAACAGTTTCTACTACCGTATTAAAACTGAAAGAAGGCGCTTCACACTGTACATATAATAATGGTAGCACACAGTGCGACATTTTTATAAAACTTCAAGGCAGTGTTTAAACTATGGACTGGTGTTTAAATTGTTCTGATAACTTGATCAAACTGAGCACAAAAAAGTGTTTATAGTGTGTGGATAGCAATTTGTTCATTTTTAAGGTTCTATATTTTAAAAAAAACTGACTTGTGTAAAAAAAAAAAAAGAAAAAAGAAAAAAGCTAATATTTTGCATTAAAATATCATGTGTATTGATATTTTTTTACCCATGTTGTCTCCCTCTAGAATCTGGCTTTCACTGACTTAGAAATTTCGAGGAGTTTTCAGGTTGGATATATAGCCATTGTGTGATGCTCTTTCAGTGGGAAAATAAGTTATTGGTTACCTGTTGAAAAAAGGAAGGAAAAACCCAAGTACCTGTGGTGATAATTGCCTTTTTTTTCTTGGTGCTGTTGTTTTCAGCAGAGACCAAGGATATAGATGGCCTGAAAAGTGAATTGAAACCCTTATTGGTGACACTTTTGTTTCCTAACAAGGGCAGCTTTTACTGTATTTGAAGAGCAGTCTGGCTTAAAAGGTAAAGACAGTAAATCATAAAAATGACTTGAAGAGTCACAGCTCACATGACTGCAACACCTGCCTGCAAACCGCTGTATTATCTGAGAGTAGGTGAGAACAAGTGGAAGGGTGGGGCAAGATCTTAGGGATTCCTCCTGTTCAGGAACTTTGGATTAGGGGAAGAACTCGCTAAAATCCATCGTAGGTGTGTGCAGATGCCTGTTAAGGACTATGTAGCCCTCATGAGAACATGTAGTTGTCTTAGTACTGAACTGTTTTGTGTATCTTTATAAGGTATAATAAAAGGTACAGTAAGTTTTATTTTTGAAAACAGAAGCTTTTTGTAATGTGGTAAGTTCAACTGGTTTTAGAGAACACCAGCCATCAGTTACTATTTGGGTTGAGTTTGATGTTCTAAATTAACGAGAGCAGCAAAGAATCATTCACAAAAGTGCCATCCAGGTGCTGACAGGGGCTTCTGAACTTGTACTGTGACTTGTATTTTTTTTTATTTGATGTTTGCTTTATACAGAAATCTGTTGTGTAGGGAACACTTTAGTATTGCATCTGACATGAATTAATAAATTGTAGTGCATCTTCATATTCTGTAGGAAGATGTGCAAGAATTCCTTCCAAGTATGTGTAAAATCCCCATGCCTATTGCCCAACTTGATCAGACATCGAAGATTTCATGTGCAGGCTGCTTGCCTCATTTAGTTACCTAGATTCTTCCTCCTTTGCCGTCAATCATGTGTGGTGTGGTTGTTGTTGGTTGGTTGGTGTTGTGTTTTCTTTCTCTCTCGTGTCTCCCTTGAGCTCTCCTCTGCTGAGATGGGCAGGGACTGAGGAAATTCCGAGTGCCTGTATCACTTGTGCCCTCTTTGGCCGCTGCTGGAGGTAGGTCTGTCATCTGTGGAGCTTCTGGACCCTGTCCCACCTGTTCTCAGCAACCTGTCTACAAACGAGTAGTACCAGTTCCTGTCATCTGCAAAGCCTGTACCTCTGCAGAGGGCTTTCTAACAGGAAATCTAAAGTTGACCTGACTTCAGGGATAATGGTGCCTTGTTTTTAATGCAGACATTCCTCTCTCCAAGTCAAAATGCTATTCTAGAGCTAATGCTGTTGGCAGAATGGGGAAAAATATATATTTGAGATGGATTACAACAAAAAGTCTGGAAGGGGTTGGGAAAATTTAACTGGTAGTTGAGCCTTTTCAGGGATTTTTATTTTTCTTCCTCCTGCTTTGCTTTCCTAGTTTGTTGATAGCTTGACCCGGAGAACCTCTATGCCATGTGATCTGTCATTTTGCAGGAATTTCACAGCTGTGTGGTTTCAACTTGCTACATCTTTCCCAATGCATTGTGTTTTTAATAACTTTCTCCCAGACAAGGGCAGTTGGTTGCCCCAAGAGTATCAGAAGTCACCCCCCCCAGTGCCCTCAGCACAGCCACATCAGCTGCCCAGTCACAGCAGGTTAATGCACGTTTACACAGCAGATAGTCACAGCCAGCAGAGATATGAAATTTGTTTCCTAACAGGATGGCCAAGGAATAATTGCTTCAGTGGATGGGGGCAGAGGATGCCCTTAGAGGAACACAGTGCCTTTCTCTCTGGGTTCTGCAGCATGCGTTGATCAAACATTCAGCTGCTTCGGAGGTGGAGCAGGAACAGGTCTTGAGTCCCTTTCTTTGCTGTGTGTGTCTGAAGAGTTGTGAAATCTTGAACCGTGAACAGGAGATCTGGGTGGAGGGGGAATGGTGAAGATACATCCAGTGTTTTCAAGGCACTGAATTAAAGCTTCTGATAGCTTTACATCTAGTTTGGCAGCAGCTTATACAAGCCTGGTTCAAATATACACACCCTAAAAGGAGGAATAAGAGAAGAAACAGTGCACTTCCACCCTCCCAACCCCATCACACCCCCCAGAAAAAAAAGGGGGAGGGGGAATTCCTAACTCTTGTGCCATCTTCTGTATTTAAGAAGGAATCTGTCCAGTTTTAGCTGGCATGTTGGGCTAAAGCAACAAGTGTGTTACGGATTTGATTTTGGTGTGTTTTGGTTTGTTTTGGTTTTTGGTCCCGTCTGTCTCCATCACTCTTTTAATATTAGGCTGTGGCTATTGCTAAGACCCCATAAAGGTAAGCCTAAACCAGATATACTCTTCTATACTGAAAACCAAGGCAGGTTGATGCTATAGAGGTACTTAAAAATGCTGCAGTTATCCCATCTCAACAGCTGTTTCCCAAATATACAACTGAGAGAAAGGCAGAGAGAAAAGAGAATTAAATTTAATGAGCTGTCTATAGAGCACTCCTGGTTGCCACCCGCTTCTAACTGTCCTGGATGATGGGATCCTACAGGAAGGGGAAACACGGGATTTTTAGAGTTTTGCCCTACTGGGGAAAACTGCTGCGAATTATATATTAGTGTCAGAATTTGTGGTAAGTAGCTATTCAACAGTATTTTTTGTGGCAGTTAACTCAGGAGCTAGACATTATGCACTGCTGCTTCATTGCTTTGTCTGTCCTCCCATTCTTTGGTTCCCTTCTCTTCCCATGGCCTCCTTTGGCTGCTTCATATGGTGGATGAGGTTAAATATTGAAAGCATTTAGTGTAATTGTTTCTGATACAATCAGGGTACATTTCACAGATCTTTGATAAAGCGTGTGCTTTCAGGGAAGACACAACCTTAATTGATGCTTTGTAGTGAGTGAAATGGGCTGTAGGAGTAAAACCTGTATTTAGTTAAATGTAGTCTAGTTTAGGAGATCTCTGATCTACAAGTGAGAGAAAACAATATTTAGGGCGAGTATCAGGTATATAGCTTTATTATTCCTTTAGCTGCTATTCAAGGGATTCTAGGCTAAATACAGGCCTGCTCTGACTGCAGCTCTTCTGTTCTTAAGACTTCTATGTAGGAACCTCTTCATCAGGCAGGTGGTGCAAGCAGTGATCAGAAGTAGTCAGCCAGTCTAGGGGGTAGCACTTTATTTCCCAGCCTCCTCTTACAATTTTTTTTCACGGACTACTTCTATGTATTGAAACTGTCAAGATGTTGGCTAATAAATGAACATTTCCTACCTGATTATTTCTTTCCTGAAGCCAATGTTTTCCACAATCCTATTGTTTGTGCTATGCTTCCCAAACAAATGGTATTTAACTTTTTTGTCTTCACTTGGTAGCTTGGCATGCTTAATTTACTGAAAGTACTGATGTTGCTAATGATTCAGAAAGGTTTCCCGCAGTTTTGTTGTTTGCTATGCAAAGGAACAAGCCTTATTCTGGGATATGAAGTAAAAATACTATTCAAAAAGAGGGGCGGAAAAAGTAACTTGAAATGGTTATTGAACCGCAAAGTAATCCCACCTTTAGTAACACTGGATTCTAAGACTGGTAATTTCCAGTTTATGGCTAGCAGTATCAGTTTCTGCTAGAGACCAGGAACCAGAGACAGAGGGAGAAATGGGCTGGAGAGCAGCCCAGGCTGCATCAGGGACAGGATGGTTCCTCTCGGCTTCATACCCGCAGAAGAGGGATTGTGCAGGCTCTCTGTGTTTTTTCAAGAACAAATTGGATAAATCTGTTATTTTTACTACAATATATTGCAACTCTAAAATTAGCTGTCTTCAGAATTTAAACTTAAAACTGCATGTGGGCATCTAGTAATGACTGCAAATGAGAAGAAATTGCTATGCATCTTAAGCAGTCTTGTGCTACATCAGTCCTATCAATTTAAATAAGTTCAACAGGAAAAATTCATATGCAGAGAGTAAGGTTTTCTAAATTTTCCAATAAAATGAATGGAAATGACAAGGGTCTTTGTTGCAGCTGCAGATTATGAGTAATCTCTGCTTCAGAGGACTTTGCTTCAGCTGCCTGGAAATTACAGGCCTTAATTACTTCCACTTTCCTTAAAAGGGTTGTAACTTTCAAAAGTTTTTCTTGCATCTTATTTCTGTTGTTAATATTGAGTGAAGTAGCATTTACCTGTGTTCAGAAGCTGTTACGCCTCTGTGTTTACCTCTGTCCCAGCACGAAGCTGGTCAGCTCCCGAGTTCTTCCAGTATAAGTAGTTAACATGATTTGGCAGCAATTATGGAGAGTTGCTGTAATTCCATATTCAAGATATTCAAGAGAGAGCAGTTCTCAGAGATATTAACCAAAAATAACATCCTGAAAACTGATGAAAAACTGGAAGATTAGGTAAAACTACCAATGTGAAATGCAAAATACAGGAAAAAGTTCTGCTCCCATTCCATACATGGAATTTGAAAAATGAGTATGGATAGGTGAATGACCAAAAGGGTGCTATGTATGTCCATGGTTGATCCTCAAGAATGTCCATGATCACGTTATATAAGTGATGTTCTGTCTTGCTACTTTTTAGTAATATGTACCTTCCAAATGAATTTTCTACCAAGAGCTCCCTGTGCGGCTTACGGATTAATTTAACCTTGATCTTGTGAAATGTATGGGCAAAGGAGTAAAGATGCTATTTGACATCAGGTGCATGTTTTTCTGAAACCATTGTAAATTCCAGCTGTCAATGACATTTGATATTGTTTTTGACAGCTGTGGGATGCCTGATTAAGTTGACACAGGTCCTGCATGTCCATAACAGTATAAAGAGAAAAAGGTGTAGTAAGAAGGTTCCAATTAGCTGTGATCAAGTAGGATTTCACTTTGTGTATCAATTACTTGGTTAGAGGTATTTACAGATTCACCAAGCAATCTTTAATGCAGTTCCAGAGAAAAACATTTGTCTTGCAAATGACAGTGAAACAATGACAGGAGTTGAAGCTCAGAAAGACAGCATGTTCCTGCAACATTAGGGACATCCATGCCTCGTGATTGAACACAGACACTCAGAGCTATGGTCTGAGTTAGTCTCTTTTCTAGTAATATTGATCTCTTAGATAAAATATTTACATCTTTCAAAAGTGAAAGTAATGCACGAGTTGCATTAGGAAGGCAGAGTGGGCAACTTTACAACAAATCCTTCAATATGACTGTGGATGTAGCGGTAGTAATAAGATAGGGGGAGATTGTACTATACCAGCTTCATACATTACTTTTATCCTTGTTATTGTTGCTACGTACCTTACAATTACTGCCCCCATTCTTGGCTTCCTGTTTTTGTCCTTTCGCAACTTATTTTTCAGTGATCTTATACTTGAACACACTCAACTGCTAGCTTCACACTGACAAACATGTTTTATCCTTCTGTGCTGGAGCAGACTATTTCTGACCAAATTCTGATGTTGATTTAAAACTGCTGATGTTCAGCTGCTTAATATGTGTAAATTCAAAATAAGGCTTTTAATAATTCTTCTAAGATTTTTTTTAATGTAACCATCCTTCCTGTCAGTCTGGCCTCAAATATTTTATTTTCCTGTTATATCTTTTAGGAGACCTACCTCCTTGGGTTCTTATTAATGAAAATGCATCTGTTCACACCTGAATCAACATGAAGATCAGAATAACACATACTATGTAATTGTTTTTCACACTTCATGTTATGTTCATATAGTTTTAAAAAGTGTTAAGATGTCTAGACTGTATTTGCTTTGTATTACACAATATCAGCAGGACAGCTTTCCAAAGTGCAAATCCGCGTCTTTCATTCAGGTTTTATAGTAAAATCACTCTCAGTGCACTGTAGTCCTCTTACTTGGCCAAGGCCATTGATTAAATTTACCAGCAAATTCAAGTTAAGCACTTTTGTATGGATCTTGCCTCATTTTTCATTTATTGCAGCTCCAGAGCAACAAGGATGAGCTATCTTCCATTGGCTGCTGGGCAGGATGCAGCAGGGAAACACACCACGCTGCAGCTTTTCTAAACAGCGCGGTGTTTGCCAGACACTGAGCTGCAACACCTGTGCACGTGGCTGAAGCTGTCAAAGCCATGACACAGATTCACAGATTATTTCTGCCATTTGCCTTTTGTTTTGTTGTGGTGGTGTCGTTTTGTTTGGTTTTTAAGCACTTAATATCTTGCCTTTTTGACTATGGAGAACAGAAAAAAAGATTATGTGGCAGTGGAAAACCAGACACCATGAGGTTTATCACTTTCTCTATATGCAATCAAAGACAGAACTTTGGTCATCAAGTTCACAGTTTCTGTATCTTTATTTTAAAATCTTCAGTAAACTTGCCAATATCAGTAGCTCTGTTCCTCTGCTTTTTCTTAATTACGTTTGTTTGGTTTTTGAGGGGTTGGTTGGTTTTTGTTTCTGGTTTGTTTGTTTTTCAGAATTGATAATTGCTGAGGAAAGGAACAGTTTGCTTTAAAGTGATCAACACCTTGACACTGTCTTCTGCAAAACCAGCCTTCCTCCAAAAAGCAAAATCTTCTTCTACAGAGGTATCACCTAATTCAAAAACACCTGCCTGGTAAAGGTCATCTGTAACAATGCAGCACACACCAAAAGTGTGTGTACTGGGTGCTGAGATAGCTAGATATGTATCTTTGAGATAGCATGCCAAGTTTTTTATTACTTAAATTTCTCATTACTTGAGCAAAAACATATGCGCTAGGGGCTTCAGTAAGTGCCTCTCTGTTCTGGCGAATCCTGTAAGCGTACTTTATTTCCTTGTAGTTCATAGACAAAAAAATCTTTAAAGAAAACAAAATGTAAAGCTGAATGTGGAATATAAATGAATGATTCTGCATTTCCTATTTTGAGTTACTGACTCGTTAAACCATGTAAGAGCATGAACTTTATAGCCACTTATGGAGCTAAGCAAGAAGATGGTAAGAAAACATAAATTGCCGTTGCTCTGTTTTTATACTAGACAGTAGGACAGTATGAGTACTTGTCACTGCTGCATTAATGAAAAAATGTCTGTGTAGCCGTAAAGATGAAAGTGAGCTGCTTAGTTTTTAGTGGTTTTAGTACTGTAGTTTTCTATAATTTTTGTAATTTCAGAAACATAAACTATTAACATATAACTTGTTCATCCAGAACTGAAAGAAAAGGGAGTAATTTCACTCACTAGTGCGTTATGTAGGATCTGCCAACCTGCCGAAAGCCAGGTCAGCATATTCAACTTACTCCCTAAGATGTTTTTTTTTTCTGTTGCGGTATGTTATGTCCTAAATATCTTTGTCTAATGATCTCAAAAACAGAGTCATTCTAGTACTAAGGCATAGATTAAAGATGTCTGTATTTTGTGCTTCCAAGGCCCAAGTGATACACCATGTTTGTGTAGTACTGTGGCTGACTGAGTGAACACTTACCAGACAGTACCTATCCTGCTATGAAAAGCAATTAAGAATCTTTATTTATATTTGCATTAGTAATGCATTTCACATCAGGTATTAGATTTGTTTGTTTTAACTTTGTGCATGTGACATTTACATAGTCCGGCATTTATTTCTGAAGATTTTTATGGTATAAGGAAAAGCCCACATAACTTTTGTCTATTCCCTATGCAGTTTTTACAGGCCCACAGTAAGCTGAAGATATTGTGTGTTTCCTCAGAAACCAGTAATTGTTAATACATCTGCATAAGGAAAAGGTATTTGCAGTGGCAGTACACGAATAAATGGTGAGTATTTAACTTCTGTTGCCATGAAATGTCCGTGTGAGTTATAGCACATTTGTCTTAATAAATACGATGACAAAAATGTTCAGTTCATCTGAAAGCATATTAGCAAAGCTTGATCCTACTGTAGAGTCATCTACGGAAGTAAAAATGCTATGTAAATGACTCTGAGAGCATGTAGTTCTTTAGCCTGTGAGAAAAAAATAAAGCTAGAATCAGCGGAGGACTGATTAAACCAGATTATTCAGATTAAAATGATGATTTAAGTTCTTCAGAAAAATGTACCTAGGGTCTTCATCACTTGTGGTCTTCAAATAAAGATTGGATGCTGTAATTTCTAGTCTTGACATAAAATAAATGAGAGAGGTTCTTTATGTGGGAGGCCCAACGAAAATTGCCCCAGAACTGTCTTAAAATATTACCACTTTGTTTTCAAAAGGTTAGAAGAAATAGTGGATACGCTATATAACAGGCTGTCATTAACTCTGACCAGTGCACATCCGCTCCCTCTGCAAGTGGCACTGACACTTTGGATCTGTTGAGTCTCCTCTTCCCTGACTTTAAATTGGTGTTAACAACACACACATTGCACAGTGTCCCCCTTTCAGTATAAGTGCCTATCATACTGGCTTCACTGATTTCCCATAAGTAATGCATATATGACATTTATTCTTAGTTCTTATAGAATTTTGAGCCCGATTGTTATCTATATTATTGCATAAGTCAGTAGTTCAGAGCTGTAGGATGAATTTTCCGCATATTAGTGGCTTCCTCTAGGATGTTAGGCAAGAATCCAACTTGTTGGTTAGGTTTCTGAATAGTTTAGAATCTGGGCTGGAGCCTGAGCTGTAAAATGGGGATAATATCACTTCTTTACCTCAGCAGAGGGTGGTGAGCCATGATCAGCACTAAGTTAAATGGGAGCCTGAAGAGTCAACCTATAAAGGAATCAAGGTATTTTGTGGATCCACTTTTACTAAAAAACATATATACGCACCTTATTTATTTGAAAGAAATGCATAGGGAGAGAATTAAATTGACATTGCAATCTTGGACTGAGCCATAATCTGCTCCTACAAACTGTGTGCACGAGAATGCAGATTAAAAAGGCGACATTTGGAATCTAGTGAGGGTGATGTTACTAGAGCAATAATAAATGGAAAACATGAAAAGAAATGAATACTGAAAAAAAGACTCTAAAGAATAATGGCATAAAGGGAAAAAAAACAATCGCCACCACCAAAACCTACCAAAACAAACCACATAAATTCAGTTTTGTATTTGCTATAAAATTTTGTGTTGAAATTAGAACAGTGAAAGCAATTGTCTATTGAGCATATATTTACTGCTGGCTGCTGCCTTGAGAATCACAGAGGCTGGCCCTTTTGTGACCACCAACCAACCAAAAGCATCACTTTTTTCTTTAGTGCACAGAAAGAATAACAATGAGAAACATAAAGCCTTAAAACCTTTCTCTAGCTTACCTTATGATTTGCCTTTTTTTTTCCCCTTCTGTTACCTTCAGGTAAAATGTCTATTTATATTTTATTTATCCTTCTCCTCTGTACAGCTTTTGATGTGTAGGGTTTTCCAGTCAACCAGAATATAGACCTCATGTTCTCTGCCATACGCACCTTGAAATTCATAGAAATAAGAAGTCTTTTATTTACTGGATATAAAAATAGCTCTTCCTCAGAAATAATACTACTTTCAAGTCCTCATGGCCAAATACTTGTTCTAAGAGTTGTCATATTAAGCACATCATTTGGATTAATGAAACATCTATGTAAATTCTAAGATATTTAAGATAATACTGACATAGATTCTATGCTTTGCACTTGCTCTGTTTCTTTGACTAAAAATTACTGTCTGTATAAATGATACATTATAAATTACTTTTTAATCTTTACTGAAATCATAGTCACATCAGGTCATTATTTTAAAGCTTAAGTCATGGCTTTAGAATAGAGTGGAAGACTGTAAATATCAAACCCCATGTGTTCTTCATAATTATTCTACTGTATGTATGTCATTGGATTTAAACACCTTGAGCTACAGTTGTGTTAGTTCCTTCCAACATCTGTTTTGTGGTATTACCTTCTGAGAGGCTTTTCAAACAAGCTCCCTAGAAGTTGATGCAAACTTGGTATAAGTATGCAGGATTTTCCTCAGTGTAGGTTTATCTGCTTAAAGGTAGGTCCAGATCAGTCTTTCTGTAAGATGAATTTCAGCACAGTTAATACTTGCTGTATGGTCACACAGCATGGTGATTAAAAAACGTGAGTATAAAAAGCACATATTTGCAAAAGTATCTTGTTTCACATTGTGTGCAGTTTTTTTTGGTGAAAGGTGCAGCAATTGTTGAGACAAATTTTCTGCCAAGTTTTAGAGAAAAGATATTTCTTAAATAGCTCACAGTTATTTTGTTTGTGAGACAACCATGCTGTGTAGAGGTATGAATTAATTTTAGTCCATTGTTCAAAAAATATATAATCAATACATTGGATGATGACTGGATGATCACAGTTCCTGTGAGCCAGACAAATAGGTGAAGATGTGGGAAATACTATTGCTCCTGCATTGTCTGTGTGACACTGATGAAAGTGGCATAATGGATTTTCACAGCACAGTGTTTTTGTGCTCCCCAATATAAGAGTTTAACTTCTGCTCTATGGAAAAGAATCGTAGTCCAGACACTGTCCAGAAAAGGCTCAACACAGTAACTGTCTCGTCCTATACTAGTAAAGAAAAAGGTAACTAATAGTAGGTGGTTTTAAAAGTATTCATCAATATTTACAAAAAAGATCATTGTTGTTGTGGGGGGACATTTAAAGCATAAAACTTTCTCTTAAGAAATCACAGGGATTTTTGTTCCTCACTAAATATTTAATCAGAAGAGATTAAAAAATCTCTGCAAAATTTTCTTCAAGCCACTAGAGGATGAGTACTTCTCCATCAAAACAAAGAGTTAAGCACTAATGTAGCTTATCTAAAACACACTAGTAAGCTATTAGACTAGTAATACAATCCAAATTCTAGCAAGTGTATATGAAGCAGACAGTTTGAATCCTTATTGAATACTGAGATTAGTAATTTGTTTATGGAAAGCTGACTATAAAATTATTTAAACTATGCATATTGAAACATGTAAATGCATAAAAAGATACAGCATTTTGGAAAATCACTAGCTAATTAGGTAAGCATAATATTTTCTTTTGTGCAGTTAAATATTTCCTTATGAAATCAGCAATTATAATGCAAACATTGCTTATATATTCTGTAAAATGCTAAGGAAACTCATGTAATATAGTTATGCCCAATCTGACTCAGAACACTGTGTTTATGTCCTACTCTGTTGGTTGACTAGCTTGTTTTTAAAGTTGTTCTCTTCTTCAAATACCATGCTACTACCTCACAGAATTCATTATCTGATCTAGCTGTTAGCCCTGAAGCTATCTTTTTCCAATATTTTCTATATTGTCTTACTACTAAAAAGCATCAGACCTAGACCAGAACTCCAGTGGAATTACTGAATCCTTTGGGGTACCAAGAACAATTAAAAAATAGGGGCACTACTTAAGCAGTCAAGTCAGACATGCTGTTTGTTCTGAAGGTTGGTCAGCTGGTAAACACATCATCAGCCGGGAAAAGGGCTTGAGCAGAAAGGAAGGTTTGAGCAGAAAGGAAGGTGGGTCAGGTTGGAGAGTAGAACACTTTTCAGATTGTCTGGTTCTGATGATTTGTTCTCCAAGAGGTATAGAGAACTGGCCAAAGCTAGTTACTAACATCTGTCTTTGACAATGTGTATACAAGGGTGAAGTCCTAGGAGACTGGGAAAGGACAAACATTTTTACTGAGAAGGAAGAAGGAAAGAATTACAGCCCAGCTACTTTAATGTCAAATGCCACAGCAACCTGGGATATATATACAAGTTCTTTCAAAGCACTTGGAAGATAACAAGGACACAAATAGAAGCTTCTGTGGACTTACCAAGAACAAATAATGTCAAATCAAATTATTTTCTTGTAGAACAAGACCACAACTCTTGTGAATGGAATAGAATGAACAGTTACCATAACTTGACATGGGCATGGCATTTGCTATTGCTTTCTACTACATTCTTAAGAACAAGCTTAGCAAATGAATAAAAATGTTTCTCACAGTTGCAAAAAAAATCACACTAAGTAGTATTTCAGTTTAAAATTGCGAGAATGTTTTCCAAGTTCCTGGATTTCACTGTGCCAGAGCATTTGATAACCATCACTACAGAAAAGATGAACTGGTCTGGTCAGTCCAGCAGGTTTTTTTTTGTCTCAACATGTGAAGGGCTCTGATGAAGAAGTATTGATTGAAAAAATAACCATAAGAAGCTGGAAAATAAATGAACAACCGAATTCAGATATATATAACTAAGACATTAAATTGTTGTGGGTGGTGGTGGTGGGTGGTGGTGGGTGGTGGGTGGTACCACAGTGCCTATAGGCTGTACTAAACATTAGAACCCACTGTTGTCTGGGGGGAAGCTTGATCCTACTGTATGTCAGCTCAGTGTGACTGAAGGGCTCAGTCTGGATCTCAAGCCCTGGCCAGGATGGGGCAGTGGATGGAGCTGGGGCAGCTGCTGTTGGGGGGGGGGGGGGGGGGGGGGGAGGGAAAATGGGGCTCCTGGGGTGCTGGAGGAGCAGTGACAGCTCACTTCAGCCTGGATGTAGGGATCTGGGGTCATGTTCAGGCTCCTAGAAACCCTGATGAATTTTCAGTTCCATTAGCATCACCATTTATTTCTACAGGTTTCAGCTGTATGTGAAGTGCAAAGGTTTATCAGGTGTAGCATGGTGCTGTCATCAGTGCTCCTGCAACCCTGTGACCGAGATGTGAAAAGTTGTTACATTTAAATACTTCGCTTTTGTTGAAGCAAATGAATAGAAGGTCAGAGAATGTGAATTATCTTCCTGCTGTCCATTAACTGATTTACAGATCCTGTACCTTAGTTCCAATTAGAGGCAGTTAAAAAATCCCCAGAAGGCTGGTAAAATATAAATTACTTTAAAAAATCAGCCGTAGGTAACCTTGGTTGGGAAAATATACAGCTTTTTTTTGCGGTATGAGCAATGACAAGATTAATTTTCATGCTTTTCATCTGCTGCTACTTTGGTCTTAATACAATTTCAAAGCAATTATCAGCACGTTCCCCTTGTGAAGCAGCAAACGCTGACGTCTCCTGAACGAGGAGTTTCTCTGACAGGCTGTGTGTCTGACCGAGGGCAGCGCTCGCTGAGCGGCCGAGCGCTGCTGCGCTGTCCCTGACTCCCGCCGCGCCAACCGGGGGCCCTGGCGGCTCCGGACCGCTCCCGTTCCAGCGCAGCGCCGGTCCCCGTGCCCGCGCGGCTCGGCGCCGCCCGGCCGCCGTTCCCACGCCCAGGGAAGATGGGCGCGGTTGGGGCCGCATCCCTGTGCGCTCCGACCTGAGCCCGGCCATGGCTCTAAGAACGAAATAAAACCGGCCTCGCTGACCCCGGCCGCGCCCCGCCCGCCGCTGCTCACCCCGCCCGGCTGCCACCTCTCCCTGGCCCGGAGCGCTGCGGGCGGGCGGCTGCCCCCTGCCGGTCCGCGGCGGCGCGGCTGGCGCCTCCTCCCCGCCCAGTCCCCGCCCTCACGTTGCCGGGGAACGGGGGTAGGGAGCAGCCGGGCGGCCGCTGCTTCCATCCCATCCTCTCCCAGCCGGTACCCGCCGCGGAGCAGCACCCGCACGCCCCGCCGCCATGCCCCGAGCCGCCCCGCTCCTCCTGCTGCTGCTCGCCCTCGCCCAGCGCCGCGCCTGCCTTCCCGGGCCGGCCACCGCCGCGCCCTCCGGCCGGGACCCCTGCCTCAGCCAGCCCTGCCGCAACAACGGCACCTGCTCGTCGGTGCCGGCCCGGGGCCCCGCCGCGCCCCGCCGCCTCCAGCTGCTGCCGCCCCAGCCGCCGGCCGCCTACAGCTGCGCCTGCCCCGCGGGGGTCACCGGCACCTACTGCCAGGTAAGGGGCGCGCCGAGAGCGCCCCGCGTGCCCCTCCCGGGTGCCGCCGCCTCAGCGCGTCCCTCCTGCCCTGCGTCCTTGTGCCCGTCCGTGTCCTTGGGTGTCCCCGCTCGGTCTGCGGCTGGCTCCCTCCGCCCGGGGTCCGCCTCACCCCACCCCGTCTGCGGGCGGCTCTGCCCGTTCTGCCTCGCCCCGTACCGAGCTGTTCCGGTGCCTGTTCGCCGGCCAGGCGGCCCGGAGGCGCGTAGCGGCGGCGGCCGGTGCCCGCTCCCCCGGCGAGCGGCGTCCATCCTCCGCGCGGCCGCTCCTGCCCGCCGGCAGCTCGCGCTGCAGCCGTTGGTGCCGTTAGCGGCCGCTGCGGGCGGCGCGCGCTGCCCCGGGCTTCCCAGGGACCGGCGGCGCTTCGTGCCCGGGGACGCGTAAAGCGGCTGCCGGTGCGAGCTCCGGGCGTGCGGCGGGGCGGCGGCGAAGGGGCTCGGTTAGAGGTGAACGGGGATGGGGCTGAGCTCAGCCGGTGCCTTCCAGGCTCGTCTCAGTACTATAGCCAGCCCCCGCCGCCCAGTTTTCGCAGTTTATTTAGTATTGACTTATTTTAAGGTGAAAAGGATGGTCCTTGTAAGTGGATGTTGTGTTGCATTGAGTACTGATCATTAAATCGTGCCTCCGTAGGTCAGGTGTACTTGCTCCCCCATTTCGGGTGCTTCTTGGAATGATTTTGAATTCTGAAAGGTCAGAATGTTCTGAGTAGGGCTGATGATCTAAAATACAGTGAGGGTGGTAAGCAGTATCTTTCTAATATGCTTGGTCACATTGAGATTTAATGTAATAATACAATCTAATTATTGTTACAAAGTTTTTTTTTTTTTATCTCTAGCATTAAGGATTAAAATCTTTGTTATCATGGTCAAAAATTCACAAAAACTTAATCTTCTGTATCTTCAGATAAGGAAAAGCAGGTGCAGGGACAAAGAGGCTTGGTTCCTGCATATGTAGATGATGCTACGGGTTACTTTCTGTAACAGCCGTGTACAAAAGGCTGTATGGATTGGCTACCATTTCTTTGGATAATGCTCTCTGTTTTAAGTGGATTTGATGTAGAACCAAATTAATTCAAGTAAATTCAGTTTGCCTTTTTTTTTTTTTTAATCGTTTCTTGGTCATGTAGGACCCAAGTTATACTGTTGAACAGATAAAAGGGGTAATACGGTTACTGAAGACTTAATGTTTAGGTGAATATAAAAGTGACTGTAAAGAAGGAGCACTCCTCACGGACTTCCGTGCTTGCCTTGAAATATCTCAGTTGATTCAGTGTAACAACGAAAGTGAAAATATTACAATAATGAGGGTCTGTAAAATCAGGCAGATGAAGGTGGATTAAATAGATGCTAATTTTAGCTGTTGGCCTCGTAAGAATTTACTATATTTCTATCGCTACAAAGAAAGAAAGAAAGAGAGCGCTGTGTGTTTGCTTCTGCTTGTTGCAGTTAGACCTAAATGTCTGAGATCCATGACTGAAGGATTAATGACCCTTTTAAAGACTTGGTAAAATGTAGTGCTTGCTGGCATCATACCTCCTGTGAAGTGTTGAGCCTGGGGAACTGGATTTAATTGTTTTTCTAATAAAAGAGATAGGCAATATTTTCATAGCACTTAATGCTTTTTATTAACTAATAAGAGGAGGATTACAGACTCGTACATTTTGTTTCTTTTTAGAAAATACTGAGTAATGACCCTGGAAGGGAAACTGATAAACAAATGGGTGCAACTTCTAGCTTATCATGTCAGCAGCTGAAGTATGGATGCCAGTTAGCTATGAAAAGTTAATATGGTTTTGAAATGTAACTTTAATTAACTAGAGAGCAAGCAGGTTATTTAGAGGGATAATATAAGTATGATATATCCATAGTTAAGGTTTTGTTAATTTTATTGAAATAAATATTATACAAATGTATCAATTCTTGTATTGCTGTGGCATTCAGATGCCTAACAGCTTAAATTCCTACAAAGAAAGGTAAAACAGGTCATGTTTTCCAATTCAGTGATAACAAATAACTGTAATGATTATAAAAAAACTGTAAGGATTTTTTTTCTCATATCTCTTAAGGACTGTGAGAAAACTATGGACAAAATCAGGGAATCATTTGAATATATCTAGACGGGATTTTCAACTTAACTGCTGAGGTTGTTATTGAACAGTTGGACTTGCAGAAGACAATACCAAGAGGTGAAAAAAAAGAACAGGAATTATTATGCTTAAACACCTAGATCATGGAGGGTAACGTTACGTTTTTGGAATTTTTTGATGGAAGTTTTTGGGAACCCCACTTCTCTGAAAATACAGATTTACTTTCTTGTTACTTGCAGTGAAAGCAATGTTTTGCTGATTCTGCTTAGATGCCTAGAGATATAGAATGAAGGAAAGATGGGCACAGTGAAGTTGATAATGTAGAAGGATAGCTAACACTTAAAGCTGGAGATTGCCCACAAATATTGCTACTGAAGCTTTTACTGTAACTGTTTTTTTTTGCAATTGACAATGCTTGTGCTGGCATAGGAGAAATGGCAAAGAATAAGACTGGCATCACATAGACATGAGATACGTCTAAATGCTCAGAGCTTTCCTGTCACCGAGTGAAGTATTTAACTTGGACTTAAGCTGCTTCCATGATCTCATATTATAATTGCTTTACTAACTCATTATTTATTTAACAACAGAAATTACAGGTCCTCTTAGTGTATCCATCCCATGAATTATGCATGTGTATATATCTTACATTACTTGTTTTGTAAACTTAAGTTTTGTTTTGTTATGGATTGTTTGGTTTCACATTGTGGGACATTGCTCTAATTTAACTCAATTTCTTTTCATGGTTCTGGATTTTTCCCCCTCTTTATCATATTTCTAGTCTGTGTGAAGAAGAAATAGAATTAATGTGTTGAAGTATCTTAAACTTTAGTCTGAGCAAATAAATCACATATGATACCAAGGAAATTGTACAAAAATCATAGTGAATTCAACCACCCTTCTGCAAGAGTTTGAAATTGGACAATTCTCAGCTTAACACTGAGAGAACTTGGCAAAATAAATTGAAATTAAATGAGTGAGAGATATTAAAGTTCCCTAAACTTTATATTCCTTAAGTTTTTACTTATATTTTACTTCAAAAGGCAAACATAAATCTTTATTTCTAATCACTAGTCTAATGACTACTCTGTTATTTCTAATGACATGTATAATTCAATACAATTGTTTTTCTTGATCAGGAAAGTTTTATGTGAATATTGTTTTTTTTTTTTCCCATGCCTCGTGAAATAATTTTACAGATATAAGGTACTAAATAGGAAATGAAAAAGTCCATGCTAGACTTGGTCATTTCCTTAAAAATCCAGAATCTAAACCTAGCTAATTGCATTAAATTGCATAAAGTTTATTTGGTTCCATGCTAGTTCTAATTCCATTGAAAGACTATAAGGTGAAGAAACATTCATTTATCAATATATTTTAAAATTTGTTTTAGTTGCTTTTCTTGTTGTTTGTTTTCCTTTCTTCTTCTCTCCTGTGGTTTTTAATTTTCCCTCATTGTTTTACTTTGGTGCTTTTCAGAATGCTTTTATTTATTTTATAGATTCTGTTAGTAATCAAAACTAGAAAACAAGTAGTGTCCAAGCATTTTGAGCCAGCATCTGACTTTGTAGCAGTTCTCTTCTATATAGTCTGATTAGTGTTGAGTGAATGTTCCACTTCTGAGAGTGATGTGGTAGCCACTGATGTAATAGCATTTCAGAGCTAGTATTGGAATTATTATTTTAGTAGCAAAATGATCTCTTTGATCTTGGGGAAGATTTGTTGTCTTTCCACACCTATCATGGCTATCTTTCTATGCCTATAGTGTAAAATACTTTTTACATGTAATTGTGGACAGTTTATTTAAAATGAAATTTTATAAAGATGTAACCTGAGTTTAAAACAGTGAAGGAGGGAAGTGATAGTATAAAAACTAATACAGGTGGACAGTAGTTTATATTTTGATTTTTTTTTTTCTTCATTCTCTCATTTTTTGTACTTTTGAATGCCAAGTGATTTTATTCTTGTCTTTCACCATGGTATTTGAACATTTGTAGACTGGAATGCGGTGATTCAGTTCTTCGTTTTGTGCCCTCTACTTGTTTGTTTGTTTTTTGTTTGGTTTTGTTTTTTTTTTTTTTTTTAATCCTATGTTGGGTTTTTGTTTCTTAGAATTTATTTATCTTCCTAATAGTTTTCTGATAATGTGCTGTTTAGTGCTGAATGCAGACATCCATGGTTAGCAAACTGCTACACAATGGATGATTATTGTTTCTTGACTCAGTCATCTAATACTTCAGAGTAAGTGGTACAAAATTTCATTGGTCAGGTTATTTCAGGTTGCACTGGACAGTGCTGTATAAAAGGACATCCTTTAATCAGACTGCTAAATCACCTTCATGTGAGTATCCTGATTAATTCTTCACGAGATCCTATTTTCTATTAAGCGCTGACATCCCTTCTGAAAGGTCTCTAAATAATCCTTGAATTCATAATGAGTTCTCTAGCATATTTTAAATGCTATTTTTCCATCCTGTACTCATTAATGAAAGGTATATCCTTAGCTTATGTGGTTATTGTGATGTGTTTTGTTATGTGACCATTCTGTTTCCTCTTTCATCTTTAATAAGAGTAAATTGTATAGTTTTCTTGTTTTATTTGGATGTAGCTCAGCTGGAGTTCTGAGCTACCATGTTACTTCCTGCTGATGAACTCTGCTAACTCTTGTGGTGCTTTAAAGTTGCAGAATTTGAGTATTTGTGTTGATGCATATACTGTGTGCAAGAAGAGGCTGTGAGAGCTCAGTTTGTTTTTCCTGGAGGAGGCTGAGGGAAATGAAGTGCCATCTTCAGCTACCTGATGGGTGATCATAGTGAAGATGGATCAAGACTTCTCTCAGACAGGCTCAGTGAAAGGACAAGAGCTGATGTGTTATAGTAGGGGAAGTTCCAGTTAAATCTAAGGAAAAAAAAATCCTCACAATGATGGTGTTTAACACTGGAACAGACACTTAGAACAGTTGTGGGATCTCTATCCTTGGAGATTTGGGACATAAGTGGCCAAGACCCCAAGCACCTTGGCCTAGCATTAGCCTGGGCCTGAGCAGCGGTTGGACCAGAGAGCTCCCTCAGGTCCCTTCCAGTCTTAACCATTCTATGATTCTGTTCTGTGATTCCATATATACACACACTTGTAGAGTTTTTTTTTTTTTTCCTAGATTTTGCATTTGCCTATTACTCTGTCATATTTCTGCTTTCCCTTTGCTAGATATTCTGCTAAATTGTTTGCATGTATATTATTCATATATCTTTTACATCAAGTCTAGACTGTACCTGGAAGCTGACAAACTTGTGTACAGTGCAAGCAGAAGTTCTAAGATGACAATATTATTATTAGATATCTGAAAAATCTTTAGTATTAATTTCAAGCCACTTTGTTTACAGCTCCTTTAGTCACCAATTAGTATACTCACATTTCATAGTCAGTACTGAGTTTTCTTCTTCAAGTAACAATTCTATGTCCAACAGGACTGCTGAGTATTATTTGTTTTCTGTGGAGTTTTTTTGATCCGTAGGTGAAATGTTGCTCAGGTACCCCACAAACTTTGATCTCCCTGGTTGCAGTAGAACTGATGAAGTTCTGCAGTATGGTGATGTGCAGTATCAAATATGGGTAATGTTTGCACAGAGTAAATGAATGTGAAAAATAGTTTATCCACCCAATTTGTTTTAGCTATTATAACATCTGTTTTCTCTAAGTGTAGTAGGAATATATTTTCAGTCAGAAATTTCAGCTTTTCAAATTAGCATCTTGCCTTGAAGCATATAATGAAAATTTGTGAGCAAGAGAACTATAATTCAGCAATTTCCAAAGCAGTCAATAAAGAATTATGTTGTGATTTTTGCCATGGGATCTAAACAAATGATTCTAAACTTTTATAGAATAAACTGGAATAATGTGATAACACTAACTGTCTCAATTATATAAGTGGTTATTATCTGGGTATCATCTGCACGCTGACCTTTGTAAATCTTTGAACTCTCCATTTCAATGTCTTATAATACTCCATTTAAAGCTGTTCAAAGTATTTATTTTTAAATGCGAGTCAGGTCATTACATTTGCAAATAATTAAAATGAAAATTGTTCAGGTCTGAAAAATCCCATCATATAAGTGAAAGTTTTAATTGTTGATTTTACCTATTTTTTGTGATTAAATATTGCAGAGACACAGATCAGGTGTAAAGTAACAATAACAGTAGAAGATAGATATCCTAAGATGCTTCAGCTTTTTAATATGTCATATTTCATTGTAGTTTATGTTCTTTGATCCGAGAGAATTACTTTGCAATGATACCTGTTTAAATACTTTCTTTTGAAATGCTTAACTTGATGTCATTTGTATATGTGTAGCTCTGGAAATCCTCTTTAGTGGAGCAGTTTCCCAGTGCACTAGGAGAATACCTTATCTTGAATACAGGATAAGAAACAACAGAATATGGATGGGAAAACACATAAACAAGAATCTTTCTTAAAATACTGGAATTATATTACTTGATTCAGTATGACAGAAGGTAGAAGTGCTCTCCTGTTTTTGAGGGTTCTCACAGAATCTTCTATATACTGCCCTTCTGAGAAGTACTTGCTCGAGATCTGTATTTTCAGAGGTGGCATATGGTAGGATTTCAGCTTGATCATGGAATCCCAAGACTGGAAATCTTAGAAAATGATGAAAGAAATTCCATTTTAATAGGCAGATATGAGTCTGCTGAAAATAGCGTCTTTTTTTTTTTTCTCTTTTTTCCTTGTTACTTGCTCTCTGAGCTCAATCTGTTCTTTTTAAATATCAAGTCTCTAAACTATTCATATTAACTCTTTTTGGCTGTGATATATTTGTGTTCCAATGAATCCCACAGATTAATTACATGGAAAACATGGCTTTATTAGTTTTTATTTCTGTCATGCAATTTAATTGAATTTCCCTGTTCTGTTTTTTTCCCTTTTAAAAGTGGGTTATTCCATTCATCCTTCCCTGTGCATGTAGTGAATATTGCTTTTGTTTTCTGCAGTGTCCTTCCTGAGCTGAAAAGATTGAGCTAATAACAATATTCATGTTGATTGCTGGTTAATCTAAATATAGTGTTGAGAGGTTACCTGGTCTTTTGAAAACAGTATTAGCAGGAAGTCTTAAATAGTATCCACTTTTTTAAAAAAACAACCAACCAACCAACCAACCAATTCAGCTCAGTAATTTACCTAGACGTGCCTGATTGTGGTGTGGTGATCCCAAAATGAAAGCATCCATATTTAAAGTGAATCCACGTGGATTGAAAGCACTGTGTTTGGCAAGAGTAGCATTAATTTCATTAAACATTTCTTAGTGGCATTTCAGTCAAAATCTGAAGGTAAAAGCAGTTTAATATGTGCATTTGACATTGCAGAGCATCGCTTATTAAAAGTCTTTAATTAGTTCTCTGTTTCTTAGGAAAAAAATAGTTTTGTTCAACTTTTTATTTCTGTATGGTTGGGTCAATTTATATTTTACAAGAATTAATGTAACCACTGAAGTAAATGTCCCTTGGAAAGACACTTGTCACTCATCTACATGAGCTACATAAAACACAAGTTATAACTGTATTACTAGGGAAAAGATGTTAAATTGCCATACAGTTCTTGCAGTTTTCCAACAGTTTTGTGACAGTGGAAATGCACATCACGATGTACATTGAGAAAAACAATGCTTGCCTTTTAAGAGAAGTCTTTAATTTGTTCTACTGGTTGTGTAATCTCTTACAAAGAAGCACTCTTGCATTCAAAAGCTGATTTGTAACCCGTTTAAGTTCAGCAATACATATCACTGTCCTGTATTGTTTTTCAGGTTTGTCTTGGTTTGTTTTACAATTATACAGGCAGTAGTAAGTATAACAATTATACTGCATTATTTAGTATTATATTCTGATGTAAACCTGAAAAAATAGCTGTAAACTCTGTAGAGAAAGGTCTGAAAGTGATACATCGTGACTAAGAATGGGAATATCAGGGTTTGGTGCTTGAAATTCTCACTGCCTTGCTGAGTCACGCTGGGCAAAACTCTTATCTCCTTCTTACTTGTATTTCTCCTCTATAAATGCAGTTAATTCTGAGTGTTCGAAAGGTTAATTTGTCAATGCGTATGAAGGCTTTAAGAATGCTGAGTGAAAAGCACTTAATAAGGAAGAGTCATATTCAAATGCCAGATTCTGAATTACGTGTCAGTGGTCTACCAGAATACATTTAAATTTTAAGGGAAAAAATGCTTCTTATTAAAACCAAACAAAAACTAAACAAAAATCCCCAACCATTTAGACTATTGCTTTGTCTGGAAAAAAATCAGGCTAGTAGTCTACAGATTAATTTAGTTTCATAGTGTTCTTTCCCACTGGAAGCAGGAACAATGGATCAATGATCAGTATTATGAAGGTTTCTGTAGCAAAGGTGTTTGTGAACAAGGTGCTCTTGAATAAAGTAAGAACAGGATTGAATTTGACTGTGAAAATAGGGTTGTTACACTTAGATAAGGTCACTGAATGTTAATGATTTTGGGAACTTTGTTGTACTTTATGTATTAGTTACAACAGCAACCGTATTGTCAGTTTGAGAAGACTTTTGAGTATCTTCAGGAATAGTAGCTATAAAAGCACTCATATCCTGTTACTCTTTTTACTTACAACAAGCCTTGTTTTCAGTCTTAAGTTGCCCTTATGTGGCCCTTTGTACTGGACCTAGTAAAGCTAAAGCTTGTTATTGACTAATGCACAAGAGAAGGAATTATTTTGGCTAACCATGCTTTTTCTAAATAAACTGTGATTATTTGGGAGGAAGGCCCATATGTTCTAGTGGTGATACGTTGATTAATGCTCACTGAGCCTGAGTGCTCAAAATGCCAATAATGTAAAGATGCACAGTTAATGTCACAAGAGAACAGAAGCTGTTCTAGAATGCTGTTCTCTTCTATGAATGAATAGTACTTAATCCCCTGAAATCAAGTCCAGGTAACTTAGAAGATAAAGAGTGCAGAAATAGATATGACTCAGAGAAAGGGCAACAGAAGTGATTAGTAGATGTGGCAAGATTTGGATAACCTGGGAGAAACAACTTGCTCACTTTCATATAGAGTCAAACAAGAAGAGTCTGAATAAAAGGTAACCTTGTGAAAAGGACAATGCTTAAAAAAACCCAACAAGAATGAAATGGTTAAATTCTTCTGAGCATCAGCTAATTATCAACTAATGCAGCTAAGGAAAATATACAGACAGTCTTCTGTAATTTTCCAGGCTTAGTATGTTACTGTGATCTCCCTTTGAAGTATTTGGTAGTGCCATTTGTCAATAAGGACAGTAACTATCACCATGAACTATATGGCAAATCTTATGTTTCTTATTCAGCCCTAATGATTTGTGCTTTAAATTCGGCAAGTCTGTAAAAATTCATGGAAATTGTGTTTATATTTTTGTTTTAAAAATTTTAACAGATGCATGGTTTCTTCTGCTGAAGAAATTAGGCAAATTGTTAAATACCTTTTATCAAAATCAAATTAGTGAATCTCAGTAATGACAAAATATGGCTTAGGTTTCATACAGATTTAGTCTATTAATAACGTGTGATTGTCTATATATATGTAGTTCTATTGTAATCTAATATTTAGGCAAATATAACTGAACATTATAAAACAGAAGGAGGTAAGAATGGCTATGTAGAAGTGTAATAATTCATGAGCTAAGTGCCTTTTGTATTGGGAGTCCTAATTCTGCTGTCTGGTTGCAAGAGAGTTGTTGTCTGGCATGTATCATAACTATGGAACACCAAGGTTGTGTTCTTGTATGTAGGGGTCCAAGAAATTTTCTTATCTGAGTATATCTTTGAATTTCAGTGAGTTGAGTTACATGAGGTTTACTGTCACAGGCAGGGTCTGTAAGACCAGAAACTTTATTAATTCTTTTTAAGGCTACAGCGTACTGTGTGACAATGGCATGAAAACTGAAGAAAATGGTGTTGAGTCTCCTGGGAAATTAACATGTTTAATTGAAGGAAGGACAAATTGACTTAATTTACATAACTGTAATAGGATTCTGATATTAAAATTTGGCTGTTGCCTCTTAAAAGCAATGGAAAGGTACTGGGTTGACGTTATAGAAATTCCGAGAGTGCAGGGGGATCTGGCTTGTATAGAGCATGCTAAAAATGTGGAGCTAAAAATTTAAAGAGCTACTTGAGGCTTCACTGTGACATCTCTTAAAGGTGAAGTAAACTCATAATCATTTCTTTATCTATAAAAAAAAAAAATAAATGTAAGTTTAGAACTAGTTGTTTCAGTAAGCATTTGAGCCTGGGTTTCTCGGTGGTCCTGAAATGTAGCACAGAAATTCTCTAAGGCAGGGGTGTCAAACTCATTTTTACCGGGGGCCACATCAGCCTCACAGTTGCCTTCAAAGGGCTGAATGTAATTTTAGGACTGTATAAATATAGGAGTAGGTGAATCAATGCAGGAACAGGGTCAGCTGTGCCAATTGCTTCCAAAACACCTTTCTCCCCAATTAAACAGCTTCTCTTGCAACACCGGATTTTAGTTCTTTCTGCATGAATGAGAAAGGACAGATTAGTAATTATGGTGATTCTTCCCTTTCATGAAGGCCTGTTTAAGAACAGTGTGACAGATTTATCAGTTACAAGTATGTCCTGCTAGCAGTAGCCTGTTGCAAAACAGGGTTATGTGCCAAAAGCTCACTATGTCTGATTTAGGAATATGGATTATTTTCTGTTAGCATTACATATTAGTGAGTGATTTAACCATGTTTTATGTTTATAGGAGATAATCAGTTGAAAGATACTCTGGAATGACAGCTGTAATAGCAAACTTTATTGTATAACTACCATACAGCAAATAGAAATGTAGCATCTTAGTTGATTTCTGCATGATGTTATATGATATTCACTTTCTAATCAGTACTCCAGCAGCTTCCATTTTGGGATTTCTAGTTCTGAGGATGTAATTTTTCTTTTTGAACATACAGTCAGTTCTAATCTGTATTATCAGATTTTCTAAGATCCTTGATTAGGGTGTGAAAGTAGACCCCACTTGGATGGGGGCTCCTTACTGCAAGCAGCTATTGAGCTCTGAGAGCTGCTGGCTGGTAGAAGCCTTTCCGAGCTCCTTGACACTAAGCAAGGCAATTCTGTGAAGCTGAAGATGTCTTGAGAGCTTCAAGTTACCCGGGCAGTCTTAGGGCTTTTAAATTCTCTTCTGTGACTTTGAGAGCAGGGCTGCAGCTCACGGCTTCAAGGTGCTGTGCTCCAGATCTTCAAGCAGAGCACTCGTGCTGCAGTAGGGAGGGTGGCTTCACCAGGATGTCCATAATCAGAGGTGCCAGCACAAAACTCTTTATATCCAATTAACTGGCATTTTCTGATAAACCCTATGTTCAGTCAGAAGTTTCTACCAGCTGTAGGAAGTGTGGTACGGTGGTGTCTAGTGGGAAAAGTTTCTGAGCATTTCATTGTGTATTGATTTAGATGATAATATTGCCATTATCTAATTTAATTTTGGAAATAATTGTAAAACTTCAGAATATCAGTTGTTGATCTACACAGTTTATTTTTCACTGTATTTTTAAAAGAACATAGTTGAGGTTCTCTGTTTTTCAAGGGAATTGTAAACGAGTTGGATTTGTTTTGGAAAAATGTAATATATGGATGCATAAAAGCAAGACTGCAAAGATCTGGGTGTAAATTTGCTGTGTATGTTGTTATGTTCATGCTATTGATGCTATTAGTGTTAGTGCTATACTGAATAATGTTGGATTGAGATGACTTATGTGTTTACTGTGTGGTACAGCTGTGGGCACACATAATATGTGTCTTAAAGTCGCTGGTGCTCTTCAAGCTCATCTCCTGTTCTATCCTGTAGTATCTTGTCTGTTCATTTATGGAAATAAACATCAATGAAACTAATGCCTAAGATTTAAAAATGCTGCCAGTTGGTATCAGGATGAACAACAAATAATTTTTGGCAGAGCTGAGATGATGTAGGTTTTGTGTATTTCTTACATTAGAATCTGTGGTTTACTTTGTTTAAGAAAATATTTTTCCACACTCTATCTTTTTCTATATTCTCTCTATATCCAAAGCATCTGCCTTTTTCATTGCACCAGATTCTTTTTTTGTCCTGGAAATCTCGAGCTACTTTAATAATCCAGCTGGTTTTCAGTTACTGACCTTCACTGTTCTCTCTCTCTTTTGTTTTTTCCCCTTCCCAGTGTGTTAACAAAAAAAAGTCACATGGGAAAGCTGCTGATGGAGCTTGCATCCCTTATTTTATGAGAATTTACTTATTTTCTAAAGCCGATAACATCAAACCTAGAGGAAACAAAACTTGATGTAGGGGTGTTTCAGGGCAGAAACCTATTTGGTTGTAGTCATTGAATTGTGGGATGAGTAGAATAATAAGTCATTCATAATCCCTTTAGACCTCATGAAATAAGTGGAATGAAGAAAGGTATAGAATATGATGCTGCATGTTTGCATTTTTTTTACTTAAAACATGAAATAAAGGCTGCATCATCAAAAAAAGGAAAAAAGTTTATGGGTTGACTATTAAGCTTGTATAATGGATAAGCTGAAATGTTTGCAATAGATATTCATAGTAGATTGGGGAAATCAATACGTTCAAGCTGAATCACAGAGTGCTTGTGGCTGTGTTCTGGAATTTGGCAGTTATAGAAGCTTTGATTTACTGTACAAAATAAACTCTGAACAAGGGGAGTGTGCATGGCTGTGTTTGGTTTGGAAAGGAAGAACTGGGCTGGGGTCCCAGTCTATCATCCACGTCTACAGCAGTGCTGCTCCTGAACCACCAAGCTGCCCTTGCCTTTGACCTTCGCAATGTTTGGAATAATTTTTGGGATACTAGCTAAATGAGTAAATAGATACAACAAGTGACAATTGGAAGGCAATCTATTTGAAATAATTTCTACATATGTTTTCCTGGTTTTGTTCTACCTTTATAAGAATAACATCTGTTCAATTCCCAGTTCATTTGGTGCTTAGGCATCTGTTCACTGCCTAAGATTTTTCTTTTTTTTTCGCTGTAACTGCAGGAATGTAATTTCTGTAGCTTCTGTTGATGTCTTTTAGCTCTGAGTTGCATAAATAAAGTTAACTTCTAAAAATATTTATTTATTTATTTATTTTTAGACAAAGAGGATTCAGATGCTGAAAAAGCCTGATAGCTTATTTTCTTGCTTGAATTGCATTTCAGTGGCACTGTGGAACTTGCATTTCAGTACTGATAGTTCTTTAGGTATAAGTAAAATGATAGTTGGTTTGAATTTTGTGTCTCACCTAGATGAATTTGCATAAAGTAACTCAGAGAATTTGACTGTTGGCCTTTTCTTCAGCACCTGCCTGTATTGTAGGCCCAAATAAATACTTTAAAGATGCTGCATATTGTTCTGGGTGTCTTTCTCACTCTCACGGGTATGAAAGGATTATGGATTTTTGTATTCCTATTATATGTTATGTACCACTGTTCAACCCAAAGTATTTTTACAGTCATCTGTATGGATGGCTCCTCTCACCAGGTTAGCTGAGGAGGATGGCTTATAGAGGAGAGTGGGAATTGTACCTGCAAGTCTTATGAAGCACAGAGACATCATTGCAAACAAATTTGTTTTCAGTATTTTGCTGTTAAAGTAAAATGCTTTGTGGAAAATCAGAGACAAAAGTACTGTGCATCTGTTACAAGTGTTGCAATTCAGCTTCTTGCTCAGTTTTAACTAACTAGACCACATAGCAACTTCCTTCTCTTTCTCTACTTGAGATAGCTCAGTGCACCTTGGCAGTGTAAGTAATATCTGTGATCTAATTTTTATGTATGTTTTTTGGAATAGATTTTGCATAATCTTTTGGTGAAACTGTGCAACAGTAACTTCTTCCTAACAACATTTTAAATAATTATCAGCAATGAGACACTTGAGCTTAAAAATTTTACTAGACTCCCATCATTAATGTGTATATATAAATACACTAAAAATGGTGAGCCAACTGTAGCTTAGTTTTTTGACAGTGGGTAGTGGTGCTGCTGACATTCTTAAGGAAAGCTATTTCTCATTAACAATCAGATTGTGCAGGTACTCTGAAGTGACTTGATTTCAGCAGTGCGACTTGGAGGCCTTCCTCTGAAACCTTGAGTCGTTAGCTGTGCCATGTAGCTGTGGTAAGCACAGTTTGTCCTAGCTACCCTTGTCTTTTATGTTTACACTGTGCATTGCTATAGGATGGGTTCTGTGTCGGATTCTATGTGAAGATAGAAGATTTGATATGACTTGAGATGAGTGAAGGAAGAAAGAAATGAGAGTCTGTCTTGCAGGTATATTTAAATTAATTATTAAAGACTGTTTCCATAGCTTTCAGCTGATTGTAGTTTGGATCAATAGTCTGAAATAGTGAGCAATATCTACAAGATCACATTATGGGTCAATTCATGTAAAATAGTTCTGGCTACAAAAAATTAATAGATGTGGGAAAAAATCCTGCCCCTGCCCTGCTTTTTCTTCCTCGCGTCTTGCCTGATCTGTTCTCACTGTCTTTTTGATCTAAAGGTTTGGAAATGCGGTACTGCAAGGCTTGGCTGATGACATGCCCCTAGAAAGTCTCTCAAAATTTTCTTCAACATCAAAAGTTCCTGTATCTCTGTAATGTTGGAAATAAAATATCTTCACATTACACTCTGCAAATCTACTGATATGAGAAAAATGTAGGTCTTCATACCACAAAATGGGCTCTGTAGTTATCATTTCAGATATAGTACAAACTTTCTTGTATAATCTAACAATATGGTGACCTTTTAGAGCTCATAGAGGTGCCCTTCAGACCTGAGAAGTACTGCAGTTTTTCCCCTGCTGATGCTAATTTACGTTCATTATAGTCCAGTTCAGATTAATTCTTTAAGTTTTTAGTATATCATCTAGCAATCTGGTAGATTTTGGTCCTGTATAGTTGTGACAATGTCTTAATTTGGTCCCTGTTTTATTTTTACTTTCCCCACTTTACCTCATCACAGGATGTTATTCTAGTGAATTGTTTATCTAGTTTCTCTTTATTTCTGTGTAGGGGTTCTGTGTCCCTGGAAATGTTCCCTGGTGTATACTATAAACTTCAGGAATGCTCAGTAATGGTTACAACTGTTCTCATTATAATGAAATGTTTTCCCTCTATAGTAACAGGCACACAAAATGCACATTAAAAAAAAATAAATTATTGTGGGTTTTTATTTGTGCTCTTGTGACGATTCATAGGGTCTGCTTTTGTCTACAGGTTTATTTGTTTAACCTCCTTTCCTTGTATGTGCTTTGGGACAAGGGAAATGTGTAGAGAAGGGCTGAAACTGGAGTGGGACATCTTCAGACAAAATCTTTTGCTAGTAGTCACTTCCTTTTTTTCTTTTTTTTTTTTTTTTCTTTAAATCAGAGAAGAGCATGCTCCATGGGGAAAGAAACTCCAGGGTACTGATGAGGATGGGATCATGTGGAGTCACCTACATTTGTCTATGTAGAGCTGAGCTTTATTTAGAATGGCTAATGCTGATCAGGAGCTAGCAAAGCTCCTGACTCCCTGCCAGCTCCATGCACAATTACTCTGGTCCCTGGAGTGTGGTGCTGAGGCACTGCAGCTGACTAGTAATGCAGCATCATGCCAGAATTAACCCTGCTGAGCCAGCTCCAATGTTTTCCCCATCTGTAGTCTGCTTATTTTCATCCCTGAAAAATCTGCTAACAACTGAAAGTCGAATGTAGTCATCAAATTGTCCACATGAAATTCCTCTTATTTTGTTTAAAAATGAACCAGTTCTAATTTTGTGTCCTAGGAGATTTCGCAGAATACTCTTTGCTAATTACAATAACCTACAGCTTGCTGTTCCCTGGCTGCCAGGTCAGCTCACTATAAAGTTTGATGCACATCCAGATTTCTCCCATCTGATTGCCGGCAAATTACAAAACTCAGTATTTGAATGTCAGCAGATCACCTTTTCTGGACTTGACTGAAGTCAAGAAATTTTTCTTGGGAGTTGGGATGTGTAAATTGTAGATGAAATATTTGGAAACAAAAATCCGTATTTGTGTCTGTTTCTCCTTGCCCTTCTGGATCCCATGCCATCATTGACTTCTGCAACTTGGTCTGCTACACAGAATGAGTCTTATCCAGGAGAATCTCCGTACAGATTACATGTGCATCATCTGAAAAGAAGTCAGTCTTGGCGTACTACTGCTCTAGTGGTTTCACTGTTGGTAGATCAGAGGCACAGTGTTTACAGAAAGGGTAGATCTTGTTCAATTCTCCATTCCTCTGCAATTCATCTTATTGCAGGTATCTGGATTGTTTAAGTGTTTTGGATCAAGAATTTTGAATGAGCCATGAAAGCTATCATATAGATTAATGAAGTGTATCTTAGCATTTGTTTATTACTTAACAAATTAGAAATGCCTCACAAATTTAAACTATACATGCAAAGTTTAGGACTCAGACTATGTATATGTAAGATTAAACTAATTAGACAAACAACTTTGTACAGATATAATGGGTCTGCCTTGATAACAAAAGGTTTTGAACTTGATGTGGTAGCTGTAGTAACAAAAAAAATTACTTAATGATTATCACAGTATCACAGTATGTTTGGGATTGGAAGGGACCTCAAAAGATCATGTAGTCCAATCCCCCTGCTGGAGCAGGAACGCCTAGGTGAGGTCGCACAGGAACATGTCCAGGCGGGTTTTGAATGTCTCCAGAGAAGGAGACTCCACAACCTCCCTGGGCAGCCTGTTCCAGTGTTCTGTCACCCTTACTGAGAAGAAGTTTTTTCTCAAATTTAAGTGGAACCTCTTGTGTTCCAGCTTGATCCCATTACCCCTTGTCCTATCATTGTTTGCCACTGAGAAGAGCCTGGCTCCATCCTCGTGGCACTCACCCTTTATATATTTATAAACATTAATAAGGTCACCCCTCAGTCTCCTCTTCTCCAAGCTAAAGAGGTCCAGCTCCCTCAGCCTTTCCTCATAAGGGAGATGCTCCACTCCCTTAATCATCTTTGTTGCCCTACGCTGGACCCTCTCCAGCAGTTCCCTGTCCTTCTTGAACTGAGGGGCCCAGAACTGGACACAATATTCCAGGTGTGGTCTCACCAGGGTGGAGTAGAGGGGAAGGAGGACCTCTCTCGATCTACTAACCCACCCCCCTTGTAATACACCCCAGGATGCCATTGGCCTTCCTGGCCACAAGGGCACAGTGCTGGCTCATGGTCATCCTGTTGTCCACCAGGACCCCCAGGTCCTGGGGGTCTGTTGAATGTCATCTGAATGTCAGCTGTTGAATGTCATCTCGTCTTTATGAAAACATATTAAAACTAGAAGTTACAAATACAATTCAGCACTTCTTTAAAACAGTGATTTCATAACTGTGGAATTTTGCAATTGATGTATTTTGATTTATACACCAATGACTGTCATGGCAATGTGTCTTGAAGTACTTTGACAAGACCTCCTATTTCACCTTCTACGACAGTTCAGACCTTTGTCCAACTGGTAAGACCCATGAAAGTGTCCATGAATATAAATTTTAAGGCTGGTGCTCTGAAAGACTTTCAGGTGTCTATCTGGCAAAATTACCCTCACATTTCAATAACTTTAAGGATCTATGAGATTGTGCTAAAGTATGTCCTACTCATTAAAGGTCTTTGCCTCCTTAAAATTAACCTAAAAATTTCAGGAGTCATTCTGAATATGGGTAGCTAATAATTTACAAAGGGTTCTGTTTATCTAAAATTTATATGATAGTGTTAAATAAAACTGTTGTTGCATAACAGTGAAAAGCACTGAATGAAAAGCATTGTTCAGTCTGTCTTGAACCATAATTAAACTCTGTTCTTTAGAAATTCAGAAGCATCTTATTCCTGTAATAAACACACTATTTTATCAATTTTTGTATTTTGTGTATATATGTAATTCTGAAAACCAAAGTAGTTCTTTTGTTGCTGGAAATAGATCCATATGGTGATAAAAAGTGACAAAACCAATTGGATTTCTTCTTCTGCACTGGACAAATAAATAATGGACACTGTATATAGTATAGCTGATTTTTCAGGAATGAAATAGGCTTTCTCAGTTGTAATTCATCATTTAGGAGAATTGCTTATAAACACTCTGCTTATATAGCCATCCTTAAAGTGGCTGTTGTTGCAGTCTGAAAATATGCTTAAAATAGCATTAATTTCATATTGATAGTCCAAAAGAATAAAAGTGATGCCTTGTTTGTAGGTGTGTTTTAAACCCTCTGGTCAAAGGAATGTTGAAAAGTAAGTTTGACACGCTTTCTTTATTTCAGAAGACAGACTGCATGATTTTGAACTGCATGAGTCCAGTAGAGAATCACTGTTTTATTTCAGCAGATTTTCCTGGGTTCTGAAAGAATGGAAACTAATCAGCATTTCTGGATCTTAATTGTTTGAATCATCCATGCATTAACCAAAGCACATGCAAGGCAATTAAATGCTATCAGTGTGAAGTCTGTTTATACAGCTTTGTTGTAAGATCCAGAGAAGAACCTAAAATAGTAAAGTCTAAGAATAGTGAGCCTATTATAGAAAGAAAAATGTGGAACAATTCTTCACAAAGAGAGATTCCCAAACTGCACACAGATCTTTTGGTAATACATGGGATAACTGCCAAATACTAATGTGAACAGGCTCCCATCATTTTATGTAGACTCACCTTTATTTAAAATTTAGTTAGACTATGGCTCTTGATGCTCCTCTGGTATGGCAGGAGCAGTCAGTCCTGCCTAAGCTCTCTGAAGTAAAACCGTTACCAGCCTGGATAGCAGTGGGCCTTCAGTTGCTTCAACAGTATCAATTCATTTCCATGATTGAATCAGTCACCTATCAGCAGAGAGGATCCGTGACAAAAGTCCTTCTGAATAATGGTTGGAAGGTGAACTCTTATCGTATTGATTCAGTGCTTACTTTACTTACTATAGTATTACTGCAATGGATGGAAGCCATCAAGTTAGAGGAGGAAGAAATGTTAGTTTAAGAAGTTATATTGACTGCTAAAACATTGGTTAACTTCTGCAACAGTAGCTTGCATATTCCTTTACATCTGTCTTCAAAAAGGGTAAAAACTGTTTATGACTTTACATTCAGACTTACCTTTATGAAATGAAATAAACCATTTTGCCAAATTACACTAGTGTCTGCTTCAGGCTAGAATGCTCGGCTGGCTGTCCAGCTTCATTCTTGCATTATCTGAATTCAGTGCTGCCACGAAGTGTGAGATATTTTGCTTGATTGTACGATTTCAAGCATTAGTAGTAGTTTCTGTTGAAAATCATCAACCATGCCAGATTATGACGTCTGTTATCAGGAAAGTAAGTTTCTAGCTTGCACTTCTCTCATGAATGTTTAGTGTTGCCCAGATGCAGATACGTCAGTGAACTAGTTCGTTGATGTTGTAATAAAAACCAACCATGTGTTTCCTAGACACTTCTATGTCTATGAAATATCTAAGTTTCATCAAGGTTGTAAGTGAAAATTCGGGGTTGCTTTTGACCTGAAAGCTGCAGTGCTTATTGATTTGTGTGCTTGAAATTATGTAAAGTTTAGTACAGTAAAAAAAAAAAAAAGTAAATGAAATTGTCAGCAGCATACGCAGTGACACAATTTCTAGTCCATTGCATTTCATGTGAGACAGGTTTCTATGTAAGGAATGGAATCTAAATGGTTTACATCTTTTGGGAACAGGATTATATTTTTAAAAGCAAACAGTATTCTCCCCCTGCCCCGAATTACAGGGAAGCTGAATAGTAGCCGAAGCTAGTATTAAGGTTTTTCTAGTTCTGAAATGTGCTCATCTATCTTCATGTCTAATTAAGGATTTCAACCTTTGCTTAGTTGGGAAATTATAGCTTACTTTTTAACCACTGCCAAAAGTGTATGTACTATTGCACTCTCTCTTTTTTTAGGTTAAAACAATTTTTATCTTGCATCTCTTACAACATTAATTCTGTGGCCTGTTCTTTTTTGCCCATCTGACAGATATGTACATTTTGGTCTCCCTACCTTGTATACTGGAGGCCTGAGCTGTAATTTTTTCGAACTCTACTCATGGAACATGAATGAGGCATTCTGAAGTGATATCACACACAGTTCAGATGAGAAAGTTATTCTTAATAATAAATAATATTACCAATTAAATAATATAAAACTAGGAAATTGTGGGCAGAAAGGGATGGAGTTGCATCACTTTTACTTATAGTTTCAAGATGTTATAGTCAAAGCGTATTAGGACACTCGCTTCTGCCAGTGTAATAGCACAGCATAGTGTCACTTCTGATATCTCCTACCTTGAATGAATGTTGAGATTTTGTTTGTTCCATATCTAAGATGGTGTTTGACAGTAATTCCTCATTAATCTCAGTTTATTTCTGGATTTGCTTCTCCACCTTAATCATACTTCTCAGTCTTGCTCCATGTTATATAGCAAATAAAAAATGGTAAGAAATGTTCCTTACTTAGTAGTATAGTAATGATGATATTTTAGTAATTCTAGAAGTGTATTATTTTACTCATCTCTTTCTGCCCCCAGAATTATTTGACTTTCCTTTTTGTAATACATGCCTCAATGTTATTAAGGCAGTAAAATTAGCTTTTTTTTTTCTTGGTGGTGGTTATGGATGACTACCACTATCTTTATTGCTTCAGGCTTTCAGAAATAACACATTGTTCTTCCATTTCTCTCTTTGCTTTCTGCTTTTTAATAGGTAGGCATAGAATTAAATTTTAACGTTCTTTAATAGGTAAGTTTGACAAGCATGGAAGTTAATGAGATAATAACAAATGTCTTCAATATCTTTTAAACAAGGTATTTACATGTGATTTGAGATCTTGCCAGTTACGTTAGACTTAATGTTAATATGATATTTGTAATTAAAAATGGAAGTTTAATGAAGGTATTTTTGTAAACTAGGGAACATTTTCTACTGTGGTATTTTGTTTTGGTTTCATTAAAAAGTGAATGGTCCTACACATAAGATTTAATAGATAATTCTTAGTTATGGGTTGTAATTTGACTAGAAATGGGGAAGTCTGGCATTATGCATTATGGAAAAATTGAATCCAAATGTATGTCTGTCATGGCCAGCCTGTACTCGGTTCAGCAAAATGGAATGGAAATAGTTGCCCTTAATTATTTGTAGGAAAACAAAAGAAAAGAGAAAAGAAGAGAAGAGAAGAGAAAAGAAAAGAGAAAAGAAAAGAAGATAAAAAAGGAAAGGAAAGGAAAGGAAAGGAAAGGAAAGGAAAGGAAAGGAAAGGAAAGGAAAGGAAAGGAAAGGAAAGGAAAGGAAAGGAAAGGAAAGGAAAGGAAAGGAAAGGAAAGGAAAGGAAAGGAAAGGAAAGGAAAGGAAGAACCCCTCTGCTTCTTTTTCATACCAATCTGCTTGAGAGCTCATTATTGAAAAGGAACTTTGTGCTGCCCAAAATACTGCCTTTTAGATGATTTTTGCTTCTACATAGTATTTCAGTACTGGTGAGCGTTGCTTTGCATTGAAATGTGGATAATTGCAACAGAATACATTTATTTCATATCTTCGCATAAAGTAACAACAGCTGGATAGACAAAATTGTATGCCATAATACATTATGTACAGTATATTTTTTTATCAATTTTTTGAATCTTTTGTGTTTGGCCTTTTTTATTTCTAGGATAAACTCTTGGGATGCTAATTTTTATAAAGGATTTTAAAAGTCAACCTTTTAAGTTGCTTTGTTTGCTAGAAGATCTATGCTTGACAGAGGCTGAAAACAAGTACCTATAGAAAGATATTCTCAAACATTTTTATCTGTAAGTCATACTCTCTCAACAAGTAACTAAAACCACATAGCTCCACAGCTTCTGTAACAACTCTTAAAGTCAAACAGTTTTGTTATTGTCCTTTTACGCAAAATCTTTTTGGGTGGAAACCTTAAGTAGTGTAACACAGCATATTTTCTGAAAAACTATTAATAAGTTCTACCAGAGGTGAAAAGTTAAGTTTCTGAAGCTGGTAAGCTCATGACCAGAGGATTTTAAATGCAAGGTTGTCTTGCTCCTGCTCACAGAGCATGCAGATTTTATTAGGAAAAGTGTGTCTTCAGTTACCTCTGCTATCAGACTATCGGGGTTTGATTTCTTCTACAGGTATAGGTTCGTATATCTGGATTAACTAATTAACTGAATGGTCTAATAATGGAAAACAAAGGCCTCAAAGCAATATTCACCAAACTTGGCTAATGTGGGCTAGAGTTGTGGTTGTTACCACATATTAGTTGAAAAGTAGGGGTTATTTTGTGAACTTTCAGTGCTCAAGAAGGGGAAATACAAGTTTTTATATATAAGAAGCAAATATAAGAGCAAAACGTTTGGACAGGGTTGTGTGTGTGTATGTTTGTTTGTTTTTTCCCCACCATGCATTACTATTAATCTCTTTCTGTCAGCTGTTTGTTCTGGTTATCCATTTAAGAGTTAAACACTGTCAAATGTAAATAGAGAAATAAAAAATTAGGTAAACAATTGGCTGTAACAAAGCACACTTTTAACTGCTTGGTTACTTCTGCAGCAATATTTGGTTTCAAAATGGGATTTATTTTTAGTTTGCTTCCTAAGCCACTGACTTTTTTTCCCCCTGCAGATTTTTCATAGGTTACCTGAGGTAATTCTTGAGACATTTAAGCTCCAAATATAGAATGGCCACAATAGAATTCCAAATGAAAGCTTTGACTGTGTTCCTACATGTTTTATTTAACAGCTTCTCAATTTAGGGTCACATGTTTTGGATTCCAGCTAGTTAAATTTTTAGCAGGCTTTATGGACGTAATATAATGTACAAAGCTCTTGCATTTAATCTTTCTTACGGTACATATTCTCAGGTATAGTAACTGAAAAGCAAACCACAATTTTTCCTAAGCTACCTTCAGATAGACCTTTTGAGTTATTAAACTGCTTCTCTTGGATGCGGATTCCCTTCCAGACAATAATAATCAGTGAAACAGATTCTTCTTGGGCCAGATAGTTTTAGGCAGAATATGCTGTAAAGCTCTTATGCTCACGTTGAGAGCTGTTCAAGCTGATTTATCTTGTGAAGGAGTGAAGTTTGCATAGCCTGTCAAATTTGGGCCATTTATGCTCACTGCAATAACCTCCCAGATAAGATTCTGAACTTACAGCCATTGTAACAACCAAGACCATTTGCTAGTACTAGTGTTTGTAATAGTTCATATATGGTTTTGTAGCATCTAGAAAATAAGCCGTGAATGAGGATCCTGCTGTGCTTGTATAAACACAGAAGAAAATAACTATTCCTTGTGTCAGAGAGTTTCTGGTTTGCCACAAAAAAAAGTGGATGGTGTGACACGGAGACCTGGCAATGTTTGCTCCATGGCTGATTTATCATGACAATACATAAAAAAAAATACAGGTAAAAGCTTGGTTAATATGACGTTAGCATGAAATATTTTGCTCTGTCTTCCAAAGTCACTGGGAAACCTGCCTGTCTCCATTCTAATAATCCTCTTGCCCTATTTCCCTTGTCCCCGTCTTTCCCCAGCAAGAAAAGCATAAGATTTTGAAGGTAAAAGTTCTCCTTAGTAGGATTATATAAAATTCTCATACAGTGAGAGTGGCACAACTCTACAGACATTACTTAAGTTCAAAAAACTATTTGAAAACCTATTATAGAAGAGTACTTGCATGAAGAATGTATTAGTTTAACAAAACCAATTTCAGTTAACCTGGCATGACTTTTGAGTATGGCCAGTAACCAGATTCCACAGGAATTGCATGCGTTCTGCTAAGTCTGTGTCAGTGATTCATGGTTACTGTATAAACATTGTTTTCTGATTAGTGTGTTTTTCTCAAGTTCTGAGTTGAAGTTGCTGGTTTTGGTCTTGCTAAACATTGAGGCTTGCCTTCATTCCTTTCTATCTGCCATGTCCTTATACAGATGTGTGCAGCATGCTTTGCAGATGCTGTCTCTGCCTTTCTGTCTTTTCACTGAAGAAATGTAAGACTTGGTTGCTAGATTTATTCCACATCTTAATTCAGGCAAGTGTGAGTCTTTAATTCCCAATGTTTGTTCTTTATTTTATCTGACCTGATATTTTCCAGACTTCTAGTACCTGATATATTCCAGCTTTTGTTTGGACTCTAGAATTTATCCTAAAGAAGAATCAAAGGATGCAGTATCCCAAGCTACCTGTTTACTCTGCAGTTTTCCAAAGAATAATGGTCTGGTTTGTGGTTTATTACTAAAATGCAAGAGTGAATGTGGGATTGTGTGTTAACAAAGCATGGGGAGGAAGGCTTTTCATTGTCAGTCAGTACTATTTTCTATTTGTTTGCCTTGTTGAACAGGTTTTTGGTCTTTACATGCACAATGTAATATGTTAGATTAGATGTTTTAATAACTGAGTTATTAAAATGATAATTATTAATTACTAGAAACTAACAGGTTAGATTTTTTAAAAATTTCAGATGTTATATAAGTTCATCTACAGTATATTGCTCCAACAATATGCATTTCCACACAAGAATCCCACTTTTTATGTTGAGCTTAAAGTTATGATGTGAAGACTAATCCAAGTTTGTGAAGGGAAAAGCCTGTTGCTACCCAGGGAGAAAAAGATAGAAAAGTTTGCTTTTAACTGTCAAGAAAGCATTTTTCAGGTCATTGTGTCTATACTGTCCTCAGAGTCATGGGATCCTGGGCTTTGGGAAGGGTGCATTCTTTTATTCTGAGTACTTACTTCAGCTAGTAATGTGTGTACAATGTAGAGCTATCTTTATTTGTAGCCATGAACTGGTTGCAGAAATACAAATTACACTGAACACAATACTTTAATTAAAATATTGGAGGCAACATATGGGGAAGAAGTACTTTTTATAGGTGGAATAACCTTTTAATTGATATGATTAATCCAAGTTGGTATAGATTGCTAAACAAATTTAGAGTAAACACTTCTCTTGATTTTCACAAAATGAAAGAGAGTTTTATTTCTTGTTTGGTACTTTTTCATTTTGTAGTTCCCTTCATTTGCTTTCTTTAAAGACTTCTAAAGTGCACCGATATCCAAAGTTGTCTACATTAAAGATTTTATGCAAATGCATTTGTTGGCATTATTGTCCTTGTTTTGACTTGGAAAATACTGAGGAAAGTAGGTGGCCCATTGTAAATGGGCATTCTCTCCCACCATTGCCTTATTCACCTGATGTTTTTCTTCGGTATGTATCCTCACATGAAACCTTTTGAAAGTATTTCATAAAAAACTTCAGTTGAAATACCTCCTTTATTTAAAAACACCCACATGTTTTTTCTTGTTTACTTTTACAAAGTGTAGAGGTGTGACTGCTTTGGTTAGTTAATGGCTGTTCAGAGAGATGTAAAGTCTATGAGGACATGAAACAAGGAACCAAATTACACAGCCTTGAAATATGACAAGGCAGACTTATTTCTGCTATAGGAAGGTAAATTAAACCAAACCAAACAAAGCAGGCCCAAACAAATACAAACCCCAAAATATAGTCCCTTTTTTTTCCTTTTTAAATGTAACATGTTATATTATTAACTTCATAAATTTCTTTAACTTTTCAGTAAAAATGTAGGGGAAATTACCTTTAAACAGTCTAAGCTTTCATATATCACTGAACATAAGCTGCTTGCTAAAGCGGGCAGCTGTAGTTTGTGAGACTTTTGTTCATATTGCCGCTTTTGTTAAACTTGAGTGCATTCTGTGTCATCCTTTTCACATCCTTTTTACACACACAGGGTGAAAATCATCCCTGTTTTTGGATTGTGCTGGCATCGTTATTTGGCCACTATTTTTGAGCTAATGTATGTCTTTTCTGGGAAGTGCAGCGCTCTCGGCACACTCCTTTCCCAATGTGAAACATACATTTCCTGCTTTGGAGATTACACACAGTTCAATAAAGATTACTGAGGGTTTTTTGTTCCATTGCTACATGAGAATAACTTGAGACGAGATCTCCAAAATGTGCCATGAACACAAGGAATTGGGAGAAAAAAAGAAAAATATTAAAACTCCTGGAATATGGTAGAGAAAATAAAACCTTTATTCAAATCCAAATACAACTAGAGGAATATGGCTCATAGTGTAGGAATCAATCTGCGCGCTGCCAATAAGGTTGGGAAATAACACATGGTTCGTGGTAATGAACTGAACTCACAGCATCTGTCTTCTTATATCCATTTCCAATGCCAGTTAAAATATGAAGATTCCAAAAGAACTCATTTACAAGCACTGTTAATCTTGGGCTGTTGTGTTTTCCGCTTTCCACATGGGAGCCTAATGAACTGCATGCAAGCTGCAGTATTGCTCATTACATTTTAGGAGTCTTCATTTCTTATAATAAATACATGTATTTATAATAAGTAGTTCCTGTTTATAATGCAAGACACCGTCATCCTCAATATAATATTATAAAGCAACATGGAAATGAGCAATTCATATCCTGAAAATACAAAAATATGTTTGAGTATCTTCTAAGGATATGACAATTTTTATTGGAATATCATTTAGGCCTTGTCAGGAATGTATTTGCTGTTGCAATCAGTGGGATTGGAGCACATACCAAAAAGGCATCTGCATTTTTTTCTTGAATTAGAGCTTTGATGATTTTAGCTAAACAGGCCATTTTTTTAAATTAAAAAAAAAAAGTAGGGGTGGGAGTGGTAGTGCTTGCTCCAGCCCTGAAAAAGTGTTTTCTGAATTACACTTAAGTACTACACTTTTATGTCTGCAGATGAATTTGGAGGCATTGGTGTATAAATATAATGGTGAGTAACTTTCTTTTGGAAGGGATATATTTCTGAGAATTTTATATACAGAGGCAGGAAGGTTACAGCTGTAACTACGTTTATTTAAAAATACAGGTACTCTGTGTCCTATAATTAATTTTGTAAGTGTATGGATATGCTTGTTCTAAGGAACAAGGAAAGATTCTTCCCACATGTGGTGGTTTGTTTGTTTGTTTGTTTTTAAAAACAAAGAACCCCTTACTGGAGTTATGAAGGGTGCTTTGATTGTGATTGGAGCAAAAGTAAGGAACAAACAGATTTCTGGATCAAATTAATTAATTAGCCAAGGTTAATTGCTGCAATCTAAGATGCTGACCAAGTGGGTTCTAGTAGGATTTAAAAAAATATTTATAGCAATTACAAATTTCAGTGTGACATACAGAAATACCACCCTCTTGGTGAAGCCTTCTTTTCTTACTCTGCAACTACTGAGTCATTGTACTCCAAATTTTTTGAAGTTTTTTATACTTCTAAGAATATTATTAGGGGAAAAAATAATCACTTCTTGGTCACAGAGAGTAAAAATTACTTTACTAAAATGAAATTTTTGAAAATTTTCTGGACCAAATCTCTATACCTATCAGTTACAAGAACTCTAGAACAATTCTTCTAGGATTTCTTTCTAAAAAAAAAAACCCATCAAAACCTGTAGAATATGTTATGAAACCTTTGCTTCCATATGACATATGCAATTTAAACTGAATCACATTTTTTGTGGGCCAGTTTATTAATATTTTATAAGGAAAACAGTTTTAAGTGGGAAAATATAACAAATTAGATTAATTTTATCTGTATTTTTTTGAAACACAAAAGCTTGTTTTTTCAGTATTTTATGACAGCACACATGTAGATGACATTTGTGTTTATATGCTATAAGGCTATGAAGCAAAATATCAGTCATGTGCCTGTTTTGGCTGAAGTTTGATGTTTTTAGGTTGTTGCTGTCACTACTGTTTTGTTCTGAAACAATGAACATGTTAAAATATCCTTCAAGTTATCTTTTTCTTTTAACCCCAGTTATTTTCTTAGGTATTTAGAAAGAATGGAAAAAGATATGAAATACACATTTCATATGCTTGCTTGAGATGTAGACATGGCCCTTAAGTATAGATTATAGATGAGGCTGGCAGTTCTATGTAAGTCAATGTTAAATAACAAAAATCCCGTTATTTTGCTTTACTTACTGATAACCCCAAGTGTTTTGACATGGATGAGCTTTTTGATGGCTTCTGGATGGAAACACATGTAGATTTCAAGAGAATTAGGGAAGATGCCTGAAGTATTGTCCTCCCACTTTTTGTTTAGTTACTAAGATGAAAAGTAACGCTCAGAGTTTTCAGTCTTGCTGAAATTTTCTGTGCTCTCAGACTGAAAAGATTTTGTGTTACGCTTTGCTTATTCTGCTTATCAGCGTTGGGCCACTAGAATGTACCATCTTGTTAGAGGATATGTGAAGTAGTAATCTAAGATCATTATTTAGCTCTTTTTTTGGATGATGTCTGTGTATGACCTTTCTAGAGGTCTAGGAAGTCCATGGATTTTCCGTGGCTAGGCTTACTAATTAAATTTTTACGTGGTATATGAAGTATTCCATCCTGTATTCACAAATGATGTCTTCTCTCGCCCCCACCCCACAAACAGATGAAATCTGTGAGGAATAGTGGTCCTGAATGACTGTCTGTACTTTGATTTTACCATCTTTGTATGTGCAGAAGAGGTTAGGAGGATAAAAGTTTCAAATTTTTATCAACTCCTGTTTTCAAAGCACTGGTAAGGAGAGCCCATTTCTGTCTTATTTCAGAGGAACACTTTCCTGCTTACCTTTAAAACTACAGTCTCTTGCTACAGATGTGGCTTCAGTTCATCAATTACAGCCTGTTCTGGGTGCTGCTGAATTCTGATAATGAGACTTCGGCATTTTATATAGGTCACCACAAGGACCCAAAAAGAGCAATCAGAGAACAGGAAGCAATTGAAAAAGAAAATGTGAAAATCACGTAACTATATCTTTTAACAGGGGGATAATTGGATAAAACTTTTATTCCAAAACTTGATTAGCTAAGCCTCATTATAGTCAATGGTCAATTTCAGGATGGAAGATACTTTGTTAGGTTCATAGATTCAAGCACTTTCATCAGAGGGATATGAGTCCTTTAAAATGCAGAGGTTCACTGTACATGACAGGTTTTTTCATATAATCCATGTGAAAACAAATGTTAGTGAATATTTAATGTTTTGCAGGGATAAGCACTATGCAGAAAGCTGCATGTTGGAAAGGTTCTCGCCTCCTCCCCCTAATTTTAAGCATCTCCCAGTTGACTTGGACATATGGTATTTAGCAGCCTTTTTTTTTTTTTTTTTTTTTTTTTTTTTTGTGTGTGTGTAGTGAGTGGATTAGTATCTTTCATTTGCAGAGTTTTCTTTGATCTTTGAGAAATTCCAAAATTATGATGATCCACTTAACAGAGGATCCAAATATAATTCAGCAGCTCATTAGTAAAATAAGTATTGGTGGTAGCACTACAAGGCCAAGTCAGGCTTGGATTAAACTATGACTTAGCATTCTATGAATACAAAAAGAGATTTAGAACATAGTGCAGAAACTTAGTCTAATGTAAATTATCACCAGTTGATACACCAACAGTAAGAGGGGAATTCTTGTCAGTGCATGCCTGTGTGAATAAAACTCACGATTAAATATTTGTGTTCATTCATTGCAAACAAACTGATCTGAAGAAAGTACAAGATTCCAACATGAAAATGATGGGGATGTATGTCTATGAATATCAAATTTTGGGTATAAATGTTGGATGCAGGGGCCCACTATCAAGTCCTTGCTTTGCTTTGTGTATACCTGTAATTTAAGAGTGTATGGTAATGTACAAAGCTATGTATGACTGTATACTTTCTGTAGGAACTAGAAGTGCAATAAAAATTAAATCTCCTGCTGGAGAAACTGAGACTGAAGAACTACATACCTCAGTAGGAAAGGCATCTGCCTGTGTTTTGATAAACTTAGTTTAAGTGCCTGCTCTAATAGACAATTAATTACCTGTCTGAAATAAAGCACTGTTAAGGGGTGAAGCAGAGTCCTACTGCAGAATACCCATTATACTGAAAGCCAGGACATCAATGTAGGTTACATGAGTGGGATTCAAGTCTTTAGTCTTAGACCTCACCAACACAGTAGGTAATGGGAAAATTTTATTTTTTGAAATCTTCTAGCTATTCTGACTTCAAAAGCTTACTGCATCTTCAGAGTAAGTGGAGAAAAATGTAAATCCAAAATGTAAATATGAAAAATCTTCTATACTTTTATGTGTCTTCAAAGATAAAAGGGCTCTGAGTAAAAAAAAAAAAAAGTTGAAAGTATTTTAAAATGGAATGCATTTTGGGAACAGATAGTAAAAAAAGTATAACTGAACATTTTTTCACTTAATATGTAAAGTTCTTTCAACCAGTGTGGAATTTACTATTATTATATCTTATACCCAAGAAAATGCTTAGAAAATTTAGGCTGCATATTCTTTAAAAGAAAAATGATGAGCGTAAGCTTTACATTTCAAGGATTACAGAATGTTAGAGATTGGAAGGGACCTCAAAAGATCATCCAGTCCAATCCCTCTGCTGGAGCAGGAACACCCAGATGAGGTTACACAGGAAGGCGTCCAGGCGGGTTTGAATGTCTTCAGAGAAGGAGACTCCACAACCTCCCCGGGCAGCCTGTTCCAGTGCTCTGGCACCCTCACTGAGAAGAAGTTTCTTCTCAAATTTAAGTGGAACCTCTTGTGTTACAGTTTGAACCCATTACCCCTTGTCCTATCATTGGTTGTCACCAAGAAGAGCCTGGCTCCATCCTCGTGTTACATCCTCATTACAATCTTAGTTGTAAAATTTAGACAAGCTAATAAGTGCATCTAATAGTTATCACTGAAAGGATAAATTGTATAGTTCAGTTATATGTGATATGGAATAATATGCATTTTTTCCTCATTGCAACTTCGCAAGAGTTCTTTATGGTAACTAAAAATTACAAGAAGAAAATATTGCAGTTGTCTTTGAGCAGAGCAGGGAGTTATTAATTTAGTGTAAAAACATGTTGAGTGCGCTGGATTTGGGTATAACAGAGCTTGGCCATAGGAAGACTGATGAAGATACAGCATATGTCTGCTGGGATGTGGGTAAAAAGATAATTCTATTTTTGGAAATATTTCTTTAACAAGCAGAGGAGGCTAAATAGGTAGAACAGATTTAGCAATATGGTGGTTTTTATTAAAAAAAAAAAAAGAAAAAAAGGGAAAAAAAAAAAAAAAGAAAATAAAAGAAAGAATCCAGCCCTGGTATGGATAGTCAGGGCTTTGTTTTGCAAGGTCATTGCAATTTGAAATCTAATAAGAATTGGTGATGAACAAAGATAGTAAATCAGCAGGCAGAATTTTCTACATTAAATGAAAGAATAGGTGCAGTTGCAGTAGGATACATCCTAAATTGTCAATATAATTCTAATTTCAGCACTCTAGAATGCATTTTTAGTTCCAGGCTGATTGTATCATGGGACAAGAAAATATGGGTAGTAACCAACATATGGGAAGTCATTCTAAAGGAAACAGAGTAATTATTTTAGGCATTTTACCAGATGGTTTGTCATCTAAAAACTGCTTTGCTTTGCTTTTATTTTTCTGACTTTGCAATCAAAGTGTGGACAGACGGAATGCATCCTGAAGAAATTTAGGATGGGATAGTGCCATGCTTCAGTCTGCTTGTAATACTGACCTTCTAGTTTCCAGATATTTACCTGGCAGGCCTCTGTACATGTTTCTGGTGGAATATGGTGTTAGTTTTTCATGTAGTAGGTAGGAGAGTTACAGGCACACCTATAGCACTTCTTGCTGTAAGTCCACTGGCTTTTGAGAGCAGAGGTTTCTGTGGCTGGTTTTTCAGTTAAGAAAGCCAGATTTTTTGAAGTTGTATTTTGAACATAAATACCATTGACTGTGTTCTGCATAACACTATAATAATTATTTTTGCATGATGTGTTTCTGTGGATCTCGATGATATGTAAATATTTGATTATTTTTTTTTACAAATCAAAATGTGAGGAAGTAATAATTCAGTCTAAAGGTTGTTCCTTTCCTTTTTATGTCTTCAGGAGAAGAATTCCATGCATTTTCAAGATTCAAATCCCATTTGAGATTATAAATTAAAATGAAATTGCTAGTTATTTTATCCTTACTTGGCATTTTTGTGTGCAAGAAATTATTTCTGAATGTCTTGAAAAAGACGCAGTCTGTTCCAGTAAAGGCTAATAGGAAAGTCACGCAAGTGTGACAAATCAAGCTGGAAATATATTGGTAAAGCAATGTGACTAAGCTTGTGCGAGACCCACCTGCTTTTTTCTTACATTTTAGTGTCTCTGTTCTTCCAAATTAAATACTAATCTAATCCCAGGAAGACGAAGATCCCTTAACATTTCTCTGGCTTACAGCTTGGAGGCTTCTCCTTACTCTCTGAATCTATCCAGACCAGTATGACTAGCCAGAACTGAACTGGCATTTAACCTGACTGTACGTAAGTTCACTAAATTCCAGTAAAATTTTCTTAGGCACTAGTTCATTCTTGATAAGCGGTTTTTTTGAAATTAAAATAATTAAAGGGAAGCTGTTGGAGAAATGACAGCTTTGGAAATAATTAAGTATTTTGCGTATACCTGTGTTTTAAATACGTTTGTTCCAGCTAATTATTTGCGCAAGTATTGAAACTTTGATTTGAGACAGTACATTTTACTACATGTGTTAGGCTTTCTAGTGATCTGTCCCTTTGTTCCATTTGATATGACAAATGCAGATAGTGAAGCAGAATTCAGTCTTGCTGAAAGCGGTAATGAGCAAAACGGTTTCTCTAATTTAAATGGAAATGTAATGTTTCATTTACTCTTTTTTGTTGTTGCTGTCACAGAAAGTCAGTGATGCAGCAGACGAAACCAAAAGAATAAAGGTAACTTTTTATGTACTGCTGTCTCTCTCCATCCCCAAGGCTTTAAATGTCATTTCAGCACCATTTCACAATTCCAGACCCACTTCTTTTAAGGACAAAGACCATGAAGATTTAGTATATGTGCGGTTGTGATAGTCGTTTTCTTTTGATTTTAAAAATACAAATGATACTTTTCTTCTGTCTTCCCCCCACTCCCTTTTTTTTCCCCCTTACTGTTTTTTGTTTTTTGTTTTTTGTTTTTTTTTTTTTAACCTGTATTTGGTCCTGGAGTTCTGGGCAGTACTGATAGTGGATACATGTGAGGAACAATTAACAAAAACTAACCGGAGTTTCTCCCAGTCAAATGCAGGAACGTTAGGATAATGAATTCGTTACTGCCAGGAGATACTGATCGTTCCAGATGAGCTCGTAATTAAGCAGACGATCATTTGAGCAGGGAGAGAAAATAGTATGGACCTGGCAAACTGGCAAAGCAGACTGTAAGTTTGCAAAGGAGGGTTGCTTTTCCTTCAGCCTTTTTTGGAGAGGTGAGTGGATTTTACAAGTCTAAATATAGTAAAAAAGCTTCAGGACAGACTTGTAACCCAAGTAACCTAGTGTAGCAGGCACAAGGGAAGAGGGATTTAGTTCACATGCTGTTGTTTTTCCACCAACTGTACTTTTTTTTCATTTTCACCTAGTAAAGTAGGTGCATGTATGAAATCTGAGTGTTAATTTACTTCCTTGTCATTTAGTTGTCAGACGTAAACGATGAGATAATGAAGTCCACAGAGAAATCATCTTTGAGGACATGTGAGCGGGTTTCTTCTGAAAATGTTATCCCAGAGGTGCTATCACCATCACTGATGGGCTCAGCCTTGGCCAGCGGTGGGTGTCTCTTGGAGCTGGCTGGGGTTGGCTCTATCAGCCATGGGGGAAACTTCTAGCAGCTTCTCACAGAAGCCACCCCTGGTGCACCCCTGCTCCCAAAACCTTGCCATGCAGACCCAATACCATGAATAGCCATCAGAACTGTGTGGAAGATATCAGTACTTGTGCTACTTTGCTTTAACTGTGCTACTTTTGTTTTAACATAAGCAATTGATATTCTATGAGTACTTGGCAGCTGAATGCTTGAAGAACACATCTGTATGTGCAGATTTCAGGTCAAAGATACAGTACTAAGTCTAGCAAGTATCTAGTGCTGACTCATTTTTTAAATGTTTGCATATTCTCATGTAAATACTTGTGTTCTTCTGTCTTTGTGAAACAAATCTATTTCTTTGGGCGAAAAACCATAGCAGTAGCCATATCTTTCCCTCTATTTAATCCGTAACTCAGTGTCTTGTTGCAATAGAGAAAAAAATCCTGAACCCATGATTCATCATCTTTAATATTAGAAAATCAGAGTGAGACTGTAACTAGGTGTTTTGATTAATTAATACTGCTTTATCTTGTTTTGTCAAAATATGTTTTTGTCTCTCCTTGCCAACTTCTCTTTGCTTCTTTTGTTCTTGCTCGGTACTCTTTCCCCTAGATTTATTTCCTGTCCTATTTCAGAGTAGTTCCCCTACATTAAATAAGAAATTACTTGATAAATGAACTGTTTAGTTAGATGAAAAAAAAAATATTTCTAAGAAAAAGATTTTAATTGCCATAAGGCAAAAGGCAAGTATATTAATGAGAAGAGATTTGATTTGCGAGGTTTATTGGTTAATCGCATCATGGTTTTCAAATTTTTTACTTTCAGTAGAATCTTGAAGGACCACTATATATCTGAAAGGTTTCCCAGGCCCAAGGAAGCAAACCAGAAGTGAGACAAATGAAGGGGAAAATATTTTAATGACCTCTCTTTTTCTTGTCCATATTTTTTGTTACCTTTTAAACTATTTATCTTAATGAAACGTTTTTTGAACCAACTAACAGTGAGGGCACAGAGACTGGCAAAATTTATATCGCAATGAGGTTATGTTGTGTTTTACCATTTTGCAAATACAGCATTAAGAATGTTATGCTACTCCACTGCACTTTCTGTCCTCAGAGGAAATGGCAGATGTGTAGTCTCCTAAAATATCATGTCACCTGACACAATAAAATACATAGAATATGGTGCAGCAGGGATTTAATGAGCCATTTTTTGTCCATCACCAGAAGCTTCCTGCAAGGCATGCCCATAGCAGTGATTTAAAATTGTTACATTTCTTTTCCTATTTTCCTATCTTTTTAAAAAAGTTTTTTTGGTATAAACATATTTGCTGAAGGTCAAGGACAAAATACTGATGGAAGATGTGTATCTGTAGTTTTCAATAATAATAAAAAAAAATTTTGCATTTGTCAAAAGATGCTGTCTCATCCAGTGATGTAAATACACCCATGTGCAAATTAAGTTTTATGTTGAGTTGGATGGGCCCCCAGAGATATACTGTTGTGCAAAATGTACTATTTTGCTATTTGTAGACTCAGTGTTTTGCTCCTTGTTCAAACGTTTCCTAAATCACCATCTTTCAATGCAGTTACAATAGGAAAAGTAGCATTTTTTATATAATGACTAACACTTGTATCAGAGCTAAGCATTATGAGTTACAGTATGCAAGTGCCTCACTAATGCATGGAACTTGAAGGCAATATATTGGGTAAAAACCCCAGAAATAACCTAGAATTCTTTTATAATAGCAGGAAATACTCCTTTGAATTCTTACAGCTGTTTCAAAATGAGGTAAGTGCTCCAGTCCCTAATAAGCTGATAATATGGAGGAAAAGAATATCCATAAACACTTCTCCTTACCTCTGGACTGCTATCAGACACTGTTGTTTGTCTTGCAACCCATTATATCATAAATCAGTACAAGAGTGCCTTTCACAAGCTCTGATGTTTGCCACCAAAAATGAATGTTTTATTACAAGGATTAATGGAATCTTGAAAAAAACCCGCACATAAAACTATTAAAAATGCAAGCATGCATACAGGACTCTAATTAATAAAAGGCTGCTAGAGCTATCTGCAGGAAATAGAATTTTGCTTTTATTGTTTTTATATTCAATACAAAGCTTCCCAGCATGACTGGGTCAGAGCTGCGAATCCTAACCTTCCTGATTCATGTGGGTAATCTCTATTGTGTATTGTATGTGTGTGCAGGAGAAGGGTGACGTACAGAGCCTCAGAGGGTCTGTGTCTAAATTGGTAAAGGCAATCAATTTTGTCCTTGAATAGAGCGAGTAGAAAAAGTGTTATGTGTTATATAGATAGGAAATGACATACAGTGGCAAAGCAAATGAGGATCATTGTAAGAGTTGATTTTAATATTTTGATTACTATGATGAAAGGACTGGAGAAAAAAGCAGGTAATAGCACTATACCAGTATATAAATCTGAAGTATACCACATCTCTGGTACTCTCTCCCCATTTCAAAAAGGGAGAGTTAATGTTAACAAGGTATATAAAACAACTTCTGAATATCTAGGACTTTTCTTTCACCTCTTTTCCAAACACAGTTGTGACAGAAGTCTCTAAGTTTATGAGTGATGTGAAGAAGAGAGCAAACACATTTGCTAAATTTTGCAGCATAAGGAGTAGGGACATATAATAAAATCCTAAACAGAAAATTTAAATCAGATGAAAGGAATATTTCCTTATTCAGCACAGAAGTTCTACACTTTTGTTATTTCCATAGATTTTTTGTTTAGCTGCTATGAAGTATTGCTGAGTTCAGAAAGGGATAAATCTTATTCATTGCATCAAAACATTTAGGGACTGGGCCAGTAGACATAAATTAGTATTTGGATTATTAGCTAAACCAGCAGATTTTAAGTCATTCAAACAGAGTAATCAAGGACTTAGAGAAGTAAAAAAATATGGGGAATGACCTGTGACAGAAGTTTCAATTTGTCTGGATATAGGCTAATTTATGAGAATAAACCTGCAAAAGAGAAGTTAGTATGAGCGAGGAATTGCAGAATGGTATTGCTTAAAAAAAACCCCTCTTATTTCTAGAGTTTATAGTGGACAGCAAAATGACAGCATGTATACAGTGTAGTTTGATGACAGCTATAAGGCCATTTGATAAATGACCTCATGAACAAAATTCATAGGAGAGCTTATTTAGGTCACAACCCAGTTTTCTACAGTGCTAGAAAAATGGTCTGTAAAGTATTGTATCTGATTTTGTAGATCCCAGTGTTTAGACCAATGGAGAGGCTTAAGCAAACAAACCCTATAATAATTTATGCCCTAAAGGCACAGAGTCCCTTCATTTGTGCCCTTTCGACTAGAGGAGCCACAAGTTTGTCACTTCTTTCAGGAACTGTTCATTAGTATAGTAATGCATTTGGCAACAGCTATGATCTTTAGGGGCAGATTTAAAATGATAGATGAGTTCATTGCTGGGCACTGGTTTACTGAAACTCAATTCATTTTACCATTTCTACATGTATCATTCATCATGTAGAACAATGAGTATACGTGGCATCCTGGAGACAGCAGTAGGAAGATCTTACAACAAACAACTTCTTTTCTGCTTGTTGTCTCTGATGTGACAGAGAGTAGAAAAATAGTAAAAACACTGAGGAGTAATTATCCTATTTGTAATGACAGGCTCCCTGTAACTTGCTGCAGGAGACCTGAGATTGAATACTGCTGTCTCAGAGGGGTGGAGTAAATACCAATTTCTATGTTCCTAGACCTACAGATTTTAGAGGCATTTTGCTGTTTGAATTTTCTGAGCAGGAAGGCAGAGTCCTCTGCACTGGAGAAATTAGAAGTCTGTGTATATTACTAGAAGTTGTGAAAGTGATCGAGAAGCTGAAATTACAAGAAAATAATAAAAAACTGACATTAGAAAAATTGTATTGGTGTAGGCTAGAAAGGTAAAGCCCTCAACAATTCTTACTGTATATGTTATGGGAAATTGACCATCTAGTTTCTTTTGATATGTATTTTAGAAGGTCTTTTGGACCACAAGGTAAGTTTGGTTTTGAATAGTAGAGCCCCCCAAATGTTATTCTACTGGCTTTGGACAATACAGCTATTTCAGATGACATTGAAAAATGCATTGCCGCTAACTACTGAATGTAAGGACCTATTTTATGCATCTGAAGACTGGCATATTCTCAAGGGCCAGGCATATGTTGCTGTTGTCATACCTTAACAAGTTACTGTGTGTTAGCTGCCAGGAAGTAACTGAGTTCACTCAGCCTGTCATAAAATGTGAGATAAAATGTTGTAGTTCAAACTGCTTTCACAGAGCAAGAATCACAGGGACAGAGTGTATAATGATGAGAGTGAGTGTCAACATGAGTGACTTTAAGCGAGGAGTAGAGAAAATTTGGGCTTTGATCTCTGTCCCCAACCTTGTTCAAATATTTAATCCAATTACTTCTTGCAGTAAAATGATAAATTCTTCAGGGATTAGGAACTGGATGTTGATCTGAAATTCTTTAGACATTGTTCTTTATGTGCAGGCAGGTGCTTTTTTATGAGATAAGGATGTTGACTTTTCTATACTGCCTCCAACCCTGTCTTAAAGAGTGAGTTAATCACTTGTGACCAGAAAACTCTTTAGGTTCCTAATCCAAGAAACAAGGCTGTGAGTCCTTGTCTGCTGTCGCAGCCAGAGAACTGAAGGCAGCTGCTGCCATCCTTTCTTCACTGATTCTCTGTAGACGTCAGTTCTGCTTAGTGTGTTGATTATATTAAGTACTTGATGTGTAACTCCCAATAACTCTATTCAAAATGTAGTTGGGTTTTGGAATTCTGATCCTGAGCGCAAATGATTGAAATCAAATGTGTATAAATATACATAGAAATGAATTTTTAAAGTAGCCATCATGGGGAGTAACTTAATCCAACACAGCACTCCAGAGGAAGCATACTGAGAGAATGCATTCGTGTGCTGGCCATTTTTTTTCGCCTTTCTTTCAGTATTTCTCCAACTAGAAAATATTTTCATTTTTGATCTGGCAGGATGTTTCACTATGAGAAATTAGGAAAAAAATAGGAGAACACATAGCTATGACTTACTGTATTGTCAGTAGTACCTCAGGGAGTGCAGTAATGCTGGTTGTAATGGTGGTTGTAATGCTGGTTGTAATGTTGGTGGTTTGCAAGCACTGAAAGACCTATATAATGCTCATCTATTTGACCAGGTGCATAAGTGTTTTCTGTTTTATTGATTGCCAAATGTCTCCTTTCTAATATATCATACCTTGAAAATATAACACCTGTATCTTTGAACTCTCAAAATTTTAATTGTGTGTGGGTTTTTTTTTCCATACTTGATTTGGAAAATGTGGCATCAGTGTATTGTTTATATTGTATCTCCTAGGTACCTTATGTATGAGAGTAGCCAGTTGTCACAACTATTGAGTTCTTCAGGATTTCATGTGGCGTTAATGGATCAGCTGCATATTTTTACTGCACAATTCACTGTGTTATTCAGTCCTCCTTTTGTTCTTGCAAGAATTGTGTGCCTATTTTGCTATATCTAATCTAGAAATTGTCTGGAACCTCAGACTTCTCAATCAAGAAATGCCAGAAGTGCTTGAACTAATGAAGTCTTGTTTTATATGAATTTGTCTCTTGAAGATGATTGATGTTGATGTCTGTTTTGAAAAACTCAGTAGCAGATTGTTTCTTTCATTCCAGAAACAATGTGGTGAATTTTCGTATCATTACATATCTTAATTAAAAAATATTTTGTGCACCCTAATGTTGCTCAAGAAAAATACTTCTAAAAAGAGAAAGAGCATTAAGAATAAAGACACTATTGATAATCCTTTCACCATGCGATGTTTTCATAATTAAATAATAGCATAAGTTCTAAACAAACAAATGTATTGTGCTACTGTAACAAAGTTAAAGTTAATACTTTGTTTTCAGAATTACCCCCTAGTTTTACCACCACAGTCAGAGTGCCACTGGGGTCCCATTTAACAATTATACTGTAGATTGCCAACGCTTACCGAGAGTAAAATCTGATGACGCTGAGGTAAAAAACCTCAGTGCTAATCGTCACAGATCTATTGGTACTTCTTAGATGCTTTCTGATAAGCAGTCGACCTATCTTCAGGATGGATATTCTGACTTCATTTTGCTTTTAAAAGTATCTTTGCTAAGTATGGGTGTTGCTGAAAACCACAATAAATTGACTTAGCTTGTCTACTTAAAACATAATATTAAATCCACTATATCTAGGCAAATACTGAACAAGTTGAGTGGCCTTTCCCAACAGGATAAAGGAAAATATACAAAAAAAAGGTATTAAAAATAATCTGATGAGAAAAGCTGAGAAAACATATAAGGTGCTTCTCAATAATTATTTATGTACATGTTCACATCTAGCAGTACTCTGTGGTTAGTGTGAAGTAAATATTTTCCTTAGTTGAGAGAGAGGTAAAGTGATCTTAATTTATTTTGTAGTTATTTCAGTATGCCTTGAGGTTAGAATGTGCCTGGGGATAGGTAAAGCAAAGCAGTTGATATATGGTAACTTATTATGCAAGGGTGACTTAGCCATTTGCTGGAGCTCTGTTTTTAAAAGCTATCATGCTGTTTAAAATTTGCCTTGTTATGTTTGCTGGTTTTTCAAATAGGTTTGGGCAGCCATGCTTTGGTTCTCAATTAAACAGACAATTTCTTTAGGCATTTTTTTGCTGCTTCACTGAAGTAAAGAAAATGTTTTATATCCATTTATTACATTCACTGGCAGTTTCATTACTCTGAATATTCAAAACCCATAGAATGAGAATGGCAGCTTGGAAGCAATCCAAAATGCTTATGGTTAATGGTGTTTCAAACATCATGTGTCTGAATCATCTGATAAAGGTTGCACTTCTTTATTAGGTTTACTGATGTCTTTCCTGATGGGCTGGGACATTGAGTGGAATTGCTAAAGGAAAACAGTAAATGTTTACTTCTAGAATGGAGCTGCTTGCATTGTAGTTGCACTATGATACCATTCTTGGCATTAGCCTTCTAAATCTGGATTAATTCTAATTCTGTGTTGCAGCTTGTAGTTAGTTTCTGAGACTGATGTAGCTGCCATATTAATGTTTTCTCTAATATATAAATGTTTTATCCTGCTTGTATTGTTTTGAGGGATGGGAAAGCAAGCCCCAATTGCTCTGGTTTCCAGGACTTTTATAGAAAACACTTGCTCTTTGTGGCCTGGCCGTTCTTTAAAGTCCCTCATACCCAGGGCTAAAACTGATGTAGTTACTTGTTAGTATGAAATAACACCATAGTGGTGCATTTTTTTTTTCTTCTGACAAATCGTGACATTCCAATTCCTGCATGGCCTGGCTGGTATCTGATCGGTGCAGGTGGTCCCTGCCCCCTGCCAGGCAGTGTTTCACTGGGACAGGGTACTTACTGGTTCACAGGTGGTGGAAGAATGAATTCCCACGAGCGTCCTTAAACACATGCTCAGAAGTAATTGCAGGCTGCTTTGCAGTGACGTCAGTTAAGGTAGAGGTACCCATGTGTACCACCATGCTGATACTGGTTAATTTTTACATTTGCATGACACCAAAAAAATCTCATTCACCCTAACTCTCATTGTGCATTAGCCACTCTTTTTATTTCTGTTCTGTTTGGTCACAGTTGGAAAATTAATGTATTCTTCAACCTACTTGTTTTCAACTAGATCTTGGTTTGATGAAGAATGTCTAAACAATATGATTTTGCTGTCTTTTATAGGTTAATGAGAAAAGATAAGAAAAATTTCTAAGCTATATTAACTTTTAAGAATCTTCGCTCAATATTTCTCTAAACACTTCTGTTCATCTGAGCAAAGAAGTGTTCAGAAGAAACCTGAAAAGACACAGGAAGGAACAAAAGAGAAAGAGAGAAAGAGTAAAAGAATAAGGAACAAACAAACAAACCTGAATAGCCACAGGTTACAGATTTAGCCTTGCTGTACAGAGATTTATTTCTTATATTTATTTGTATTTCACTGCTTCTTGAGAGTTCCTATCTACATCTAGTGCTGTGTTTCCCATCCTGAAAAAAATTGCTTTCTAAGCAGAAAACATAGGCAGTGTGAGAAAGGAAATGTAATCTCCATTTTAGTTTGGAAAGAGGCAGAGATGGAGTCTGACTGCTCTCAGGTCACACAGGGTATCTCTGGGAGAGCCAGAAATTGAACTCACATACATTGCTTGAGTCCAAGACAGTATTTGCTCAAAATAGAAGAAAATGAATTTGTTCAATATAGTCACCTCAAGGTTTTTATCGTGCACACTTTTCAGAACTTTTTTTTTCTATTTCAGTTCACCCTGTTTTCTTGTCTTTTGTTTCCTAGTTTGCATTAATACTTAATGTGTGATAGAATTTAAAACTTCACTGTGTAAAGCACTGAATGAGGCTGAGTTTAAATAATTGTTTGAACATAATTAAACCATTCTTTCAAAGAGATTACATTTCTAGATAATCTTTATTGCCATTACTATTTAAAAGATTTAAATCTATTTCCATCTCTTTTTCATAAATTGATGTATATGCAAAGATAGTATGATATTTCAAATGTGCTCATAAGAAAAATATTTTTTTCCTATTTACTGAATTAAAAACAAACTGATAATATCTTAGACTGTAGCTTTTAATTATTTTCTTTCTGAAGTATTCGGAAGTTAATATTTTTTCATGTACTGTGCATAGCTTGAAATTGGTGTATCTGATCACTTCCCTCTGTGGTGCTAAGCAAGGGATCTTCCCACAATCTCTTTCTGGAGAACAGTTGTCTGCTTTTGTATTGGGGAATTTCTTCAGCAGTGTATGTGCAAAGTCAGTTTTACTGATTTAAATTTCTCCTAAGATCTGTTTTTACCAGAACGCATGAAGTAATTAGCTGTCTAAATCACAACCAGTTGAAGTGACTTTACGTATTTGACAACCACAACAGTTTATCCTGTAACTGGAAAAATTATCCCAGGAGCCATCGAAGAGCGGGAAACTTCTGGACTCTGTTAACTTTTAATATCTTAAGACTGTTCCAGATGATGTGGGTGCTACTGGCCACATATGTAAAATATCAGCCTATGACAATGTTGTGGCAGCGTGGCTTTGTTACCAGGCTACTAGCACTCACTATGTCTAATGGATTTAAACAATCTGTTGAATTCTTAATCTGAGGACTGGATTTACTCTTTCCCGCCACCCCCCCTCCCCTGTATTTTACTGATGTTGCAAGCTACTATAATGCTGTAATTGTAGGCAATAGCAATAAAAACTGAGCCAAAAGTTATTTTCGTACTAATACATCTAAGAGGAGAGTTACAGGCTTTGCATAACATTTAGGAACTGATCTCTATAGGCTTCTCTTTAGGCTTACCATTCTATTTCTTTAAGCTCTCTGGAGCATCCTATCTGTCTGTCTCCAGGTAGAGTGATTAGAACCACTCTGAAAAGACACTGGATGAGCATTAAAGAACAAATTGGTGTCACCACAAGAAGTACTGGCAGAAAGATCTTGCAGATTTACATCTTACAGTGTTTTGTCCTAAACTGAGACCTTGGGAAACAATTGGACTGGCTGGCAAATATTCCATGTCTGTGTGATGCTTAAACTAGCATATTGTACCATATTTGTGCTATTCAGCCTGCCTTTGGAAAGTAAACTACAATATGAAGGGCACCTTGGTATGCATCTGTCTTAGGATTCTATTGGGAAAATATGCCAAAAATTATAGCTGTCCAAGCATATGAGATAGTAATTGCATGCAAATACATTTTATGATTTTTAGCTCAGCTTTGTCAGCTGCAACTGCTGACTGTGCCTATTTAATCACTGAGTGTATTATGAAAACAGATAGACCATTAAATAGAGAAATAGGCATGTAAACAAGAGACCTACATACAAAATATACTTTCTTAATCAAGATTATTGGAATTCTGTGCAAAAAAAACCCTGGAATTTTTCAGTAGTGATTATATTGGGTTCTTATTTAATCATGGGATCTATGGATATGTGTTACTTGCTTCCTCTTTTTCTCTGTGGGTGAGTATTTTTAAATGCTATGAATTTCACAAGTAATGGCTAAAAAAGGGCCTTTAAAATTGTGTACTCACGACATAGTTGTGTTCAGCTCTCAGTTATGAGACTAAAGATTTTATTTACTTTTTCTTATGAGCTTCAAGTTTGTTGAAGATTCAGCCTTGAAATTTTGCTACCTTTTAATTCTGATGTGCTCATGCTGTTCACCGTGTTAAAATGTTTCTCAGAGCCCTCGCTAACCATTGCTGCCCCTATGGAGTGGTCTGAAGGAACAACAGGAACATCATAACCAACACAATCAATTTTATTTCCTCATCTTTTTTTTAACTGTTAATCAAAATGAACTTTCTTTAGTTCAAGAGAAAACTTATGTGCACAAAGGACATTGAATTGTTTGATGGGCTTACTGAAATAAAAATGACCGTTAGAATTAATAGTAACTAAGAAAAAGGAATATGTTAAAATCCTGTGAAGTACTTAATGAAACTCAACTCTGAGAAAGTGCATGGCTGAAGTTCTACATCTATGCTCATCTTTTTTTATTCTTTACCTAAACCAGTCTTAATTATTTTCACTTCCACTATGTGTAGAAGGTTAGTGGCGACTCACAAGACACAAGTGTTCTGCAGTGCCTGGTGTGGGCAGCAGTAAGCAGTGCTTGTCATTAAGCACATCTGTTTCCAGTCAAACAAGTTCAAAACAGTTTACAGCAAATAACATGTACCACAGAGCACTCTTTATTATTTTGGTTGTAAAGTGACTAGATCTATGCACTAAAGGGAAAAAGTGTTTCTGTTTGAAAATGTTACGTTTCCTTTCTTGTTACTACGTTTTCCAATAATAACATTTACATTTTAGGTGTAAAGAGAACAATCAAATTTCCTCAGAACAGAATAAATGCTGATTCATTAATCAAAAACAGGTTAATGTGACTTTGGATTAATTGTGAAAGAATGAGTAAAGAGCTTATGCAACAATAAGAGAAGTGCATGTCTTTGAAACTCACATCTAGTCCAAGCAAGTAGCAGATGAAAAACTGTTGCAGAGAATTTTTGAACTGGGCTTTGTTCACACTTCAACAATTTTAATCTTCAACACTCTTAAAGGAAAAGGAAATTCTTGTGAAAATCTCTGCTGCTTGGGAGTGGGAACCAGCTTAAAATGTAATCAATAAACTATAGAACAGATCTAGGTTTTGTTCCTTCCTGGAAAGTATTCTGTTCTTCTGTCACTTATAAATACTTTTTATAAATTTTTTTTTGCTGAAAATCGATCTAGAAATTGTTCTTTATAAACTTATATATTCTGTTATTTGTGAGAGAAAGAAAAATTAAGGAGAGAAGCCCATCCAATCATAAAAATCCATACTACTTTGATTCTTGATATGTTAAGTATATATGAAATCACTATGTAGCTGAGTTTTAAAGATGAAGGCATCAGAGATTGACCCTGATATCTAATGTATCACCTTATATGTGTGAGATGTGTCCCCTTGCAAAGTAAATAACATTCGGAGCTGTAACTGAACCGCGAGTAGACCATCTATTTTGGACTGTCTTCCATGGCCTCTAGCTCTTCTGCATCAGTCACTACAAAATCTGACACTCATAATTAACTGGCTCCAAAGTTAACTTTCATTAGTAATGTTTCCTCTGTTTTCTGTCTCAAAATGTTACAGAGGCTGGGGTATACAAAAATTCCAGCCAAAGAAAGAATTCTAGCTGAGGTCAAGAATAGTACTGTTTTATAAAAGAAACTGTAATGTTAGGATTTAGTGTCCTTGACATCAGGCCTTTGAACTGAAGAGAAGGTAAAATTCCTAGCGTAGACCAAATACTTGGTTTTTAACAACATTCTTGATATATAAAGCTTATGTGATTCTTATGATAATTGAAATTGGTGCTATATTAAGAAGCATTGCTTATATAAGGAAGGACTGGGTAACCTTTAGAACTCGAGCACTTTGGTGATATTTGCATTTAAAGACTGAGAAAATGTCTGTTTCCAGTGACGGGTTACCACTTTGATGAGAAGACAAAGAGAGGGAACTGCATGGCTGTCTCAGTTGGTCAAACGATGACAGTGAGCCAGCAGTGTGATTTAGCTCTGACTAAGGCAAATGTTTCTTAAGTAATACCAAGGAATCTATTGCTAGTACAAACAAGAATATGGATGCATTTGCAAAAGGCAGTGCTAAACTTCGAAGTCTTGGGTGGGAAAATGAGCACATGAATGAAGGGCTTGTCCTCCACAGGGAGACTGAGCACACATGGCGTATTTAGTCTGAGGTGAAACTTGAGAAGAGTTTGTAAATGTATTCTGTAAATACATTATGGATGTAAACATCAGCATAGAAGAGGGAAAAGACATTTAACCTGGAAGTCAATGATGACATTAGAAACAGTATAAATGTGTTGTAGGTAAATTTCAGCTAGAAATTGGAGGAAGGCAAGCAAGCACAGGACAGGATCTTTCCTACATCACTGAGCTTGGTCTTGTCCTACACTATTACAAATGCTGTTTTAAAAATAACCACATTTTTTCCACAACTTTCTAACTCTTGTTAGAAAGTTTTCAGCACCAGAATGAATCATATTCTGAAACTGCTGTCCATGAAATGAAGTGTGGGCAAAAGGCCCAGCTGCTTTCAAATGGAAATTGTGTCTTTGAATAGGATTGTGTGATGTGGTTAACTCTGATGACACAGAGCTACTTCATGACCTGGTGATCTGTATGAGTTCTGGGCCCCATTCCTACTCCTGTTACTGCATTAAATTTCTAGATGTTTGTTTTTGCTAGATCGGTTGTTCTTTTAAGAGGTTTTTTTTCTAAATTCCTGATTATGAACAGTGGCCTTGTTTCTACTTTGTGTTTATCAATTTCCTTGAATGTGTCAACAGTGAATTAGCATTAAATGGTCTGAGAGAAATAGTTAATAAAGATTAATTTATATTCTTTAATCCTTTGAATTTAATTTAAGATACATCAAAGATGAGATTGATTAATAAATATGTTTAGAAGATAAATACAGGAGGGGAAAAGAATCCTGGTTTATGGTCTTTGTAAAGCTCAGAAATAAATCCCTTCTATGCCGTAGTTGACCTATATGATATGTTTTTCCCAGTTTGTTTCAGATCCTTGTGCCAGCAACCCCTGTCACCATGGTAACTGCAGCACTAGTGGTGATGGCTACCTCTGTCTCTGCAGCCAAGGCTATGAGGGAACAAACTGTGAGCACTCAATTCACAGCCTTCCAGTCTCTGAACAGACAGAGCCAATGTCACCGCAACAGAGCAGACCGGTCTCGACCACCGTGGAACCCGACATCGTTCTTCCTCGTTCAAGAGCAACTGTGATGTTACCTACATGGCAGCCAAAAGCAGGACAGAAAGTTGTAGATCTGAAATGGGATGAAATAGAGGTGAGAATATTCTGTTTAAATGAAAATGCACAGAAAATAACTTGTGTTGTCATTTGTGCGTGATTTCATGAAGGTCCACATGAGAGGACTGGAGATATGATCTCTGCCCTGAGTCATTATGCTAGTAAAATTAAATGCAAAAAAAAAATTGATACTCGATAGAAGCAATGAACTTCAGTTGGCCAACATGTTTTACCCGGTATTTCTTTGAAATGTGAGAATATTTTTCCTTCAAGTCAGTTGTATGACCCAATATCTTCAAACATCAAATAAATTTAGGAAAATCAAAAGTTTAAACCAATACTTCTAATATTTATTTTTTTGCTATTTGCAGTTGTAATTACGTGTTGTTTTGAAAAGTAAACGTCCTTGCAGTATTAAGAAAACATAGCTATTTGAGGATTAAAAATGGTAGTCAATGTATTACACAGTGTATAGCTCTAGAGATGCAATGATGGTGGAGGAAGCTTTTAAACATTTGTTGCATCTCTTAGTAAAATGACAAGCTTAACAATATCTGGCAAAACTACAACTGGAAAGCATACAACAAATGATCCTTAAGAAATGTGATCTTTGCTTTCTACTGTTTTGTACATGGTTTTGATAATAATGCTTAGATGTCTTGCATAGACTCTCGTATGTTTAAAAAAATAATTAAAAACTGTCAAAATTAACCCAGTTATCATTAAAGATGAATCTTTATGTGTGAAACACAAGCATAGATAGAAAGAAGAATTGATTATTTATCTCTTGATAACTCTTTTATGGATGAGTTCATTCTATCACATGACCATCCTTCCTCCTTCTTCTTTGAAGTCTGTCACTGCAAGGATGAGTTGCAGTTCTCTTCACTGTTGCTCTCTTGGAGATACAAGACCCCTTCTGCATATAATGTTCCTGCAGCAGTTGGTACTGGAAGTCTCCAACCTGATGTGGAGATCGCCCACCTATAATAATACTATGTATATGCAAACTGCATCCCAAGGAACAGTCTGCCATAGTGAGCATCTGTTTTGGGAGTAACGGTAGTGCTTCTTTTTTGTTTTTGTTTGCATCAACTAAGTACAAAGCACTAGATGTAATGAAGCTTCTTGGTGAAGAAATATTATAATTTCAGTAGGCAAAGGATTAAAATCTCTGTGACATCTTTTTCTTAATGAAAAAAGCCTTCTAATGTAATTTCATTTGTGTTTATTCAGGAATAAATAGGTAACATGTCAACCGATTCTGGTTTTGGAGCATTTCAAGGAGTGTGACTCTTCTGAGGCGTTTCCACACACTACATAATGAGAAAGTGAACACACATGAGTTTTATCCTGGAAAAAGTACATTTTTCATCATTCTTTGCTAGCCCAAACAAATCTGTTTGTATTTTTACTGTAACATTTAAATCAATTTTGAAAGTAAAATCAACCTATGTAAAATATATGGTTTTCTTATGACTCTCAGATTATATCTGAGGTACGAGTAGTTACAGGGCTGCATCCCGTTTCAATGGGAGTTCTGGTAGGCAATGTCTGGAAAACAGAGCTTTGTTTCTTGGAATTCCATGTCTCGTTTCTATTATTTTACAGTAGAACATATGTCAGGTACCAAGTATGGAGTTTTGAGAGAGCACTGAAGCAGAAACAAACAATGATCTGCTTTTATTACTTAGTTTAAGTGTAACGTATCTCTGTAAGGGTGCTCCATATGTCCTCATCAGTTAAGGGCATGCTCTTCTCTGTACCAGATTTCCCTTGTGTCTTCTTCAGTCTGTGGCCTGGTATTGTATAAGTAACATTTCTGCCTGGTTTGCATTTTAGGTAGATTCAGTAAACATTTCAGCCAAACAGATCATTCACAAGTGGGTATTTTAATAGCTGAAATTCACCCTTCTGTGTGTCTTCTCTTACCTGAGAATTACATATAGGTTATCAATTACAATTGCATTATTAACACTAACATGGAAATTACTTGTTACCCTATTATGAAATTCTTGTTTTGATATGTTTTTAATATATTTTGATGGGTCTTGTATTTTTCACAGTCTTTCTGGTGTAGCGTAATGACCTTCTGCTGTTTGGAATTCACAGTGAGAGAGATGCTTGTCCGAGAGAAAGATTTCAGTTGCTGATTCAAGACATAGTCTCCAGTCTCTATTAAACTACAGTGAGTTGATTTGCCTTTAGGTCTGTGTTCCAAAGGCTCTTTGGTGGAGGCTTCAAGAGTAAAGAGTTAAGTGTTGAGCAGGAAAATTCTGCCTTTACTCATAGCTTTTAAAACTTTGCAAAGCTTGATCCTTTCTTCCCCTGTTAAAAGGAAAAAAATAAAGTAACTGTAGGCTTTGTGTTGCAAAAATCTACTGTTTTGATCTTCCTTGAGATTCAGAAGCAGCAAAGGCTGCTAGTATTATGTTATGAGGTTTTATTTTATTTTATTTTTTTCTTTAAATCTTCCAGGTCAGCCTGTTTTTCACATTATTCTATAATGATACTGCAAGTGAACTAATGTTCTTCATACTCTTTTGTCTGTCTGCTCAGAGCGAAATTATGTCAGAATCTCTCCAAATGAAAGCTCTTATTGTCTTGCAAGGATGAAGTTTCCATAGAAGCTTTTTCAGGAAGTTTGGACCACTCAAAAAATGAACAACTGAGAGAACTCTCTAAGAGAGGCACAATGTTTGGTTACAGTTGGACACTTTTTTCTGTATTCCTTAGTTAGTAGGGATATACTTGGCCGTGCTTACTTGACTGAACTTTCTTGGTAGTGTCTGCACCAGTAGACAACATACAGATATATCTAGATACAGTTTCATTTCTTAGAGAGTTCTTTCCATAAGAAATTAGTCTTTTCCTAATTACAGATTAAGGGCTACGAGCACAGATGATTGAGAGAATAATATTCATGTCTGTTGGTTTCTTTACTATAATAGGAATCTTTGTGGTCACACATCTTTGTGTGTTGAAAGAGAACTTTTTTCCTACTTTTGGCAACTAAGTTGTTCCACTTCCAAGAGAGAGACATCCAGCAATCTGCGTTTCCACAGTCCAATGATCTTTTGTGGTACGGTGTGGAAAAGATACATATTAGCCAATAATAGAAGAAGAAAGAAATCATCTCATTGATTCTACTCGAATGACAGCTTCAACAGTGGTTTCTGTGTACAAAATCAACTGTAAGGAAAGTGGTACCCTAATCTTATCTCTTACTTTTCCTTAATAGCTCTCAATTTTTTTTCAAGGGAATCAGCAGTATTATTCACATTTTACAGATGGAGACACTGAAGCATAGAACAGTAAAGTGATTTGCCAGGTGCACAGCCAGGAATTAGAATGCTAAGCACGTGAGTCCTAGACTAACCTTGTATTTATACGGCAATACGATTGCTCAGATTCAAGCCTTAGGAACTAGTTATTAGAAGCTACAATAAACCTGTATTTCCTCTTATAACGGGGACAACATTTGTTTTATGCTTGTTTTTAGTCAGTAAATTATAAGCCTTTAAAAGTAGCATGGCTGTGTCAGGTGGAAAATCCTGAAAGAGAATGTACCTGCTCTGCAACAATGGAATATGCTTAAGGAATAATTCTGCTTGAAACAGAGGCCTTTGAATCCTTGACTGCGTTGTGTGTTGCTAAATGTTCATGCCTTTTTTGCCCATGTATGCTATGGGTGTGGAAGGAGACTGAATAGAATGACAGAGAAGAGATCCATTTGAGGTTGCTAAATACATAGAAACTCCATCCTTAGAAATGACAGCTTAGGAAAATCTTTAACATGGAAATGGGTGGAGGCTTTAATAAACTATATTTATGCATATTATATGTGCAAGAGAATTCAACAGTGAATTGTGTAATCTAGAGATTTTTGGGAAATGTGAATACAGATTTTGTCTTGACTGATGCAATATCAGTTTTGAGTCTCCTAAAAATTATTAATTGCATCGTATGCTGGACTTCTGTTGTTCATGTTTTCACAGACGTCTCATAGTAATGTTTAAAATATGAATTTGAATTTTAGTTAAATTTACAAGTTAGATTCTGTGTTGTTTTGTTTGTTTGTTTGTTTGTTTGTTTTTTATGGATGATTAATTCATGGAAGTGTGTCAGGTTGCATTTTCACTTTGACAATAAGGTTGATGTAAAAAGGTTGCAAACATATTCTAGATTACTGAAAAAATAACATTGCAGAATCTGCCTAGCAATTTGAAGCAAGCTGACGAAGATATCTGAAAACTACTTAATTAAATCTACTGATTATGTTAATGTAGGAGATAGACTCAATTATGCTACATAAAATATTACTTATTTGAAATAAAGGTATAATTTGAAGCGGTAATGGTTTTCAAACAGCCTTTTTAAAACTACTACTTTACAAGATATGAATAATTAAGGAAAATCTTGTCCATGACCCTCTGTGTTGTGTGGCATTCTGTATGGTGTTTTGATCTTGTTAATACGGTAACTGATTTCTGTGCCTAGTAGGCATCACAGATTTGAAAAATATGTCCTTTCACCCCCAACTGTGCTCATAATTTTTTTCCATCTGGAAGCACTGTTTGTCCAAGCAACTTTTACTTGGAAAGAATAGTAATGGGCAAGTGGGAGAGTATTTATTTTTCATCTGTGTTTAGAAAAAAACATATTTCAATATAGAAATTGAATGTCACTATTTGCTATTATAAATTCTCCAATATTGCCTAAATTAATGATGCAATATTTCTTTGATATGCCAAATGTTAGAGCCTTGTTTATTATTTTAAAAGACCAGAAGCTTATTCATATTTATCTAAAAATGATCTTTTTTTAAAGTCAGATACCTTTAGAAGTTCAGACTTATGTGCAGGAAGTTTTTGTTCAAACAAAAACCTTAAAGAGATGATTATGTGAATTTTCAAAATGCTTGTTGTTAGCATAAATGTCTTGGTGAATATTTTGCTCCATCCTGGTGATTTCTGAAAGATGACTGCTGGACAATTAAGGTTATTTTTTTTTAAAAAAATCATGTTTTCTTTATTTGGACTTTCTGGTTTAGTGTTACATAAAACTATTTTTATTTTCAGATAACCCCAGACGTGGCTTGTGGAAATGCCAGTTCAAATACCTCTGCTGGAGGCCGGCTTATCTCCTTTGAAGTTCCACAGAACACATCAGTAAAGTAAGAATACTTGTCATATGTGATGAAATATAAAATGCTTTTGTTTTAGTTTGCCTGTGTATTTTAGACAACAGTTTTTCAGATAGGCAGATTTATCAAATGGCTAAAAGTGTATGAAAGAACTTTACAGAGACTTCAGGCATCTGTTAGTTCCATGACAGCTATTTGCTTGGTGTAATTTTTACTACATGTTTAATGTTTTAGACTAAGATGTAAGCATGTAAACTGTCTCTGGGCCATGAGAATGCATCAGAAATTAGGGCAGCATGTTCAATATGTCAGTTTGGAGACAATATGACATTTTCTTTCTCCTACATGCAGTATATGTTGTTTTTTTTTTTTCCTGCCTTTAATCTCAAGATGCACTTGGTGGTGGAAAGTGTTATCATTGAATATACAAATGCATGTATTTTGTGCTTTTGTATTTGCTAGATTATTGTTTGTGTCTCATAATCAGCTGTGAAATCTTTGTGTATATTCTACAAACCACATTTCTCAAAAATTTGAATTTGTTCAATATTATTAGTTTTTCAAACTCATGCTTTTCTGATCAAATACGCGCTTTGTTACTTTTAATTAACAGAACCTGGCTTCCTAGAAAGATCTGATTCTGTCAGCTGGGATGAAGCATTTTGTTGTTGGAAATTTTATTTCAAATAAAAATCTGCCAACGTAGTTCTCTGGCTCACAGCTTTCCTGCAATTTTAGACTTAGATTTTCCCAAAATAGCCTGCTTTTCTCATATTGTCATCTTATCTTTTAGAATCCCAGCTTTCAGTTAAAAAAGGCCGTGCTCACAGGAAAAAACAAACCGATGCAAGCAGACAAGCTGCAGACAATTTGGAGCTGTAACTTAAACGTGGGAGCTGTCCTGCTCTGCCCACGGGATTTGGAATCGTGCTCATTCATGAGTATTTAATTCTAAGTCAGGAAGAGATCCGTGAGTGGGGATGCTCTGGCTGGCTGGAATCTTTAACACAGCTGTAGAATCTACAAACACCAGCTTATTCCTGATTTCAAGACAACACATGGCTTGCTTAAAGACCCTTACTGGAGGGACGCCAGTCTAAAGGAGGTCTTTTTTTACACTATGTACCTTTAATAATGTTTTATCTCTAGGTAGATTAACAGAGGTCAATATCTGTCTTTATTTCATTGTATTTCCTGTGTTAAAGGCCTGAGTAACTTTTCTGATTCAGTGGCTATGAAATGTCAATAATTTCTCTTTAGTAATTTTATTTTGTTTTGATTATCAGATGTGACCTAAACTGCGAAACTGGTTGTTATCCTGTTCTAGAAAGTGAGGTGGTCAGCTTTGGGGGTAGTGATGGGGGTTATTCTTAAAGAGGACCTGAATTACTGTCAAAAACTGGCTTCTTATGAGGTCTAGTTCCAACATTTTTTAACTTGTGTCAAACATGGTTGCAAAATTTTGCATTTCATGTTTTGAACTCAAATAAGAAGTGAAAAAAGGAGAGACTGCCCTGTATTTTTGACAGAATTGAAACAATTTCACTACAGGAAATTGTGGAACAGAATATCATCTATGGGTATTTGGAAGCCTGTTTTCAGCAGGAGAGAATTATCAGTTTTCAGCAGTTGGGTGCAGTTGTGTTTGAATTTTTGGAGGATTGTTCAAACTCATTTGTGATTCCTTCAGAGGAAACTAATGCAAATATTTGAGAACTTGCCAGAAACATGAGAGGTTTTTATTTTTTCTCTATGAAGGTGAGTAGGGAACAAATTATCCTGAGAGGAAAGAGACACTGACATAGATACAGCGCTCCCTGATGGAGCTGACAGTAGATGTGCGGTTGTAGATATTACTTTATCCAGTATGTCAATATTTGGGAAGGCACCATGGACTCGGTGACCTTGGGAGCGTTACATGACTCATTTGATTTACAAGAATAAACTGTTCTGAACCTTGGATCCAGTATGTCAAACAAATGGGGATTTCTACCCTATATTGAATGAAAATGGAATGTTCTTCACTAAACAAGAAGGCTGGATGTACTTCAGCTGCAGAAAATGGTGGCATTGTAGATGTAGAACGGAGGTACTATTCAAAAAGGCATAAATACAAAGACTGAATAACGTTGCCTTACTGTTACATGATGTTTATGTAAAACTCTTCTTGGGCACTAAGATGGTGTCCTTCAGGTATTAGAAATTGAGACTCTGTATGACTAAATCTGCTATTACATATGCTATTATGAAAATCTTCCTATTGAAGCATTTTTTATTTTTGTGGACATGCTAAAATCCTTCAGTCCTTTTTCCAATTCCAGGTGTGGTACATTTAATTATTATTTTTTTCCTTTCTTTGGTTTTTCCTCCTTTTGCTCTACAGCAGTGTATTTCATAGTAACACCAATTTTCCTCAGGGTAAATATTCTTATAATTTCTTTTCTTAGAATAAGGCAAGATGCTACTGCTTCTCTTATCCTGCTATGGAAGGTGACAACCACTGGATTTAAACAGTGTTCGCTTATTGATGGCAGAAGTGTCACTCTTCTCCAGGCACTGGGTGGACTTGTTCTTTCTGAAGAAATGCTTGCATTAGGAAACAACTATTTTATTGGTGAGTAACATGCTGACTTTCTGTTTATCACCGCTAGGTGACAGCCAATGGTTTACCCAACATTTAGAGAAATAAAGAGGTAATTCCCTTAATTTAAGTGCTGCTGAAAGATCCAGATGTGATATTTAGACCATGCTTTAGATGTTGGTTCATTCAAAACAGACAAGAGGTACACTGAATTTTTACACAGGTGGCATCATTCCTTTTAAAATCTAGATTGAATTTTTTGCCCGATACCTTTAGATGATGCAAGGTATTTTGTATGTTCTGTTTTAATCAACTGTAAAGCTTTTGGTAAATGCTACAGTAAATATCTCTCAATGTTTGAGGTGTTTCTTTGTCAGATATTGTATCATGGGATACTTTGTAAAGATGCTTAATCTTGTACACAGTATACTTGAGAAAATATGTAAAATATAATAGGAAATCTGATCTAATAGTGCTTACTTGCATTACTTTTTCTCTTCTAGTTTTGTCTCTGAATGTGAAACCTTAGAAATATACTATATGCTGCACTGGGCAATTAAATGTTAAATGTTAAATGTTGTTGTGCGACTGGTGTAATGAAAATAGGCTGATATGTTGTTTTTAAGTGTATGGGAACTAATACTGATTTAATGCAGTATTTATGCTTAGACACAATAAACTTAATTAAATTGAGATTTCTGGGCAGATGGTTTATTATACCAGTGACATGAAACCAAAGTCATTGTAATAACAGCATTGAATGTAATCTACTTGAAATGCTGTATATTTTATAATGAAGTTTAAGGTGCCACAAATTGTTATTTGGCAACTTACCATGCTAATAAATGTAAAATTAAAGCATTCTGATGTAGAAACATTGGACCAAATTCTAAGTGTGTAGCTAATGCAGAAAAACCCCCAAATGCAGAAGTATTACCCTGTTCTCTCCTATTACTTAGCAGAGATATTGCTTGAAGGTTGTTAGATGTAATAGTTTAATTATTGTCAGCATTCTTTTACTGATACGTATTTTGTTCAAATAATTTTCCAGTTACCTATATTTTCTGTATTATTTACTTCCAGGATATTAGTTTTAGCTTTTGTTTTTTCCTTTTAATCTAGTTTTGCACTTAATTTATCAGAGTTAAAACTCTCCTCATGTGTCTTCCTCAGGAGTAATTGTTTTGCATTTGCCTTGTGGTAGTTAACACACGATAAAAGTAAGTAAAAACTTGCTGAAGAAAGGGTAATTTGTAACTTTTATGCACTTGTGAAAGTACCTAAAGGCATAGCTTGGTCTATAAGCTCTCAAACAGAAGGCCTAAGCTGCTCTGTGAAGGCTCCACTTGACTGTAAATGCCACACAGCATAGGCTATTTAGATAACTGAAACAAATGCTGTCTTACTCTTTCATAGTTCATCTTGTTCTACTTGTCTCTCTGGAGCTCTCCTTCTGTCACTGGGATTTTAACTTTGTATTGTTTACTGTGTGTTAGGTGACATTGAGTGAAAATATATATTTACTTTGAATATAAATCAAGGTTTAAATCATAAAAATTGTAGTACTGGTCTTGCTTATTTCATGTAGCAGAAGTTTTCTGCAGCCTCTTATTTTACTTGCATCTGGTTTTTGATACTTTCTTTGGTCTTCTTAATTCCCAGATACTGAAATTCTTTGTAGAATTTTCCAGTTGTTGTAGTGTAATTTGATTTATGTAAAGAACAAGAATCAAATGTGTATGCATGGAGCAACAGGGAGACTCCAATAATACAGTGATATATTCATGAATAGGAGCATCTGAATGCTTTGTAAGGATGAGTGCAGATATAGCGCATTTGAATTTTTATAAATCCTATTTACTTTAGCAAATGCATGGATTACCTGTAGTGCTTTTGATAGAAAATGAATCTGAAGCATTCACGTGCATATCTTTTAGTCCCGAGGTGTTGCAACTCCGTACTACAATATGATCAAGTAATGAGAACTGTTTTCTGGAGTAAATTATTTTATGTGGCCTTAATTTAGTTATGGCTTTTCCTAGAATAATTTCCTTATATTAAAACACTTGAACAGAAAAAGGGTGAAATACTAAAGGAATAAGGAAATTGAAACATGAATTTGTTAGTTAAAATGTGTTTGCGACCTGTCATTTATTGTAAGAAAGAGAAAACAGAGTAGTCTCTGAATTTTCTTCTCAGTTGTATGGAAATATTCTACTTACTTTCTATCATCAGTTCTTGTCTGATGAAGTGTAAGTCTTGGGTGTGAAACTTAAAAAGGAACTCAGTCACTTAATGTGAAAAATGCTGAATTTTATCTGAACTCAAATTAAATCTGTAATTCAACTAAGTACTGTATAAAAACGATGAAATCTTTACCTCACATTTGATCCAGATATATGGAAATGGTCTGTGAATCTGACACACCTCACTTACTTTTCAAGAGTTTAGTTTTCAGTAAGATCAGATTAATAAAGCTTTTCTTATATACAGCTTTCCCTATATTTCTTGATATACATGACAAACTTATTCTAAGGTACAGTAAATTAAAATAGTTGGTTTTATATATAAAAGCAATAATGTAGCTCTTTTTTATCTGGCTATAGATCTTCAGATTAGGAGGCAAGTTGTAACTGTGTCTTTTGGATGGTGTGTTTTGTGTTTTTGCTTATATTTAAAGCATACGAATATTTCCATGGAAAGAAACCAGTTTGACGCATGTTGAAATTGGTTTTACTTAAGCAAAAATGAAACACAATTACATTATTTAGTAATAGATGTGTGAATTGAATTAACGGAAAGCCACGTAAACAGGTTACTCATTACTCTAGCTTTAACAAGTTACCATGTGTCAGCTGAGCATCTGTGTGAGCTCCTAACCCTTGACATATGGGCAGGCATTTGTTTTAACCCTCTTCTACTGGGGACTAAACTACATCGCATCACATTGCCTTGCATGTGCCGCAGTTGGAGTGTTCACACAGTTCTGCTGCTCAGCTGATGTGCAGTAACGTGTGTGTGTGTGACACTCCACTCTTCAGTCAGCCTTGCTGCTGGGGGAATTTGGTGACAACTACTCCAGTTAATGGGGTTTTCATTTTTATGCATGCAATTTGCTTGGAAAGACCCTAGTGTAGGCAGTATTGAGTCTAGTACTCAACTGTGAACATTTCCCTGGGGTTCTGGTATAAAATCCAACCTTGCAGAAAATGGCCTTTTGATAAACAATAGCAGCAGCACAAGTGTGAACAGTGTGAAGAGTTCAATGAGGTGTTAATTTCAATGAGTTTTTTAAAATATGACCTTATAAGGCAAAAAAGTTAAGCATTCAGATGAAATCCAAACCATTCTGGAGAGTACTGTTAGTCTATATAAGAGAGGGTATTTTTATAAATATAACAGAAATCAGTCTCCTACTCTGTCTTTCACGATCATTATAGGTCTCACATACAAGTAAATGTAAACATTAGACTATTTACTTTTTTATATATTATGTTTTAAGCTAGCATCTAAATAGTTTACACTCCTTAGAGTTGGCTTTAATCAGAAATTATCCAAAATTTTTTATCCACTGCTACTTCTAGCAAGTAACAGTAGGAAATTATTTTTCTAATCTATCTTTGGAGATTCATCTACTCAAATTTATAATGCTTGGTGAAATATATTTTGTTTATTTATTTTTAATATTTATCTTCAAATATGATTTTTGTGTCCATTTCACAGTCAAGATATTTGCATTCAGTTGATCACATGGTTGTTTGCACTGTGAGATTTTGGACAGACTGCTTAACCTGATCTGTAAAATAAGGAAATTTAATGCATAACTTAAAGTAAAATGTGAGGCACATTTTAATAATACTTGTAAAATGCTTTGAGATCTTCAGCTAGTAGTGTCACATACTGCTCAGTGCATTTAGAAGTAGGGTAGCCACTCGTAAGTCTTTTAAGTTGAATCAGTCACTGTAGACAAATCCTAGCTGACCTCGCCATCCGATCTACCACAGCTCCTCTTATCACAGTCTCAGCTATGTCATTTGTATTCCATCACACTTAACTGCTTTTGTGAAGTGTGATATCAGAGGTTCTGGTGGTCTGTGTTTGTGCCCAAAATAGTTCGCTGCCATCTTTACAGCATTGTGGAGATGCTGATAAATAAGCATAAAGCAAGGAAATTGCAATCCAGGAAAGCTATTAGATTAGTCTTGTCATCCTTCACTGGGCTTTTGCCATTATTTTGGACAGTAAGCAGAGTCCTTGAAGCCATGACAGAAGGTCACACTCTAAGCTAATGTCACATCTCCTTAAAAAGCTGTATGCAAGTGGTTTTCTAAGTGTAGGTATGCTCCTGCTAGCTGACTATGTCATAATCCTTTAATGCAGGGGTGTCAAACTGATTTTCACCAGTGGTCACATCAACCTTGCAGTTGCCTGAAAAAGGCTGAATGTAATTTTAGGACTGTATAAATACAGGAATAGTTACATTTATACAGTCCTAAAATTACATTCAGCCCTTTGCAGGCAACTGCAAGGCTGATGTGGCCCATGGTAAAAATGAGTTTGACACCCTTGCTGTAATGGGTTTTGGTCCAGTCAAGCTATTAAGTTGGCTAATTGTTTAGTAACAGTGAAATTCAGAAATTGCCATTTGTTATAGAGGAAATGTAATGGAACATGTGTTTGGGGATTTTTGTATGCTAAGTGAACCCAACTGGTTTGCTCTGTTCATGAATATATTTTCACTGTCAGTCCTGCAAAACTGAACTCCAGCTTGAAAGCCAAGCTGTGTGTTAGTTCTTTCCAAAGTTTCAGCAATAATTTTCTGACACCAAATTTTGCTTTGTTATACCTGTGTAACCCTGTCACAGTCAATCTGCTTCTGATAGCATTGCAGAAATGTTACTGAGACTAAAACTTGACCAGCAGCACATTTACCTTTATCACATAATGGTGATTATGTCTGAGAAGAAAGTTTTATGTTTGACTTTCAGAGACCAGGACAAGTTTTCAGTGTTAGTAGTGAAGGAAGAAAGCATAAATATTTTTAAACGAAATGTGACTATAACATCAATTTGAAGAAGAAAAAATGCAATGAGAAGCTTTAAAGTCACTTATCTCCACCAACAAACATTTTTTTTATATTTCTGTTTCATGTGAGTTTTTGAAAAATCAAGTATTTGAAAGTTCTTGAACTGATTCTCAGTGAAATCTACACATATTGTGAAAAGCACTATCTGACAAAGGCTTATGTGACAAAGCACAGTAAGCATGCTGACCTACATAGAATTTTGGGAGTTGTACCACTTATAAATAGTGCTATTTGTGGGCAAAATAGCAGTTTTGTTATTGCAGCTGTATTTTTGTATCCCCAGATGCTATGTTGCCTAGCAGTATAATCAGAGAATGATCTAGGATGTTCTGTACGAGTATCCTGTAGTACTGATGGTTTATTTCTCACTTCTTGTTTTCTACTTATGTAAGATAATCATCCTAAGGCAAACTAGGAAAGGATTCCTGACCCATTTTTTCAAATTCTGTAGAACAGTATTGGTGTCAGCATGAATGAGTGGAAGGATTGAGTTCTCTTAGATTTGCTAGATGAATAACAACTATTTGAAATTGTGATAAACAGTGCCATAAGAAAGGTAAATTGGTTTGTATAGGCAAACTGAATTTACTATACGCTTAGATCAAGAATGCACTTATGCATGGTGGTGATTAGTATAAGCCCCTGTGGTGGTCTTCATAGTCTTCAATGTTAACTGTACTATATGATACATGGGCAGTGTGAGTGTTATCGACATGAAATAATCTTTGGATAAAATTCGGACATAAACAATTTTAGGAGAAAGGACTAGAATTCAAGTCTCCCTTTGTCCTCCTTCTGGTGAGTACTGTAATAAAAATGTTGTGGTTTTTTTTTCTTTTCTTTCTCTTTTCCTACTAGCTTCCTTTCTTTAAATTATTATGTCTGCAAAGTTCAATGGCCACAAAAGAGAAAAGGTTGAACTTCCTGAGCACTCCTGTTTAGCTTGCTAGATAGCATTTTATCCTGTGATATGACAGGTGAGGTCAAACAGAAAATTCAAACTGAATCTTTTACACTTTAGGTTAATTCTATAACTTTCTGCTATCTGTGAATTAATTAGCAGATGTACTTAAATAGCTTCTATCCTAGGCCACTAAGGCTTATAAACTGTGGTTCAATATGCTCTGATAGCAGCTGTATTGTTTCTGGAAACTGAAATCGGGTTTTCATTATGTTACTACATGACATGAACTGAAAATGTGGTTCAGGCACACCCAATACCACTACTTTGCTCCTGAAGGACTGATGCTATCTCATTTTCTTCCATTTGTATATATCCCAGTTTCCCATTTTCCAAATAATGAATAACTGATTGTACTGTACACCAGGAATGGCATGGAGAAATGACATCACCTTATTCTGGCCCCCGTTTTTGTTTTCCTATCCATTTTGAATTACCAATGCCCCTAGTACCAGGGCTATACACTGTGCAGGGAAGCTGTAGGTGATTAGAGTCTTTGAGAACTCCATTGCTTTGCAAAATGTTGAAAATGGCTACTGACCCCAAAAGCTTTTGGTGTGGGAAGGTGTTGAGAGAGTAAAAGAGAACAGATGGAAACTGGTAGACATCTCACTGCTGTCTCATTTCCTTGGGAAAACAGGCTAAAAATAAGTTGAAAACTTGTAGACTGATGCTTCATTGTGAGTGCCCAGCCCTCTTGGCAGTCATTTTCATCCACGAAACCTTTACGTGGACTCAAAGACCTTTACTTTTGTGAGCTGGAACTTTACTGAAGGGAACTATTACTGTATTTCTGTTGTAAAATGATAATATGTTGTTTCAACCATAGGTGAATTTTTATTGGAATACATATATTCACTGTGTGGAATACAGAGACATACCTTTGAGCCAGTTGTGTTTGTGTGTGTAATAGCATTGTGTGTGTACCAAGGGTTTGTTACAATTTGTAGTTCAATCTTATGCCTTCCATTAGAATAATATACAATAGGATAAAGTTCTGACTTGGTGGCATCTTAGCTTCAGTCTTCTTTATTTTGCAGTCCTCTATGGACCAGCGTGCTGACCTCAGACTGCTGTGTGTAGAAGGAAGGTGTTGTTCAGAAGTAGGGCTTGTGAAGGAAGCAAATCAGTTTATGCAGTCTAGAAAATCTGCAATCTATTGATGTTTGAGTAGTGGTAATCTGAATGCCATGAAGACCTTGACACAGTGATGACATCAGTCATCTCTTATTTTTTGTCCTTAACTTTCTTGATACGAGAGAAACAGGAGGATATGTACTTTGTGCTCCTAGGCTTAAGTAGGTGAAGCTGCCAGGATGGAATGAGCTGTAGTATGTTTACCACATGTACTGCCAATGAAATCATGCAGGCATTACTCAGACTACTAAACATGTGTGCACTACACATGTGTGCAATATGATTTATTAGAATTTAAAATTGTTTTTGTAATATTACTGTAAACAGCTTAACCCTGAATTCTTCAACTTAAAATGCTCTGATATAATTATGTTTTAACTAGCTTTACAAAACCAACAAGGTTAAACTGAACAAAATTACCATTTTATATAAAGAGCTGTAATGTTTTTCTCCAGACCTTAGATGAAGGGGGTAAACATGCTTCTGAAATTATTCTCCTACCTAGAAGGTAAAAATAGAACTTAAAACTCACTCTAGTTAAGTTGCTGTTATGGGAATTGGAGAAGGAATTAACTGAAGTGCTATGACCTGAGTTAAGCAGAGTGTCATATTTAGATATTTGGACAATTTTCTTCTAGCCTTAAAACCTAGAGATATCAGAAAGTTGCATGCAACTTATGTAGAGTGAAAATAAATAGCCATGTTTTATTTTTCTGGTTTTTGGAAATTCGATGAGATAATTAGAAATTACAGTAAAATATGTGACATTCCAGTGAGAATAATGATTTTTTTCAGTGGTTTGCCTAAGGGCTTTTGATACCAAAATAGTAACAAGATTGAAAGTACAAAGAAGGTTGATTTAATATTCCTTTAGGGAACTGTCCTGAAGAATATGTAACAATCTGTTTCAGACAAGCAAATGTGAACCCAAAGACGTTTTCAAATACCACATTCTTCCAAGCGTTCACATATAATTGCATGACTGTCAGTGACAATTGCATGCAATTGTTAAAGGAAATAATTCTGGCTGCATCTTTGAACAGATGGGTAAAAATGTGTGTATCATGGCCAGAATAAATTGGCTTACTTTGAAGAGGTCAGCAGATTACAGTAATCTTTGCTAGCCAAAACAGACCATTAGACATTTGGAACTATACCCAATACATTATTTTTTAATCTGATCTTTTAGAATATTTAACTAACTTGTAGAGGTTATACCCCAGCCAATGACATCTGTTTTGGATGTGAGATTTTCCTGCTTTGAAGATATGGTTTAAGGATCCTTGTTTCTAGCGTAAACAACTAATTCTTCAAAAGATGTTGCATTTTAAAAAGTGAAACTTAAAAATGAAGAACAAAGAATGGAAGTCCTCCAACTTCAAAGTTGGAAGTCCTCTAACTTCAAAAGAAAAGTATAATCCTGCAGTGGTTCTCCTGTAATTCTCCGTACTGATATTACAAACAGTCATAGACTCTTAGGAGTTTACCGATATTAAGGATAGTGAAGTCAAAGCATGCCACACACAGAAAGGCTGTAACCCAGGAGTCTAATCACTGTGGTGGAACAATGCGGTTTGAGCACAAGTGAAGTACAGGAGCAGGCTATAGGTAGTTTGACATGAACTCCAACTTACTTGTTTGTGTATGTCATGGGCTGTGTGTGTGTGCCTCATTTTGTCTTTCCTACTGTCTGTTATTTTGTTTCCCACGTATATCTGTTAAAAATACGTGTGATAGGGATATTATGCTCCAGTGTGCTTTAACAGCTTCCAACCAACTATTTTTTTTTTAATTCCATACAAATACAGGTGCTAGCCAGAGATTAATGAATTTTCATCTTCCTTGTCAATTGTTCCCATTTTCGTGTTTTGTTTGTCTATACTTAGTTTATCACCTTCTAGAGCAGGGGCCACATCAGTAGGACTAGTTACATTTGTAGAGTTCTAAAATTACATTTGGCCCTTTGAAGGCAACTGTGAGGCTGGTGTGGCCACTGGTGAAAATGAGTTTAACACCCCTGGTCTATAGTGATCAGATCATACATTTAATAATACTTGTATTGCAAATATACAAAGAAATGCTGTCAAGCTGTGTGTTTCTGTTCTTGCAAACTTCATCACAAATGCAGCCAAAGGGACTGTCCATCTGTTACCAGTACAATGCAGTTTACAATCTGTATGCTTTTTAGCTCTGGAGTAACTTTTAGAAATTAAACAATTTTTCTCCACTGAATATGTTTTTAATATTCCTTGTCATTAAAAAAACTTAAGGAAATATGTTTTTAATATATCAAAATGATAGCAGGCAAAAGCATTTGATTGTTAGAGACCTAAAAAATGATAGCAGATTAAAGCTCTGGGGGTAGATATGTTTCACCAGCCTGCCATCCTTTTGTTAATCAGTATAATGAGTGTTTGTTTCCAAACTATATTCTGATTTGTATTTAAATGCATTAAATTTAGATAGATGTGTATGAAAAATGAGCAATGGTGTTCTAAGTTGACAGTTTCTTTCAATTCCGTTTTATTTATTTGTCTAGGAGTAGAGCATTAATATGTATTAGCTTATTTCCTCATATAGTAAGAATGCTTTTCTGTTTTTTTAAGGTTTTTTGAATGATTCAGTTACTAAATGCATTGTGGCTCTACGTTTGACTGTGATAGTGAAAGTCAGTACCTGCATGCCTGTGGGAAGCCATTCAGATAACTTCCAGTGTTCGGGGAAAGGAAAATGTATCACCAAACCAGATGAGGTAAGGTGAATTTATCAAGACCTTCCTGTAGTGTGGAAATTCCATGAAAATATAAATGCAGTGTAAATTGTACTTGGTGTGTGCATACCTCGTTCCTGTGTATTAGGCTGCAAAATATCACAGATGTTACTAAATTATAACAATGTACTTATTTGCTATTCCTAAAAATCAAGCAGTTGAAAGTAAGAAAATTACTGATATGAGATGCAAAGATTCATACTCTGCCCTGGCAATAAAAACAATTATTCCAATTAGGTATAAGTTAATGGCTATTGCATCTTACTGTCACTATACAAGAATATTTATTTGTGAGATGAGCACGGGCTGGGCATTTGGGACCCTGAGCTCCAGACCAGTGTGTTCCAGTCTGTGAAGTCTTCAACCTTTTGGTTTTAGGTCCGATTTAACCTAATACTTATTTCTCCACATCTCAAAAATTGCTTGCTTAGAGATCACTGATCAGTGCAATGGAATTGTCTGGGCGTAATTATGAGAAGAAACAGAGTGGAGTTTTCCTGGATGGCTTTCTCCTTTACAGAATACTACGCTGAGAAATTACAACTGTGACAGCAATTCCACTGGCTACTGTGAATTTTTTGTGTGATTTATTAACATGAGAAAATAAGAACCAAATGTGTTAAATTTGCAGTCTGTATATGGCTTTCACAAAATCACACTGGCCTTCTGTGAATGAGATCCTGTATTCTCTGTTACTATCTATACCTGTTGATTTTATTTCATGGATTAAAAGTCATTTACAGCACAAATCTGCACAGTTAATCTTTGGTTTAATTAATATTCATTTGGGAGATAAAAGCAATAGTAACTGTTGAGTAAATATTAACAGCTGTGAGCTTGCTGTGAGCACAGAAAATTTGGCATATTTAGGGAATTCACTGTTAGTTCATCTGATATCATTTTCCGATTTAAATTCTCAATAAGCATGTTTGATAGAAAAACGATGTTTTGAATTGTAACAACAATAATCAAATTGCTACAGTAATCTATAGATGCTTGGCAGTGCTAACATCTGGAAGAATTAGGCATCTGTTTCTCAAAAATGAAATTTTAAAATGCTTGAGGTAATGGTGAACACAATTATTGCAAGATGTGTTTAGAAGTGTTACTCTACCATAACAGCTGGTTGGTATCCAAATAAATCATTCATTCAGATATAATGTCCTATTTCGTAGTCCAGTTTAGTTTTTCTGCCTTACTATATTTAGCAATTTTATTTTATAAATTCAGCATATTGAATTTGATGTATGTAAATAATCTACTATATATAACAGCATGTCAAAATATCTTCTTTTTCCATTTTTTTCTCAAGTTGAGAGTTAAAGCCTTTGATAAATAGTCTTATTTTCTAATTTTTCCTGCTGTCCATTTTTGACTCTAATTTCTTTCTCTAATTGCATGTCATATGTCACAAAATAAAAATAAATTACTTTATGCAGAAGCATTAGTGCTTTTTCATATTAAGAAAAATGCATATCTAGCCTTTAATAATTATCCATGTTTCATAGATCTTTGAGACGTGGCAAGTAAAATGAAATAATCTTTAATTAATTATTGTTGCTTTTGAAAGGAACGAATTCACCACTTCGAACAGTTTAGTGAAGTGAGATGATGCTGAGTCAAAGTGATGAATTTTGTATGAACTGCTTTGCTGCCATACTTGCCATTCCTCCACAATGGAAGCCAGAATGTGTCAGAAGGATAATACTTGTCTTGGTGTAATCACAATATAAACACCATTTTCACATTTATATATTCAGCTTTAGACCAGAATAAGTTGTTCTCAAACCAGTTAGCTGTGAATGAAGGAGAAAAATCTTGTTATTAACCCAAAGAGGGAGATTTGTTTGCTGTGAATTTCTGATTCTGTGTAGGATTTTGCAGTGAACTTTGGCCATCCATTGGATTTGAGATCCACAGTTTTGCTTACATATGGGCATAAAATGATTTCTTTCACAGATTGTTCTGTTCTGTAACTTCACCTCCCCTGTGTAAAATATGGAAGAGCTGACTGTGTAAATATGAAATTTTATTGCTAGAGTTAGAACCCTTGAGTTTTACATAAAAATAACTGGTCTCTACCTGCACTGAGAAATAACATATTGAACTGAATGGCAATGGTTTCCCTGTCTTCTATATGGGCTAGAAGCTTTGTGGTAGCTTCACTTGATTTTATATGTAGAAAGCCTAATGAGAAAGAAGCCTCATGTATACTTAAAGGTGTGTTGTCCTGCATATGTACTTAGTTTTCTAAGTAAAATATAATCCTAAATACAAAACGTGTAATCATTATACAGCAATGTTTTGCTCAAATATTACAGCAGCTTACCATGAATTGTAATAAATACTGAAACTCTCAGCAAGAGAAAGAGCAGACATTAATTTTGTCCTGGTCATCTGAACAGCTTCTGTATTACAGTTTAAAAAAAAAAAAAAAAAAAAAAAAAAGGAGCTTTTATGGCCTCTCTAGTCTGGAATTTAGAGTCTGATCAATATATTATTACTCTGCTTACTTAAAATAGGGAAAAAAGTACTATGTTCCAACTATATTTATAATATGCTTACACACAATTAGATTAGGTAATAGCATTTTTTCAAAGCTTTTATTTTATTGCTGTCCATATTGATATATGGTAGATTTGCACTCCCACAATCAATTAAAAATATATAGATGAACTGTCTATTGATAGCAGGTTGTTTCGGAATTCTTAGGTAGTGACTTTAATACTAGCATTATGGCAGTGTGTAGTTTCTTCTTGACTTAGTTTTCCTCAAATGTCATCTATTCAGGAAAAAAATTAATAGTGTCATTTGGGAAAAGTGAAGATGACATGCCTAATAAAAATGATGACACCTAATCTTCTCTGCAGAATAACTTGTCTGTATCTCAGAACTGTTATCTGTCATTAGACAATTCAGTTTGAAGTGTTATATAGTTTTTCTGCTTTCAAAACCCATTCTGTTAACTACACTTTATGGCAAATTAATCCCCATATCATACCCTTAGAGATATATCAATATTATCTGAGCTTTTCTTAACTTCCTATTTCATTAATATTGTTCAGGCAATGACTGTCGCATTGCTTCAACATATTAATACTTACGTTACAATAATCAGCTTCCATTACTTCGGAATTAGATTTTAGTGCAGGCAGAGCCATGCTGTTTGTGTTTGTGTGAACCGTACAGACATTCCCTTCCTCTCTGTTGAATGGCTCAGGTAGTGACGCACTTTGCATCTTACTCTCAGATCTGGCATATTCCAACTACAAACCTGAGCCTACCTAACACACATGGTACCTCTCTGTTCTGCCAGAATTAACTTTGAAGGGATGTTATACTTCCTGGCTTTATTGCTTAGGGACGTCCTTAGCATCAGATAGATGTAGACAAGCCTGTTCATTTTTCAGTGCATATGCAAGACCAGAAAGACATTTAAATGAGATCAAGATGCTGATCTCTTCATACAAGGTACAGAATCTAGGTACAGTGCCTATATTTTCCCCTGTGCTTTGTTCATGTCCATTTTAAGAAAAAAAAAAAAAGTAGCTATTTTTTTGTAGTTTGTTCATCCAGAACAGGTGAGTTACTGAGACAGGCAGCAACCTTGATTTTGTATTAAGTCTAAACTCAGCACTTTGTTCCAGGAATGATAACAAACACTTTAAGTCAATAACACAATTTAGCATCAGTAAGAGGACAGCTGTGAAGGATGCTGCAGGCAACAAGTTTATGTGCACTCTTTACCTGGCTCCTTATCCTATATAAGCAAAAATGTTCTGCATGGTTTGGATGATACAAGACATTGAGGACAACACTTACTTTGAACCACTGTTATCTTTAGGGACCAAAGTGATCCCTGTGCTGATGTGTTTTCCACCAATGCCATAAGTAAATGTGGAAATACTGTCTATTTAGTTAATTGTTTAGTTCTTAAATAAAAGTGATTATCTGTTTCACTCTGTTAGCCACTTCCCTGTGTAGCTTATATGAATTATCTTCAAAGTAAGTTACAGTGCTATGTGATTATAATAATTTTTGACTGTGTTTTGCTAGCCTGTCTTTCTGTTGAACTACAGCCCTGTTTGGAAACCTGTCATTGCTAATGTGTCAGATATTCAGAGCTCTTTTGTGACGATGCTTGGGCAAATATCAGAATATGTATAGACTGTACACTCAGCAGGGGCTTCTGGCACTCCAGATAAATAACCTACCTATAATTTTGAGTTTTGGAGATGTATAGTATTAATCCTTGTTTAAATGCTACCAGTGTAATATTTTTAAGGAAGAATGAAATCTGGGTTTTACTTTATAATTATGAAGATGACTATTTTATTTTCTACTTAGGTCACAGCTGTTTATTCATATGAAGCAAACACAAGTAAAAAAATAGAAGATAATATACTAATCCAGTCTCTTTGTTTCTAGTTCAATGCACATTCTGGACTTTGCATTACAATGTTTGTCCATGGGACAGCTGCATTTCAGCCCTAATGAACAGGCTTTGAAATGTATGAGAGTGAGTGGTGTTGCCATCTAGTGTTTGATGAACAAAGAAAATAAGATAGTTAATCTAAATGTATACTAAAGATGAGGAAGCTTTCCTTGCTTCCATTCTTTGAGACTTTCTTGGCAATCTTAGCTACCTGCATTTTAAAAATAATCTAAACTTAATTATTTTATTACTAACAAAACTGTGCCATGTCACATGTGCTATAGATTTTTAAGATCTTTAACAGGTATAGTGTTCTTGATCTTTTATTAAGCAGCAAGGTTTGGAGAAACTATAACAAATACATTCGGAACACCTATTTTGAAGGAATTGAAGGGATGTGTCACTACTTAAATACCACTTAAATTAAGTTTCTGGGACCCCACTCCTGACCTTCACATAAAGGGTGCATCTTTATAGTAGGATTTGGTTGTGGTAAATCTGTACATGATTTATTCTAACAATTACTCCAGTCTATGAATGTAATTTCTGGAATGGGAGAAAAAATTATAGTGGTTTAGGCATCATAGATCTGATCCCAGCCTCCTCATCTAGGCAAAATTCCCTGGCATAATTCAAAATTGCAGCTGAAGAATAGTTGCAGGTCCAGTATTTCGCAAGAGTAACTTAATGCAGTTTTATTTGTGGCAACTACTGTTGTTATAAATGGGAAAACAACAAAAACATTGTTGTTCAGCAGACTATTCAGTGAAACATAATCTTTAAAAACTGATTGTGAACTACATATGCTGTTTCTTTTTAGGCAACTTTTTTCTGTGAGTGTGAGGATGAGTTTCGGGGTTCCCAGTGTGAAGAATTTGATGCTTGTCAGAGCCAGCCCTGTCAGAACAACGCAACCTGCACCGATGTAGCGCAGAAACACGACGGGAACAATTTCACCTGCAGCTGCCTGGCTGGTACGTTTGTATTATGCTTTGAATAATGCATTTTTGTTTTAACATTCAGTGCATATGTTTTTGCAGAGCAGTGAACTGTGCAACTTCAGATACTAGGGAAGAAGAAAAGTACAACTACAGCAAAAGGGCAGTTTTTATAAGGCTGTGGAAGATTCTTCATCTGTGGACAATGCCGTTGAAAGTCCACATCTGAACCATAATTTAATGAGTGAATTATTCATAACTGATAGAACTTCACCTACTAAGAAGAGATGACCAAAATTTAGTTTACGTCAGATTTTTCTTAATCTAGTTTTTCTTTTCAATATAGATTTTAATTATACATTATAACTAAACTTTCAATAAACATGACTTCATTGTAACTCGTCAACTCTTTTCTTCAGTTGCACCAATCAAATGGAAGAAAATTCTCTCCACAATATGCAGTTGTTAGATTGTTCCTCAGAATTAACTTAAATTTAGAAAACTTTAAAAAAATTCATAAACTAAACTGAGTAATTTGTGGGTGAGTGCCTGAGTTCTCTGAAGTTATTTTAAGAATATTTGCTTTAAAAAATTGATCAAATTAATATAGCCATCTTGACTGAAATTAAAATTAAACTGGATATGATGGTCATATGCTGGAGGGTAAATTAAAGATACATGCTGATAGGAGAAACCTCACTAAGTGGCTATTATAGAAAACCCTGCTATCTGGACTTTACATTTCAAAAATGAACTCAATTATCATAACACAATGGTTACTTCAGTATATATTTTATAAAATTATTTAAAAATAAAAGTTGGCTAAGATTAGTATCAGAAGCAGATAATTTATTTTGCTTTCTACAAACATTTGACTATGCGCTTTCATTTCTCTAACACTGATCAGTTGATATTAGAGAGAAATGGGACTTATCTGAACAAGAAAAAAAGAGGGGGGGGGGGGGGGGGGGGGGAAAGATGATGCTTCCAGAATATAAAAGCTTTATCATAAAAAGCAGATGGAGAAATGAATGATTTTGTCAGGTTTCTGGTGGTGGTGTCTAAATGGGTATTGACTGGCTAAGTGGGTACATGTGTGCGTTAAATATAATATATATAAAAGGTACATGTAGCAATACTTCCTTTATTCTGCCCCGAAGCAGGATCATGGAGTGGGTGTTCTGATATTCCCGTAAGATGGGAATATTCTTATTCTTTACCCTCACGCATGTCAGCAGACTAGAGAAACTTCTAGCTGTGATAGATTATGTGGAGGTACCAGCCTGGAAAATGACTGAGCTAGAAACAAGTGGCTGCAAGTGGTACTTCAATGTGGCTGCCATGTACTGTCCTCTGAACTGTTTTGTGAACTTTGCAGTTCAGGAAATCAGCAGCTGCAAATTATTAAGGTTCCTTCGTTCTCTCCGAAGGCCAAGACATTTCCTTTCACTTAATCTTCTTCCTCTGGAACTTCCAGTTTTTCTTGCTTTGCTTAGAGTCATTACAGCAAAAGTGCAGCAAGAAAGGGATTTATAATTGTATTTTAATATAATGACCTGGATTTATACTGCTCTGAAAATAAGACGTGAAGGTGTACTCTATTGTTTCATAAATATGCCAAAGGATCAACTGTCACTTTAACAAAAAATGTAAATACAGGTGAATGATGATTTAGATATGAGAAGAGAAAGATCAGAGAGGAACAAACTTGAAATGTGTGAATAATTCCTACAGTTACTGTCATGTCGAATATGTTTGATTCAGAATTGTTTTTGATTTTGACAAGTAGTTTCCAATTATAAAAGAAAAAAAAAAGTATTTATTTGTTTTGTTTTTGTTTGCTTTTATTGATATAGCTGTTGTGGAAATTGTTCTACATCAAGTACTATTAGGCCAAATTTCCTTTTTTCAAATTCCCTACCTCAGAAGAAATACAACAATGATTCTAAAAATGTTATTTTATTTTTGTAATGATATAAAATCTTAGTGTGTTTTTTTGTTCATATGACCCAGATATTTTAAAAATACATATTTTTAAATGCTTCCTCTGAGTAAAAAATGTAGCTGCTATTAGGGGCAGGCATTTCAATTGCTTGCTTCATAAAGTGTTAAAACAATTGTAGAAGAAAATTTCTACTGTGATGTGCCAGGAAACAATGGCTAAGATCATAATGATTTCTTGAAGAAAATGTATTTCTCTTACATATTTAGAAATACAATATATTTCCATTGATGTCTTTACTCTCTTTTAACTTCGGATTTTAGCCTTTCAATTTAAAAATGATTTCTGTAAAATTTAATTTATGCCTTGTTTTTATTTTCATAGTTGTTTCTTCTAATTGTCTCTAGAACAATTATTAGCTCCTATTGGTGAAAAAAATAACATCAAAAAATCTAAATATTTCCTTCTACAAAAGCCCTCCTACTTCTCATGGTATAAAACAGAGCTTACAATAGATGGAATGAAATTATTTGGTTTCCATATGTGGAGGTTTCCCTTCTGAATGACAGTGTGCTCAAGTCCATCTGTAAATCCTCAGTAAGCTAGATATAGTTATCTTCATTTATTGCATTCTGGAACTTGCAAGATTGTGCTCTACGGCCTCCACACATTATGTTTAGTTTTAGCTTTTACGTTTTTTGTTTGTTTGTTTTATAATAATTTGTCTTCATTTGTTTAATAGCAAATGTCTAACGTTATTTGGATGGCTTAATCACCGCTATCTTCAGTGGTTTATGTTTCTGCCCATCATTTTTTTCCCCCCAAATTTGTACCCACACATCAAAAATTGTCAGGAAAACTAGCTGTTTTCATATAATTATAAATTTCTAAAAAATATTTATTACCTACGGAAAAATATTAAAGAAAATGGTAAATAAAACTTTAAGTATCGCAAATGTCTCCATATGCAAGTTTTGGAAACATTTCTATGTGAATAGGATCATGTTTCCTGAATCTTGATAGACACATGTTATGAAGATAAGTATCAGCACAAAAGGAATAGGTGTAATGATTCTTAACATCTACCTCACCAGAAAACCCTCCGCCATGGTAACTGCTGTTAACCAAGTCTTCTATAATACTTGATTCTTTTTGTAAATTTTATGTTAATTTGAGCCCTATAAGAATTACAGAAAATCACTAGTTATCCAGAGCGAGGCTGATGTTCCTCCAAGTGCTTCAGTCTGGTCCAGAGGAGTTGCCTCATGAGACCACAGTTCTGGTTTTCATCCTCAATATTTTTCTCCAGTATAGGTGATTTATGGGCATTAATCCAGATACAACAGAGTTTCTTTTTCCAGGTTTTGCACTGCAGAAAATAGGATCATAATTTAGCTTTCTATGGCATATAAAAGCAGTAAGGTACACAGAGAGGAAACTCTGATAGATCCTTTCAGTAGTAGTGCTCTGGCAATTCCAAATATAACAGTCTGTGGTGAGAGCTATTTTGTGGTGATCTCAAAAGATTTGAACAGGTATAAGGGTTAGCCTGTCCAAAAGAGTTATAAATGTTAATTTTGATTGCACTAAATATAATTATTCAATAAAAATAAGACTTCTTTTTTTCTTTTTCTCCCCTGCATAAGCAAAAGTCCAGGCAAGTCCTTTATATTACCTTGGGTTTTTTGTATTAGATACCTGTTCATAGCAGTGTATTAAAAGTGTCACCTAGTCATAGCTTACTGTTCTTTAGCCCCAGCCATTGTGTTAAACTTGCTTGTTCTGGAAGGTATTTATAATTTTATGTAGAGTTCTTTTTTGAAAAATAAAATGCCTCTGTGTAGTGTGTAGTTTCTTCTTGAGCCGTGCATCTAAGATAGTTTATTGGAGGGAAATAAAAGTTAGAAAGGGGAATGTGTGGCATTTGTTAAGGAATTTAAGTTTGGAATGTTTAATAATTTAGATTGTGTTTTGTAAGTTTGTTCATTTCTTGGGGATGTGTTGCAGACATCAGACATATGGAACAAAGCAAACCTACGGTCAAATAGTACAGTACACACAATCTGTAGCTTGGGAACTTGTAGGAGCTTATTTGGAAGAGTTTGCAAGTGTGCTGAGCAGTTCTTCACAGCTCCCACTTAAAATAAACACTCTTTTTGAAGCCCAACAGTAGGGGCAAATGATAGGCATTCAGCATGTGCACAAATAAGTCATAATGTCAAGTCTTTTTTAAAGTCTTGCTAAAGATTATTGACTGGAAATTCAAGGTGTGTTTGCAAACCACAACAGCTTCTTTTTTGGTTATGTGGGTGCTGATGAGGACCCAGCACCAACATCCATTATACCAGTGCTGTCAGAATATTGCTGCTGGTAAAATACAATTGATATAATCTCTAGATTTCCACCACTTATTTATGTTTCTCCAGTGAAGCACAAGTTCTAATTAAAAATCTCATTTTATAAGAAATTAGGTGACTCTCCTGGATTCTATTTCTTTCTTCTTCTTTTAATTTGATTCAAGAAAACTAATGGTACTCTTTCAGTGACCTAGTTACACATTTAATGCCAAAACCTCATTTTCACTATATTTTCTGAATGGTGTGTGTTGTTTTATAGGCTACACTGGAGAGCTGTGCCAGTCAGAGGTTGATCATTGCATCCAGCAGCCGTGCCAAAACGGAGGTACCTGCTCCTCCAGCATCAATGGATTCAGTTGTCAGTGCCCGGAAGGTAAACAGCAAAGACCTACCTAGTACCTCGTACAAATTGGTGCTTGGGGGGTATACTCAGTCTAAATTTTCAGTTATATTTGTATATATATTTAAATATTTTTAAAATTGTGCCTTACGCCATAATTGTAAGCAGAAAAACCCCACCAGATGAGAAATCTTTGTAGGATCAGCAATAGTGTAGGTAGGAGCTTAGTGTTTCAGTGTCTATGTGGTGCAGAAATGTTCTCTTGTTCTCTGGCAGCTCTGCAGTAGAAATCAGGCTCCAGCACTGTGAGAAAGGGTGTGGTCTGATTTTTGTCTTGTCCAGTAAATGTGTGAGAAAAGATGCCCCCCTTTTGTAGTATTTGCATATTTCTGTGTATGTGTGTAAGATCTGTAATTCAAGACTAAAGGAATTATTTCAGTTTCCCAAAGTTTTAAATCACTCTCCTTTCTATTTGGATTTATTTCTAACTCTACATGGAAGCCCTTCAGTGATTCTCATTGGTAACCGCTGTAAATGTAACTATGTGAAACGAGGACACCACAATACTAACGTGTACGCTTTCATAACGATTTTGACTGGAATGGCAGATGCCTAAATTGCTCATAAAAAATATCAGGAGTGAAAGCTCTCAATTATGAAGCCTTCTATTAGTTATTTATAATTAAGATTAGAACCTTGAACTAATTATATTTCTGCTCTTACTTGACCTATTGATTTTGTTTTTATTCTGCCACCATCTTATGCTTGCTCTAAGGGTACAAGTCTTCGATAACTGTTCCAGTAATATACACTTGCTTAATAATGAAGATTATTTTAAATTTCTTTAGACTGATTCCTTGCTTTGTTAGAGTGTTACACTTTAATGAGTGACCGATTTAACAGCAATGTTGAAGCACAGACTGACCTTTTGACAGCAGTGCAGATATTGCATTTGGAAGAATTTTGAAAATTGTTTGCTTTGTAACTAGTAGCAGAATTCAGTGAGAAAATTATTAGATGTTAGACTTGGTCAGTAATTTTATGTGCATTTGTTTCTGTGTGGGGCATGCCTTAATTGCTTGCTCCTGATTGCCTATTAGTAAATATGCTGACCATCTCTCAGCTTCTCTCCCACCACCATTTGAGAGGCTAGCTACGGGACAGGGCTACTAGCGGGCCGAGGTCCCTAGATGGCCACATCACCCATCCTCAGCGGTGGGCGTGCTGTGGTGCTGCAGCTGGGATGCAGTGCTTGTAGCACAGCTCTCCAGTTCCCTGCTAAAAGGCAGTTATGCCCCGGTTGCCGTGCGGGGCTGTGGCTGCTCTCCTGCCCAGGGAGCTCGTGCGGGGGCAGTCAGGCTGTGGAGGGGAGCAGGGCTGGCTCCAGCTCCGCGGGCCCAGGCACCCCTGTGGGTGATGCTGCTCCCGCCAGTGCCCCAGCGGGCTGTGCCGAGGGCCCTGCGCCATTCCCCGCTGTGCTGTGCGGAACACCTGGAGCACAGGAGAGGAGAACCTGTCCTTCATCTCCCTCCGGAGACGTTCTCCCCAAAGAGAACGATGAAGCAGTTGTCTATATGTCATTGCTTGATGTGTAGCATTCTTACTGACAGCAACTCTTCTGTGGCAGCAGAACCAAGTTCCTTGTGCTTCTCTCTTCTCTGTTTCACTTGTTTGGATATCTCTGTGTTATGCCACTTGGTCCTACAGTCTTGTTGCATGTTTTGTTTCTTGGCTATTTATCTTCTGCTTATTTCTTTGCCACTCATCCATATTTGCGTCCAGTTAATTTTCAAATTGTTTCTGTTGTATGCTCGAAGTAGGCATATTTTGGCCCTGTCATTCTTCTATCTCAGTATTTAGGTGGTATGATTTGCTCGTTTTCCCTCTGGGCACATTGGTACCATTTTCTCATTATTCTGGTATTTTTCTTTGTTGGTAGTTCTGTTCTTATTATGTTATGAACCTGTGTTCCTTTCCTGCTTAGGGTCACAAGGTTTTCTACAGTTTCTGGATTTTTCTTTAAAGATACAATGTGCTTTTTGACCCCTCCAAAGGAAAGAAAACAAATTACTTGGCAACTTCAGGAAATACCTCTCTGCTCATAGACTTCATTGACAGGCAAACATGCTTTTTGGGTCACCTGTCTAAAATTTTCTATGCAGAGTTACTAGTTATGTTCTCCTGGTATGACTTCTGTGTTTTCAAGAGCAGCCACATTATAAAGCGAGGGGAAGAGCTGTTATTCTGATGGCTTATTTCTATGTGTAATGTGCTTATATGGTATAAATGTTTTGAAAAAGAACTGGGGCAACACAAGAAAATATATTACTGAAATACAAGAGTTATAAATAACTTGTTAAAATCAGTATTTGTTCATGAACCTGGATTATTTCCAACATAGAAAAAGCCTTTGGAGGGGATAAAACGTTTCACAAGTCACTATCTGGACTGCCCAGGGTTATTTCCCATAGAAAGAATAGTGTTGTACATAGCATGTGTGATTCCCAGTCTCTTGGACATGACAATACATTCTTACGTTTGTAGGAACAAATGTCATGTTTTGTTCATGGTAGGTCTTCTCGAGTGAGCCTGTGATGACTCAACAGCAGCCCAAAGATTCTCCCTGATTCCCTAATAAGTACCATTTTTTCAAAGAGTGAATGCTTCTCATGAAGTTACATAGCTGTGCTTCCAACTCATGTTCTGTCCATAACAAGGGGAGAGCGTTGGTGCAGAAGTGACACGGTCTGTCTGCAAGGGCCAGCGCTAGTGCTGTGAGTAGCCTAATGGGTGTAGTAGGTAATGAGGTGTTGCTTTTCCATCTTGTTCTGGAAGGTCTACTAATGCCAATGAGCTCAGGAATTCAGTCATTTTGTGGAGGGAAAGAAAGGGTTGATTTAACAGAATTTATTGTCTATATAACAAAGTATGTTGTCTAAATTTACTAATGGCTGTCTTTCCTATGAGTCTTCTTTCTTCTTTTGAGGTATTGTTCTCTCATTGAGGCATATTTTTAGGGCTTTTGTTTGGGCTTTGAAGAGATTTGGTTATTTTTCTAAATACAACAAAGGGTAGTTAGTTGAAAATTGCAAACACAGTAACTTGCAGATCTTGCTATTTTTAACATGTCCTCAAATTTTCCATTAAAAAAGCCCTACCAAACCTGCATGATAGGCTTCTAATTTAAGTGAGGTCTCTTGCTCTGCTGCTGTTCTCCTGTTGTGCTTAATAGTAATTGCTTGTTGAGAAGAGGCCTTTCTTTCTGTAGTGCTAATTCAGCACAGTGGGGAAAGGTAGCCGAAGAGCTTCTATATGTGTAAAAACTAAAAGACTGGAGATATAATGTGGTTAGAAAAGCCTAAGAGAAGATGGAAAGTATAACAAAGGGAAGAGCAAAAGATGGCAGAAAAAGTAATGAGATGGAAACAATGAGGAATGATCTTGAGATTGTGCATTTCTTATACAAATTAGATTTGCAGTTCATGAAAAGACATGATAACTTACAGAAGGTGAGATCTGAGGAACTGCAAAAACAGCCTAGATCAGATATGAACATTTCATGATTAGTCTTTATAGAATTCTACTGTCTCAAAAGCCCTTTAATAAAGAAAATTTCTTTAGGTTTGCAGATTCCTTCTTGTGTGTGATGTATTGTAGATCTGAATGCCCAAAATATGTCAGAAAATGATCTGCCTATTGGAATTTTTGGGTCACCTTGTATTAAAGAGAAAATAATATTTTATACTCAAATTCATAATAATGAAGCTTGAGCTTCTTCCTTAAGCTAAGGACTGAAGAATTTGTGCAACATTTTTACTCTTACTTATTATTGTGAGGGAGATGTTTGTGATGTTGTACTTACAATGGGGTCGGGATCTCTGATCATCATCTTTAAAGTATCATGATAATAAGCACACATTTAACAAATATTACCTTCAATTGATCATGTGAAGAATTTTCTAGACATTCTAAAAACCTACACATAGTAAACATCTGTCAACCTGAACATGGATATTTGAAATTTATTTTCAAAATTATTCCATAAATACCTCTATCACTCTTAAATATCTCCTCTGATTTTTATTCCACTTATTGTAATGTATAACATACTACTGTATTGACAGTAATATTAATTAATTTTATTTGAGTTGATTGAGGTACTGCTCATCACTTTATAAATTCGGTTACTTCATTTTCTTTAAGTACTGTGGAGTTATGTAAATTCCCAAAGTACCCTGAAGTGGAATTCAATATACAAATGAAAATTAGAAACATTAAAAAAATAGTTGGAATAAATAAATGTAATTAAAAAAAAAAGTGGAAATGCAAGTCTTACTAATCTTACACATGGGAATCTTGTAAAATTAATAGAGTGAAAGACTTGGTACTTGTATATATATGTATTTTACATATTGTAAACATTTGGACAGCTTTTGTTTTGCTCATAAGCAACTATTAAAATAAATTAGTAGTGGAATATGGTTTTGAACAAAACCAGATAATAATAAGCAAAGCCCAGACCAGTTGTTATAACAAAGAAAAAACTTCTGTTGCAGGATGTTTCTGAAGTCCTGTTACATGCAATTTTAATGTCCCGATGATGTGTACAGATGAACTTCATTCAGCATTATAGGAAAACATTAATCTCTGATAAAAATAGCAAGCATTCAGCTGGCCAGCCACATGAAACTGGCTTGGATTCTTGGGATTTTTCTACTTTCTCTATACTGATCAATGTATTTTAGAAAAACACTCATGAGCAATAACGGTTTTCACAGCAATCCTGTAGAAAGAGGTAGAAAACAATGTTATGATTAAGAGTTTAACATCTAATTACTTGAAATTCACATTTGAGGGCTGATTTTATTTTAATATTGACAATTTGATTTGACTAGCTGAGATAAGTACAACCAGGCAACATGGCGAGCAAAAGTGTCCTGAAATACCTGCAGGTATTTCTGGAAATGCAGGAAAGCAGCAAATTTATGAATGCTCTTATTATGGTTTCTGTGGTTTAAAAAACAAAGGGTTTGACACCTACAGAAGATAAGTTGTGATTCATACGTGTAGATTTGGAATAGCAGCTAGAAAATGCACATTGTCACCAGTTTCAATTGACTGGGAGAACAGGTTGTTTATGTAGATTAAGAACAGCTTAAGTTTCAAGGTCTTCAGGTTTTCTGGGCTTCATTCTTCATGTAAAAGCCTTTTTCTTTACTGTATCTTGTAGATGTGATTCTAACTACTTTAGGTTTACATACAATAAATCTATTTATTATCTTGATTCCAGGAAACTAGGTCACATAGCTGTTGCATATGGAAGATTTCCCAGGGTTACTAGTGATTAAAGAACATAAAATTCTTCATAGTACCATAAAAAGACTTTAATTTACCTGAAGAACATTTCATTATTAATAAATATTTTTATGGCTGTTTAGTTTCTGGTACTTTCTTTTCATCTGATGTGTTTACCTGGCATCTTCCCAAATTGCTCTATTTTTAATAGACTTCTCCTTAACACTTTAGCAGGTTTAGCCTCTGTTCATCTTTGTCTGTTAAGACTTAGCTAGGGTGAATTTAAATCAAAATTTTACAACTATGTTTTAATGATTTCTTGTTTCCTTATGATATTTTTTTTTTCTCCATTTATAGAATTCTGGTGGAATTCCATCAGTCATCTTATATTTCTTCATGAAACAGTTTTCTATAGGGAAAATAATAAATTGCCTGTATTCCCTTTACTATTTATCCCTGTATTTCAAACCTAAAGATTTTGTGATCCCTAGTCCTAGCAATTCACAGACTTGATTCCTCACATTTGTGTAATTCTTGGAATTAGGTCTAACATAACATTCAGGCAAGTTGTTTGTTCCGCAGACTGTATAAAAAGCAGTTGTACAGTTAATGTTTAACTTCCTTGATTTGTACGTGGCTCTTTCGCTTTCAATAGCCAAGTAATTAAAATCCCACCATGATGAGAAGTCTGGCTTTTATCCAGAGCTTTTCTATCTCTGGAAACGTTTTCTGATCTAGTTTCACTGCCCTGAAGGTCTGTAACAATATATGAAGAATACTACCTGACTGAATCCTTTTATTCTTCTTGACAACTGGCCAAATGGTCTGACCCATGTAAGCACAAGTATTGTCTTCTGTTTTTAGCAGTATAATTATTTTCTAATATCCCCTTTCCCATTTACCTTCTGTGTCATTCCTTTGCTAAATTTTGCATTAAGATCTTGCAAATCACCAGGAGTCTTTGCCTTTCAGTCATGTCCCTGCTCACCAATAATGACCTAGATGCAGGGCTGGGTTTGTATTAGCTGGCTGAAGAACAATTCAAGGGATATTTTTCTGCAGATAAATAATCCTCATTTTTTTTTCTTTCCTACAGTGTTTTATTCTGCTTTCAATCAATGCACCTCTGAACTTTATTTTAAAATGTGTTATTTGCATTGTGTTCAAAAATTTTATTTATATGGATTAAAATGTATATTTAGATGTGCCCAAAATAATAGAACTTCAATTCAGATGTGTAACTACTGCTGCTTTGAGTATTTTTGGGTATTTAACTCATACATAAGATTTAAACTTACAGAATCAGCTAAATACATTTCACAGTGCAAAGATAGCACAGGGACAACATGTTTTAGTGTATTTTAAACCTGTGTATGTTCTTGAAGTGCTTTGTCACTTGAACCATCAGCCATCTGCCAGTAAGCTTCTCTTTGTACAGAAGATCATTGCGAAGGTTGTACTGAGGGAGCATTAGTGTCATTGTGTGACCTCAGACCACCTCGATCCTTTTTAATCCAGTTTCAGAGTTAGTGTAGAGATTTCACTGAACTCATTGGCTGATCTCCTCTTGGTAGTAGTTGAAAGTCATTGCAGAATCTTTTAAATTTGTCTGGGATTTTATGATAACAGTACAGGCTTTGTTGTTGTTGCTTTTATTTGTCAGCAAACCATTGCTGGAATTAGGGTCTTGATTTCAGGGCTTCTGTTCTTTTCCATTTCTGATGGTTATGCAGTTATAATCTACAGGAGGAACCTCTAATATGGGATTCCACAGTATCAGTTTTTAAGCTTTCCATCTTCAACACTGGTGTGCAGGTGGTCCTGATAAATCGCATGAAGCACTCTGAGCCATAGCAGAGCAGAACAGAGAGGGCAGAAGGGTCTGCCTCTGTTCTTGGCCTGTGCCCTGCCAGACCTGCTTTTCTTCCCTGGTCTGTTACTGAGTTACTTATGACTATACTGTTAAAAGTTCAATCTGCAGTTGTGTGTGGTTTTTGTTTGTTTGTTTTTTGTTTGTTTGGTTTTTGTTCTGTTTGTGGTTTTTTTGTTTTTTTTTTTAATTACTTTTAAAAAATTGGATTATTTTTTCTTTGTTTTTCATTCCATAGCTCTGGTCTAAGATTTATGAACTTATGAAGGGAATGTGACTTTTTAAGTCATTTGTCCAGGACCTACTATTTTCAGGATGCTCATTAAAATCCTGCTGCAAATGGCGCCCAAGAATATCCTAGGGTTTTTTTCCATCTATTCCCTAGCTACAATAATCCAAGTTTTGTTAATTCTCTGAGTAGATCCCTGTAGTACACTCTGTGTGTGTTACTCACCTTTGTTTAATATCCATCTTCCCTTCTTCCTTATGCAGTTCATTTGAGCGTTTGTGGTTCTATAAAACATGGCATGTGTCTCCTTGAGGAACCTCTTAAGATATTTGAAATTAATTGCCAGTCTGTATTTTTCCTCTGTGTGTCTGTGTATACTGGAAACTTTAACATCTTTAAGCTGATTATCTCTGCCCTCACTCTTCAAGTCTTGGAACTCAGTCAAGTTGACAGACTCAGCTCAGTTCACTCGTTCTTTCTGGCCAAGGTTTTCAACAAATCTAATCAATCAAGAAGAAACTGTAGAATTTGAATCTTCTAGTGAACATTTGGAGGTTTTTTGTTATGCTTTAAAATGTAAATTAATCTATTTGTTATGTGATTTTTTTTTTCATAAATGCCAACTCCTGACTTGCTATCCATGATGACAGTGCTAGAATTACAGTTAAACAATGTTGCAGTTTAATTCACCTGAATATCATGAATAATTATAAAAGAAAGAAAAAGAAAATGCCCTAAAAGTAACACATCTGTCAAAATTAAGTGAAAATATTTCCTGATGAATTCTACCTTGCTTGAAATGTGGAATGACATTGTTTATAACAAAAATATTTTCTGAGTCCGTAAAAGATAATGAGATGCAGTAAAGTATGTGTTGAATGTGGTATTTCATCTCAATTTTGGTATTCATCACAAGCTTTATGCAATATAGGGGTTCAGCTTGAATACATCAACTGCTTTTAATCCAGCAGCAGGACATTATAAATACAAAAACTATAGAAGTAAGGCAAAAAATCTGCATCATTCCATCAGGGATAAGATTTCAATAGTGAGTTTTAATCCAAATTGACACCTGTCATTATTTGTTTTCGTGCTCCAAGTTGCTGGCAGGCTGCTGTGTAACAGACACCTCTCCTCTGTCTTGATCCTTTCTCTCACCATCAGGCACATTTTATGGTTTGCGTTTACTCTCCCTGTTAGAATAGATCGGTAGAACGGGTGTGATGGGTCCTGAGTGGAGGCTGGCCCGATTTACTCCTAATTCCCTATTCCCTGTGATTAGTGTTGTAATTTTAAAAGCTATTCTACAATGTAAGATATTCCAGGGAATTCTAAGCCTGAAAAGTGGTGGTCTGTATGAATGGACCAAATACTCATTAAAAATATTAGATTTGAATGGGAAGGACAGTTTTATCTTTTCTTTGGAGGGGTGGTAAAATTTTAATATTATTTTCTGACTTGCTCTTTCATACAATAACAGTGCTTCACACTGCCATGTATGTGATGTCTGTGATATATGTGATAAAAACTATAGTTAGTATACTGCATTTTTTTCATGTTATTTTTTTTCTACATCTGTCTAAAACAGCTCCCTTACAAGGATATCCTTTAATTTGTGTCTAATTTTCACATGATGTTTTTCAATAAATCATTGTCTCTCCTGCTAATTAGAAGTATATTCTTGTAAAAGGTAATATTTTAAATTATTGAAGCTCTGGTAAACTCATGTGTTGCTTTAGGGCTTGTTATTCTTAACAGACGCATTATGGAAATTTAAAAAAAGGTCAGTCTTGGCTTTTCATTTTTCTAGGCTTGTCTATTCCTGATCTTTAGAAAATGTCTTCTTTCCTTGCCAGATACACTTTGTAAAGTGGATAAGTACTGTCACATTCAACAAACATTTTTGCACTTCACTGCCTTAATCATATGATAGTATGATTCTACCTGAGACATCCTGTATCATACCATGTTAATGGGTAAAATTAGAAGTTAAAATATATAGGAAATCTATATTTTTGTAATTTTCATAGAATAATAAAATAGGAGTATAGATATGTCAATGGCTTACTTTTAATTTGGTGTAGTTATTAAAAATGTATGCATACCAGAATGTTTGCTTATGAAAACCATTTATTTCTTTCAGGGTTTTTAGGAACCTCTTGTGAAGACAAAATAGACCCTTGTGCATCATCTCCCTGCCAGAACAATGGAAGCTGTTATGCAGATAGACTTGCCTTCTCATGCAGTTGTAGTCCTGGATTTACAGGACCTACATGTGCTCAGTTGATTGACTTCTGCGCTCTGAATCCTTGTGCACATGGCATTTGCCGCAGTGTTGGCACCAGCTACAAATGCCTCTGTATCCCTGGTTTGTACCAGTTACATGTTTTGTAAATCTTCTAATCTTTTGATATGTAGAATCCAATATATAGTTAAAAATTACTTTTTTTTCTTTTCATTATATAAACCACATTGAGCAGGTGTTCTACTTGTTTAGAATAATGAGAGGAATCTACACATTACATTTGGAAAATCAAAAATTGCAGAGTGAGCACTGAAAATACACACTGAGATCTGTGTGGCTTGGTTGTTATCTACAGCTGTATTATAAAACCATAATCTGCAGGATAAATCATTTTAAGGTGAGGTATCAGTGTCATTGAAATCCTAAGATTTGGTAGAGAGAATGGAAAATGTGACACTGATCATTGGGGAAGGAGTGGAAACAAAGGTAAGAGAAGGGGAAAAAAATATTGGCTACCCCAAAGGGTTTAGTTCTGCCATCCATATTTACATAAATGATCTCTTTTCAGAAGTTTGAGTGATACTGTTTAGGTGAGTATAGCTAGTAGACTCAGCTGATAGTATAGCATGGTGTCTGCATAGCTTTTCTTGATCTTTGCTTCATTGTGCCGATGTAACAGAATATTGGGGTGCTTATAGCTCCCTTTGTAGGTTTTGGCTATGGTAATTAATAGGCGAAGTAGCAATTGAATGAATGATATTATATATTACGCATCCACTACTGCTTAAGAACTTACAGAGTGAAAACCTGTAATCATTGTTTTGATTTGAATAATTTTGGCTGGTTTTTTTTTTTTAATTATTTTTTAAATCTGTTCCTATAAAGTTATAGACTTGAAAACTGCAAAAGTGAAGGACAAAATAAATTCCCAGTGTACAAGGGATAAGCTAAGGAGTGTATTGAATGGTTGGTACCTCTACATATACATAACACTGTGGCATATATGTTGTTCTCTGAAGTTTCTTTGAGAGATACCTTCTCTCTGTGGCTTTGCCTTGTGGGAAACCAGTCGCAGTTCTCCTGCTCTTCTTCCTTCCTTCTCAGTAGGCTGTGGAGGTGTCCTACCAATCACAAAGGTTTTGCCTGTAGTAGGCAAGTACTTGGATAGGTGGTGAGTCTGACCACGAGTACATGCCACATCCAGATGTTTCTTTTTAGCCTGTGCATACAAAGAAGTCAGCTTCATTCTCTCACAAAAAGTTTGTCCTTTTCCTTCCAAGACAGAAGCCCACAATCTGTTCCTGGAAAACTTCAGGTTAGGATAGTGAGTCTTTGGACAAAAATGAAAGTAAAATAACTGTTTAATATGATTTAATGTATTATTGGCATTTTGAGGAGGAAAGTTGTCTAAAATCTGCTTGGTATGGCTTTAGAGCAAGGTGAAATGTGGAGAACTATGCTTTTTTCCTTGAAGAGTGAGCTTTCATCTAAGATTCTGTAGCCCATAAAACTGGTATCTCATCTGAAAAGAGACCCCTGAAGACACAGGAATTGCCAGCTAATGTCTTTATCTTGGCTGGTATATTGAGTGCACGCTTCAAAGTGTTGCTGTCAGTAACTGATGCCCGCGAGTTTCAAGGAAACTCCAGATGTTGAGAGTAAAGTTTGAAACTGCTTAAAGATTAAAGCATTCATCACTTCGGAGGAATAATGGATTGATTTTTGAAAATAAACCATCACTCATTAAATCAAACAATGTGGTAAGAACAGGTTTCGGCATTATGAATACCTCAGCATAAGGTGTCATGTTGTGTGGCAAGATTCTCACTGATGTATGCTACCCTGAGAGAGAGAACACAACATGGTTGTGTTGTTTCCCAGTCTTATTGCTGAAATTTTCTTCTTCTTGCAGTGTGTTCTGATTTTTGGAATAAAGATACTTTTAGTAATAGATTAGACAACTGGCTATATAGTACTTAGTGCAGTTACAAAGCCTGTCTGTATATAATACAACTATCCTTATCCAGAGCATGATATAACAGTGAAGTCTGGTTTGACTAAATTATATAAAGCCTGTTGAAAAAAGGTAGTTTTTGGACTTCAGTTCAATGAGCAGTCCTAACTTTTCCAGACTGTCTGGTTTTCTTACATTGATTGTGATAGGTCTGATTTTAACTGCCATAAAAACCACTAACCTTCTGTGCATTTTGCATTGAGTTATTTTTCCACCAGAATGGATTAGCTTTACTTGTGAATACAGAGAGTTTGTAATGAAATCTACTAAGGCAGCATTTTTAGAAGGTGTCAGGATTAATCACTGCTATTTGGAGAAAAGGAAAGAACCATCAGAACTTGTTTTTGGAGAGGTACTCATAAATGAACAGAAGCTAGTGCAAATTTGTACTTTGGATTTGACAGATTTATAATTAAATTACATATCTCTTTATAATGGATAAAAATATGAAAGCAAAATGCAGATAATACCACAGTAGTGTTATCTCATAATTCATTTGTTGTCCAGCAGATGTGAATTTATACATACAGGGTTATAAGAATCTCATGTAAGCGCTTTAACCATTGAGATGTATTAACTTATTTAACAAAAAAAAACCACCACAAATGAAAGCCTCCATTTTACAGATAGTTTTTCAGAAGGCATTCTCAATTCTTGTGCTTGCAACTTTTTGGAAACCAGAGCATAGGTAGATGTTTGTGGCATGATGGGTCCAGATGTTCAAGTGACCTCAAGTGCTTTCAGCTCAGATGTTTCTGTGAATGGTGTGGGCAGTTATCATCTGAACAGAAGAATGGCATTATGTAATGCAGAAGAGTATTTCCTAACATGCCGTTTGTTTTATACATTTCAGGAGGCGAAGATGATAATTCTTTCATTACAAATTTCCAGTCTTCCTTTTTGAAGTGTTCAATTGCTTTGCTGTTCATTTGCATAATAGAGGAATCCTTAGAGAAAAGGACTGGGTATTGAGATGAAGAGCAACAGGCCTAATCATAGTTAAATAGAGCGAGCATATCCTGTTTTACTGAGAGCACAAACTAGAATTCATATCAGTTGATAATTAGTTCCCTGTCTGACAAAATATCTTTTTGATTGCAGGTAGTCGAAATTGCCAGGTGCTGTTTTCCTAAATTCATTTTTAGAACAGAGAATTTAATAGTTTGATATTTACCTCCTCTTCTCCTCAGCCAGCCCCCAACAAACCCCCCCCCAGGACTAAAGAGCAAAGGGAACGAAGAGGAAAAAAAAAGGTTTGAAGTGAAAAAAAACAAAACCACAAACCCCCAAAACTCCCAGAAAAACAAACCCAAACCTGAAAGACAGGAAAAAAGCACTCAGCAGGTAGGAATATGAAAGTTACTTGGTAGTATCAACCTGTTCCTTGCTTGGCTAGTGAGTATGTTGTTAACTTGTTATAGCAGGAACTACTGCTTTTGTAGCCATTGAATGGTACAAGTGGTTAGGGCATGGTCAAGAAAAGTCTGTACGGAAGTTCTGTGTCACACAGGACTTAAAAGTAGTCTCACGCATCTCATGTTATGGAAACTTATTTTTATTTAAATAATATTTGTGCATTTAAAAGTTAGATAGATGAGAAGCCATAGAGGCTGCATGCTCATCTTTAATCAAACTCTGTTGTTTTGCTCCATGTGTGAAATTTAGGGGAAGTATTTTAAATTTTTTTTTTTTTCCAAAATTTTGTAGACTGCTGTAAACTTCACTTTTTAAAATGACAACCTGTTTTAAAAAGACTTCCCTCTACAAATAACATTACTTGCTTCATGTGAAGGTGAAACTAAAGGTCACATTATGAGAGTTTGTCATTAGTGTGTCAATAATTTAAAAATCTTGGATAACTTATTTCAAAAGGTCATTAAAGAACTTCAGCCAAGTGATAGCAAGGTAAGAATAGAGAGAATTGTTGATTTTCTTCTGGTAGGCCTTTTTTCATTGTTATGACATTATCATTATATGATTTTTTTTTAATTTAGTTTTTAATCTTAGTAACAGGATTTGAACCAATTACCTTCAGAGATTTTCCTTCTGAGTTAAAGGTATAGTAGGTAAATGGGAATCACTTCTTTGTAGAACAGCATTTAGAAGGCATCATATTAGGCACTTTGCCAGTGGTTTGAATAATTATTGCGTGTAAGGCAGATGAACAATTAAACCTGAGGATTCCTATGTTCCAATTCCTATTAAAAAAAAACCCTGAAGTAGTCACTATAGAGCATGGCCTAACACAGTTTTTATATCTTCATCAAAAAGTAGTTTGATAGAGTGGATGAATTATGTCGCTGGTATATTAAAAAGCTGGATTCTATTTACAATTTTGCCTGCAGAGGCTTTAATGGTCTCTGTTACAGTTACTTGTGAAACTGGTGAATAAAATTTCTATGCAGTTCAGTAGCCTTATGAAGGGTTAATAATAAACATACTGAACTACAGAAAGATATTACCATATGTTAGTAGGAAATAAATTATCTATACCTATAGACCCTGAGGTTTTCTGGCTTGCAGGCTCTCAGCATCAGTGTGCTGGCTTTGAGACTATTGACTTCTTTGTACAGGAGTCTTTCACTTTCAGACATGTCCCTGAGATAATATGCATTGGTTTTTTTAGATATATTAATGACAATGTTATTAAATGACACTTTAGAACTCTCTTCTATATGGGTTATATGGTATATCTGAAACATACGTATTTTAAAACTTTAGAACCTGCTGCCTATATTTTGTTCTGTTCCAGGATGTAATTTTTTTTTTTTTTTTGAGGTATTTGACTAAGGTTGAGATTTTTTATTACAGAAGCAAACCGCTGCAGAGTTTTGCTTAAATGTGTGACCTGAATGCCATCCTTCCTTTATGCACAATTTCTACCAGCAGCCATAGTGTCAGCTGGATTTTAATCTGTGTTACTTCTGCCTCAAAAATTAAATGAGAGAGGAATTTTAAACAGTTCCAATTAGCCCAAGGTCTGTGAAAGTCTCCTTTTATGGTAGGCAGTTTGATATCTGTGCTTTTTTGGTCAGTGTGCAGATTTGAAGAATGATAAAGGACAGTTATTATACTTCATATCTGCACAATTTGCAGAACACACACAACAAGACATTTACTACTTTTTTTATTTTTGTGTATCGGCTTTCATTATGAACATTGTCATCTAATGGCTTATATAGAAAAGCTAATATGTGTAAGCTAACTTGGAAAGCAGTCTAATACTTTTGAATGTTCCCATTTCCAGAATGGAGGGAAAAATTGTTATTGCTAAGTTGAATGTACTTCCTTTTCAAATATCTTATGAGAGGGCTCTGGGGAATTCAAAAGCCTATGCAACAATACCTACTTTGTGTTATGTGTGTGATTTTTTCAATTGTTCATGAAACATTAAATGTTTAATTATATGCTTACATAACCCAATTATTATTATTATTAATACTTATCACCTGGCCCTTTACACAGTGTTTGGACATTAAATTCATAGTTTGCGTTGTGTTTTCATGCTTACCCTATGTTACAGAACTAATCTTGATTAAAACTTTTGTGCTCATTTGTTGGCTTTCTCATCTAGAGCCTGGCTCATGAAACCAGTGTAATCCCATTCTGTCTGTTCATGGAATGTTGATTTTGTCCCCGAATCCCAAAGCAGTTTCTTCCTCCTCTTAAAGCTTTTCTCCTCTTTACACTCCATTATTTTAATAGAGCTGCTGTTATCAATTTCAAATGCAAATATTTAATATATTATTTTTATTTTTTGTAGCCCTAAGCAAAGAAATCTATCTAGAAATGGAATAATGTAATATCACAGGAAAGCTTTGAATCTGACTTTCTTAAAGACATAGAGTATGGAGTTTGAAACTGCAAAGGCATTAAACATCTGCCCTCTACTTTATAACTATATATGATACCACATACAGACTATTAGAAAAAGACAAACAAAAACCAACCAACCAAAAAAAATCAGCAACCCAAACAAATCAACAACAAACAAACTAGGAGAAAAAATTCCACAGGCTATGAAGAGTAGTGGCAACTTCAGAAGTAGTACCGTGGAGGATGTTTCCTCTGCACTTGATTTTTTGCTCACATACCTTAACAGATGCTTATAGAAAAGTATGTTTATCTCGGTGCCTTTGCAGAGGCCAGTGCAGCATTTATCTGTAGCAGTAGCAGTTTTTCTTTGTCTTTTCCCTTCCCACATTTTGGAACTGGGGAGGAAATGCAAGCCCTGGCAGAAGTGACTCTAGGTTACTTCCAGTTCCAGACTGTCTGTGAGCCCTTTATTGCCTCCATTTCACCATCTTTGTTCCAGTTCTACACTAAGACAACTATTCGTGCAATCTGACCATGGCTGGTACTGGCATGCCTTCCTACCATCCTGCCATCTGGAGCAGATGATCTCTCTTTCTCTTCTTTAATTTCTATATAAGCTCAGACTTTAACCAAACACATTTACTTCTTGACTATATAATGTGCCACTGTGCTAGTTAGTGGCCATATATATGAACTGCTGCTGTTCTCTACAAAACAGAGCTCTCTTGCATTGTATCCCATTAGGCCTTCTCATACAGATGGGATTTTTGCCCTGCTGCCTTGATTTGCTGCTGTGTTAAGCGTGGATAAGCCCAGAACATCTCTGTTGAGGAGCTAGTGTTTAAGAAAGCCTCAAAAGCTTTCAGCTTCGTTCTTAATTGATTTATAAAGGGAATAGTAATCTTCTCCCTCTCTTTTGTTAACCTGATAGTGCAGATATTCTCAAGACTTTGACAAGCACTGCTGTACCTTTTGCTCTGTCTACTGCTCTCAAAGGCTTTGACAAAACCTATGGCTTCCTCTCATCAGGCTGCATGACACAGGTTGTGTATTCCCTTTCACGTTTTCTCCCTTTGCAATTTTAAACATAGCCATGTGCAAAGAGAGTGCACCTCGACAAGTAGCTGTTTGAAGACCATGCCAGAAAACATCAGGCAGATATCCTGGCCTCTTCAAGGCAGCCTCTCTGCTGCGTAAGAAACAGAAAGAAAGATTTGGGAATCCAGAGAAGAGTGGCAACGGATCTGTTCCCGCCCTTGTAAAGACCAGTAGCAGAAGGACAGTCATGTTGAGGGAGAAGAGATAATACAGAGACATCTTTATTTTAGGGTTTTTTTTAGGTTCTCTGTCCTTTTCCCAGCCTCTGAAGAGAGCACACCAGTATGGGATCATCATTGGCAAGTTCTGCTTGAGTTCATGAAGGTGCTGTTGTTGAAGGCATATCCAGTTTCTAGTGACCTGGAAAAAAATAAGTTTATTACTATTAGCTGCCCTTTTGGAAGGTGCAGTGGCCCATGTGTTTTTTTCCCTGCTCAGGACACAGCAGCTGGAGAAGTGTTGTTAATGTAGGTATTGGTTTTCTTTCCGAATATGTCCACAGAAATGTTATACACCTCAAAAGATGCATATAGCCGTGTTTGGCATTGCTTGTGAACATAAAAACAGCAGAATTGCAATGCAACCAGAAAGAGAGCAAGAGCTGTACTGCAGTCTGTTATTCTGAAGTTGTCTATGAAAAATTTTCCTCTTTCCATCTCAATTCTTTAATGAAAATATAGAAATTATGAATGTAGTCTTTTTACGGATATATGTATGAATTCAGTGTAATAATATATATCAGTATAATTTAAAGCAGTAGTACAAAGCAAAAAGCTGGAGAATGACACGGTGTGTCTTAGCTTCATGAGAAGAAACCTGCCTTTCCCTCGGGTGCCTGGTCCCACGGCAGAACTTTCTCCATCACAGCAGTGACAGCAGAAGGAACCTGCTGGCACCAGGGTGAGGACAATGAGGGTGAAATTGTGGGTGGGTGAGATCTGCCCTCTCGTGGGGAGAGAAAATATCTCTCCACCGCTGTGTGCAGTGTCTGACAGTGGGGGCTGTCTTAATCCCTAGGAGGTGATGCGATATTTCATATTGTTTTTGGAAACCAGGCAATTATTCAGTCACAAATTTCCCTCTGCTCCCTTTGAAAGGTGAGAAGTGTGTAACACATGGAGATTTTTTTTTTTTTTCCTGAAAATATCTAATTACATCTGTGTTCAACACAGGGAATTCCCATATTTTTTAATAAGTTTTCTGGTTTTGGTGGTTTGTACGTTGGCTACAGATGTCATGACATATGGATATTTCTCTTTAACATAAGCTAGATAGACTTCATCAAAGGCTAATAAAAAGCCCATAACATTTACTATATTTAATTCGATATTGCCTGGCCAACAGCTTTGGAGAAAGTGGTTCTGAAATGGTTCTTAACAGGCTACTAGTCCAGCTAACTATTTACTATGAAAAGACAATTTTGTGCAAAATCAAATGGGTAATATTGCATAACCATCTTGTGCAGTACTAACTTCTGTTATATCTTCATACAGTTTTATTTTTAATTATCCATAAGAGCGAGGGGGAATGGAAATGATGTCTGGAGATGCCATTTGTTGTATTTTCTGTGATTCTGTGAGAATTCTGGAGAAAATTTAGGCCAAGAGTTTGAATATAGAATGCCACTTACTAAGATAAGAATCTGCCCCTCTCTGGTACTTTGTTTGTGAAAGTTACCCTCATTTCCTGTCTGTAAGTTTTGCCACTAACTGGAGATTATCTGAAGAAATAAAATCATATTGCAGAATCTACACTTTGTATTTTAAGCCTTTTCACTGGCATCTTTATTCTTGCCAATGGCATCTTTATTCATTTTGTGCTCATTCATCTCTTGCCTTTATAGTTATATGTAATGAGTAAATCAGGTTTTTAAAAAGTTTATAAACACTGTTCCAGTGCATGGTGTTATATTATAGGTTACAAATACATATTCATGGTATTATATCACACTAATAGCAGGTCAAGGGGAGTATTGGCTATGGAGTCAAGAAGGTTAAATGTTTAATGGATTTAAGCAAAATTAATCCATGGTAGAGGAGTGGGAAGAATGCCCTTATGTACTGTTAACGTATCATGCCATATATAGACTGTATGACTGCTCTTTGTGAATAAGTGCTTTTCATATGAAAGCATATTTGAAGAACTCCTTGTGCCCTCAAAGAACGGGGAAGATAAAAATACTTGCGCAAATTGCCCCATACTTTTTTCATCAGTCAAACACAATAGCAGTTTTGCAGTTATCTGTGCTAATGATTGTGCAGTGCTTATGGTGCATTTAAATGCATCATTTATACTTACTAAGCATTATGACCAATCTATTTTCTTTTTCTTGTTAATGAATTAATTGCCTATAAATATAGACATTATTTCTGGAGTTGGAAAGCCCCTGCTGTAAGAAAGAAAAAAGAAAAAAAGAAAAATAAAGAAAATAAACAAAAAGGCAAAAGGAAAGAAGAAAGAAAACTTTTCAGTAACAAAAATATAACCTGGGTCAATTGAAGAGGAATTATATAAGCTTCTTGGTATCAAATATGATAGTCTTCAAAAAGACCAGGCTTATGATTCTTTGAATTTAGTACTAAGTAACCAAAATGATCAGGCAAAGATACTTTAGCATTACAGCTGGTTTATTTCTGCTCTTATATTACACTAATTTATGCTGTTACTTTATATGAATAAGTACTACTTTGACCTGATACACCATATCTAGAAAGTCATTTCAACTACTGTTAAGACTGATAATGATATGACATGTTAAATAATGAGCAAAGTGCTATTTCAAGTGGATGAACTCCTTTATTTCTTACCTCATGGCCATTAGCAGGTCTCAGCTTTTCTGTGCTCCTACTTTCTTTATCTGCATAATCAGACCATAATACCTGCCTACAGCTTGGCAATATTGTAAAAATTAAGTATCTTAATGCCTCTACAGTGTCTTGACATTGTACAGCATTAAAGTTAGAATACATTATCATTCTAACTACTGTTATACAATTATCACCACTTCAATACAAGGTGGCTTTGACGCAAGGATCTGAGAAAGCCAGGAGACACTTCGATATTAGTTTATCCCTTTTTACAATCAGAGTGTGTTTTTTCACATTGTTCAGAGTGAACTTGGTCACCAGCCTCTGTGTTTATGGCCTTGCTGTGCTTTATCACTGGGACTGAGGCTTTTCTCAGAACATTGTGCTTCCAGGATTTTTTGTAATCTCACCTGGGGAGCAGATGTCCTTAAAACTGATGCTTTACATGTGTCTGTCTGCAGAGTGTATTTCAATAGCAAGCAACTGCCCGCAGTCCATAGATGCTTAGTTGTTAATTTTTACTGGGAAGTGTTTCATAGTTTGTTTTATTTCCTCTTTGTGTGGTTTAGGTTACCATGGCCTCTACTGTGAAGAGGAGTATAACGAATGTCTTTCTGCACCCTGCCAGAATGGAGCCACCTGCAGAGACCTTGTCAATGGTTATGAGTGCGTCTGCCTTGCTGAATATGAAGGTGGGATGGGTTCTGCCTCTTGTTTTTTGAATTGTTCCATGTACTGTTTTATGGTATGTTATCTTACAAAGAGAGATACACAATATCCTCTAGTAAGCAGAAACAAATCCCACATCTAAAATTAATGGAAATAACTTCAAGGTAGATCCTGATCCCATAATCTTTATTCAAATGAATAGTTGAGATTTACCCTTTCTGTGAGAAATATATGTCCTTGTCTGGGACAAATGGCTTCTCTCTGTTCTTCTTAGGTGTACTTTTTTCTGCTCTTTTTAAAATATGTTAGAAAGTGATGGGGTTTTAAAACAAAACAACTGTTAAATAACATTTTTTGTCAGTATTGTTAGGAGCCATTACATGGAGGGCTTTCCAAATTATTTTTTTATTTATTTTCTCCAGTGATGTGAGTTAAAAACATAGTAATAAAAGATTGAAACAGATTAGCACAAAGGAGTAAAAATTGGAATTTTACGTGGATTGTTCATTTAGAAGATCATAAAGCCCAGAGACTGTATTAGCTCTGTGACTGCTTTCCTGTGTTGACGGCAGCTATTCCTAGATACACTCAAATGGAATTGGTCTTTTGTGTTTCCTAAGTAATTTTTAAAACAGAACAGAAAAGCATGTGTTTTGCTATACAAAATCTTTTATCTTGCAGTAGATTTCAGCTTTACACAGAGCAGCACATACCAGCTCTCTGTGACACATTCCTCTGTGGAGAGTTAAAAGGATACTTTTTTGTATATTCTGTTTCAACTCATGCTGTGAGAACATTTTGAATGTAATTATATATGTTATTACTATTAACATACATATTTTACATAGAATGACTATGTATTAAGGAACATTACCCCACCATTTTCTCATTAAAAATATCAAGCCTTATCTGTGTTGATAAGTAACAGTCGCTTAACAGCTGCTTGAGGCTAAATATGTATTTCACGCTGGTGATTGCACTGCTCTTTGACAATCAATACAGAATCCATCATTTTAGAGGCTTAGGGAGGAAAAGACCCTCAGCTTTTCATGACAGTTTAGAGAACTGAACCGTAATGTTATGACTTCGTGTTCTGTTCTCAACTGATCTGTACACACTGAAAGCACTGTGTGTGCAGCACATCTCGCTTCAGATGAAAGCAGGGACCTGGTCCTGTGAGCAGCTTTTGCTCATTACTGAGCTTGCTTTATTCCCATACTTAAGGTTTTCAGTGACACTAATGAATCGAGCTGAGGTACTCAGCTCAAGATACTATGTGGGCCATTAAGGACCTCAATTTTAGCACCACCAAGCCAGACCTCCCTGATTGCAGTTCCCCGGCCCTGCTGCCCGTGCTCTCCAGGCTGGCACACAGACAAGAGCGGGACCAAGGGATGTGCCAGCCTGTGCCCAGGGGCTCCTGGCCCTGCTGCCACCTCCTGCCCACTGCAGGCTGCTCAGGCTAGAGTGCTCTGCCTTTTGCTGCTGACAGACTGACCGAATTATTTCAGCAGTTCTGTAGCAAGTGAGTATGTGTGTGTATGTATGAAAAGAATATTTAAAATAAGTTGCTTTTATATAATTTTCTAATTATCACTATTAACTTGAGATTATTGGTTTTGTATGACTCATATAAGTTTGCATTGCTATACATAACTGCAGCATAGAACACTAGAGAACTAAGTTTATTAATTTTAATGTGTTTGTAATTTATCACATAGAAACACTCAGAAGCCTGTCCTGCTCTTCAGTTTTTTGAAATTCTTGTAAAATCATAAAAATGGGAAAACTTGAAGATAGTTTAGGGTGTTAGCTAAGCTGTCACTTTGGATTTGTTCCCAAGCAAAGAATGGTAGTAAGACTTAGATTTAGACCTAAAACTTATATTAATGCATAAATTTAAGCAGGTATTTGAAATGTAAGCTAATTTTACTGTAAGGGATATATTATAAACTAAGCCCCACTGCTCATTCATTATTCACATATGTACTTTTTTTTTTTCATCTCTCATGCACTGCTTAGATCATTCATGTATTGAGTTTTCTATTTTTATCTGAAAAGTAGATCCAGAGAAAAAGATGCATGTAGCAGTGGCAGTAGAGCCTCTCTCCCCATCCCCAGGTGGGAGTCTGTTGTCCTTTATGTTCTGCACGCCAGATACGTCTTGCACTGTCTTCTGCAAGGCAAAGCAGCGGAATTCATGTAGCCCACACCTGAGGATGAGGAATCAAAAGCAGTGGCACGGAACTGATCAACCGATTATTTACTTTTAGCTATACATTTGAATAAATGAATGTCTCTTTTTATTGCCTTAGTTATGCTCCTCATTTTCCTGCAAATGTTAGTAAGAGTCATCAGAATGCTTACGTATATTGTTAAATAAGTTATCACAGAAAATTCTTACTGAAGAAAATTATGGTTTACGTTTTATTGAAGAATATTAGATAGCTAATCAGATTATGCATTATTATACCATTGGTTTTTCATAGAAACACCTTCAGTTCTTGTTAGCAGAAATCTCCCTGCCTCTCTTGTCCCAAAGCCTCAGTGGGTGGGAAGAGCAAGAGGAGGCATGAGTGTGAAAGTTTAGCTACCGTAAAAGATATGGTGTTTGTCTTATGGCATTAGCCTAATAGGACAGGATTGGAGGCTGCACATCAATGTGCTCTTCCAGGTGAAGTTCAGTTATTGCATGTACTGATTTCATGCTGTCAGTATAGGTCACGTTAATGGCAATTACTAATTTTACCTTTTCAGGAAGGCACTGTGAATTATATAAAGATCCTTGTGTTAACATCAACTGTCAGAATGGTGGCACTTGTGACAGTGAAGGTCTAAATGCTACCTGTATTTGTTCACCTGGATATACAGGCAAGTAATTTGTACATTACATAGAACGCCTAGTTGTCAGTGTTCACTGTGTCCAAAAGAAGACAAATACCAAGTAAGACTCTTGTCTCTTCAAGGACACAAATTAATTTGGACTTTGCTTAATCGTAATCTGTCTAGTGAGAATGAAAACTTCTTGATATTACTTAAAACTGCTTTGAGTTTTTAAAATTTTGCAGCAAAAAAAAGCCTATTACTAAAGATAACTTACTGAACTAACAGCTATTTAACATGCTTTATGACCTTACTGCTTGAGAGTAGATTGCATTTTAAAAATAACATTTTCTAGACTTCCAGGTAAGCCAATATACTAATTGGACACTGTTGAAACTGGAAAATGTTTTAACATTGACCTTAGTTACTGTGAACTAAAGAAATAACTCATTCCATTACCTTAATATGCAATTGCTAAAAGCCCTAAAGTGCTTGTTATGAGTCAATTTACACTTTCAGAGTAATGGCAAGCAGCCCATTTAATCCTTTGGCCTTGTATTTAAACTGACATGATTGGTGTAGCCCCGATATCTGCTGTCAAGATAATTTACAACCACATGTTTTGTTAGTCATGTAAGGTAATATCCAATGTTGTAATAGATAAACCCATTCATAGCTGTTTCATAGATCAAATGATAGTTTGTGATCTGTGCTAATTAAAGGACATTTTTTTGAGGATACTTAGCTTTCTGTTGTACAGTGGCTGTTTCTCAGAAGTGCTGATTATCTACATTATTGCATAGCATTTCTGAATATACATGATAAATTGTTATACCGCATTCTGTTGGGATGGAGTTTATATTTAAAGAGACACACATAATTTGGGTGAGATTAGTCAAGTCACTTAGCTTTCAGATTTTGTTTTTACCTGGTTCAATGAGGATAATATTTCCTTCTTGGATGCTATGTGAGACTTCTTGGAACAGTTATAGAATATTTTTGCTATTGAGCTATTATGTGTTTTACAGCTAGAGAAAAATAAAATGACTGATGATGTACCTGCTACATGAGGCATTTGCTATATAGATTTTTTTTTTCTCTGATATAAGGTGAAGAATGTGAAATTGATGTAAATGACTGTGACAGCAACCCATGTCACCACGCTGGAACTTGCATAGATCAGCCCGGAGGTTACACATGCCACTGTCCACATGGTTGGGTCGGTGCAAACTGTGAAATACGTAAGTTTTGTAGTTTTCTAAATATTTCTAAAAACAATACATTATAATAGAGAAATTTATATTTGTCTCTAAATACCTATCAGCACAACAACTCTCAATCATCTGTAAATTATCAAAATTCTGTTAAAAGTATTTTATTTTAATCCATAACATTTAAAATGTGGCTATGAAAGTTAAAAAATTCTGTTTCTGGGCACCCTGCTTTCAGATGTGATGGTCTCTCACAGCTGGGCACTAGGCAGTTTGCCTTTTAATTGCAGTTATGCTTCAGAGCTTACTTTGGGTGAAGTGTACTTCCACAGTGCTATAAGCATAGTCCTAACAGGCTGGTATTGACCTATGAGCACCTGCAGTTGTAGTAAAGTTTCAGCAAAACAGTTTTTAACTTGCTTACCTAAGGAAACAAGTCCTTTGTAATTGTGCTGTGACTTGTGTATGCATGCATTTACCAACTTTTTCAGGAATAACTTTTCCAAACATAAGCCAATTTCAACCAAATTTGTTAGAAAGGTAAAGGTCTCCATACCAAATATTTCCTAAGCATTTAGTAAGACTTAGCGAGGTTCCACTGGTGGGTCTAGTGAAGGAACAGCTTCAGTATGATCTCAGTACAGAGAAAAGCTTCGGTATAATTGCAACCTGATGGACAAGTAGAGAGTCCATGAGAGGAAGAAAGTATGAAGCCCAGCTGTGGAGAGTTAAAGCAGAAATTAGGCTTAATTAGTTCTGCTGCTCACTGAGCTGCTTTGTATTTCCCTGATGTCTTGTCCTTGGGCTACAGATGTTGTCTTTACTAGGGAATTTAGCTGTGTATTTAACTGCTTCAATGCTCAGATACTGTGGTCATAGATCCTCTCAAGATATTATTCAGAAACACAGGTTAAGGGGGTTTACACCACTTAGCACACCTAATGTTGCAGGGATAGGTGAGAGATTAAAAAATAAACAGAAAGGAACACAGAGAGCTCCTATTGTACATCATGAGAAAATATCTGCACAAAGGCTGGAATAAAAAAATGTTTTCCATATCTCATTTACACAAGGAGCATATGAAGATTATTTTTAACTCTCTTTTACTGAAATGCTGCTTAAACTTATTGACTGCTTTTTAAATTTGTTTCTATTCTTGATGTTAGTCCTTACTAACATCATAAGACAATTCTGTTCTCACCTGGACTGACACAAAAGTTTTATATTGGCGTGGTTATGACATCCTCTCCCTGTAATTGTTGGTTGTGAATTAACTTCCAGTGGTTTCTGTTAAAAGCAAAGACTACAGAAGAGCATAGTTAGCTAGTCCAGAGATGGTACCAGCTCTGCCTTTTTGTTGTCTCTGTGAATGGCACACACAGTTTCCTGTATGGTGCTGGCACCGCAATGTTGCATGCTATCTGTATACCATATTGCTCATGCTAAAAGATGCTCAGATCAGCTTTTACTGACAAGGCTGTTGTTAGTGATCCCTGAAACGTGCACGTCCAAGTTGATCAACAAGGCAGTGTAATTCTGCTTGCCTTAGCTAATAAATGGTGGGCTGACAGACAGAGGAGTGTAGTTCTTGGAGACAACGATAATAATCTTGGAAATGTACTTCCTGCAGTGCCTTGATATTATAATAATTACATTTCTGTTATGTTATGGAATGGATGCCAAAGGGAAACAGACAGGCTTGCATGCTTTCTGAGTCTGTCCTATGTGAAATCAGTGATGCTTGTTCTGGAGTCCTCCTTTGGTTCTCATGCTCTAGTCACTAAGAGTTTGGCTGTTTGCACCACCGATGCATAGTGAGGTGCATATAAACACATGGGAAAATGGGAGAAGCACAACAGAGGGCCGAAGTAGCCTTTTCCTACTGTCCAGCTACTCAGTTATTCTTGCTTCCCCTTGTGAGGGACACATGCCCCTAAGCACTATATGTGACAGGTAGGTTCACGCTTACATCTGTGGCTGGTCAGTATTAGCTCCTTTCTGACCTCATTTGTAAGTATATGAGAGAGAGACTGAATAAAACTCTGCTTCAACTTTGTTCTCTTGAGCGAAGGCGTTGTCTCTGCTGAAGTGTGTATTTCTTTACATGTAGCATCTGTTTATACTTGAACTGCAATGGCCTTGTCTCCTGCTCAAGAACTTGGGTTTTCTGCTTGCATTACACACTCGCAAACTGTGTAGGATAAAATGATGGAAATAAGCAACAGCACTTTGTTCTTGCTGTTTTAAGCCTTTAACTGACTATTTTGTTCTTCTGTCTCGTGACTACTGTGACCGGAGGCAGGGAATTATCTGAGCGTTAACTGGCATTGATAACACTGCCAGGCTGATTCTCAAGCAGAAATATCAGACCTTTTTTTCCATCTCAATATTTGGAGGATAAATCATATCGTATTGTTCATGGCAATTGTTCTTAATTGAAGAGGTTGGAACTAGTGTATTTTTTTTATCCAATAAATCAAGATAGCTAATAGACTGTATGTATATGATGATAATAATATAGGATATATAAAAAATGCAATCCAGAAAATTCTGGTTTGGATTAGTCTTGAAGGAATGAAAACAGGAAAAGAAAATCTTTGCATACTCACATAAAGATAAGTTTTTAAGAGCAATTAAGTGTAAAATTTGAGGGTTACCAATTGTTTTTTCAATAAGCTTAGCAGCAGCAAATGTCTGATGTTCTCTTGCTATTAGAGTCACCTTGACACAGCATCAGTGTAAAATGATGTGTTGTTATGGGGCACTATGATACTTCACAATAGTCCAATGTAAGTGTGGACATGCAGCCTTTCAAATCCAATGCAGTGGCTTACAAAAAAGCTGTGGAAGCTTTCCTAAAGCACTTGGATTTTACCAGGTATATAAAGGATTATGCAGATAGAGAGGGACTGAGTTTTAAAGAAATCACTTTGCAGAAAGGATTTTAAAGTATTTTGATCTGCAGATTTTTTCTACAGAACTATGTTTCCATGGGAAGATCTTTGTGCTCATTGTCTTTCCCTAGGCTACGCGTTGACCAACTGATGCGAACACAATTGTAATAATATCTAGAAAGGCCAAATCCAGCTCTTTTATAAACAGATGCAGCAATTTTGATCTCACTGGAGTTCAGTCAATGGCATGCTGGCTTTCTGTTCAGCTTCAAAGACTGAATCTGATAGTAAATCTGCCTCTGTTCATCTTTCCATATCTCCTTGTCATATTATATTGTTTCAGCAATTTGTACATAATGATTAATAAGGCATTGAAAATTAAATTTAAACACTGGATACTGGCTTCCTTTGCATTGGACCATCCCTCTGAATGCTGGAAAAAGACACGGTGAAGCCAGGCTTCAGGCTTCTCAAGGGGGGGACAAGCTGTTGTTCAGGAGTCATTTTACTAAATGAATCACGTTTTATCTTTTGTGATTTTCTGTTACTAGCCATGAAGGATGCCATTTGTCTTTTTTTTTTTTTTTTTTGTAGAACAACTCTGTATTCACTACTAATAGTTCCCCATTATTTTCACCAGCTGTTTTATCTGCTTGGAGCGACAATCCTAACAGAATTTCAGGGTTATCTTCTTGTCAAGCTGTACTCTTTAATTTTCAAGTCCTGTATATACAACAAACAAGAGAAGATATATGTTGCATGGATGAACTGTGGTCCTTACCAGTATTAGCAATAGGATTAAATCAGTCTTAATTATAAAGATGATATTTTTCCTCTCAAAATTTAAATGTATTTGCATAGAAAAGTTAACAAAGAATTCACTGTAAAAATGCTTAAAAAATATCTCACATGAATTCTCTAATGCTTGCTGGTTATTTGTTAATATCATTACCTTTGCCACTTTTGTAATTATCAATCTAGTTGCCAAGTTAAGCCAAACCATGTGGTTACTTGAAAATTAGAATTACAAATCATTTGTAGTACAGACTATGTGGCACACATTGAAATAAAATTCTTAATTAATTTTATGAACATTACTATGACAACGGAATACTGTGATTTTGGCTTTCCTATGTTATTTCTAATTTTTGGAGTTAATCTTCATATTTTTATCTGGTGAGGAAGAAAGGAGGAAATTTCTCTCATCCTTATAACCCAGAGGTGGAAGACACAGAGTTTAAATCAGAACTGTCTGGCCATATATCTGTGTGCATTAGATATGAATTTGGCCTAGTCTGACAACCTGACAGAAACAACCGTGTGTGACGAATGTGCCGCAGAACAGAAATAGAAACCCATCCCAACATGCACAGAGCACAGCTGTATTCTCTGCCTTATATCCTGACTGGGCAGATTGCAGGAACAGTACTTTAGAAACTGCATTATTCAGGCTGATCAAAACTTCACTGATCTCTGAAGCAGATAACACAAACAAACAGTCCTGTAAACTCAGCTCACATTTGCAGAGGAAAGTCTAAACAAGCCCAAGCTCAGAGGTGCTCCAGGACAGCCTTTACTACTGTAAACTAAGAGCAACTATTTCTTCAGACTCTACCCAGGTGAATCTCCCATGTTACAGCTTCAGGATTTCTCCCTACCTTCCTCTAAAATGGATTTATTTTTTTTCTCCACTTATACATTCCCCTGTATTTCTGCTATGGATGGAGATGATATCCACAGATGCCACTGAACTTGTGATTCTAGCTCAGATGCTAAAATCTGTTAACTACCATCAACATCCTTGAGAGTTGGCTTCTATGAATATCCTAAATTCCCAAAGGATGTGCTTGATAGCCCTGTTCCCAGACTGTTTGTGTAAAGGGAGTTTCTAAAACAGTGCAAAGCAGAATTCAGTTTGAAAAAGGAACAGTTACCTTCTAGAAATAACTTCTGCAGCATGACAGATTTCTGTAGTCAGAGTGATTCAAGCCCATTCCTGATTTGAAATAATTTATGAGACCATAGGCTTAGAAAACTGCCAAAAATGAACCCTAGAGGGAAGTATAGGTTAATTAGAAATACTCTGACCCATGCTAGAGAAGAACAGATCTGAAGACATAGGCAATTAATAGACAATCTGTTTGGCATTGATAGACAGTAGTTTGGGCATCAAGAATATTTATAAAGATCTGGAATACATAAATACAAGAAACCTCTTCCAGATTGGCTTTACTTTAAGGTGTAGTTTGAGACCTCTCAGGGAAATTATGCTTGAGAGAAGACTCCAGTGAGCTCAGTACTCTAGCAGCTTAGGAGATGCCCTTTTTGTCCTTGAAATGCTGGTTTTGAAGTATCAGCAGCCTGGTGGAGATAGGCATAACAAAAGCCTGTGTTTCAAAGTAAAAAACCAAGCATTTTTAATAGGTATTAAATGACACATTTTAGTGGAAGGGTTCTCTAACTATTGGAACAAACTGCATAGAGAATGGGTGGATTATTAGAAGCTTTAATATAAAACCTGCCTGCCTTTAGAAAGTGTATAGCATATTATAAAATAATGCTAGAATAACTTTCTATGGCTTGGGTTATACAGGAGATCAAACTAGATAAGTGTTCCTATACTGCTATTCAAATTTGTTGCATGTTAGGCATGGTGACATACTCATAACAGAGCCTAGGAATGTTCAAATTACATATTCCCCTAGCTTCAAAAGTCTCCACAGACATTTTGAAAGTGAATACCATAAAAGAATTCTGTTCAGCAGGAAGGATATGAATTACTAATTAATTATAACCTTTCATTTCTTATCAGCAGATCTGCAGTGGAAGTCCGGGCATATGGCAGAGAGTCTAACAAATATGCCCCGTCACTCCCTCTACATCATAATTGGGGCTCTCTGTGTAGCCTTTGTCCTGATGCTGATCATCTTGATTGTGGGAATTTGTCGCATCAGCCGCATTGAATATCAAGGCTCTTCCAGGCCAGCCTATGAAGAATTTTACAACTGTAGAAGCATTGACAGTGAATTCAGTAATGCAATCGCTTCAATCCGACATGCCAGGTTTGTTCTGGGGATGGTAATTTAACAGAAATCTGTTATGATATGTAATTTCAGGCCATCTAACTGCTGTTGGCAGAGGACGGGCTGCTTCACCATGAAGAGACAGGATCACCGGTGTTGCTCATTGTTCTTTTTTGATCCCTATTCTGTTCTTAATCAAAGTGTGATAATCCAGCACAACTCCTTAAAAAAGGAGGGAGTTATTCTGAATTGATTTACTGTAACTTGTGAAGAGGGACAGATGCAGAGTTCTTAGCCTGTAAGATCTTCTCTTTGGAATATATATACTCTTTCACTGATACACACAAGTAACTTGATTAGATAGCAAAGTCATGTTGATTTTTGTGACTGATTTGCCAGATTATTTAGTGAGACTCTCTTAAAAACACTCATTTCTGTGCTCCTGTTTGCCTCAAAATTAAGATCTTTCTTACTTGCTTTCCCAGAGATTAGTAATCTTTGACTTTTAATTTTAATGGAGCATTTGCAAGCCAGGGCATTGGGTGTTAGAATAATACAAAAGCAAGACTGAAAGGGATTCAAGAGCTCAAGGGTAAGCCATTGCACTGACATAGCATTAATTATAACTAACTCTCTGTGAACAGTTGTGTTTAAAAGCCTCCAAAGGAGTTAAATAGAATTAGAAAGGACTTTTCTAAAATCCAACTTAGATGTTCTTTGCTATGAATTAGGGTGCTTCTTTCTTACTGCTCTTCAGGTTGTCATACAAATAATTTATTGCTGTTCCCTTTATAGAAATCATGGACATCAAGTGGTGTGTGTATGGCCCCTTTTTATAATAAAAACAATCAGAGCAAAACAACCCTTTCCTTCCCTAGACTAAACTAAACCCATTCTTTCAGTGTCTCTTCCTGGATCATGCCAACTTCTTTATTGTATCCTTGGAACACACTCCAGTTTATCTTTCTCTTTCTTTGAAGTGTTGTCCCCAGCTGGAAATAGTTATCCAGCTGGAGGTTTACCTGTACCAAATGAATGGAGTACTCACCTCCTCTGACTTATTTATGGTATTCCTGTTCATACATCTGAAAATGAAACCTACTTGCTTTTTTTTTTTCTTTGAAATTTTATTTGCATTAACTAGTGACTGATGGTTCTTAGAGACGTGGTTTAGTGCTAGAGTTAGGTTGTGGTTGGACTCGATGATCTTGAGGGTCTCTGTGATTGCCATCACAGAAACATGGTGGGATGACTCTCATGACTGGAGTGCTGCTATGTGTGGCTACAAGCTCTTCAGAAAAGATAGGCAGGGTAGGAGAGGTGGAGGGGTGGCTTTGTATGTTAGAGAGTCACTTGACTCTGTTAAACTTGAGGTCAGCAGTGACAAGGTTGAGTGCCTGTGGACCAGAATCAGAGGGAAGTCCAACAAGGCTGACATCCTCGTGGGTGTCTGTTATAGACCACCCAACCAGGATGATGGAGATGAATTATTCTACAAGCAGCTGGCAGATGTCTCAAAATCGACGGCCCTTGTTCTTGTGGGTGACTTTAACCTGCCGGATATCTGCTGGGAGCTCAATACTGCACAGAAGAGGCAGTCTAGGAAGTTCCTAGAGTGTATAGAGGACAATTTCCTTCATCAGCTGGTAAATGAGCCTACCAGAGGCAAGACCCCGCTAGACCTACTGTTTACAAACAGAGAAGGGCTGGTGGGAGATGTAGTGGTTGGAGGCCGCCTGGGGCATAGTGACCATGAAATAATAGAATTCTCAATACTCAGAGATGCAAGGAAAACCATTAACAAAACCTCTACGCTGGACTTCCGGAGGGCAGATTTTTGCCTATTCAGAAGTCTAGTTCAGAGCATACCCTGGGAAACAATGCTTAAAAACAAGGGGGCCCAGGAGGGTTGGACATGCTTCAAGCAGGAGGTTTTGAGTGCACAGGAACAGGCTATACCAGTGTGCCGAAAGGCTAGCCGGCGGGGAAGACAACCGGCTTGGCTAAACAGGGAGATTCTGAATGAAATCAGAAATAAAAAGAGACTTTACCGACTGTGGAAAAAAGGGCTGGCTACTTATGAAGAATTTATGGAAATAGCTAGATCATGCAGAAAAAAAATCAGGGAAACAAAAGTGCAATTTGAAGTTAATTTGGCCAATTCTGTCAGGGATAATAAAAAGTCCTTCTTCAAATATGTTAACAACAAAAGGAGGGGCAAGGAAAATCTCCATTCTCTGTTGGACTCTGAGGGAAATATAGTTAACAAAGATGAGGAGAAAGCTGAGGTACTTAATACCTACTTTGCCTCAGTTTTTACCAGTAAGACAGGTGGCCCTCAGGACAACTCATGTCTGGAGGTGGTTGACAGAGATAGGAACCCAAATAGGCCCCTTGTATTCCAGGAGGAAATAGTTGGTGATTTACTGAGCCGTCTGGATCCTCACAAGTCAATGGGACCAGATGGGATCCATCCTAGGGTGATGAGGGAGCTAGCAGAAGAACTTGCCAAGCCTCTCTCCATCATCTTCCAACAGTCCTGGCTCACTGGGGAGGTCCCATATGATTGGAAATTGGCCAGTGTTACCCCAGTCCACAAAAAGGGCTGCAAAGCTGACCCTGGCAACTACAGGCCTGTCAGCCTGACCTCAGTGCCTGGCAGGGTTATGGAGCAGATCATCCTGAATGGAATCACACAGCACCTTCAGGATGGACAAGGGATCAGACCCAGCCAGCATGGGTTTAGGAGAGGCAGGTCCTGTCTGACCAACCTGATCTCCTTTTATGATCAGGTAACTCACCTGGTGGATGAGGGGAAAGCTGTGGATGTGGTCTATCTGGACTTCAGCAAGGCCTTTGACACTGTCTCCCATAATATACTCCTGCAAAAGCTGGTAGCCCATGGCTTGGACAAGTGTACTCTACGCTGGGTTAAGAACTGGCTGGAGGGCCGGGCCCAGAGAGTGCTGGTGAATGGGGCTGCATCCAGCTGGCGGCCAGTCACTAGTGGTGTTCCCCAGGGGTCGGTGTTGGGTCCAGTCCTGTTTAACATCTTTATTGATGATTTGGATGAAGGGATTGAGACCATCATCAGCAAGTTTGCTGATGACACCAAGTTGGGAGGGAGTGTCGACCTGCTGGAAGGCAGGAGGGCTCTGCAGAGGGATCTGGACAGACTGGAAAAATGGGCTGATTCCAATGGGATGAAGTTCAATAAAGCCAAGTGCCGGGTGCTGCACTTTGGTCACAACAACCCCCTGCAGCGCTACAGGCTGGGCGCAGATGGTTGGAGAGCAGTCAGGCAGAAAGGGACCTGGGGGTACTAATTGACAGGAAGCTCAACATGAGCCATCAGTGTGCCTGGGTGGCCAAGAAGGCCAATGGTATCCTGTCCTGTATCAAAAATAGCGTGGTCAGCAGGACAAGGGAAGTGATCCTTCCCCTGTGCTCTGCATTGGTGAGGCCACACCTGGAGTATTGTGTTCAGTTCTGGGCCCCTCAGTTCAGGAAAGACATTGAAGTGCTGGAGCGAGTCCAGAGAAGAGCAACAAGACTGGTGAAGGGACTTGAGCATAAGACCTATGGGGAGAGGCTGAGGGAGCTGGGGTTGTTTAGTCTAGAGAAGAGGAGGCTTAGAGGTGACCTCATCACTCTCTATAACTACCTGAAGGGAAGTTATAGCCAGGTGGGGATTGGTCTCTTCTCCCAGGCAGTCAGCAATAGGACAAGGGGGCATGGGCTTAAACTCTGCCAGGGGAAATTTAGGCTGGATATTAGAAAGAAATTCTTTACAGAGAGAGTGGTCAGGCATTGGAATGGCCTGCCCAGGGAGGTGGTGGACTCGCCGTCCCTGGAGGTTTTTAAACTGAGATTGGACATGGCACTTAGTGCCATGATCTAATAAACGGACTAGAGTTGGACCAAGGGTTGGACTCGATGATCTCTGAGGTCTTTTCCAACCCAGTTGATTCTGTGATTCTGTGATTCCAACCAAAATGATTTTATGATTCTATGATATAATTTTGAGACTTATTAAACCAAGATCCTTTGTGTCATTTTCCTTCTAGCCAGTATTGTTTCTTCTGTATTTGACAGCTCTCTTAATAGGGTAGAACTTTAATTTTTATTGTTTCTTTCTCCCATTTCTTCAATTTGTCAAGATGGCTTCAAAATCCAGCAAGAGCATTCATGTATGTTGCCATTAAAATGCTTTCAAAAAAATGGAGGGAGACACAATCCTGTGCATTGACATGGAGAAATGCGTGTATTGGTTGGTGGTTGCTGGCAATTCATTTTCTGAATACTCCAGTTCTGTTTCAGTGCAAATTAAATAGATAGATTTGTACCACCAGTGAAGTTGTCAAAGTTACCTGAAATGAATGAGGAGTTTCCACAAACTCAGTTAATCGCATCACAGCTTTGGGCACTAGCTCTTTAAACTGTTTCAACTAGATTTACAATAAAACATTTATTCATTGTCAAAATATATTAGACAGTAAATGTTTTAAAAGGAAAGATGTGTAAAGGCTGTTTAACATAGCAATAAAATCAGTGTTCTTTTAACTCCTCCATTGAAGTCTCCTTTGCCACTTAGCCTTACATCCCTTCCAGGAGGAGCTCAGCATCTCCACACCGTACACACCCTGAGAACTCCTTTTCCTTTAGTAGTGTAGTGGGAGAGGAGGGAGTTGCTTTATGGGCCATGAAAAGCTTTATAATTTTTTATTGTTTGGCCTTTGGAGTGTCTGCTGTTATGTACTACACATCTCCAAGGTTGGACAGCAAGGTGCAAGGTGATACTGTTAGTCTTTCAAATTAAACACCTCCCTCCTACTACTACAGCAGTGATGAATGTGTCAGTCCTGTGCAGTTACTATTCACTGAAGGGGTACTTTGCATTTCCCTGAGGCCTGGGACTGGTCTCCTGGGGAACAATGTGAAACACGTGCGTTTTCTTGCTTATTTCTTAAAGCAAATTTGGCAGCTTTTTATCTAAGGGTACCAAGGGAAAGTGTAACAGCAAGGTAGGATATTTTTAATGTGAATTTTCCCTGTCTTTTACAGTTTCACCGGCAGGTAATGGAAATGGTAAAAGATTTCTGCTATGAAACCTTTCAAATCACGGAACTGGGCTAGTTTAGGTCTTTACTGCTACTTTCTGGATTACTCTGAAGGCAGAAGTTTAGAAAAACAAGTTTCCATCACGGTTAAATAGCCTTCAAAGAAATTCTTAGACTGGGATAGATGCATGATGATTTTTCAGATCCATATCATGCAGGTAAAAATTACATTATTGGAACTTGCCAGTAAAGGGTCTCCCTATCTTGGGAAATGTCTTTCTACTTAATGCAAATGAAAATAAATGTTTTCATTGGAAATAATTCTCTGTGCCTCTCAGAGAATGGATGCCTTATAAAAATCCGAGATAGAGCTGCCAAGTCAGGTAATTCACAGAGGTTTACTCTGAAGATCGTTGTGTTTATTTTGGTTTCAGGAAGACAAAAACCACTGCTTGGGCTATTTCAATCCTGGAAATGGAGCACAACTTTTATAGTTATTTTTGCATAAACTCTTAAATCTGCATGTTAAAAATTCCAAGGTCTGAATTTTTGGAATTGCTGTATTTAAGAGGCCTGCTGTCAAATATTAGCTTCTTAGCATTTTCTGAAAATAATTCTCTTTCCCAGTTAGATACTGAAATTTATTCGTAATTTTGGAAAATGGAAGCCTAAGGAAAATGGAGAAGATAATTTTCTTTAAATGTAAGGTTTATGTTAAAGTCAGTAGGTGTCCAGAGAGTGTGGATGCCTGTTGCATAGTCAGTAAATTATGTTAAAATTACGTGTTCATGTTTCTCAGCAGGTCTTTTTCTTAATGTTTTTTTTATAATTTGATCTTTGCTAATCAAGGTACTGGCTGTAAGAGAAAATGAATGTGCTCAAGGATCATTACTAATAAATGTCTACTTCTAGTGAATGTTCTTAGGGTTAGCAGATCAAAACTAAATAGTTTTCTGACAAGGTGAAGCACAGCTCTCTGTAGTATTCATTATGCAGAGAGTGAATAAATACTTATTTTATTTTAAAGCGTATACATTTTAAAGCCAGAAGAGAACACTGTAAAGAAAGAGTTGACCACTGGCTACTTCAGCCATAAGACTTCATTGAATTGAAACCAGAATGTGTTGTTGAAATGAACTGGATTGTTCACTTCAGAAAGACATCCACACTGAATTAAAGTATCTGCTTATGGAGACTGTAGACTTTTTGTGTGTCTAGATACCATTAGCAGTAGACTTCATGCACTACTTACAGTGCAGTTTCTTTCATTTCAATTTCCATGTGCTGGCTCTTGTTCTGTCTATGTTAAAGAGTCTGGTTCATTGGACTCTGATTAAGCCATCTTGTCACAGCAGGGTAAGCTTCTCTCTGTTGCACATTCTCCCAGTTCCTGGGTTTGAGTCAGTTGTGTTAAACTGCAACATCCTAAGCTTCCTGAATCTGATGAGCTTCAGTGCAGGCTCTTTTCTTACCATTTCCCGACATAGGTTCCAGTGATGAGTTTCAGACAGCTGCCTCTTTGTGAAAGTGTGATCACATGCACAAGTACTCGGTCCCCACTGAACATGCCAATTGCTTATGTATGTCCTTTGCCAGAGACTCAGCTTTGTGGGAACTCCAGGGTTATAGTTCAATTACACTTAGATATGCAAACTACCACTTGAATACATGGCCTCTTCTCTGAATAATACAGAGGAAATTCATCCTCTCATTCTCCTCCTGTGGAGGCAAAAATAATCCCTTCCTCTTGTAGGTGGGTTTTTTGGTTTTGTGTTTTTTGTTGTTGTTTTGGGTTTTGTTTGTTTGTTTGTTTGTTGTTTTTCATTTTAAATAAAAAATCTGGTTTCTCCCTTTTTCTTCTCTTGTTTAAGCTTTATTTGTGGACTCCTTATATCAGTTGCTGTTTCTGAACAGAGTGGCAACTTGTGGATTCTTTCTTCAGCTTCTGGGAAAGCTCTGAACTCCATCCTATCCCACAGAAGTTGCAGGATACCATTTCCTTGGGGTTCAGCTGTCCAATATTCTCAAATGTCTTCTACCTGAATGGAATTGTTGAGGTTAAGGACTCTCTGTGGTTAGCCATCTTCTGAAATGTCCTTCCAAGGAAGTGGAGGATCAACCCCATTCCTTATGTGAAGTAGAATTTGCAGTCTCTGTCACATACAGACATATATACACCCATGCACTCATGGAGCTTCCTGTGCCAAGAAGAATTCCTACATTGAATATATACTATCCCCAAAATTGTCACGGAACCATTGACCTCTCTTTATCAAGTTACACAGATAGCTTTTATTCAGTGTTTCATTGCAAAACATATTTTCTAATTCTCATGTCATTTACTTTGTCGTGATCCCTATGCCACTGGTAAGTATCTCTGATGTACACATTGGAACAGTCCACTCGTGAATGGACACATCAGTGCTAAATGTAGAGGCCACAGCATTTCCCTAGTCCTTCTGATACACTCTGTTTACCAATCTAAGCACATAATTGTTCATCAGACAGCGTATGGCACTAAAGCTAATGTTAAACTGATTATCCATCATGTCCCTCCAGTCTTTTTCCAGACTCGGTGCTTCACAGGATTGAGATTTCCCCACATGCTATATAGTCTTTGTGAGATGTGTGATCTTGTATTTGGTTGTACTGGAAGAAGCCTTTATTAATTTGTCTCTATGTGCTTTCATTACACTCCGTAGCAGGGACCTGCATCTTTTCACTATTTATTACCGCTTGAATCATCTCTTGCAGATTCTATTAGTAATTGGTTGATGTTTTCTGTTATGTCATCAATTAAACAATAAAATAGCATCCTTGTGAAATTCTACCAGATACACACCCATTGAACTAAGACTTTGCATTTAACATTTCTGTTGTGAGACCTCTGAGGTTTGTGTTAACTCTGTTTAGTGTTACGAGCAGGAATGGGGTTCCGAACTGCCTGATCAAAGCAATGTGGTCTACCAGCTCGATGGCTCAGCCAGGCCACAAACAACTAGCACATGTGCTGTGGTCTTTTCTCAGCGTTTTCTAATTAGGGGCACATGTCAACCCTGACCTACACAAGAGAACAGATTTTTGTACTGCTTCACTGTGTGCAACAAGCCATGTGTTCTCTATCTGTCAGAAAGAGCAAAATCTGACTTAAATCACTGGAGAATGTTCATCATCATTTGTATCTATGCAAAACTCTATTTCCTCACTGGAGAGTGATGGTGAAAAAGGGTCATTCAGAATTCATTGGTGCCTCTGACCCAGTAAGATGCCATGACTTTATTCCTTCATCCAACTCTTGGAATTTTATCTCATTTACAGAAAATCAAGTTTATCCATCGTGACACTGATGAGTGAATGTGGCCTGTCTGTATTTATTAAAGTAAAATACAGAAGAAAGCAGACATTCATGCATGGAAATGTATCTAGCATGGCCTTATTGAGAGCTGATGTACTTTGAAAAATGAAATTTGCACTATATATATAATAATATAGATAATAATGTTTCTAGCCATTTTAGTTTTGTTGACAATTCTAGAACACTGAAAACAGCCAAGAATTAAATTGGAACAGTCAGGAAGTTGCATAAAAATCTTGGAAGGAAATCAGTTTAATTTTGGTTTGCTCTAAGTATTGTTCACAAAAAATCTTAGTTTTCTTAATCTCACCTTCCAGTGCGCACAATATAAATGAATATAGACTTTATATGGTACATAAGAAATCGATAAAAAGAATCTTACTGCGAAGCACTACATAAATGTCTTTCTGTTTCTGTGTTAATATTGTCTCTGAATCAGGTTCATAAGGAAAGCAGATTTGACCCTTTTTTGCCTCATTTTCCTGTGATCCTTTTTGTTATTTAAAGCTCCTGCAGTTCTGTTCAGAACATTTTCCACTTTCAAGTTGCATTTGTAGCCTCATTTTTGTATCTTAATAAATGATCAGAAGGGTGATAGACTGTCTATGCAGTGCAAAGGCGCCTAAAGGAGCTCTGCATGTCCCAGCACTGGGGCCACCATGACACAGCCACAGCAGGTCTCTGCACAGGCAGGTACAACCTGGATCTTCACAGGGATGGTTGCCCAGGAGGAGCACGCTGTTGATATGATTCTGTTGCTTGTGAACCTTTGCCAGATTCCTATGTTTATGTGGCATTGCAAGATCCTAACTGGCATTGTTTTTGCCAGTGTAGCAAATAGCATGCAGCATGTTGATGATTTAAATGTGCTTCTGAAGTGTGGATGTCAGGTGAGCAAAGACTTCAGGTTCATTTTTTAAAATGCTTTGTCTACAGCTTGCAACTCAATTTGGTGCATGTCTGATGCATTTCCAGATGCAAATGTGACATAGATGTATGTGACGTATGTTATGTATGTTGTGATGTGGGGTTTTTTTGTAAATACACATGATATGACATTAATGTTGGTTGTTAGAGCAGGCTCTCAAATAAAATTCTGGCCTCACTGAAACGGTATTAGTTTCACTCTTGCCTTCCACAGTCTTCCCGTATTTTGATACTGCTGAATTCCACAGCAAAATTCCTGTAGTCTTTGATAAGAAATCTGTTTCTTGTTTGCAAGAAGATTTTTTTTTTTATTTGATACATATTAAACTTCTGTACTTCTGGCATGTTGCAATACAATTTAGAATTTATCTAGGTTCTTTGGCTCTGTTTCTGACAGCATACAATAACTCAGTGGGTTGTTGCTGTTAACTCATTCGTACTTCTGTTTGTCACCAAAAGCTTTCTTTTGTTTCCAGGTTTGGCAAGAAATCCCGACCTGCAATGTACGACGCAACCCCCATTGCTTATGAAGATTACAGCCCAGATGACAAACCTTTGGTTACACTGATTAAGACAAAAGATTTGTAATCTAGTGTATCTTTTTTGGATTATTTTTCAAACGGATGGGCTACTAACCTAATTTAAATATTTTTAAGAAGAAAGCATAAGTAATTTAAACCATTAGATGCTTCAAAATTTTCTGTAGAATATTTAAGAACTAATTTTCTGCAGCTTTTAGTTTGAAGAGATATTTTAAAACAGAATTTGTGAACTTCATGAATTACATTTTAATGTTCCTTAAGCTCTATAAACTATAAGCTTATGATAGTGTGTGCTTTTTTCTTGGTAGACACTATTACTAAACCCAGGTGAGTTTCTTGTGGTTGTTACAGAACAGAAAACAATAATCAATGAGGAGTTCTTTATGACATGTCAGTGCCAGCTTTCTCAGTAGAGGTAGGAAAAATGTGAAGCATAATATGATATATAATATAACCATTAATTAAAAAAAGTCTAAAATGTTTGTGTTGTGAAAAAGAAACTAGTAAAAATTATTATTCCTAATCTGAATGAATTAGCTTTTGCCTTATTCCATGCATGGATAGATAACCTATTTCTCCATTATTTCCTGAAAATTGTTGAAACATACTCTTGAGTTGATGTTTGACATTTTTGTAATAGTATTCAGGCTAGGCCTTGTATAATTAAAGTGCCTCTTGAGGCAAAGTGAGGGCATTATCCTTTAAACATTGAAATCAATGAGAGAACTTCCATTGACTTCAGTGGGCATGGGATTGGATCCTACAATTGGACTGAATCTATATTTTTCTTTAAAGGTTAAAGTTTTTTATATTGTGAGCAAACTGAGCATATGGTTCAAGATGTTCGTTTCCTAAAGGTTGTTGGTGTACAATATCGTTTCATGAAATATTGTGTATTTCTCATAGTGCTTCTTATTTAAGATCAGTATGGGGTTTTTGTGGCTGTATTTGATTGCTTATGGGCTTCTTAAAATTCTTGCTTATTTCAGAAAACATTGAATAAATGTTATTAAGTGAAGATTGCAGCTGTTTCTTCTGTTTTTCTTCATTTGAAAGTGCAATGTTTTCTAAAAATTTGAAAGGACTTGAGCATACAAATAATGCTGAAAGAAGATATTCCAGCAGTTAAGTTGAATAGGAAAAAATGGGCCTTGTTATCAAAGTAATCCTTCAAAAGTGAGACAAATACATCACTGGAGTACAGATGCTGTCCTGCAGTCCGGGCCATACGAATCACACCCTGTTCTGAGTGGATCTGACTGCAAATCTGGGCTCTAAGTTGTAGCAAGGGTAAGGTTTTGTCACAGAACAACCTGTTGACATAAGTAGGCTCGATCTGACATTGTGTTTCAGAGAGGCCTGCCATTGGGGAAGCCAAGGCTGCATCATATAGAGGGAAATTGCTGCAGCTACCTATAGATCCTGCTGTGTGGTGCTGTGCTAGGTCCAGTCAGCACTGTTATGTTACAGGCTGATGAGCACTAAAGAGCTAAGCTCTGGTTGACCTCTTAATGTTGAAGAATCTTCGAATGCATCCAAAATCTTCATATTTCATATAAATAACATTTCCAGACAGAAAAAAAAAAAAAAAGATGTCCCAAGGAAAGCACAAACTTTTCATCACCTCTCTGAGAGAACAGCCGTTGTCTCAGGCAGCCCTTCCCTTGCTGCTACTGACATCTCCAGACCTCAGGTCAGCTGCTAAAGACAAATGTAATGAGGAATTGTAAAGATAAGAACGCTGCCACTGGTTTCACTCTCTTGTTTAGGTGGGCAGCACGCATCTGATATATTACTATCAGTTTTGAATTTCATTATTATTACTACTTCTGGTTACAGTCATAGCAATTGAATTATTTTCTACATCTTGCACAATTAGTGCTGATAAGGAGCAAATTATTGTAACTCAAACTGTTAATGTTGCTAAAATGAAAATTTTATTGTGAGGTTACATTCTAGTTCATAATTTATAAAAAAAAAAAAAAAAAAAAAAGGACAGTATATGCAGCAGATACAGGCCAAATTCAAAATGTTGTAAATGAAAGCAAATGAAAACATCTTTTAGTAGAACTGGAACTGTTACCTGTTAAAGAAAAGCAGTATTCAAAGAGATTCTTATGGTTAGGAATGGCTGGATGGTGAATGTGCAGATTAGTAAGACTGTGCTGTGTTTGAATTATGGAAATGCCAAATGCATCTCAGAAATCCAGAATACCGTTCCTGACCTCCTGTACCTGCTACCATGGACTTTCAGTGATGTTGGACCAAGACAATCATTACTGGTAAGAGACCTAAACAGCTAAATTCAAGGCTCCCTTTCATTCTTCAGACACAGTTTTCTATGACAAAGGTGGTGCATTTGCATCTGGTGGCTGCCAGAGTAGCTTTTTTTCATTGGTACAGTTTTCTGCTGCTGCTTTACTCCAGGTGTGGAAACTTTTGTTTATGGTGACTTCCAAGTGGCTTTCAGGAATGTTTTAAGAACTTCTTAGAAAGAAGGGCTGGGAAGAAGCTATACCCTATGCCAGGGGTGTCAAACTCATTTTCAGCAGGATAGGTGAAGTTACATTTATACAGTCCTAAAATTGCATTCAGCTCTTTGAAGGCAACTGCAAGGCTGATGTGGCCCCAGGTAAAAATGAGTCTGACACCCCTGCCCTATGCCATTTTTTGTAACTTCCGTGGAACAAGAACAAATATATTGGTGTTATAATTGATTTGTTAGTCAGATAGAAAAGAAATACTCATACTTGAAAATTTTCAGCCTTTCCAGTGAGAAAATATTGGTTTATCTTTGAAGATCTGCAAATCTATATAAAGCACAGAAACAGCAACTCTGTTGTTCTAGGGAACATACATATTCATAGTCCATATTGTACAAGAGAGATGTTACAATGAGCAGCAGCCCTTCTGCATACAAATCACACCTTGGTAGTGATTCTTGACCATCCTACATTTTTCTCAAGTGACTGACCTGAAAGATAAGTAATTTCTGAGGAGCTATTTTCCTGTCAGCTTGCAGCCTCTAGCTTCTGTAAATCATCCTGTGCTTCTTGTGAATTGTGCTTTGAAAATTACTTTTGCTCCTTCCAATTTATTTTATTGAACTCTAAAGGCATGTTATGCATGCACTATGCCTGTGTCCATGCACTTCTGAGATACTCGTGAGGCAGTGTGCTGCCTGCCAGATGGAGCAGCCCTCAGACCTGGAGGGAACAAACCCATCCTGAGCAGCTCTGAAGCTGCTAGAACAAGTCAGTTACTGTCTTTATACACCAGATCATGTCTTTCTCTTGATATATATGAATGCAGACAAAGGACACTGGTTATTCCATATCCTGTTCCCAAACCAGAGTGGGGGTTGTTCTGTACAGGGAGCAAATATATATGTATAGCAAATACCACCTGCAGGAAGAGGCGATTTTATGTTCTCTTCCCCCTGGCAATGGGCTAACAGGCTCCAGCTCCTCCTGCAGATGGGGACAAGTCTCCAGGCTTGTCATTAACCTCCAGTACTTGTGTACTCCCCAGGTTTGTCCCTTTTTCCTTCCTCTTCCATCTGGAAATAGGAGAATACCACTGTCTTTTTCCTCCAGCAGCATGGACATCTATTCTTGCATGCTTCTTGGGGTGATGTGAAACATGCAGTTACAGCTCAGAGTTGTGATACATGTGCTAAGAGAGAAATGTCATGATTTACATGAATTTTGGATGGGATCAGTCCAAAATAATGAAGATAGCATCCCTGTCCATGTGGTTGGACTAATTGCAGTATGGTATAAATGCAAGTCTCAAGAGAACAGTTGAACACAACAGCTAGAAAATACATGTCGACTAAAAACATACAAATTATCCTCATTAAAACCTACAGATGCAACCCTAACTTTAGCTGAGAAAAACCAGACCATTGCCCCAGCTTCAGCCCCTGTGTGGGCTTCAGAGGTGACACATAGCTGAAGCTTTGGTCCCCCACCAAGACCAGTTTTCAGTAGCGGACCTTGTACTTGGGAAGACGCTGGATCTTGATCCACCTTAAGCTCTAACAAACTTCATCTTCTTCCAAATACCTGGTGAAAACCAGTGTTGTTGAGGGGCGCAGGTAGCTCGTGAAGGAGGCAGGGTTTCTCAACTATAAGGGAGGCTGTGCCCCCATCAGAGGGCTCATTGCTGTGTGCTGTGTTGTGATGTGTTGCTCCTTGGGTGGGGGCACCTGGCCTTTCCACTGCTGCAGAAGGCTGCTGAGCACAGAGCCATCCATCTGCCTTGGAGATCCATTTAAAAAACCACTGGTGTGTCCCCGTGCAGTGGCAGCGCAGGCTGAGCAGGCAGCAGCAGAAGTGCTGCCGTGCACCCATGCTGCGAGCAGGCAGTGGCATGGCCATTGCTCCTGTCACTGCCACCAGCTTCTCGTCTCTTGCCCCTCCTGCTATTCAGTGAAGCAGAGGATGAAAGGCCTGGAGACACGGACCTGACCCAGCTGGGCCCTGGACAAGCAGCCAGGGAAAGCCTGTGGGACCTCTGTATGGTGGGCTTGGAGGGAGCCCAAGAGCCAGGGGCAGTGGGGATAGCTCAGGAAAGGCTCAGGTGGCTTATGAGTAATTAGAAGGAGACCTGAGGCATCTCCTGCCATGATTAACTATGTGTGTTGTCAATCCAGGCTGGGTAACATCCTGCATCAAAAAGATTGGTCTGATTTTGCTGTTACTCCCTCCACTGCAAACATAGCCAACTGGTACACTGGTGTAAGGGAAATGAGAACTGAAGAGTTTTCAGCTCACTAAAATGTATCTTCAAATGGCAAAAGTCTCTGTGGCCTTAATCCCTTTGAAAATAATGGGAGTTTGAAGGTGGTATTTATGACATATTTGGGGAAACTGTTTTGCTGTCTTTCTGCATCTAAAAATAAAAAAAAAATCTGACCATAGTTGTATGGCACTTCAGTAAACATTGGTTAGCTCAGTGAAGTCTCATGTGGTGAAACTTCAATCACAGCATTGATATTTTCATTCTATCTCAGCTTCATATCTAGAAACATCTTGGCTTTTCTCCAGCAGGGCTTTGTCGAGAAATGTCTGAGCAGATATGACATTCCTGAAGATGTATAGTTTCTCTTTTGATAGCAATAGACACCTGATGAGGAATGAATTCAACACCCCTGAATATGATTCTCTGTGTGGATGGCTGAGAGGAATTAAACAGCCCCTCCTCACTTGTGTTGCCAGAGTTATGCTTACAGAGAGCTCCTTTTCCCTTTCATGTGGCTAAGTCCTTCTGTCAAAAATTTCTCTGAGATTCCTTTCTCATTTTGCCCACAACTGCTCAGCTTTTGCAGAGCAAAATGGCACACTACAGTGGACATAGCCATACCCTGTCCTTACAGCAGAGCAAATCCAGCCCGTCCGCCCTTCGGCTGCCTCCAGCCTGGTTTCTGTGCGAGCTGTTGGCTGCATGAGCCTCCAGGCCCTCCAGTGTATGCCCAAACCTTCTCTATCGATCTGCTGGCTACCATGAGAGAGATGCACCAGGTCATGGTTATGGCTTTCAGGCACTTTTTATAACAAAAAAGTGAGTGTGAGGGATTGTTTGTCTCTTGGAGTCTATTACTCCTGTGAAATGCTCTGCACAAGCAGGTGAGCAGTGAGAGAAGAGCGATGCAGTTAGCCAGTGCCAAATGAGAAATATGGAGCCAATCTGCTCTTTTCTCCTCTTTGCAAGTTTGTTTTCCCTTCCTTAGGACTTTGGCTGAGCATCTGCCAACACTACCTGTCTGTGTGGGGTCAGAAGGGATGGCATGAGGCAAATTTGACTCTGAGCTACCTTTATGTCAGTCTTAAACATCTCAGGGAGATGGGATCGGCCCAAGTCTGAAATCAGAGCAATCAGAAAACTGCTGCTACCTGAAATAGCTGGAGATTGTTACAAAGACAGGCAGAGTACAGTGCTCCCACCAGCTCCTTCTCCATCTGATGTGCTGATTGCTTGAGAGGGTTGCTCAGAAGTTCTTTGTATTTCTTGACTCTTCCCTCTCTGCTTGCACTAGAGGTGATGCCTCTTGTGCAACTTGTGTGCTTCAGAGCACTCTCTGTGGGATCCGAATCCTTTGTATCCCTTTTCCTTCTCATACTTTGGAAGAGCTCCAATTAGGTGAAGGTGATTCCTTCTGATGGGAAGTGGGTCAACCAGTGAAAACAAACAAAACTTCAAAGTGGTTATGCCACATCCAGCCCCCTCTGGGCTCAGTTGGCTTCATTTCTTCTACAGTGCAAAATGGATAACAAAAATGACCTCCCCGGAAAAGTCAGATTTCTCTGTTATTATGAATTCCAGTTCCAAATCTTCCTTTTAAGAAGTTTATGATAAGATGATTATTGTAAATAAGCTTCCCCTTTAGCAAAGAATAAATCATCAAATAGGCTTTGTTTGGTGAGATCTTTGGCAAAGGAATGTAAACAAATAAGCTAACTGAATAAACTTCTTTATCTGATGTGCTGAGCAGGAAAGGCAGCAAAGTTAATCATTTAGGAAAAGAAGCTGGTCTGCTGTGCTTGCTTCAATAACAGACCAGGAAGAGCCTAAGGGAAACAATCTGCTCTAGTTCACTGACCCTGGACTTTTTTGCTAGAATCCCACAGACCAGGAAAGATCATGTTTATCACTCTGGAAGCAGCTCTATCACCTCAAGGAGATGCCCTTCAATCTAGATTTTTTTTATTTGTTTCTTTTCCTGTGGACTGGTCTGCTTCCCTCTGAGGTAGCTCCTTGCACCAGAACAGAGATCTCTTACAAAGCCAGCTGTGACTTCCTGGGAGTAGTACATACATAGACAATAATCTGAATTTGTAGTGTCTTAAGCTTTGGACTCCATTCATGTTTCCTTATGAGCAAGTTCCTGTGCATATGCATGTACATGGACGTCAGCCGGCCACTGCTCAAAGAAATCAGAGAGTGACTGTTCTGATCACGGCAGTTTTTATTGACTTACATGGATTTGAACTGATCTGAAATAAATCTGTCTGGAATTTGAGCCTACAAATCAGATATAAGATCCATAAGTTAACAAAAATGTGTGTAAATGCTGTGGAAAGAGAAAATAGCCTAATGCAACTTAGATGATTTTGGCATGTAGCAGCTGCAATTATGATTAGTTTGTCAGCAGCAGACTCGGTTCTCACCTCCCAATGATAGCGATTAGAGGGGTCATAATTGCTGAAATATAACTCATCATCCTCTGCTTTCTCCCTTTGTTTGTGTTGTATCTGCCTTGTCCCTCTGGGGCATTAGCATCTTATGGAGAGACTTAACCATCGACACCATAGATGAAGACAAACAAGAAAAATAGATTAAAGTTGGTCAATGAAGAGTTCTCTGCTGTGAATCTCTTTTGCAAGTCAGATCAGGATGAATCTATGAACCTCTCTTGACTCATCTATCTCTGTAAGTCGTTGGTTAAATCTCTTCTTCCTCACTTCCCATAAATGCTGTGGTTGATGAAAGCCTGCATCCGGTATTGCAGCAGGATGGCAATAGCTCAGCATGACATTACTCAATCAGGACTGTAGTGTTTAGCGCCTAAATGTTACATTAATAGAGGTGGTGGTCTGTAGCCTATTCAAATGCCCTTGTTTGTCCTCAAGCCATGGTTTCCTATTGTTTCCTTATTTAAAAGTCTCAGCATTTTGGCTTAGTTGCATTTTTGTCCCTTTTTGGGGTGTTAGACATACAAATATAAAGTCAAGATTGCTTGGAACTCTTCCTGGGAGGAAAGTATCTACAACTTCTAATAATAACAAAGATAGGCCATGTTTATGTCAAAATGTCAGCACAGATGCTTCCAATGAGAGTCAGACCACATGGATGTGACTTGTGAATGTATCCACAGGAAACAAAGGATAGCCTTGCTTGTCAGGCTGGTGGCTTGGGACACTTCCAGGGTCTGAGTAGAAGCCTTTGCAAATGCAGCAGTGGCACCACGAGCATTGTCCCACTGCTATAGCGGGAGGAGACCACAAGAGATTCACAGGTTCTCACTGTGAATCACCTGCTATCAGTACAGCCCTTAAGTTCACAGGGTGGTGATTTATTCCAAATTCAAACTGTGGTAATTAAATTTACCTCCTATGCACTAGGAAAGCTAATGAATGTCTCTGAAATGTTTTGAGATCTTTTCATGAAAAGTTTTTGTATGTCCAAGAATCTAAAAAAAAAAGTTTCCCAAGACTTTCCATTTAGCTAATGACTTACACTGTGTTTCAGTAATGTGAAATTTATGAATCTGTATAAAATCTAACAACTAATATCTCAGCCAGATTGAAAAATATTATCAATGCCTTGTTGAATGGGGAAATAGACCTTCACTCACAACTCTTTTATATTCTTTGCCTAGTGTATCTGCCTTTGGCCAACCACCAATTCGTGAAAATACCATCAGGAAATCTGCTTTAAAATAGCTGTCCCATATGATAGCTTAGTATACATTCCTGTCTTAAAATAACTGAAATATAATAGTGTATTTACTTGCAATATCATCCTGGGAATTATGCCTTATGCCCTCAAGCCTATGAAACCAAGGCATAGAATCTCAGTTCTTGCTCCCTTTCATCTACATGTCTGGCCACTACAAGCCTCAAGAAAACTCTTTGGCAATGAGCACGAGGGCCATGAGGGCAATTTCATGCATGATAAAGCTTCATTTACCTCAGCCACCTTCCAGAAGGTTGGCTTTAGCTTATTTTTTTGAAAAATAATGGCTGAAGTGCACATTTTCTTTGGTCTCCTAGCAGTCAGCTTACTTCTTATACTGTGTTGAGACAGAACATGTACAAACAGTTCCAGTTCTGATCCTTTTTCCAAGAGGACCATGCAACACATGCAAAGGTTACAGAGAGCTGAAATTGGTATTAACTTACTGAAAACTGTGTTTGTAGATCTCATTATATGGCACTGATATTTATTCTGCAGAGCAGTCTGTGATTGTTTGAACCACTATTTTGCATCTGTCATGTAAAGAAGGCAACCAGGCAATAACTGTCATGATGCAGAATAATTTCTTTCAAGGATTTTGTACATAAGCTGTGCTGTCCATAACGTCTTATTTGTGATCTGAACGTGACACCGATATATCCTGTCATTTTAATTTGAACATATATTTCAGTTGTTTTCCCCTTGTATGATATTTGCTAGAACATTCTGTCAGAACAAAACCAGCAAAATGTCATGCAAATAAGATCTGCTTTCACGTGTGCCTATTATGCTATTCCCCTTCCAACTTGCCATGAATTTGAAATTGAGATTGTTCTACATGTAAAAGATGATGACCAGTTATTTTTATCTCCAGTGCTCAGCACACTGCTTCCCTTCTTTCCCCATGCTCTGTGTTGTCCTGCAGTGATAAGGACAAAGCCTGGAGGAGATTTTTAGAGCACTGAATTAGGTGCAGAGTTTATCAGTTTTCCTTCATCTTCCACCAATTTCATTTCCACAGACAGAATATTTTACAGTTCCATGGAGATGCCTTAATTCCTGATAGCTTTGAAGAGTTACTATATTTTAATACATGTGAGATTTAAAATAGGGTGGTAAGTTTGCAGTATTGACTGACATATTAGGTTTAAATCAAAATGTCTCATAGCTGTGATTTACTTAGTCATATAGGTTGCTGAATTTTGAAAGATATCACTTGGATAGATTATTGAATAGTAAAGGTGATGACATTTTAAAACTTCATGCAATACAGTACAAAATTTCTGCACGCAATTTCTCTACACATTTGTTAATATTTTGTAATTTCACTCCACTTCAGGAGACTTCAGTCTGCAGAGCAAAACAAAATCTCCCAACAAAACTACTGCCCTACCCGCCCCACCCTATCAGTAGGCCTGGCCCTACCCGTGTTTTTTTCAATTGTTTTTCAAGAAGCCCTGATTTTGCATAAACAGTATAGTTGTTTTCTCTTTTTCCGTCTGGCAGTACTTCTCAAGAAGGGCAGAAATTGTGGGCAGAGAAATAATATCAGACTTCAAATTAACAGTTAAATGTGTTCTTCATTCGAAAGCAACACAGCCTTGAGATTTCTGAGAATTCATTATCTCTCTTTTTCTTTCATGTGTTGTCTCTGATTTACATCTCTCTTCTTCAAACTTCATTGTCAGGGGTGATTTATGAGCGCAATTTTCTCTATAATGTTCTGTAGCAATATTTGGCAAATCCCTTATCTCAGCATGGGGACGTACTCCTGTGTTACACACCAAAGAGGCACACAACCTTTAGACTTCTTTAAAAAGACCATGCTTAATAAGCTTTTTGAAAGGAAAAATGCAAAACCCATCTCATAATAATCCATCTCAAAATTACACATAGATACGTTACCTGTACAAAAGTTGCTTCAGCAACATTGCATTGGCATTTTGTGTGATGGATCCATTGAGCACCGCTGACTGTGATGGGTGAGTCTGTTTACCCCATCTTTTGCTTTCAGCTTGGAACAAGTTCCCAGACGGCACTGAGCAAAGCATGTGAGTCCAGCTGCATTACTGTACTGGGACTGCTCATTCTGAAATTTAAGCATGAGCTAAAAGAATGACTTTTGAGGTTTGATAGTTTTCTGATATGTAATCTTGCCTTTTCTGGGGTTTAAGACATTTTATATGTCTGTAGAGTTCTTTGAGTTGCAAAACTTGGTAAAATCAGCATCAGCCTTATACCTTCAGTGAGGGATTTACATTCACTCTGATTCTCAAAAACTTAGAAGGGACTTGAGTCCCACTAAATTACTGTACACAAAAGGATGATTCCTGGGCTCCTCTGGATTATTTGTAAATCTATATTTACCACCACTACAGGTATTTGCCAGCAAAACAGTTCACATCCATTCATCAGCACATGTGTTAAAAATCTTCCAGATAATCAGTGCTGTGCCCAGGTTTTGGACCAAGAAGGGGGCCCTCCTCCACAGCCCACTCAGCCATCTGTCTTTTCTTAATTAGGACTTGGGTGAATTGGAGCATGGTTTCACCCCCAAACTCTGCTCTGTTGCCCATCTCACACATTTGTCTCTTGTCCTACAGTGCTTCTGGTTTTCTGCCCCTTTATGTGCTTTGACTTACTCTGATATTAGTGTTTTATTGGTACCAGTTGCTGACTGTGGAGGACAGTGAGTGCCTTACACAAATGACACTGGTACCATTACACATCCTATCACACCCTCTGCCATGAACACCTCTGGAATGTAACGTGAAAATTATCTGGTTTTAGCTGTGAAAGAACCTTTGTATTCACAGGTGTTTCCAGGAGAATTTGGGTGGTTATAACAGTGGCTTTTTACATCCCTGTGCTCAAGTGGGGGAAGGAGAAACCTCTCCCACATTGCCACAGCTGGGCCATCTCCTAATGCCTATGAATAACTCGTGGGCACATACACTGAAATAGGAAGCGTGGCTTCTAGTAAACTTCCTATTTTCACAGATAAACTTGGTAGTTGGAAATTGTGAAATCTAGATGACAGATTGCCAAACCTTTTTCTTGCTTTAGTGATGGTTTATGAATGAAATTTTTAATTGTAGACTGTCAAATGTCTCTCTTCTTGATGAACTTTCTTATTTGGAGGAAATATCCAGTATATATTAAACTGCCTAAATATTTATTTGTCACTTATGATTCTTCATTCCTTTTTTAGAATTCCATTGTTTTCAGTGCTCTCTCTAAAAACAGCTTAACTTTATAGACACGATTTTCCTCTCTCTTATGTTGTTAAATATCAGAAGTAATTTAAACTAAGTTCACGGAGTCTCATCTGTGCAACTCAGAAAAGAGTAATGGATTTAGCTCAGTGTAAACGAGGTGTAGTGTGATCATGATCTCTATAGACTTGTGGAGGTAAATATTTCTGTTTATTACAGACAAATAAGTATTTAAAGTCATCAGGGGTAATTCACAGAGACAATACAGTCAAAGGTGTACAGAGCTGACAGGGCTCTTAACAGGTCTTGTTTCAAGTTCTTCTGGATGTAGGATAGCGTGAAGATGGAGATATCTGGCATGTGTCAGCCTGAAGATTTTATGCCAGTTATTTTCTTCTGCTTACAAGATTAACTGCTGCTTTAAGAGCTGGACCAAGGCTTATTTAGGTACGTTAATGCAAAATTTGCTACTAGAAGCTGTGTGGGAAATGTAATTGTCCCTGCAAGGAGGTGTCTGGCCACCAGCTGTGTCACTGGTGCCACGGTGGGAGCACTGCCTGGGTAGGTGAGGACTTCTGTCCTGTCTGCCTGACCTTTCCTCTGCCCCACCATGTCATCAACCCTCTCTGTCCTTTGGGTTCCTGGGGCTCCAAGCCTCGGCTGTTCCCCCTTTCTCATCCTCGCTGTCTCCCCCCTCCCAGTCGTTCTTCCTCGGGACGGATCCCTCGGGACACAGCCCGCTCTTGTCCCCCTGTGCCCGGGCTGGCACCGCAGCTGGAGGCTGCTGCCTGCCGAAACGCCTCCCCGTGCCTGTCCCTGGCCCCCGCCTCCCACCGAGGCGCTGCTGCCGGGCCCGCAGCCTCCGCGCCGCACCCTCGTCCCCCTGCGCTGCCGGGCGCTGCTCTCGCCGCCCCCATGGCCCAGATTCCGGTGGCCTCGATTCCCCCCGCACGGCGCTTCCTGCCGCTGGCGCGGGGCCAGGGGCCGCCTGGCCCGGGAGCCGCCGCGGCCCCCGAGCCCTCCCCCGCCGCGCGGCCGCTGCCAAAGTCCGCGGGCTCGTCCTTTCTTTCCTCATGCTGGTTAAGAGAGAAAGGGGCATGTGCGGGGCTGATTCGAGCAGGCTGGCTGCTCCAAGGGAGCGGCTTTGTGTTTGCCGGGAGGCTGGAGCCCGGCTTTGCTCGCTCACCGGGACTCTAGCTGGTCGTGGTGGAGATGCTGCCCAGCAGAGGTGATGGCAATACTAAGAATAAAACTTGTTTTGCCCTTTATTATCACATATTTGGTCCTGCACAGAACTGAGGTGGCCTTTTAAATCCATGCAAGACCTTTTCAGCAACCACCGTTCTGCACTTCTTGACCTACCACGGCTTTGGTCGTTTATTTTCTCTGCTGCTGTGAGTAGGATTGGTACGGTGCCCACACGAGGGAGAAGTGAGACCAAGTACCTGCCTTTCTACAGATGAGGCCAAAAGGTGAGAAGAAAAAAGGGAGATCACATAAACACAGCCAAATAGGTCACTACTTGTGTATTGCATACATTTATTTAGTCCAGGCACCTTGAAAATCATGTTCCCAGTTATTTCTGGTAGAGGAAGAGAAGTAGCTACCCTGGTACTCGGGGAAGGTGGTGGGGTACTTATAGCTGAAGAAGTAATCAGAAATGCAACCTCTTTTGGCACCAGCACAGGTCATTAAAGACACCTGGTTGCTATGGGAACCCCAGCAAGAGCTTCTCAACTTGGAAATCAGGACTTCATTATACTTGGCAAGTCCAGTCTGGATGGGTGGGAGAATATGGCGTATCCGAACATGAATTATCTCCCTTCCCTGGGATACTTGCTGCTGCCTCAATTTCACAAATCATTAACGCTGCATTGCTTCAGGTTTATAGCATCTTCCCATGCTATTTTAAAATACTTGCAAAGGGGATAATAAGCCAGATGCACTGCAAGCAGGAGCGACCTCAGCTGAACCACTTTTGGTGGAGCTGCACTCCCGTGTCCCAATGCACCTACATAATCAGAATAAAAATGACTACCTAAATAATGGTACTGCACCACTGGGATTTTATGGTTAGAAAGTATGTAAGTAAATTTCCCTTTCAATTTACCAAAACACAAGACTTGGATGTATGTGAACTGCATTTTGTCAGCATTTGAATGAAACATCTTTGCTGTTGAATCGCTGCTACTTTAACAGCAACCAGGCTTTAGGCGTCTCCTGGGTTTGGAATACAAAGCCAGATGCTGCTGTACTTACTAAAGGGCGTATATCTGCCATTTAGATGTCACTGTAATTCAGGTTGTTTCTCAATAGCCCCGAGCCCTGCAGATGATTGAGTCCCCTCAAAATCCACATTTTCCTGGTCACCATTTGCAAAACACCAATGCTCTGATGGTAGCCCCAGCTACCACCTGCATCTAGCCTGGCCATATCCACCCTGAGCAGCTCCCCACACCGAGTCCCCAAAGCACGCACACTGCCACAGGAGCTGGAAATCTCCACCTTGGGCTTTAACTCTGCTGCGTTTATACCAGTTAGACATGAAGTTGAGGTCTGGCATCCTATCTAGCTTTGCCTTCTGCAAGAGGTGAAGTTCTATGTAAATATATATTTACTCTTAACTTGAACGTTAAAATACAAAAGTTGTCAAAAGAAACAGTTTGAATTACTTTGGTATTTGGGTATTTTGGGTTGCTTAGGCATAAAACATTTTTTCAGAAATCTGTCAGAAAATTCATACAATGTATCTGGTGTCCTTCATCTGTGCAAGGATGCTGCATTTGCTTGGAACAAGCTGACATGTTTAAGAGTAACAAACATATTTAGATTTTGCAAATATGTTATTAATTACAGCACTTTACAGAACATTAAATCTGCTAATTAGGCAAACTTACCCTGCAAAAACAAACCCACGGTAAACTGAATTCTCATGGAAAAGAAGAAAGATGTGTTTAATGACTCGTGTACTCTTCGTAAACTTGCGTAATCTAAAAGAGGATCTTAGAAACAGGACTTGCAAAGTCTGCACAATATTTGAGGAAGCAGGGTTTACATAACTGATTGACTTTTTTAGTGATGTTTCAGTGAGAAGTAATAGTACTTCTAAAGCTAAATGGAGCTTGTGAAGTAAAATAATTAATTGGGATCAGCAATTAAACAGTTTTAGTTAATTAAAAATGCAATGTTTACAGTTAAAAAACCCCTGAGTTCATTTTTGTTTTCAAATGTGGAAGAGCCATGTTGCTGTAAACACCTTATATTAGGGTATAAGGTTGTGCTAAAGGAAGACAAAGTAAATAACTGAGAGCCATTGAAAAAGAGAAAATGTCCTGGAGTCACTTGAAACGCTCGAACTTTACTGTGTGAACACAAGTGAAACTGGTCTTATTGCATCAAATACTCCTCTTTGAAAATAAGCAAACTCTCCTGGCTCCAGTATTTCTGTCCTGCAACCACAGAAGTGAAGGAGACTGAGAGAAGTGGGACCAACCTGTATAATGTATTGCAGTACTCAGAAAGAATTGTCTTAATATTAACTCATTACAAGAAGAGAAACTCCACAATTTGGCACAGTAAAAGGAAAATTAATAGTAAAAAATCTGTATTTTCTTACAAGCACATTCTGGAACATGGTACATCCTGGAAATATGAATTCACTTTATTTATTTAACCAAAAGTTCTCTGGCTGGCTGTGAGCAGAACTTACCTAATGCAAAACAGCTTAGATATCCAATAAAAAATTATCCTTGGATTAAAATACTGGGAAGTCTAGGTAAAAATGACCTCATCTTAGTGAGACTGTGACATGAAGTCACCCGAGTTTAATTGATGGTGCCCTAGCCACCCCAGCAGCACCTGGTCCAGCCAAAAAGTGAGTTTTCTGTAGAGGCATCCTGGGGCATGGTGAAAGGGCAAAAGCAGGGCTGGGTTTCCTGACACAGTGTAACCCAGGTGATGCTCAAGTACCCCTGGAGACTAACGAAACCTAAGCAGGGTGCCTCCATAGCCATCTTGCCCCTGCAGCCCTGCTCACTGTCTCGGTGAGGGGTGAGGCTTGGGGAGTATGCTTGCTGGTATTCCTGGTGCTCACAGATTGCTTTTAATCAGTTTCATTCCTACCCACAAACATATTCCTACTTTCCTACAACCTCAGCCTGAAGCTTGGAGCACTCATTTTCTGTTTTCACATCCTTTTGGAAATTGAGTAAGCTACTGTTTCTGCTTGTTTGTTCTAAAAACATGCTACCCATTTGCAGTAAAGGCAGATTTCCCCCCAATTGTTTCTGTTTGTATAAAATAATGTAAACTGGGAAAGAAGCAGCCTCTAGCTATAGGGTTGGTCTCCTGCTAATTGCAGATCCTGAACTTCCTTTGTGCACCACTGCTGACAGCCTGGGTTGTGCCTGCTCCCAGCTGGCTCAGGCACTGGTGGCGGCTGGATTTACCTGTATGGGAAGGATCAATAAAGCTGCTCCAAGGCTTATTTGAGGAACAGTGAGACCTTTTGAAAATGCCTCCCTTGCACAGGACTGTAAGCATCAGCTGGAAGAAACAGGAGGGTAACAGGGACACACTGTTTGGTGAGAGCTCTGGTAGGTGCCTAGGTCAGGAGCTGATGCAGGATTAATGCTTCCGTTCCTGGAGAGAGGGCAGTGATGTATTAATAAATGAAGCTGCAAGACTTGAACTCCTTTAATTAAGCCGTTACTGCTAAGGCATGTAAAAGCAAAGTGTTTTCAGAAATGATTTAAAAGTTCACATTCATTGAGGCCTCACTCTGACCAGATGCAGCTGTGCTTGGATCCTGCAATGTGTCTTGGTGTTGGTCCCCCAGATGCCTGGGGTCACCGCGGAGGGCTGGGGACAGATTTTGTGCCTGGAAAGTGTGTTCTTTGGTGCAGTTCAGGAGCCTGCAGAGACTTTCCCTTTCCTGTGACATTTCTGATCTCCATGGGGAAGAGCAATGCCTACATGTCCCCCTGCAAGCCCAGGAAGAGAGTGCACGTGTCCTTGTGAGTGCTGGGGCAGAGCCATGGGAGATCGCTCACCCCACCTGTCAGGGCCGGGGGCTGCACTGCACTCCTGGCATTGCTCCCTCGATCACGAGTGGGGACCAGCTGCCATGTCTTAAAAAGTGTCCCAAGCACCAAGGTCATTTAGGTACTTCTGGAATTTTTGCTCTTAATTTCCGGAATACCAAAAAGAAGGCTCAGGTCTGTTTTTTTGCCTTTTACTGTGTAAAGGGATGTCCCATGCCAGTGTAAGGTGCTGTTTGGGCTGTAAGGCTCGTTTGGGGTGAGTAACAACATTGACCCTCCTGCCTGGCAAGCGCTGTGGTGCGGATCTGTCTAAGGAGATGGAAACATCAATTCAGGTAATTGTGGGTGTGATATGAATGCTGCAATTCATATGTTATTTTAATAACATTGACAACAATTTTCCCTATTTGCCCCTGTGGTGGCTGGATCTGTGGCTAATGCTGTGCTGTGGCTTGGGTGAGCTGTAGTGCAGGTGTATCCAGCAGGTCTGGGAGGGAGGCAGGTGGGTGCGTGCAGTGAGTACGGCTGGGGCTGGGGATGAGGGGGACATGATGTTTTGTACCTCAGTGTTCAGAAACAAGTCTGTCTACTGCAAGTGCTACACCTTAATCTGGTGCTCTCTATTTTTCAGGACATGGAAATGGTCATATTTCTGTCACACCTGCGGCTCAGGCTTCCTGCAGGGCCGTGGGGGGCAGGAGAAGCCAGAAGTGCAGCCAGGGCCTGGGCTGCGAGGTGAGGCTGAGTGCAGCTTTGGCAGTGCTGGGGCAGCTCCCCACAGCACTATACCCCTACTCCTCTGTCTGCACCCCAGATGTAGCAGCAGAGGCTCATGTTTTTTTTTTGTGGGGAAAGGTGGTCAAGACATGCCATGGAGTATTTTACTGGCCCATAGAAGGAGAATGCAAATCCCAAAGCCTGTCCTTGTCCTGCTGGGGCTGTTGATGCTGGTGCTGTGACGTGGTTGAGCATGGGCTAATGCTGGTGTGCTGCAGAGACCCCTCTGCCACCCTGGGGCTGACAGGACAGGAGGGATCTGAACCCTAACCAGTGCCTCCCTGTGCTCTGTGCCCCTTCAATGGCAGCAGCAGCCTGGCCACAGGTACAGGCAGGACCTTATGGAGCAGGACAGTGTTCTGCTGACTTGGAAGTGGTGTGAACCTCTTGAAGAAAAGGAGGAAAAAGTTTCAGCTGCCTCTGGAGGGGGCTCCATCCTCCCAGGCAGCGTACAGCCAGTGCAAGTGGTGAGGTTGGCACTTCTGCCCAGAGAGCGCGATGCCGGGGGGACGGCGGAGCGTGTGGGTAAGCGGGGGTGTCTGCGCTGCTCCCCTTCCCGTGCGTGTCCCCGGGGAGCGGCTGCAGGTGGAGGCCACCCCGCGGGGGATGGATGCTGTCCCACCGGGGCAGCCGCGCTGCAGCCGGTCCCCGCGCTGGCGAGTGGGTCCGCGCGTGGCCCCCGCCCCGCCGCCCCGCGGTGGACACGCGTGGGCGGGGCGTGGGCGGAGCGGCGGGGCGGGAGCAGCGCGGAGGGGAGCGCGCCCGCAGAGAGCAGCGCACGGCCCCGCTCGGCAGCGCCTCCCGCCGCCGCGGCACCATGTGGCAGCCGGCCACGGAGCGGCTGCAGGTAGGGCCGGGCGGGGGTCCGAGTCCGCGGAGCTGGCCGGGAGGGCGGCGGCGGTGGGGGGGGCTGTGGCGGTGGGAGCGGGGCCGGCGGAGCATCACCCCCCGGTACCGGGAGTTTGTTGCAACTTCGCCCCCTGCCTCCGAGGGTGGGTGTGCGAGGGGGGACACATGCACAGTGCGGGGGGATGGAGGTGCTGCCCCGGCGGCATCCCGGGTCCCGGCTGCCGCTGAGCGGCGACTCCGGCGCTCCCGGCGCGGCTTTGGTGCTGGCAGGCGGGGAGGGCACCGCTGCGGCTGCGGCCACCCCGGTCCCGGGAGGCGGCGCGGCTCGGGGGGGTTTCGGCGGAGAAAGCGCCGTTTTGGGGCTTCTCCCTACGCACCCCTTAGGTGAGGGGGAGCGCCGCCGGGCCGGCCACCGCCTGGATGTCCGGTGCGGGGTGGTGCGGGACGGGACCCCCCATGGCCGCGCGGGACCCGCGGAATGGGACGTGGAGGACACAAAATCCCGCGGGAGCCGTTTGTCACCCCCAAATCTACCGGTCCTGGTGACTTATGGGAACTTAAGTCTCCCCGCGCCGGCTCTCTGTGCCCGCAGGACAGCCCGCACCCTCCCGCAGCGGGTCGGGTTCTGCCAGCCCTGGGCTCTGTCTTTTTTAAATTTATGCTTTTATGGATGATATTTCATATTCAGGGTGAAATCTGAGGCAGCCAGTGAGCAAGATGAAATAAAACTCAGTTTGTAGTTCCACTGTGTAGACTTCATATAGTTTCCAGAGCAAGTGTCTAGTGAGAGAGAACCAAACATTTTAAGTAAGAATCAATGGTCTTAGCTGATGACAAGAAAAGGTTACCACTGCTTTTGAAATTCAGATTGAGAATTTGCTTTGATACAATCAAATAGAAAATTCAGATATTTGATTTGATATTGAAGCCAGGCTGAGCAGATCTGTGAGCTTTAATCTGCACCAGCCAGTAATGGGAATAATTCCTGTTCTTAAAAAGACATACTTTTCTCTACAACAGGGGTATCAAACTAATTTTCACCAGGGGAGTAGTTACATCTATGCGGTCCTAAAATTACATTTGGCCCTTTGAAGGCAACCATGAGGCTGATGTGACACCCCGTGAAAATGAGTTTGACACCTCTTGTCTACAACGAGAAACTTGATTTTAGTGAATAGAAATGCTGTGCCACATCCATAGTTTATGGATTCCAAGGTAAAAGCTATGTCAATGTGTCATTATATGTTTGTTTCTCTACATTGGCCAGAAACATCTCTGTACTAAACATAAGCAGCAAGATCACCTGTGTTAAGGAGTTAATGATCTTGGGCTGGTTGTGGAGGTGAGAGTATCTGTATCACCTGTGCTCAGGGGGGCATGGTTTCCCATTGAGGAGTGCTACTGCAGGAGAAGGACCCGAGGTGAGACGGCACCCAGCAGTTGGGGCAAAGGAGAAGGTGAGGGAAGGGAAAGAGGAGGGAAAGCTGAGGTTAATAGCGATGTGCTGGTTTGGTTTGTATGGACTGGCTACATGCCCCCTTTGTGGAACTAGAAGGTATTAAAAATAACAAGATACTAGTATCACAAATATCTAATACTGCCTACAAAAGCACGCATGGCTAAAGAGAATAAAATGCTTACGTTTTGCAGAATAAATTTGTGAGTGTAACCTTATTTAGCTGCCTCACGCATCGTGTGCATTGGTGGGGTCTTGCCTTTGGGAGCAGGTGGGAAGGGTCAGGTGCTGTGGGGACCCACGGGTGCCTGGAGGAGGGATGAGCTTGCTGGGCCTTTCACTTATCTGTTGCAGCACAACACAGATCTGTGGTGACGGGAGCCCGTGCTCCTTCTCCCTATTGCTGGAAGGGAGCCATGAGCACTGAAGTTGTCAGCAATGGCCACTGATGTCGTGCAACCTGCTGTTGGTTGCCTCTAGCTGGAGGTTCCAGGTGTCCTATGCCTCCCAAAATGCTGAGTGCCTGTAAATGCAGTTCTTGCCAACAGCAGTTGCTGTATGAAGGGCTGTAGGTGCTCTGAAAGAACAAGCTAGAGAGATCCAAAATTACAGAATTAAATGATGTTTTGGGTTTGTACCGGTTCCTAAAAATGGGGAGAAGGGAGAGCCTTGGAAAAGACACAAGAAGCCCATAATAATTCTGTGGTCACACAAGAGGTTAAATAACAACATAGTGAACAGTGGACAAATGAATGTGGTAAGTGGAAGGATGCTGGGGGTATCTAGAATGTGATGCTGTAATTGAAGACTGGGTCTTAATCCATACATGCAAGCCAGAGTCATATGGGCAATGGACTATCTAATATCCTCAACCCCTTTGAATTTTTCTTCTTCTAAAGAACCAAGTAGCCTGATCTCCCCTTTGCGTCCAAGAATTACGTGTTGTGTACCACCAGCCTGTCCAGAGCTGCTGGCACTGCTTCCCACCCACCCCTGCTCCCAACGCTCTGCAAGGAGAGCTTGTGCAAGGCATAAATATGTGATTTTTTGCTTATTTCTCCCCTGACATCTGAATTCAGTTTCAGGTGTCTCATATTGCTCTCTTTGTCCCAGGCTCCCTCTCTCCTGGCACCCAGCTGCTGTGAAACAAATTTTGGGGTGCTGAAAGTGGGTGCCTCTTGCTTGTTGCTGATGTCATGAGTGTTCACCCTGACTGGCAAGCATGTGTTCGGAGGGTGCTGGACATGGGATTTTGGTTGTAACAGGGGGGCATTTGGTCATTAGGTAGAGTAGATGATGTCTTGTGTTCTCTATTCATGTGTTCTGTGACTATGGGTTATGTCAAGTCACTACTGCAGGCTGTTTGGGGGATGTACAATGACAGGTCTCGCCCTCTCTTCTATAGGTTCTTGTTGAGCTGATGTATGGGTACAGAAAGCGTGAAGCTGGCACAGCTTTCTTAATGTTTTCATGTGTGAGTTGTATGTGGCATAATTTTGACTTGGATGCATCTTGCGTGAATATCCAGCCATGGTGAAGTGCAGCTCCATCCTAAGTAAAGATGGCAGTGAAAATATTTTCATCTTTCAGAGTATTTCTTTTGGCCTGGTTCAGTAAGGGGAAGTATGAACAGCCTTTGGAAATGACTGCCTGTTGGTGTGGGTTGGTCCTGCCCTCATTGCGAAGGGGAACTGCATACATTTAACTTAAATGGGAGCAAGCATTGTGGTGTGAAGACTTCTGTCATGTTCTGACATGTTCATCTGTGGCTTGTGGGTCTCCTTTCCCAGTCTCACAGGGTGTACAACAAGGCTGCGTGTTCCTGGTCTGTGGCTGTTCATGTAAAAGCTACTTTTGTTCCAAATGTGTTTGATCCTGTCAAGTTTCACGGTTTGTTCTGAAGTTTTTGGCGTTGACTAGACGGATGCGATTCCAGTAGTGAGGTCAGCAGCAGAGCTCATGCATACGCAATAGGGATGAAGTGTCACCAGCAGCTGGGTTACAAGAATGCGGTGAGCTGGGGCATGAGCTGGGCATCTCCAGCTGGGACACTGGTTTCTGGCTTTGCTGGAAAAGGCCGTGATCGCTTTTTTTTTTTTTTTTTTTTTTTTTTTTAAATCACTCTGCTCTCCACTTCTTTCTGATGGAAGCTTTTCCTGTTATCCTGCTGCTTAATGAAGAAGCCTCACTGTTTCTGGAAGACTTGAATTGGATTCAATGGATTAGACAAATAAGGTAGAAAATCATAAATATCCAGGTTTCTGGAATTTCCTTGACATCATAACATGGTGAATCCTGCTTTTTCTGCTGCTATTCCTTTCCTTCCATTCCCCCTTTTGTGATTCTTTTACCTATAGCAATGTCACAGTTAGGTGTGTTTTCTGCAAAGTTAGCAGGACAGTCCGTTACATGGGAAATGGCACAGCTGGGGGTGTTACAGGAATATACCATAGGGATCAGTGAGTCTCTGGGGCAGTACTCAAGAAGATTGTGATTTTGCAGCTAACACAGGCACTAGCATTATTCATGCATAATGTAAGGGAGATGATCTGGGACTGTTCCTGTTCTGGAGACTTTTCCCCCTGTAATTGCTGTTGTGGCATTCCTGGTTTGCGTTAAGAAAAATGCGAGTGTACCAAACACGCGAGTACCTCCCCATATCCTCTACTGAAGCAGTGACCAGGGGGCCATTTGGATATTTAAGTGTTGTTCTCCCTGATGGGAAGGCTGGGGTGCAGCCCAGGACTTGCTGAACCTTTGGCGTATGTTTTTCATGGCCGTGTTTGCAGCAGAGCTTATCAATGATTACAAGCATCATGCTCTGATGTTTGGCTAGATGTTTGTGGCAGTGGCACTGGTTGAAATGATGCTGAAAATCTTCTAAAATCTTTCTTTAAAATTATTTCCAAATGTGCCCTTTGTGCCTATTTGAGACACAAGGGTCAGGAGCCCTCGGCGGTGCAGCTGGGATTTTGGAGCTGCCAGCTCTGGCAATGCTTCCATGGGACTCTGAAGTGGTTTTTGAAAACAAGGTCTTCATGCAGTTCTGTGTGGCTGAGACATGACTGCTACTTGCTTCGAAACCTAACTTTTCCTGGAAGCTTGATACCAGACATTGTTTCTAGATAGTAAATCCCAGTGGGTGCATAGTTTCCAAGGTCATGCTGTTTATAAGCCCTGTTCATAAGTTTTCCTGCTTCCCTTAATGTGTGTGGGTGGTGGGGATAGCCACATCCAAATTTTTTCCTGGAGTGGGAGACACCGTGGTGCTGGTGCTGCCTGTCATTGTGCTGGGACACTTGGCATCCCTGAGCTGAGCTGTGGCCATGAACCCTCGCTTTGCTCTGCAGGTGGCCTGGCCACCGGCTCGCGTGAGCAGCAGGCAGGTGCTGGGGGGCAGATGGGGTGCTGTGTTGTGGACCCCGCTCCCATCCTGCATCCTGCCCCTGGCTGTGGGTCCAGGTAAGAAAACACTGAGGTTTCAGATGCTTCTCTTGGCCATGCATTTGCCTCTTGTCAAGTGGTCACTTGGTTTCTGCCATCATTTGGGCGTGCCCAAACCATTGCAGGGCAGCTAGAGACCCCTGTGCCACCCACTGCCTCCCCGCCCAGCCAGCTGCACCCCTGCTGCAGGGATGGACATCATGTGGTGAAGTGGCTTCATAAGGATGTGCAAACAGCCAAGTATTCATGGTAGGACTGCAGTGATTCTCTGTCTGCTTATCTGGAAATGCAATATTTTTACCAATACCCACAGTTTGGGGCCATTTCTGCGCAAGGATTTAATAGTGAATGGCTGTGGTATATTCTTATATTGCTAGAGTTTGTGTCTTTCACAAAACACAGTTCCACATCTTTTTCTAATGTGCTGTGAAATACAGTGGGCAAGATGTGATGACGCAAAGTAGGTGATGGAGTGCAGGAAGCTTCAGGTCCTTTACTGGGGCAACTCTGATTCCCTGAACCTGGAGGCTTAATTTTTCTATCGTCTAACTTATGCAGCCCATGTGAAGTCCATGGCAAATACTTTTGTGTAAAGTTGCTTTAGTGTAGTCTTTGAATTTTCAGTGTAATTTACCTCTGCATCATTAAGATAAGGCAGTAAAAACACAGTGTGGGTTTTGGTAGAAGTGAAAAAATGGAAGGCAGCAGTATTGGGGTGTTCCTGCTCATGAGTGCTGCCTGCTGAGGCTTCACAAACACATTGCTCATTTTGTTGGGACTTGTCACTGTGCTCTGCAACACTGCATTTTGAATCTATTGGTAATTTTTAGGTTTGGGGATGGTAGAATCTGTTGCTAAGGACATGCATATTGCATGCATTCACTACCACGTAGTATACACATCAAGCACCTCTTCTACGTCAGCAATGTTGAAACTCTTCACTTAAGAGAAGTCAGCTCTGGGCAGTGTTACCCATGTGTGATGACTTCAAGGTAATCATGGGTGCATTGGTTTTCTGACAGCGTTTGTTTGCATCTGTTCAGATGTAATGTGGTTTTAGGTGCTGTTGTTGCTTTCAAAATGGACGTATCTTTCTGTTGTATGTCTGGTGTTTAGATGCATGCATCTATTAAAAAAATGCAGTATACAGGCAGTCAGAGCAAGAGTTTTTAATTTTTAAAAGCATATGGAAAAGTTCTTCTTTAAACCAAACACAAACAGGTTGTAAGTGTAAAGCACACAAGCAGCTGTCTAGGCAGAAACTGCTGCAAGACATATGTAGCAGGACTGATACTGCTACTGAGCTCTGGTTTTATTAAATATTATGTCAGAAGGAAAAAGTGAAAAGTATTTGAAATTTAAGCTTGAGTCATGTGGAAGCGAACGTCCGGGAAGTCTTACAGCCCAGTTTTTTTGGCACTCTATACCTTCAGGATATCTTTCAAGGCTTCAAAGTTTTTGCATGAGTTTGCTGCTATGCCTTTACGGCAATCAGGGATCTTTCAAAAAAAGCTCTGTGGTTCCAGCAAGCTCATCTGGCACCACTTAGCTTGGGCAGTTCCTTTTTTCTGTGTTAGTTATTCTTTGTAGAAAATGAATGGCTCTGGAAAAATGCTAATTTTGGGAAGCTTTCTATGACCAAAAGAAAATCAAAATCAGTGACTGCCTTGTGGAAAGACCCCTGGGAAATGATCTTAAGGGTTCGTTTATAGTGTACTACTAGTTTCTGTTTATGAAACTGACAGTCAGTTTGATGACCAAGAAAAATAAAAAAATAAAAAGCAGTAATTTCCTTGAAGGAAAACAAACTAAAGCATTCAGTCTAAGTAGTGCAGAATTTTGACTGCCCGTTTCTTATTTTCTCTCCGTCCCTGGTGGCAGCAGCAGGACAGGCAGCAGTGGTGTGTCCAGAGCATTAGCGTTTCCTTCCAAGCGTGGCTGTGTTTGCGGCAGAGACCTTCAGCTGGGGCCTTCTGCTGGCATCCTCACATAGAATGGAGCACGGTGGTGACTTTGTTGGGGATTTGGCTCTCTAAGCAAGATGAGGGTCTGGCCCAGAGACATGTAAAAGTGTGGCTGAAAAGTTCCTTTAAGCAATGTTCTGTACTTGGCTTCCCACCCTGCCCACTCCCTGCCCATCCCTAGTGGTTCATGTATAATAATTCAACTTATTTGCACTTCAAATAATAGCTGGAAAAGTTACGGGTGACAGTAGTGTTAGTCTTCAGGACTCTTTCTGAATAAGTGCATCAGAACTCTTTGACCAAAGATTTAAAATGTCTGTTATTGTGAGTGTGTCTTGAGAAGACCTAATATGGCTTTTCATGATTCATTTTTCCTGCTGAAATACTGAAAATATGGAGTGGCAAATATAAATCTTTGATGCATATAATCTTAATTAAAAAATAAACTTGTATATTGCTGGTATTTTATTTTCTTTTGATGATGCTGCAATAAAGTTATACAGAGCCTCCGTGATTAAGTTGATCTGGTTGCGCTGCCCTCAGCAGTTCAGTGATGGCTTCTGAAGCGTTGGTCTTTCTGAAGAACCTCCATATGTTTTCATCAGGAACATTTAAACAGTAACCACTTTCCTTACAAAATGATAATCAGTGCTAAAAATGTTATTGTTGATTTGGAAATATAAAGATTCTGGCTGTTTGCCCTGTTCCCTTGCAGGCTTCCCCTGCTCTGTTGTGCTGAGCACTTCAAGGGAAAGGGTGGGAGATGTGGAGCAAGTTGGGGGCCTTTTTTTGGGCTGTTTAACTCCCCTCCCACAGCTCGATGGCTGGTTGTGCTTCCAGGCAATGTTAACAGCTACATTTCTGACCTGAGTTACTAATAAAAAGCTTTACTGACTGAGCTGTGCCGAGAGTGCTGTGCTTGGTTTGGGATCTCTGTGCCATAGCACCGGAGTGGTCGGTGCTCTTGCACCATACCCCTGTGGGGCGTTGAGTCTGCGTCATACCAGACAATTTTCAAACGTCTCCTCATGTGAAAACATCTTCTCTAGATATATTTGACGAGAACTGCCAAGAACACTGAGAACAGATAGAAAGTTAATTAAGTGTCCTGAAGCTCAGCTTTGTGGCCATCTCTTTTTTCCTGTGCCAGGCTCCCTCTGGGTTTGAGAAATTGTTATTCCATACGTTTCGTGTGAGGCTTTCAGAATGACCCTGGAGTAAATTTCCAAGTATTCAGAGCCTCTGTTTAGGGCCAGACTTTTACAGAGAGTGTTTTACCTGGTGGACCGAGCTCTTCTGAAAACTTGCCCACTCAGTCGGTGCCTGGAGAAGAGAAGTGATGTTCAGAGTCTGGTCCCACTGGTGGAGTAGCTGCTCTGATGATCTTGTGGTTGGGTCTGGTCCAAGCTCCACTGGGGTCAGTATCAGCATTGAGCCTGACCAGACTGTAGAGTAGGATGGCATTCCTGCCCATTGGGCTGTTACAGGAGATCCAGAAAGTTTGTACAGTCTAATCTAAAACAAACAAATCTTCTTCCTGAAAGTGTCTGTGGGCTGGAAGCCAGGGAAGATGAGTTGGGGGTCTGCAGGGGACCAAAGCCATGGGACTTCTCTGGTGGTGGTGTCAACATGAAATACATGATCTGAGTCTGCGAGTTCCTAGCTCTCCATTCCCTCCCTGAGCCTGGGTGTTGAGGGACAGGAGGGATGGGTAGATGCAGAGTTTCCTCTGAATGGTTGCAGGGGGAGGCTCTCTGGAGTGAACCTCAACTGCTCTGCAGCTTTCCTGTGGCTGGGGACAAGCTTTCCTGCTGTCAGGATTAATCTGTGAATTCTGAGCTGATGACGATGATACTGACCTGAAAATAGTATAGTTTCTTGGGGTGGGGAATTACCCCATCCCCTAGTCATTCTGGATGAAAAAACAGGCAAAGAAAAATTTTGTTATTATTTTTAAAACTATCCAGTCCAAATTATTTGGTTGAATTTGGTTTCCAGTGTTATGTTAAGAAATCTTGTCCTCAGTTTGCTATTATAGTATTTCCATCTGCTGGGGAGAGGAACACTACACGAAGAGCTGCATCATGGTGTCCTGGTTCTTCTGGCTCTGGCTTGGAGCTGGGCAGTGTAAAGACAAACAGCAAAACTGTCAGAAAAAAAAAGTATTTCAGACTTCAAAAAGAAGGTTTTAATATTTTTCTCCTGATTTGAGAGTATTTATTTAACAGAACCTTTTGCCCGTTTTTAGCTTTTCCAGCTGGATTTTTTTTTTTTTTTTCCCAGTTTTTGACCAGAAGAAGTACTTTGTGGAACTTAGGCAAACACCAAGCGGCAGCTCCCTGAGCTGCCTGGGTGTCAGGGCACAGCCCTCACCTCTGCCCCAGTTCACTGTGCTGTGTGTCTGCAGAAGATGGCAGTGAATTTCTTTCATCTTTGAGAAAATTGTCAGTTTAAGCATCAGATTAACAGGAGTAAGTCAGTGCAAAGATTGGAGAGATGTTTTTGGCTGTGCGTTGCTTTGCAGCTGGGAATTTCAAATTGTCTGATGGGTTGAGTGATGTGTTTTGTTTGTGAGGGATCTGAGAGAGTATTACTTCAGGTACAGAAACAGGCAATTGAACAGGTTTGTCCTATGCAGCTATTTTAAGGCAGGGGTGAACCCTAACCTATAAGCATCTGCATTTATGTGCAGAGGATGAAGTGAGATATTTCTGTGGCTGGCTTGCTTATCCCATAGTGTCCATAATGTTTTCTGTGCTGCCAGTTCCAGAATTGTTGATTGATCTTAAATCAGTTTTATTCCCCCCCCTGCCCAGATCTACAGGAATTTTCTGTACCTGACCATAAATCTGAAGCAGAAAATCTTCTTGAAGCCTGAATCTTGTCCTTGTGCTTTTAGGAAGGGGCCTATACAGCGCAGATCTGCACGGGCTTCAGTTTTCACAGCTGTGCTCTGTTGTTTGGATTAGAATCAGAAAGAAGGATATTTTGGAAATTTTATGCCTGTCTTCCCGATAGTTTGGCTGAAAGGGCCTATTAAGCTTGGTACCATGTGTCTGAGAAAATCCTGATAGTAAAGACAGCTTTCATGCCTCCTGCTAAGACGAACTGCTGGAGGGATGTACAGGGCTGTTCAAGGGTCCTGGGTGGTTGATTTTTTTGGTGGGCAAGGAAGAGCAAACCCAGCAGTGATTCCTGAGACACCTGAAGCCTGGTGATCCTCCAGCCAGAGACAAGGCACGGGCTGGCCCCCGCTCTGAGCTGTCTCCTCTGGGAGCGGTGGGTTTGTGACCTGGCTGTGCAGCATGGCCAGCAACAGAGCTGCCAGTTGGAAATGTGGTTGGGATGATGGAGGAAGTGGAGCCCCCTCTGTCACATTCTTGTTGGTGGCACATCCCTGCCGAGGTCTGCAGAAAGGATGTAACTTTCTATGAGACTGGGCAGTTCAGTTTGATACGTGTGTTAAATCGCTCAGATTTAAGAATGCAGTCTTATTTCCATGCCTTTGAATCCATCCCCTTTAATTTGCCATTTGAGGTGGACATATAACTTTTCAGCGGTTTATGAGGAATGTTGGGAAGCATTTGTCTGTGAGTGATTGTTTTGTTTTGATCTGGTGTTAAGAGGCTCTTTTTTCATTGAAGAGGCTAAAGCTTGGAGCTAGGATGTGTAACATTTTCAAAAGGTGATGTTTTAATCTTGTATGTTGCTACAGAAGGCAGAGTTGCACCGTTTAAAAGGTTACGGGAGCCCAGGTACCTCCTGCTGTTGCCTTTTCCCGCAGATCAATGTTGCAATATTCAGTTCTTTCTCATAGCTCTGAGGTTGTGTGTGATTCCTTGTGCTTCTATTCATAATCTTGCAGTTCCTGGCTCGCTAATGGGAGTTACCCTACTACAAAGACTTGGGATTTTGTTTTTCTCAACAGCTGTCACAGATGCAGTTCAGATAATTTCCTTGGAGGTGTCCAGTGCGGACTGGGGCTGCCTGGTGTAGGAGACAGCCCCATCAGAAATACCAGGCTTGCCGCAGGGTGTGCAGCGCGAGGGGTGGCCTTTCTGTGCATCATAGCAAGCCTGCGACCAGTCTCCAAATGAATGAGGCAAATGCCTTTCCTAGTTAAGGGTGCCGAAAAGCCCTGGCTCTTAAGAACAGCGAAAAATATTCACTGAAGTTTTAGTCACTGCCTAATCAATCCTTTCCTGAAGCCACTCTCCCACATCCTTCTTGCATTTAAAATGTTGACATGTTTCAGGCTGCAGGAGTGGTGGAGCTCATCTGCCCAAAGGAGAATCACATTTGAAGAGACTGTGAGCTGCGAGTGACAACTGAGTTACGGCAAGATGGCCAACTGGGAAGGGTCATCCCAGGGCCTGGGCTCCAGCAGATCAGGTTCAGCTGTGTGGGGTAGCAAGATCTGCATAGGTGGAGGTACCTGGGGATCTTTGTCAAAAAGGCAGAATCTAGGGAGGCTTTGAACTAATGTAAAATGCTTTGTAGAGATATAAAACTTCTGGGGGCGGCAGGAGCAGGTCTGAAGCTGGGGACAGGAGAGGTCTGGGAGCAGGCACAGCCCAGGAGACCCATCTGCAGAAACCTTGTGCTGACGCACCTTGCTTCTGGTTGGTTACAAGAAACACATATATTTTAAATGAGTTTCAGAGGACGCTTATATTGGCCTTTCAGATTAGGATTTTTATTTTTAAACATCAGAATTTATTCATGCTGCTCGCATGATATTAGAAAACCAGCCACATGCAGTGGCTAGCATTGACCAGGGAAATGCCCATACCTTGTTTGTTCTGAAGTTTACTGCCCTGCTTCTGGAAGTAACAGCCTGACCTTTCGTTCCTCTGTTGTCGTCTTGAGGGTGTTCTTAGGTGGATGCGGAGCTTTCCAAGATAAATGAGGTGAATGTGGTTTGGCAATTAAATCACTAATGTTGTATCAAGCTAGAGAATTTCAGAAGCCATTGATGTCTAAAGAGATGTCATTTTGTTCACTTGGGAATAAATTTTGCTCGTCGTCTATATGTGAGTAGTCTTTTTGGTCCAAATTCAGATCTTGATAATGGTGTAATTCTAACAGCCATCGCTAATGCCGGTGGAGTTACTCCACATTTCTTTTACTTCATGTATTTTTAAGAGTCCAAATATTTTCTGATTTTTTTTTTTCCTTCCTTTTCTTTTTTCTTGAAGAGTAGATATATGTGACAAGATTTAATGTCTAAGAGCGATGAACTGAATGTTTCCGTATTACTCTTCTTGGAAAACATATGTTATTGAAGTCATTCTGGACTGAGCCCTAACGCTGTTTGCATAAGGGGCTGCTGCGTATCCCACAGAGCGTGAGTTGTGCTGTGAGCTCGCCGCCTGCTTGCTGTGGGGCAGCCTGGGGGGAAAACCACTTTACAAAATATTTATGGACGTGTTAATTAGCCTCGCAGTCCCATGGTTCCTGCCCTCTGTGAGGAGAAAAGGGAGCATGGGTCCCTGGCAGGAGGGTTGGTGCAGGGCCACAGTGGCTGTTGTAGGCAGCGGGCTGGGAGCATCGCTGCCTGTCAGCCCCGTGTGCCCAAAGCTGCAGCCCAGTCTGGCCTGCTGCCTGGCATTGGGGCTCCTGGCTGGCTTTGGCAAATATATGTCAGTTTTCAGCTGATAAACTGTATTTCTTATTTGGGAATCCAGTTTGTTTCTGAGGCCTTTTCTTATTTTTCATATTTTCTTGTGAAAACTTAATACAGGGTGTTTCAAAAAGATGGACCCAATTTGAAATCACATTGCTTTGACATTGGGTCCATCTTTTTGAAATATCCTGTATGTTTACTTCTTCAAAGGATTTAAAATGCCCCCTGTTCTCTCTTTTTTTTTTTTTTTTTTAAATTTTCAGCATTTCTCAGGAACAAAGAAGTGTTTTTTACCCAGTAGCTGTCATTAGAGGTGAGGCTAGAGAGCAGTCTGCCTCATCCTAGGAAAGAAACAATGTTCTTAACATTTTCATAATCTCAAATCCATATGTAGGATGATATGAAAGTGCTGTCGTATTCTTCCCTATGAGCCCAAAATCTATCTGGTGGCTTCTTAATTTTTTTTCAAACAACTTTCTGAGAGGTTTTAAAATCTGGTCTCCTTACTGAGCTTTACAGTTTGGTATAAACCTGCGTACAATCAGACGGAAACACTTGATTTAAAATGACCTAGTCCTTAGAGTGCTGTGCATGGCTTCCCATAGTGATAGTGGTGTTTTGAGTTTGAGGAGTCAGATAGCAAAGTTAGTCCCTGTTAATCATTGCAACCATGCCACAGAGCTGTCAGTGCAGGCTGGTTACGGCTATGTAATACAGTTTCCGGAAAAGTTGCAGTCTTTGTAGCATTCCAGTTATTATAGTAGGTGTCAACAGGCAGCAGTACGGTTTTATTTAAGATCGTTTCATGAATGCCCTTTTATTAGGGCTCTCTGGCTGAAGCAGCAGGTCAAGGCTCCCTTGGCAGTGCCAGTGGGACCGGCTGGCCGGGAGGGAGCAGGGCTGTCGGGACCGCTCCAGGGGGCTCGGAGACTATTTTGCAATGGGAACAAACTGACACAGCACAACTTGTCAGTCTGTTGGAGATGCGGAGGAATGACTTTCAAGCATATAATCCCCTCCTTATAATGTGATCATTTTTTCCCCTCAGAAGGAGGTGACTGCAGTGCCAGCAATGCCAGGGTGGTGACGTGCCCTGGATCCTTTGCACTGCGTGGTGACGTTACCCTGGTGAAGAGAGGGTGTGATGCTGTTTGCACCAGAATGACACCACTTGCTTTGTAGGAGTGATTCACAATATTTGGCATCATTGTCACACTCTTTGGCCCTTGTAATCCTTCTTGGGTATGAACGTGAACATGGTAAAGAGATGATAAAGTCCAGATCTCCAGCAGAGCAGAGGGTTGGGCTGGCAGCTCACACTGGGCTGTAATCTTATGCTTTGTAAAGTTTTTATGTATGTGGTGGTATGTAGAGGCCCAGCCTTCGAACAAGGCTTTGGAAGTGAGTTCGGAGACAGGTGCCTGCCTGAGGTTGCTGTGTCACTTGGTGCCTCCAGTTGCTTGCTGGTCTTGATGGATCTGACCAGGAGCTGATGGGATGCACAGTGAGTGCTGTGTGGTGATTTATCGCCAGGGCTGGTTGTTGCATGTGGTGGTTACTATACCCTGCGTACAGATCTAGGGTTTGCTCTAGGAAATACATGATGCTGTTCTGCTTTGTACACCTGAAAGTCAAAAGAGAATGTAGTTTTTCTAGCTAATCATCTCTTGCAAACTAATGGTAAGTAAAATAAAGCAAGGAGAAAGTGTGTGGAGTCTGGCCAGCTCTTAGTAACATCTGAACAAACTAGTCCAGTGCTGTTATTTCTCGGACTTGATTTTGCTGAACTTAGGTGGAATTTTGGAGTTTTACCCTGTGTAGCTCATCTTAACTTTCACTGCATGCTTTTGGTTGTTCGGTGTGTTTTTTTCTCATAGGTGAGTGGGTCAAGTTAAAGAATTATTTTAAACAGTGGATGTGGGAGAGGTGGGATTTAAAAAACAAACAAACAAAAGCCAACCAAGCAAAACCTAAAACCAGCAACAAACAAAAAAACCCAAACCAAACAAAGGTCATTGCTACCAGCATTTACATTATAGATAATTAATTTGAAATCAACAGCGAAATGTCTAATGGGCAGGATGCTCACTTACAGGGATCATATTTTTGTTGCTGGAGGGATGTGTCCTTCTCCTTTGGACCTGACAAGGAACAGCAGGGCACTTTGGATGGTTGGGAGGCTGCTCACTTCTCTGCCATGTGAGCAAGCATGTCCCTGTTCTTCTCTCTTGGCTGTTTTGCCCTTTCCTCTCCTCCCAGAGCAGCCAGGTGCTGTGTGTCTGTCTGCCGAGATGCTGGATGGGCAAAGGCTGGGTCCTCACATGAGGAGCTGAAGAGTTGCAACTGGGGGCATGATGACTTCAGTTTCTAATGTGCATGTTTTGACTGATGTCTTGTTAACCCCTAACACCATGTGGTTACTGCTGTCAATATTTATTGATATGTTGATATGTAGCTGTAGATATATATGGTTGGACTAATGATAAATTATTAGTACTCAGTTTAAGTGAAATGTGTTTGTCAGACTTCTTCCTTTTTTTTTTTTTTTTTTTTTTTTATTGGCAAGAGCGTATGCACAAACAGGATTACAGGGTTCAGATGGCCAGAGTCTCCAGAACATCATCTTAATTGAAAAATGTCAGCCTTTGACATTAATAAATGATTTAGCTAGTACATGATTTAGTCATTGGGGAGAAATGGAATTGACTGTTAAAACCATCCTTCACTTCTAGATGATAATGATAAGCTACAGCCCACAGCTCTTAAGAATTAATAGCTCTGGGCTCAGGACATTATTTTTGTACATTGGAACATCTCAATTCTGTTAAATTTGGTAACATTTTATTCTGGAATACCTTCACTTACAAAAAACTGGAAGGTGCACAAAGGGCATCCTCCTGTATTCTCTAATGTCATTCTTCAGCTTTTTACAGTGTGCAAATGCCAGATGTTGCCAGTGCTCTGCCTCTTCTTTTTAAAAAATCAGACTGTTTTGTTTCTATTGACCATTCTTCACTTACCGGAGGAAATAAGTTCTTTAGCCAATGTGTGGGGATTAGCTGTGTATTGAACTACCACAGTAAACAAGTAATTAATTCTCGTCAGAATGTACACTGTGCTCTGTGTGTGGATTTTATGGAGTCTTGTGGAAAAAAAATATTTTTCTGTCTAAAAAGCATTTCCTACCCAGTGACTCGCTGTAAAAGAAACAGCTTGAAAATATTTCCTGGCTGAAGGAAAGGATCGGTACATGCTTTTATTTTGCCGTTGTGGTTAACATCACTATGTGTTTTTCTAGCACTTCCTCAGTTCTTTTAAATTTTATGTACCTAGTGTTAATAAACGCAGGTACAGAAATAACAGACCATCTGAGCCAACCTGTTTGATCTTTTGCTAATGACAATGCTGGGATTTTGCAAAGGATAACCTGAGAATTCAGGCTTGGCTTTGCTCGTGTTCAAAATCACTGCTAAAATACTGATGACTTTGCTGCTGGATGAGGGGCCTGAGGGTTGTGCGCTGGCTTTTCTTTTTTTAAAAAAGAAAACCCAAAACTAGATCAGTGGGCAAAATGTAGCATTAGTGCATTGAAGGTGATAAGCAGGTAGGTCAGGGTGTCTGCAGGAACACCAAGCACAGGGCGTGCACAAGCTGGAGTTTGCCATGAGAGGTGTTTTGGAGCATGACCAGTGTCAGACAGGTTTATTTTAGAAACAAAAGTGTAGTGTTTATTTCAGCTTCTAAAACCAGGTTAGTGAACAACTGTTAGGAGTACCACGAGACGTAGAGCTGTTGGTTTGCAGAGCTTAGAAGATGTTTTTCATGCTGTCACTGGTCAGCGTAGGAAAGTTGAGGTTGGTAATACTGGTGTTTCCAGAATATGGGAAATCAAAGGTGGCAAACACGTAAGTCCTCAGGATTTTTGCCCAGCCTCCTGTTGATGCAGGGCTTTTGCTGTTGTCTTCTGGCTGTGCCAGCTGCACTTCTCCAGGGTCCGTGCAGGGGCTTTTGACACTTTGTGGTCATCACTCCCCCTTAGCCAGCTGCCCTGCGCCCTCAGCTGCCAATAACTCAGCAGGATTAAATTATTCCCAATTGTGAGTGCCCTTTTCCTTCTGAGTTTTCCAGTCTAAGTAGATGTTTTCACTCCTGCCCTCTCCCGGCATCCCTCAGCAAGGCTGTGCAGTCTGTATTTCCTAACCAAGTGCTGCCTGGTTGGCTCTGCAGCGTGGCCATCTCCTGAGGTGTCTTGGCACTAAGGCTTCAGTGTCGTTTTGCTGTTATATCATAGGGCAAATGGCTGTTTAACTTGTTGTCTGATTTGCTTGCTGATTCCTGACAGAGCTGTTTGCCTTTTCTCAAATAATGCATCACTTTAGCCTGACCCTCATAATCTGGGATTTCTGTTGTGCCTCATTTTCTATAGACGTGATTTTTCTGCCTTGAATTGTTGTTGCTTTTTAAAGATGGCTTTTATCTGTTACTGTTGCAGACAATATCTAAAACTGTGATTCAGAGATGCTCAGAAAACCTGGAGGCAAATGGCAAGATTCCTAAATGTATTCATCCCTTGCACTCTTTTGGCTGTGACTTTTTCTGTACTAACAAATGTGTTACAACTTTAGGAGATCAGGGGTGGAAGCAAGAGCAGTCTGTGGTGTCAAAAACCAGGCTAGACACACACAGTGGTTCTTGGGTAGCTGCATTCTTTGGCAAAAACAGGTTTGAAATATTTCTGAAGGCTGGGTACAGAGTGAGACCCATAAATAGATGCTGTTAACTTGCTCTCCTGAGTTGCAGAGCATCCCTCAGGAGGTCGGACTTAAGGACTGCCAAGCTATTCATGCTGTCTATATTAATATGTGGGAGTGCTGAAGTTAATTTATCACAAAATTGGATGCAAGCTGTAAACAGAAAATCTGTGCCAATCAAAACAGTAACAAGAGGGGATGTGCCCCTAGTAAATGCTGTAGTGTAATTTTAAATACATTATATACCAATTACAGCAATAACAAAGGTCTGATTTCTGAAAAATTTCAGCTATAATGCTCATTTTTACCTACTCCGAGCAGCCACCAGCGCCCACAGGCCTGTGCACAGCATGGTAAGTAAGGTCTGATTTCTTGCAGGACTGAGATCTTGCTAAATGTTCAGTGTTTCAGTGCACATGTATCTTTTCCGGAATTGAAAACATCTTTTATTCCCTGGGCTAAGCTGGCAGCCGGCACAGAAGGCAGTTTGCTTCATGTTTATCTATCCAGGGAGAAGTCCAGCTCTTGCGAACGTATTTGTCATTTGCCAAGACCATCAATAGAAAGTTTAACTATATTCCCCTCTCTTTTTTAAAAATTATTTAAATATGGCCATTCAGAGAGGAATTTAATTCTTTAAATATGGTGAGGAAGGCACTAGTGAATTAAGGGTAAAGAGTGTGATTTCTGGAGCTCTGCTGGCAGCGGACCGGCGGCTGGATGCTGTGTGCAAGTGTGCGGTCTGTCCCGGGCAGGAGTAGCCCCTTTGTGGAGCAGCCCCAGGCCGGGGGTCCCATCCCACTGTGCCCCCCTGCCCTTCGGTGCAGGGAGTGCTGCCGGCATGCCAGAGCCTTTTTGAGGCACTTGCAGTGGTTTTACCTGTGGACTGTTTTGGGGGAAACCCTGATTTAGGCTATTGCTCTATGCTGCCATCTATGCAGTTTGGATTCAGAGAGAATAAGCCTGGTCCTGATACATTTGTTAAACTATTCTGTTCATTTTAATTAGTATAATTTAAGCTGTGATGTATGTGTGTAAAAATGGGCCTTGATCATTTGAGGGCTTGGCTGAAACCCTCTGGTCCAGGGCTGTAAATAAAACCGTGGCAGTAAGAGAATGCCAAAGGGCTTTAGAAGGGTCTTTTCAGATGATTCTTCTGCCTGTGTGTGGAGAAATGGGGATGTATAAGAGGTTTCCCTTCTAGCTGATGAAATTTTAAAAGTCTGTAATGGCATATTTTACGATAAGAGTTTCTTAATTATTAGGGTTCTAGCAAGAAAATTTCTTGAATAAATTGTGGCAGCCCATTTCACTTACTGAACGTCATGTTTATTACTATATGAACTTGATAATTAGTTTGTAATATGTGCACAGGCATTTTATCCTGGTGGTTTTCTCACAGAGAATAATTTGCCTTTTATTTGTTGAGGGTGGTTTTTTTTTTTTTTTTTTTGTGAAAACAGAAGTTCCATTCATGACAGGCACAGCAAATGTAGTAAAACACTATCATAGCTGGGATTTGTTGTATGCTATGGATTTCTGTCAAGAATGTTAATGATTTGTTTGTGAATAAGTGAGCCTGTAGTATTGTGAAACAGTATCTGGCAGGGCTGCTGAATGGACATTTTGAGAGCAGAGGATTCTTGAACTGAATTAGCTGTAGATATTTGTATGTCTCAAACTAGTAATAAGTTGGCTTATGGATTTTAAACATAAGTGTTTATTTAATGCATTATCGGCATCTACAACGCTTATCTGACATATGTATGGGCCACTTGATAGCAAGCAAAGAAGTTGAGTATTTTTTAAGGGCAGTTAATCTCCTTCTAGTGGGCTTTATTTTAAAAATTAAGTTTTCTTCCAAAGAGTGACACAAGCCTTAAGCAGAGCAGTGGGATATTTGCAGAGTTGGTGTGGATCAGGAACGTATTCTGGGATTGCAGCATCTTGCTTGGGTGTAGCACCTCATTTAGCAGAGCCACAACCTGGGTTTCTGGATGAAATTATCACTTGGCTGCCAATATGTTGTATGGTCTCAAATATGCACCTTCCTAACGAGTGCTTAGGAAGGGTTTATAACTTTCCTCTTTCCTCAAAAGATGCCTACCAGTGAGTAGAAGTGGTTCATTCCCATCTTACATGAGTCCAAAGACCAATTTCCCCTATATGTTGGGGCATAATTGTGGGAAATGAAGCACAGTCCCTCAAAAGAATAATTTGAGGACTATACTGGACCTCATCCCAGATAACAATTCCTTGCTTTGCCTGATTTGTACAGTCCAGGTGTGGGATCTAATCACTGGGACATCAGATCAACTGACCAACAACCAATGTCCAGCAGCACAAAGTGAGAGCTCTGTCACTGTTTTGGACTGAAATCCTTAAACAAACTACTGTATGAATTTTCATGCTATGTAAATATCATAATTTTTCAAAAAAAATGATTGTAATATTTATCCTCTCTCCAACCATCCTTCCATGTAATGAGTTTTATAACTGCTTAAATGTGTACAAATGCTTACCATGAAGAAAGGGTTATCACTCAAGTGGGATTCATTCATTTTTAAATGTGGCCAAGCCTCTTGTAAAACTGCAGGCAGAAGATGACGTGTTGGTCGCTGTAGGAAGCTTTGCTGTGTGACTTCATGCACCATGGGCAGCTGAGTCCAAAACCGAGGGACTTCAGTGCTGAATTCGGGAAGCATCGGAGGCAGTTGGTGTTGTACATCCAGACTACTGTTTGGAGCGTGACTAAACTCTGCCAGATAAATCGTGGCATTTCTTGAAACAGTGTCTCGTACTTTTAAATGTACTGGGCTATCAGCTCTGTACCAGTGGATGGTTAAAATGAAGCAGGAATTGCCTTAACATTAAAACTGTACCTGGAAGACTTATCTAAAAAAAATGCTTATGGTTATTAAGTGAATATAATACATAAGACAACGTTGCTTCTTTGGGGGCCGTTGGGCTAGCTACAATCTAACCTACTACAGGGCAGCAGTACTCTGGGAGTGCTTTGTGAAACCCAAGGCAGGTGGCAGGGGTTGCTGTAAGTAGCTCTGCCAAGTTACCACTGAGACTTAACCCTGCATCTTCTGTGTGTCTTGTTTCTTCAATAGTGCATTTGTTACTTATGCTGTTTTCAGAATTGTCTCCTGATTCCGCTCTAAAATTGTCACAACTGTGTTGGTATTTCAGCAAATCAATAGACCACAAGCAGCACACATTCAGGGAGGAAGGCAAGGAGGGAAACTCTACTGGAGCTGATGAACTAATTTGTTCTCTAGGTAGATTCTTGCACCGTTTTCCCACTCAGAGACATACCGCACCATTAAACAGTATTAAATATTGGCAGCTTCACAGTAAATTGCATTTGTGATTTGTCTACTGTGTAAGTAGGAAAGACAATCCCAAACCTGCTTCAGGAATGGCTTTACTTTGCTGGGTTGGCAATCACAGAATAATAGAATGAATCATAGGATGGTTTGGGTTGGAAGGGACCTTAATGATCATCTAGTCCCAACCTCCCTGCCATAGACAGGGACACTTTCCTCTAGGCCAGGCTATTCAAAGCCCTGTCCAACTTGGTTTTGAACACTTCCAGGGACTGTAGCATTTGTGGCTTCTCTGGGTAGCCTCTTCCAGTGCCTCACCACCCTCATGGTGAAGAATATCTTCCTAATATCTAAACTGGACTGCCATGACTTCTCAAATATGATGGATAGTGGCTTAGCAACTTCATCTGCCTGTTACTTCTGGACTTGTGGTCGTGTGCCATCAGGTCCCATGGACTTATGTGCCTTCAGGTCCATTAGATGGTGTCAAACCTGATCTTCTCCTACAGTGGGCAGTTGTTCATTCTCCCGGTCCCTGCCTTTGCCTTCTGCAACTTGGGCAGTGAGGCTAGAGCACTTGCCAGTGAAGACTGAGGTGCAAAAGTCATTGAGCCTGGGTAACCAGGTCTCATGTTTCCTTCTGGGAAGGGCCCACATTTTCAAATGATTTATGAACTTTATTTCTACAAATTAATTATTTTTTAAAATTGGCGCTTAAGCAGTTGCACTCATCATTTAGCTATTTTCATTGTGCCACAGTCAAAACCCATTGTCATCCTTCATGGAGCACTGCTGCATACACTGGGCTAGTTTGTACAACAGCAAATGTTGGTAGTGTGTGTTCCTGTTTCTGCAGAGAGATTCTGTAGCTCTACAACTTCTGATTTTCTCTGTTGTGCTTATTGTGCTGTGGGTGATGCTGAGATGCATCTGATGCATCTGATACTGAGATGATACCCAACTGGTGCTCGATGATGAGAAAAAGCACAACTTGGAGCACTTCAATTATGGTACATGCTGGATGGCACCAGGAGAGAACAGGCTTTGTTGAAACATCAAAGTCTTCTGCACTCATCAGCTGCTCAGAATGGAGCAGAGAAATGTTTACCTGGCCAATCGTCTTCTAAAACTGTAGATTTGGCTTGTGCAAATAGCTGTGTGTGCAAAACTTTACTGATGTTATTTCCGAGGCTTTCCTAACGTCATTTGAAAGTCTATTCCAGACAGAAAACCTGGGATCCAAAATTGAATAAACATCAAACCAGGATGCATTCTGCTACTGGAACTAAGACTGAAAATAGTTTAGTTGGATTAAATGTTGGTATAGTGAAGGCAAACTAGTGGTTATTAATTGACATAAAGTTCATGCAGAGACATGCTATATAAAGCATTATTGCAAGATTGAGCTGCAGAAGACACATTTTTGTATGGTAATCTACTGGATTTATTTTAACAATCATTTATTTGTGATGGTTGTGAAAGTGGAATTTTTAGTAGTCTTGGTATAATTACAAAGGACCGAATTTTCAAAGCCGCTTAAACATTTTGCATCACAGTTGTGTGGTTTTTACTCAGCCAAATACATGCCTATTTTGATTAAAAGGAATATTTATCTTGAAACATTTTTTCCCCAGAGGAATGACTAATTGCTATTCACAAGATTCAATACTTTAATATTTTATCAGAGGCCCCTAAATTCTTTCACTCCCTTTTCTTTCAAGGTAAATAATTTAGATTTCAGATGCATCAAGTTTGATAAAAGCCACCTTGTTAACTTCTCCTGGAGAATTACAGCTCTATGTGCTTTGAGGAGTGCTGAAATTACTACATCAGAAATGCTTCTAAGTTAAATTGAAAGGGGCAAAGGAAGAAGACAGTGGGGAAATGCTGGGGAGGCAGTTCATTTATTTTAATTTTGTTGGTTCTTTCACATCTGTTTAACTAGCTGCCTGACACAGGTACACTGGAGACCATAAATGTCATGGGTATTCAGAATACTTCCATCATGTTGTATTACAGGAATATATATTAGGTCTGCATCTAGAGAAGCTCAGGGCTTTTACCTGGATGTTGATATTCTGTATTATTTCTTTTCCCCTAAGCCTGAAATGTGTTAAAATATTGTTTGCAATAATTGACAGGGTTTGTACCAAGAAACATTCAATAATAATAATAATAATAAAAACCACCTCTCATTTACATTCCTATTTCTTCTGTGACTATATTTCTCAAAGTTGAGCCCAAACTTGCAGATTCAAAATTGACTGGCTTTTTTTGATGCAAAATTATGTGAGTTGCAAAGTGGCTGAGAATGGATGCTGTTTAAGGTGGTCAGCAATGAATGCAGGAGGGAAGAAAGCTGAGGCTGTGCTGAGGGTGTTTCTCCTTGTCTATTGCTCTGTGGGATTGTTTATTCTGCAGCTGTTTTCTGTGTCGAAAACTTGCAAGTCATTGCTGTGTTGCACAAAGTTTGGAGCCGATTGGACAAAAGTGAGAGTATAAATACTGGGAAAAAAAAGAGGAATTAGCCTTCACAGTGGAAAGAGGTTGAATGATGATGCTTGTACAGGCTTGAAGTCTTCAAGTTCTACTGGTCTTGCTGGAAGGGAATGTTTGGATAGTTTTGAGCTCTCTGTTTTCTTTAGTTAAACAATTTAACATTTCCATTGTTCAGTGCTCTTCATTTTCACTGGCAATGTTGAATCATAAGGCTGAAATAGCAATTTAGTTACTACTCTAAAAAGTAGTAATAGTTCTTCACGGAGGTGTATGTAGTAGCACATGTAAAAGAGCAGAAAAGATGGGGACTAGTTCTATTCCTGTTGAACTTCAGATCTGTTTTGTCATAGATTTCTGTGGAAGCAGGGATTTTTTATATATATATATATATATATTTTCATGGCATATGGCATTCCTAAAGACTGGGATTTAGTTATGAATGAGCACGTGTTTCCAGAATGGAATTACTTGAGTTTGTTTAATCAATTGTGGATTCCTCCAGAGTGATGCTGCAGTGCCTGTGTGAGGAGTTATCTCTTTTTAATTGGTCCCATATGTACTGGCAGATAATATATTAACCATGCCTTGGGGGGATAAGGGCGTCTGGTTGAATCTCATGGTGCATATTTTATTTCTTTCTGGAGGATTTGCCTTTTTTTTTTTGTTTTGTTTTGGTTTTTTTTGTTTGTTTTGTTCTAAGAGCTGTGGATATGTATATATGTGTATAATCACTAGCATTTTGAAACTTCATATTCAGCTGAGGGATTAGTTAGGCTTCTGCAAAATTACCTGAAGTTTGCTGAGAAGAAGAAACTGAGGTTTTACAGAGAATCTGGAGTTTCTGAATATATCTGGGTTTGGGTGCTTAAATTGTGAGAACTTGGAAGTTTAAATCTCCCTTCTCATCAGTCACTAAGGACTTGTCCTTTGAAAATCAGAAAAATAGAAACGTCAGAAAAGATTAATTACTTTTGAAAAACCTCGAAAACTCCATGCAGATTTAACATTTATATCGGGAGAGCATGGATCTGAGGGGGCTGCACTGTCAGCCTAGCAACGGGGAGCACTGTCCTCAGCCACTGTACTTGAATCGTTCTGCACTGGAAATGCCGAGTAATTTTACATCTAACTGTTTTGGCTCAACTTAACCAGTAAGGTAGTTGCAGGAGAAACAGGAATGTAAATGAGTTGGTTTGATTTTGTTTTGTAAAGGTTTCTTGCTGCAAATCCTGTCAATTGTCCAATTCTAAAGCTTTGCTGAATTAATGAGACACTTTGTAGAAGGGCATTCTGATCACTTTCTGTAGACTCCCTTATTCCTATGCTCTGGTGTGCTGCTCTTATTCATGGTTTTAAGAAGTGAGAAGACCTACTGTGTGGAGTCTGCATGTGGTTAGGGGTTATGCATTTGCACTGCAGTGGGAGCCATGTTTTGTCTATATTCGGCATCATCTGCTCAAAGGTTTGTATAGCTGTAAATCCTGGCAGGCATCATCCATGATGAATAATTTGCTGGTGGAAGCATGAAAGGAATAATATTGCAGGAGATGAACTGCCTGTGAGTGTAGTTGGGACTGGGGAAGTCTCCTTGGAAAGGTGCCTATGATGGGACAGCAGTGCTGGCCAGGCACAGTTTGCCCAGGGCTGCTCTGGAGCATGTACCGATAGTGCTCATGGGGATGTGTGGAGAGAGGGAAGGCTAAAGCCGCCAGGCTGCTTTCTTTGCCCTCTACAAAGCTTGCACCCTGATGGAGGCTTTCCAAAAAGTCTGACTTGCTGAAGAAGCAAGTCTGTTCACTCGGGAAGCAGGAGGACTCCCTCTCAGAGATTCTCAAGGATGCCAGACTTAAATCCTGGGGGTGTTTCAGCCCTGGAAAAGGCAGTGCTGTAAATTAACATCAAAGGAGTCAGTGATAAAATGGACAGCTTTAGAGAAAGGAATGGATTCTCATTATCTTGTAGCTGTAAATACAAGAATTCATTAGACTTATCCCAAAAATTCATTTGGTTTGTATTTAAGCAATACATAAACATTTTTGGCAAGAATATATACCCTTTGTCTCTGCATGGTATTAGGCACAATGTTACCTCTAGCAAATAATTGGGGCAAATTCCTGGTTTTTAGCAGGCACTTATGTCATCCAGTCCATATTTCTGTCTCAGAGAACAAGTCTTAGAAGGCAAGAGAGAGGTCACTGAACTATGTAACTGCTTAACAAGTTATTGATTTCTTTCTAAAAATGAAGGAGAAGACGGAGAGACAGAAATGCTGTTTTTGAAAGGGCTGTGTTGGGGAACGCAATGGCTGCTGGCAGGTAGTGTATGAAATGAGCTGGCTCTGCCAGGCGCAGAGTGAGGAGAAAGAACTTTTTAAAGCATCCTCTGACACAGAAATTATTGGAAAGCCTCCAAGAGCAAATTGAAAAAGCAACAGCCGCCTTCATGCTGCAGGATTCCATTGTTTTAATATTCAGCCAACTATACCAAATAATACATCTACTGGAAACTCATGTTAGGGGAAAAATATGTTGGAAAGCAACTAGGGGGTCAGCTCAAAACCAAAGTGAATGAACTTGACATATCTATGCTGCTGCGTGTCCTATTTTGTTCTTTCTCTTCTTGTCAGCTCCTATTGCTTCATTTATTTCCACTCTTCCCTCGTTTCTTTTAAAATGAAACAAAACAAATCAAATAAACAAAAACCCCCAAACCAAACCAAAACGTATTTATCTTGTCTTGGGGTTATATTTTGGCTGCCATTTGTCCTGAAAAATACTGGGGCTGATAAATACCTGTGCTTGCACAGAGAAATTCTGGCAAGCCAAGACTTCTGAGATTGTAATCTAGTTTAAAATTCTAGGCTTGCACACAGACACAAAGCTTTTGGGGAGGTACTGCTGCTCTGGTGATGAGAAGATGAACAGCAGAAAATGAGGATGACTTTATTTTTCTCCAGTGCTGTGTAATGGAGCTGTGCTTCCCATGCTGGTTTTGTGTGCTGGACTTCTGAACATATTTTGAATATCAACACCATCAGGGATGGGATGGAAAAAAAAAGGCAGAGTTGTTTCTGCAGATGTAAATGTTTACCATGATTGCATTTAATACAACATACAATGCAACTATCTTTTAATTGGGTTTGGCTGGCATGAGAGCTAGTTCAGTAGTGAGAATGGTATTAAAATTTGTGAGTTAATTTCTGGGGTTGATGGGGGTTTCTGGAGTTGATTTCTGGGGCGAAAATTTTGGGAAGTAGTTATTTATGAGAGCAGCTCAGTTGATACATCAGTGAAAGTTGTTATACTTCATTTCTACTGAATCTAAAAACAAGAGCGTTGTTCTGGTATAAAATATATGCCATGAACACCAGGCACTGGAAACTGCAACTAATTTCAAAATATGTTTAACAGTCATCAGTAAATAATAAACTGTAAAAATCCAAATAGACATATTGAGATGTTTGTCTTCCATCTGCATGGCTACTTCCCATTGAAATGATGAACGGGAAATTTAGGAAATGTAAGGTAGAGACTGATCAAGAAATTTTATTGTAGTACTGTGGCTTCTTTTACCTCCTCCACTGCTGTTTTATGGAGGTCTTATTTTCATGATTATGAGTGTCCTGAAATACTGACTCCTTCCTACTCTGATGGTGATGTCTCTAGTGGGACTTCAGGTTTTGAGCAATTCAGCTCAACTGGGAACTTAGTCTCCGAATATCCAGTATATTCAGATTTGCTTAGGTTGAGGGGTTTAGTTTGGCCAAGTGTAGAGAGATGTTAGAGGATCAGTCATGAAATTCTCATCTCACTCTGAAGTTCCCTGCAGTTTGGAGGGTGTTTGTATCTGGGATTGTGTTTTGTTTGGGCAGCGATCCTGCTGATTGGAATCACATAAGCTTGGCAATGGAGCGGAGGCATCCAGCCAGAGCAAACTCAAAGTACACAGGGTCTGAGAACAAAACGTTTCACATGAATTAAATTGCGAGGAAACACAAATTCTTTAAACTTGTAAGAAAACAAGACGTTGTGAGCGCACATTGTCATGCAGGCAGCTGCGTGATCAGGGCTATTGACAGGGAGTGTAAGTTTTATTTATGAAATCTTGATAGTTGTGTGTTTTTAAGAGATATGTCTTATCACTGCAGGAGAAAGAATATTCCCTGAGAAACTGGTGATAGAGTGAGGTACTTGCATGCAAAGATCCGGTAGCATCTTTGCTGAAAGACTTTTTGACACTTGACTGAATTTGGTTTCCTCTGTACCACATGCTGCAGCTGGACTTGCCATCCTTAAAAGGCTCCCTGTGTCCTTGTCCCGCTTTTTATCTGCAGTCCTGTGTCCTCCTTCCATTTATCTATGCATTCTTTCTGTATATTATAGGTTTTGCCATCAAAGCTTTATGCTTGATTCCTTTGCTGCATTCAGGAATGTCAGGACAAGCCCAGGAGGGCCTCTGTGCCAGGCAGCATTGCATTGCATGGCAGTACACTGGGGGTGACTGTCCTGGTCCTGGTGGTTTTTTTGTTTGTTTGTTTTGTGCTTTTTTTTTTTGGTGTGTGTGTGTGGTTTGTTTGGTTTGGTTTGTTTTTTTTTTGGTGGCACAACATTTCCCTGCTGCTTTGCCCTGAGACCTTAGGGAGCCCGTGCCCTCAGCACACCCAAGTCATGCCGAGTTGTGCCATGGGCCTGCCTGAGCTCCTCTACTTCCAGAATGCCTCATAGGGTGCCTGCAGGCAAACCTGTCTTACCCTCATGCCTGTTGCCATTTCTTTGTGATTGAGAGGTGTAAATTCAGGCATAATTGTCAGCTTTTTCACCTAATAGCGTCTGTCACCTGAAAGAGATTGAATGGATTTGGTTTGATAGGCTGGCAAAATATAGCTTTTGACATGCTAGATGAGATACGCCTTTACAAACCAGATTTCTGGCATTGGATTAGTTTCAAAAAGATTACTTGTGCTGGATCTGCTTGAGTATAAAGAGTCATGACGTGATCCTGGATTTTTGCACGCCAATCAGTTTTGTGTTACAGAGCAGGCTGCTGATGGGATGATTTCTGACTTTGATAAGTGCTTCCATCCCCTCTGTAGAGGGTTTTATTGTAGTGTCCAGTACAATGTTTATATGAACTGCTAGTAAAGGATAAATAAATACAGCACAGTATAGTTTAATATGGAGGAGGGGAATGTATTTGAACTGTATTAGCAATATTTGTTTAACAAGAAACGAATCAGAATGGACATTTATCTGTACTGGATAGCATATGCTTTAAACAAAACAAAGTCTTGAAATGGATCAGTTTTCCTATGTATCAGAACTATTTTCTTGCCGAAAAGCCAGAAGCTTGGGGTGAGGTGGTCCTCAGGTCACAGCTGCGCTCGTGTCACTGGTGGTGTAACCATGTGCTAAAGGATTGCTGTGTTGTCATCTCCTCTGACCATGAGTAAGAGAGTGGGGTCTTGTACCTACAGACTGGATATGTTGGTAGTCAAACTCTGCTGGGAATAGGCAAAAAGGGGCATTTGGACTTTCTATCATTCTCTTGCAGTTTGTTGCACTTGGTTGTATCTTTCCCCACCTAGGCTGCTGTGTCTTGCTGTGGGATTCTGTGGAAAAGTTTTGGTTTCATACCAGAACTGAATGGATTTCAAAGGCAGTGAAGTAGTAAATTAGAGAGATTATTTTTTAATTTCCCAGGGACTGACCTTTTGCTGATGCTCTAATAGACTTCATTTGGGAATTCCTTTGCAGATGCTGTAGAAGGATGAGTTGCCCAGAGGATTGCTTCTTGTTCTGGCAAACATTCTTCAGGGGCTTTGAACTTTTAGAATAACTCTTTTTCACAAGTTAACAACCTGTCATTTTGGAGTGTGCACTCAATGTATGTATTTGGCAAAATTTGGCCAAATATGGGTCGTCTGGAAATGTGATGCCAGTTACGCCATTGTATGTTGGTTGTAATGCTGAAGTTAAGAGATAATGGTGTCACAACCCAATTAGCCTGTAAACTGTGTTCATTTTTCTCATCCCCTTTTGCTGGATTATAGATTACCATGAGTTACAGTCCCCTCTTTCTTGATATGGTTTTTTTTTGTATTCCTATCCAACATATAACCATTTCTTAGATTTATTGAATTTGAGTCTTTGTTTTATTTCCATAATGAAAATAAAAATATATGCTAGCCCTGGCTTGGCTGCTGAGTACTTAATATTGTGGACAGCAGTGATTGTTTAGTTAAGACCTGAAGATGAAGAGCTGTGCAGAAGTGTCAAGCATTATTATTACAAATGTTCAGTGCATACGGTTTTCCTTCAAGGCACATTTAATTGTATAGAGACACAGTTGTTTTCTCCAATACATTTGGCCTGGCTTGTGGAAGTGACTGTATTTTTGCTGACAAACTAAACCCAAGTGCAAGTGCTGTTAATTTTTAGTTTTAACAGCAACAGAAATTGTACTTGAACTAAATACACAGCACCTAAAATTTGCAAATTGAATATTTTGAAATAATTAATCTAGAGCTAATCTGGGACTGTTGAGCTGCTAACAAAATAAATGTTGAAAACAATTTAGAAATTCTTGATTCCTATGTTCAATTAAGGTGTAGCTAAGAGGGTTAGTGATGACAGGGTTTTCACAGAAACAGAATACTTTGAATGTCACCAAGGGAGCAAGGACAGTCTTGGCCTGGTATGGGTTTGGGCTACCAGTTATACACCCTTCAGTTTTCTTCTATAGAGGGAAAAGATGCCATTATGACTTGTAAACTAAGCAAAAGAAATTGAATGAACTTCAATCCTTGAATAAGCAATGTACTATATAAACTATAGTTTTTGTATTAATATAATTTTCCAACATTGTTAGGGACTCTACTGAAATTTTACTCATGTTCAGCAAATAGGAAAACACAATGCTAATTACAGCTCTGATCCTTTCTTTGGTAATTAAAGTATTTTGTTTGCTTAAGGAATTTTAAAACTTGCTGCCAATTTCTTACTGTTATGTTGCTCGTTCCATTTCTTTCAAACATAAAGTTCATATCTGTAACACCATCTAAACAGATAAAGGATGAGTGATGTGCAGTTTTGAGCTGTTGTTATAGTCATGGCAGTAAAGAATATTTTCTTTTGAGGATTTTCAGTATAAAGGCTAACAAATGAACCTAGTGATTCTGGCACATGAAATGTGAATGGTATAATGCTCCCTGAACCTTCACTGAATTACCCAAGTTACGCTTTTCAAGAACTTTGTGAACTTAAAGCACTTTAAAGAAATATTCAGGGTTCACGGCAGTGGAGAGCTAATGCCTCTTCTCCAAAAATACATTGGCTACTGTTATAGGTCAGCATTTGCCAGCAGTTTCCACAGGAGATGCCAGTTTGGAGTGGAAACTAAGAAATAGGTTCAGCGAAGCACTTTATCCTGTTCTTGGCTTAAAGCAGAAGAATAATCCCATTGACTACCACGTGTGCTTTACTGGGACTGCTCACATAGTGAAAGTTAGGCATGTGTTTAAATAACTTTTTGTTTTGTTTTGTTTTCTTCTGGGGGGCTCACTGCGTGACATCTGCTGGCAAAGACTTCATTTTCCTATGGCACCATCACCTGACCCGGGCACAGGGAGTGCTGGCCATGCAGTGCAAAGCAAACAGCTATTTCTGTGTTCCCCCCCCCCAATCCGTCCTGCACTTCTATGGCAACTAATTATCTGCTTGCTGCCAATTGTGCTCTTGTGTTTTTGGCACCCAACCACTCCAACTTGCTGCTCATACAAGTGTTGAATTGCCTTTGTAAGGCAGAGTAGTCATCTCCTTGTTTCAGACTGTATATGTGGTTGTTACAACATGAAATAAATTGCATCATTGTCACAGTTTTTGTCGTTTTGGTCAAATTGTGGTCTGTCAGTAGTCCCACTGAAGTTGATAGAGTTGGTAGCAGAGGAGGCGAACCATTTTGGTGGTCAAAGCTCAGTACTCAGAGGGGCTAAATGGAGTCTTTTGATCTATTGAGTACCTAATACAAGCACTGCTCTTTATTTGAGAAGCTCTGTAAACAGATCATCTATGGAAACGGAGCTCTTTCAGCACACAGGGATGGAGAAGTTAAATGCTAGGATGGGATCTTCTTCTAACTGATATTCTGCAACCATTGTTTCTGGTTTCACTGAAATTGGTCCACCAGCAAAATAGTACAAGTTCAAGTTAAAAATACATTTAGGTAAGTTTTCCACCTCTGCCTTCCGCTCCCATCACCTGTCACACACAAGGCAGCAGATGACCTTGGAGACAGCAGCTCCCTGTGCTGGAAAAGAGGCTGATCACGAGACGGGAATTGCCACAACCTGCACATGGCAGGTCTCCAGCACCCTCACTGTTCTGCTTATTTACTCCTCTAGAAATACAGCCTCTGCAGCCAGTCAGCAGACTTAGAGCCTATATATAAAAGCAATTCAAGCAAATAGAACTATGGTTGTAGCAGACAGCAATTAGTTAATGGGACCAGCAAGTCCAGTGCTGGTAATCAGTGGTCCTTCAAACTCAAGATCTCAGACTTTGATCTTGCTTTACACTTGTCATGGTTGGTTATTTGTTGTTTAGCCTTTGCTAACAACTTGACCAGAAAAGCCTACGGAACTCCAAACAAAAGCCAGTTAATCACAACTGAAAGATAAAATGAAAGAGGTTTTCTTCATTGATTTAGTAATCCTGTCTGACGAGCTCTGTTATCTTTAGAAAAATGTGTCAAAGAATATTCTTTAATGTATAATCATCTTAAATGAAGTGCTCTGTTGCTGGAGCTGTGTTTGGGAGAGTGAATGGAATAATGTGTAATATGAGCCAGATGAAAAATAATATGAGTAGATTTGCTCACTGGGATGGAAACTTGAATGGTTGCACAATCAGCACCAAGGCCTAAATTATTGCTTTAACTTCATGCATGACGTGGAAAAACAAGTACTATTTTCACAGACTGTTAGTGTTTATGCCTTGAATATGCTTGTGAGCATGTTTAAGGTGCTGTAGATCCAGTATTAGAACAATTATTAGACCTAAATTCTGATGAGCTAAGGATCAAACTGTTTTAGAAGTGTATTAGCAGGCTTTCAATTAGCTAATGATAAAATATTTATGAATTATGTAGGAAGTTTATTTCCAAGAAATTCTATTGCATTTTCAATGGAATACTTGAATCCACAAAAATTGCTGTGAAAACAGCATAGTATCTAAACAATTCATTCATCCCCTGTGTGTAAATAAAAGGTTTAATAGACCCTCTCGTCGCCTAAAGCACAGGACTGAAAAGTGAGGACCTGAGCTGATTTTCTAGCTCTGAGAGGGATTTCTTGTAGGGTTCTGGGAAATCACTTAGCATCTCTCTTTCTGCGAGCCAGACCCCATCACGTTTGTCTGCCTTCCAGGGGTGAAGAGGAGGCTGAGGGAAGGACAGACTGCAAAACAAGAATCTCCCACCAAAAGTCAGAACAAATGGTTTGATAAAAGTGATCTGAAGTCATTGCACATGCGTCTAATAACTGCTGATTTATGAGAGTCAAGTTATGAATTGTATTTATTTAGATATTGCTGCAATATGTTACTAGCTGGGAATACTACATTGATTTGCTTTATATCTGCATATTTTTCACCTTAGATATGTAGTAGCAAGCAGTTTCTCAAATGAAGGTCACTTCAAAGAAACATCTAAATGTTGAAAAACTTCTCTGACTCCTCTGATTCCATAAAATGGATTTGGAAATCTCTCAAGGACTGGCTTTTTTTCACTCTAAGCAATTGCTGAGAAGCTTTTCATTCAACGACATTACTATCCACTTGGATAGTTCTTCACTCAAGCCTGGGGAGTTATTTTTTGTCTGTTATTGCATCTGAAAAGTTCTGAATGACATCTGTTTGTTAGTACCAGTAGTGGCTTTTACATTGGCGACTAGAGCAACTATTAATTACAAAGGAAGAGAATGTAAAATTCACATGCTGAAGACAAACCGCTGAGGCATTCAGCTCAGTGGGAATGGTAAGATCTACAGAGGTCAATGGGATGAGATTTGAGTACAGAGGAAAGAAAACAGAAATGGATGAATCCATAGTTCTTTGAACAGTCTTTGGTCCTCTGTTCTTCCCTCCATATGATCATTTGTAGAGGATCTGGGTCTATGAACAGTTTTATAATATGCCTGGGAGTGATCAGATCTCATGTTTTTTAAATTAAAAACAGTCTCCACATCTCTAATAGTGATAATGAATGTTCACTGTCTCGAGTTATAGAACTTGTTAACTCTCCCCATGGAAACTTCCAAGGCACTGAACAGCAAGTGTAACACACAGACATGTCCAGCTAGTAACTCTCATTTTTCTGCACTAGAGCTGGAGTTAATTGCTTTTCTTTCTCTGTTTAGCACTTTCAGACCATGCTAAAGACTAAGCTGAATGTCCTAACTCTTCGGAAGGAGCCTCTCCCAACAGTGATCTTCCATGAACCAGAAGCCATTGAGCTCTGTACCACAACTCCCCTCATGAAGACCCGCAATCACACTGGATGCAAGGTACTTGGGAGTATAAACTTAAGGAACAGACCACTGCGAAGGTGCCCTGTGTATGTGTGAGGACTCTAAAGAGCCCAAAGTAACTGACATGGTCGTTGTTGCTATGGAAATGCCATTAACTCTTACTGTTACTGTAAAGTTTCTAAATCAAAACAGTCATTGGGCATTTCTGACCAGAAATTTTGGGCTGCAGGAACAAGAGGTTTGGGTTGTGCGGTGCAATGCAACTTGTGGAGGATTTCTAGCAGCCTGCAATGAACATTGCCTGTTGTAAACGCTGCCTTTGTTTTATTTTGTTTTTGTTTGTTTGTTTGTTTTTTAAGAGAGGTGAAAAGAGGGGCAGGGAAGAGACTTAGCTTTTGATTTTGTTAAGCAACTAGATGAATTTGCCCAGTTACATCAAAGCACAGTTTCTGAAAAAGCTTCTCTTCTTTAAAGTTTAATGGCTTAAGAGCTTTGAGTGTGTTCTTCTGTGGTAAGAAACCATATAAAAATAGCAAACAAATCTGCTCTCTGCATCTTCTGTTGGAGCCGTTTTCCTTGGCTGCAGAGCTCACCCAGCCTTGCAGAGCCACGGGCAGCCATGTACGCTGAGCTGGGTACCAGTTAGACCTGTGCTGCTGGTTGGGACTTGGCAGCCACATGCCCTTCACCCAGCCTGGCTGTCAGTTGTAGGGACTATCCACTCATCCTCGAGGGTCTTGGTGAAAATTGAGAGAACTAGGTTAGCCTCCACTGCTCTGTAAAGTGTCAGCTCTAGAAGAGCCATTGCCTGATGCCACATGTACTGGATAAGGTCCAAAATGCAATTAAATGTCCTAACACCCTCCTGTGCCAATGTGTATACACACACGTGTGCACACACACCCTGCCTTGTTGGGGGATCTGATGTGAGATGGGGTTGGAAGAAATTGCTTCCTGGTGTGTTCCCGGCATCTCTTGGCACACTGTGTGGATGGCAGGGGTGTGCTGTGAACGACTTGGTTGGGCACCTTCAGGTCTGGCACTTCCTCAGCAAAGTTTCTTTTTGAGAAGCATCATTTTTGTCTGACTTGTTTGCCTGCCACAATAGCAAAGAAAAAAGACTGGGTGTTGAAGCAGTGCTGCCCTGTGCTGATGCAGAGGAATGCAGGGCAAGTGACCCTAATATGCTTTGTACAGTACTTTGTAGCATCTGCTCTTCCACAGTGATGTCTTTTGTCCTCTATGTTGACATTGATGAATTTTTAGAGAATATTAGCCATCATAAAAATGGTTCACAAAGTATCTGGCTTTCACCCCTGGTGAGAGAGAGTTCAGAGATAATAATGCTTTCTGAAATCAGTTTATCTCTGTGAATGTGTGTAGAATTTAATGAACCTTTTTACTTAACCTGCAGCCCTTCAACTGGAAAAGATGGACTGCAGAGAGATGTTTGAACCCTCAGTGAAGGGAATCTCATTTCTGTATTTAGAGATCTCATTTATTCATTTATTTTTTCCTGCAATGTATAATAACATAGTATTGGTGACTAGGGAACATCTGCTGCCACAATGCTTCCCTTCTCCTGCTTGCCCTGTTTCTCCTCTTCCCTCTGCAGCTAGTTCACCTCCTGCCATCATTGGACTTTCACGATGGTGTTTTTGGGGTCGTGGCCAGTCCCTCTTCACATGATTCAGCAGTTGTGATTTCCAATACCCATCCTGGGAAGATAATTCTGCATATGTGGTGTTCGTATGGATAAGAAACCCTCTGCAGTCTCTCTTTTTCCTCCTTTCCCAACCCTCGCCCTCCCCGCCCCAACTAAATGGATTCTTCCATTACAGGGCTTCTATCCTCCAGCTGTTTATAGGTAATTAGCCTTCCTCTCCTCTTTCCTCGCTGATTATTAGTTCCTTGCTGAGTGATACAACAACAGTGTTGCCATAACAAAGCCACCATTTTATACTACAAGTTTTTTGCTCTGTGTGTCTGATTTGTCACTCTTATTCCAGACGTAAGAAGGGAGGTGCTTTGGTGTCACTGGTACCACTGAGCGTCTCTGGTTCTGAGACGTGGACTTTTCAGGCAAGAGCACAGCATCCAGTTTTTACTTTCTTTCATGAGTCACACTCTTTTGATCCTTAATCGTTTTATTCCTCTTGACTGAAATCCCTCCAATTTTTCTATGTAATCCCATTAATGAGATAGCATCGTTCTTCTGACAGAGACTCCAGACATCTGATTTTATTGCACAGTTTTAACATAAGTCTCAGCTGGCACCATCCTGTTATGGGAACTTGACACATGCAATTGCTTTGCTGTTCAGAGGTCTAGGTGTTGGGTTTTTTATGTGATTGCTCTTTTCCTTGTCCTTTCATCACAACACAGGCTTCGCTTTTCTTTCATTTGGTATTCTGCTGGGATCCAATGTCATTCTGTAACTGAGTGGGTTGGTTTCAAGAACAGCAGAGAAATGTCTTGCTTGAAGTAATTTAGGGGGAGCCCCCACAAAATCTGGTAAGTTAAATAACTGAACAAATTCAGAGCTTCTCTTTCCTGCCCAGTTCCAGATCTGATGCAACTTTATTGCCATTGTGTTTCCTGAAATATAATTTTTTTACTTACAGCGGAAGGCTTAAGACTTGTTTCTCCTCTTATTGCACATCTACACCTGCTTGCTTCACCTGTTTGTGCTGTCACCATTCCCACCCTTCCAGACTTGTGGGCATGATTTCACTGAACAGGAGAAATACATAGCATTTGCAGTGGCTTATTGTATACCTGTAAATGGCAAATCTCAGTTTAAGATAAACCAGCTTGTGCTGGGGAATGACAAAAAAGAATGAGACTAAGTCTTTCGTTCTTCCTAGCTGGACCATACTTTCAATGACAGATTACTAATTTGCTCTTATTTAAAGAGAGCGTATTTCTGTACACAGGCATGAGTGTGATTTAGGTGTGTGTAGGTAAGAGTGTCCATTCTTGTTCAGATCCTAAGGATTTTGGTTCGACTGTGGCTGTCCTGCCCGTAGGTCTTTCATGTCAAATGCTGTGCACTCTAGTGTTTCAGCTGGAAACCTCCTCTTCCCTTATCACAATGCTAAGTACCACCAGATGAAAAATGGAAATCTGGAGTATCTCCAGAAAAGAAGTTGCTTTCTACTCAGAAACGTGTGCTTTTTCTGTGCCTTTTAACAGATTTTGTTTAAGTTCTGTGTGGTTTATTCTTCCTTAATGTCCTAATCGGCTTACACTGATTCTAATGTTTCTTGATTTCTGTCCCTTTGAGCTATGGTGGTGGCATGAAAGGAACTGCCTAAATTACTCTCTCTTCTGCTGTAGCTTTTCTAGGCACTGCTGCACTAATGCAAAAGGACAGAGGTTAAAAATGCTGCCTGCAATCTTTGAAGTAGTGTCATAGGTTTAACTTTTTTTTTTTCCCCCCTTCTTCTATTGGAAGGCTCTTCGAAGTGAAGTCAGTGCTCAATAATCAGTACCTTGTTATCCACTTGAGTCAGGGAGTCAGGCCATCTAATTCCTCCTCAAGAGTTTTTATTAAACAGGAAAATGTATATTAATGAAACAGCATTTGCAGGCATGATACTCAGTGCTTGCCTGTTTTACTGGTTTGAATTGGTGAGATAATTAGTTCACGTTTTGTGGAAGGTATGATGCTGACATTTCTGCTATTGTGTCTCTTAGCTGAAGACTGATTAAAATCTGGTTTAGCAATTTGCAAATGGCATTAGAATAGTAGTGACATTTTCAAATCAAGTCTTGCACATAGCTGAGAAGCAATATAAATAAATGGGGCTTGGTCTTTCGGAATAGCTTAATCGCTTCACTCACAAAGCAAAAAACAAATGGTTCCTGTCCTTGGCTGGCTGTGGGCTGGTGATGACGGTGGTTTATTTGGTGCCTGTGTGTCAGGAAGGGGCCATGGCTGCATTTGGGCCTCCCTGGCACAGTGTGGTGTCAGCGGTTTGGCACCCAACTTGGCTGTTGCAACTCTGGGACACACCCGAAGTTGTTATGCTTCTGCCCACCTAGTAACTGGATTTGAGGTGTTTCCTGGGAGAGCTGGGCAGTCCCTGAGGTGCCTTAAGCTGTGCGATGCCCAGGTCCTGCGTTCCTGCCCTCGGGCTGCAACTCTCTGCCCTTCACCAAACCCCTGGGGCAGCATCTTCCCCCTGCTCTTCTCCTGGCCATGCTGGCTGCTGCCTAGAGTTTTCATTTTCCCTTTTGTCTTTTTTTCTTTCTTCTGTTTTTCTTATTTTCTTAAAACTGACCTTTACCATCAGAGACACTGCATGCTGTCAGCTGTGAGCCCTACTAATAAATCTCAGTGCAATGTGAAACTGTCTCAACGTGCTTCGAGCAACAGGGTTTACACCAGTAGCAGAGACTGGAAATTAGTCTGCCAAGGGAAAGCTCATAATAAGTTTATAGGATGAATAGTAATATTGATTGTGATCTAATGATTATCCATATAAATAATATGTTTCTCACTGGGATACTTATTTAATAAATAAAACATAGTCTTCAAATTGCCATGCTAGGCCTGATTCTAATTCTTTGTGTAAGAGTAATTTAAGAATAATGTCTGCTCAGACATTGCTGCCTATTTTCAGTTTTCTGCCTTGTTAATTTTGATGGCAAAGGCCTTGCATCAGGACTGTCTCTTACCGCATACTTGCAAAATACCCCATTTCTTCTCTAACCTAGATGCCTCTACAGCCAACTCATAAATGCTGTGTTGCTGCTTTCATTGGTCATTGCACTTAAAAACTTAGACTGTGTTTTATTTTACCTTTTCTTTTTTAAAACTTTTTTTTCTTCCTTCCTTATCACTTTAGCTTTCAGGAGACAGTGTGCTCCATGCCTTCTGGGCCCAGGGGCCCCTCAACAGTCAGAAAATTCCTAAATTGAAGAACTAACGTCCCAGCTTCACACAGCCCAGCAGCCCACACTGTGTAGTTTTGGTTGCTGCAACCCCAGCCTCATGCCTCTTCCCTTTCGTTGTTTCCCAGCCCCAAAACTTTTGCTCCAGCCAGCTGAAGACTAGGCAAATGGCTCCCCTCTGCCATACTGTTACTGTGTGTGGGTTGGTTTTGTGTGTCTTGGTACTGAATCAGTCAAAATTGATGCAAAGTGAACATTGTCTCTCATTTCCATACCCAGAGACCGAGGTTTTCTTTCCTGTTTGTACTGTCCTGTTGGCTCAAAAGGGCTGAAAATCTGCCCTAAGACTTTCTGAGATGGGGAAATCCAGATGGCATAAATGGGTGGTTAATAATCTAGTGTTTTACTTAAATTCTCATAGATAATTTAAAAATCCTACTCCTCTTGAACATTTATTGCTATTTTGGCTACTGAAACCATAGCTAGTTGGAAGCTGCACATATTTATAAAACCACCTCACTTCATTCTTATAAAGCTGAATAAAAATATTCTCTTTGCAGCTATAGCACGGTCATGAGTGATTGTTTTGAGTGCAGGTTTATCCAGCTGTAAATAAAAGTTCAGCTAGCTGCCTGGTCTTCATTACTGTTCTGTAAGCCTGTGATATTAAGATGGCCATTAACTTCAATAAAGAAACAAATCAAACAAGTGCGACAAGCTAAACTTGTACCATCACTCCCCAGCCTACTGTTTTCCACCATGTTTAATGTGAATGTGAAGCATAGGGCTTATTTTCTTCTTGCCTCATTAAAGGTCTTCTGTTGTTATTCTTAAGCATTATGCATTGGTACTGTGAATTGGAAGCGTGTTTTTTTGATTCTTTCTGCCCTCATCAAATGAAGCAAAAGGACACGTGAACTCTTGCATGGGGCAAATCTTAATAGCTTCAGTATATTTAGATATAGTGGTTGTTGGCGAGAGATACAGAGGCTTTGATGTGTTTTCCAAATCTGAAGTGCATCAAATAAACTAGTGCCTAACAAGTATGCTGTGTGAAGATAAAGTATTTCATTTACTTTTTCTTCGTGTAGTATTACAGAAATGAAAAAGAAAATGCTTAATACTAAAGTTAAGGAAGAGTAAACTGCTTGCAGAAGCCTCACACATGACTGTATCCCAGAGTGCTCTAAGAATTTGGCTGAGTCTCATTCTAATATTGAAAATGGAGAGTTGCATGTGCTCATTTCTTTCTCAAAACATGCCCATATGGTAAGGTCCTGTCCTGTACCCCATTGCTGTGGGCTCCACTGCGGGCAGGCTGGGATGAGCCATGTACACACTGCATGGTCTTTGGCACTGGCTGCTCTTGGCTTTAAGCTTCAGAGGGGACCTCTCTTGCATATGATTTTATTTATTACATGTATGGAAAGCCCATTTATGTCAGTGAGGATTTATGCTTTCAATGACTGTGGAGGAGCTAATAGAAATATGAAGGGTAGATGTAAGTGGAGAATGTTGTTAAAGCGTCGTAATTCTTCATTTCCTGAAGTCCAGGAGTCCTAGGTGGAGAATATAAATTGGCTAAAGCAATTGAATTAATCTTAAACTGAGCCTGCTTTAAATAGGGCCTTCTGCAGTGCTCAGTTTTGCTGCGTTGCATGTATTTTGGCATAATTTTATTTGCTTACTGGTAAAATGGCATTGTAAGGCTAATGTATTCTGAAAGCGGTAGAAGTTGTGTCCTGTCAGATACGTTGGTGGTATTTTTTTTTCCTAGGATTTGCACTGGTGACATTTTTCAAGCCATGGTTCAAGTAAAGGGCATCTTGTTATTCAGGAAGTTCTTACATCCCATCTAAAAATGGTCAGGTATTTTAGTCAGCTTCATGTTTCTGCTTTAACTACCTTTACAGGAGAAAGTATATGGCTGTTTTCTACGTATGGTAGAGTAACTTTTCTCTGAATATATGTATATTAATTAAAGGAAAATAGTTTTGTGTATTTCGGTTTACTTTTGGATTTTCATTAGGAATGTGTGTCTCAAACAGTTTTAAAGAATTTTTAATATAAATAGAAATCCCTTTGGCTGGAATCAAGCACTTGCTTTGGCTTCAGAGCTTTGATGTTATTAGTTGCCTCTGATTCAACAAAAGCTTGAATTGGAAGTCATCAGTTCTTAATTTTGTGAGCAAATGGTGTTTATCGGCAGAAGTAATCTAAATCAAACCTCTTAATGTAAAACAAGGCACTAAACAGTTTATATTTCAATTAGTTATGGACAAGATAGTGACTGACATCCAAACAGCACTGTGTCAAATGCAAATATATAGGAATTAAAAATGCTCCTTGTGACTTGGTTAAGAATGAGCACCGGCCATTCCAGGATTTCACCCTTGCTTATAAAAGCAACTGGGAAACTTGTGAGGTACCAAGGAGGCCAGGCCTTGTGTGCTGGTGAATGCTCGGTAGCTCTTTACTATGTGTTGTTTGTACTTGTGTAGTATTTCTCACCCAGAAAGATCCCAAAACACTTTCTAAAACAGCTCTGTTGTCCCCTGCTGTTCAGCTGCTATTCTCGGCCAGCAGCCCTGTATGCCGAGGTCATATCAGCTCACCAAAGCTTGGGGGAAGGCTGTATGGGCACGCTGCACTACGGATAAAACGTGTTATGGTGAAACTAAGATGACTCGGAATTAAAATGCATACTTCGGATAAGTAGTAACGCATTGAAAAAAGGTACTAAAAAGCAATATATATCTATGAAATCCAATTGATTCGTAAAACTCCATGGAATACTTCTGTATCTTGAAACTCAAATGTGTAGGGCATTTTCACCAGTTCTAGAAATTTCACTTTTCATGTTACTTGAAGCTGTTGCCTAATTAGGGCTGTCTTTATAGGAGATAGCGTACCAAAATAGTTTTCTCTCAAAGAATATTTAAATATTTAAAAACAGTTTAATCTCTCTATAGATGGAGGGAATTAAATTTTGAAATTCTATATTTCCAGAATTCCTTAGGAAGTAATCTTCATTTAAACAAATATACAATGTCATATAGTGCGTGCCTATAAGTTCTCTCTTTTGTAACCTGGCAGAAGGCTGAGATACCCATATGAAGCACAGTGGCGACTGTAAGGTCCTAGACAGCTACAGATGTGTTAGGATTTTTTTTTTTTTTGTGTGTGCTGTAGAAAATATAGTGCTCATCACAATTGTTCAAGCAAAGCCTTCTGGTCATGAGAGCTAATTGCTTCCATAATAATTAAGGTTCAAATAGCTAAGATCTAATAGCTTTTGATGTATAAAAATTAAAATGAGATTGAAATTTATTATGGTGGTTACGCTGAGCAGATGCTGCAGTCACTGTCGATTGTTTTGTTCTAGTGTGTCCTTGAGAAACGTTCCTATCTTGGTGCGGCTGCCTAGGTGTGAGGATGGAGCTGTGATTCGTGTCCCAGGGGAGCTCAGGGCAGCTGGTGCTTCTCCATGGCCCTCGGCACATAGGGGCCCTGCTGTGCACTGGCTCCCAGGAGGAGGTGGCACCCTTTCTTCGTAGCTCATGAAGTTATTCTTTAACAAAATCAAAGAACTTCTGGTTCTGTGGCTGTTGTTCCCTCATATTACTGCAGTGGGCACCTCCCTGCTCAGCAGCAGTGTGAAACACAGGGGGAGAGGTGTTGGCAGATCTTTTTAGGCGTGCTTTTCCCCAACAAAGACATGTGTGCTTATTCTGTGAAGGTATTCTTTGTGCCTCTTCCCCTGAGGCCATGGATATTGTTTCTTTGATTTCCATTAAAATACTGCAAAATTTGCATTTGGCACTGGGTAGCTACTGCTCACACTAGTTTGAGCCAACACGAGCCTGCTCAGGAATTCGTAATCTCTGCTTACAGCCGTACTGTGCTGCAAACCATAAGTTCGTATTTTGGGTTTGATCCTGTGTGCTGAAAGCTTCCCAGTAAGGAAATGACATTGGCAAAAAAGGAGGCTGAGACTGGGTTACAGATCCATCCTTCTGTAGAGGAGGTACTGTTGGCCATGTTCGTAGATGCACAGGCCACTGGAATGTAGATTAATGTTTCAATCATAAAAATGTTACGTCATCAGAGAAAAATCTGTCTTCTGTGTGGCACCCCTGATTCCGCTGGTCCCAGGAGTAATCCTGTTCTCCTCATACTATTGGAATATAGTCTGCAATGCAGCATGATGTCAATACATTAACTTGGAAGATGAGAGAAATTTTTCCATTTCTGGGGTTGGATGTCAGTGTCTGAGACTAATATATTTTTTTGTTCTTTCATTAAAAGATTTTTTAAAATTAATTTAAAGTTCATAACTCTTTCTTTAAAATTGATCTGCTTCCTTTCTTGAAGCTTACAGTCTGTTTTGGAAAAATCAGTAAGTACTCTTAGGTTAAGAACTTCCCTTGGACTAGTATCTCAAGAATTTCTGGTGTTCACCTTTAACCATTTCCCAGCAAGATCCTATTAAATTATACATGATGTCACAGAAAAAAATACACTGAATTTCACAGCAATATAAATTTGGAATTAAGTTTATCAAGTTGTATCAGTGAATAAAAAGCTAATGTTGAATTGGTAGCATTCTGTTAACTTTGATGGAACAGAATACTGTTTTAGACCCACTGAGGGTATGGTCTATCCCTTCTTGGCAGCTGATTTTCATTTGCCTGTTAGATATCAAGGTTGTTTTCTGATTGCTAGAGTGTAGCACACTGGAGGAAAAAAATTAATGAGTTAATCAGCTGGAAGATGGTCTTAATTCATTAAGCTCTTCAGTTTTTTTTCGCCTCTAAGGCCATGATGACATGATCTTCTGATTAAAGTGCTCCATGATTTAAATGGCATGTCAGTGACTTGCACTTGATAATAACAAACTTGAGATGTGAATAACCTTACATCTAATAAGTGCCCATACACAAACATTTCAAGTAGAAGGAAACTAATTTAAATGAGCAAATTTTGGAAGAAGAGCAAGTTGAAAGTGTCTTTATAACTGTACAACATAAAATTCACTGAAGAGTCATTGAACTGTTTGAGAAAGATTTGTTAATGAGAAGTTATTTGGTGGGATTTTTTTTTCATCCTCAGGGTCTTGTTTTATTTCAGTGTGTGTTGTGGTTTACCCCTGTCCTCCAATTTGTTTTTCAGTAGCAGAGAGAAAACAGGAGAGGAAAAAGCAAGCTTAAAGTCAGAAGCAGATTTAAATTAATACCTGCAAGATCAGAGAAGTATCATCTGTGTAAAGATTGGTAGAGTATTAAACTGGGAGCGGTGATAAGGAAAAGACAAAATAAAGTAAGATAATATGTGTGTCATGATTATTTTGACAATGCCGTGGCCTTTTAGTTTGACATGTGGCTTGGGATTCTTAATGACTGAAAGTGGTCTGTTAATGAAATCAAAGTAGTTTAGTACAGCGTATATGAACCAGTGCTTTTTGTCATTTGTTATTAGGCAGAAGTGTTAAAAATATTAAGTAATTCTTGAAAATTTTTTTATGAAACAGCTTGACAGTGATTTAAAGAAAGGTGTGTTTTAACCCCAGAGCTTTTCCTTGAGTTGCATTTGAAGGTCTTTATAGAAGGCCAAACAAATTGTGTGACTCTGCATTCCCAAGTGGGAAATATGATGCACATCTAATCTCATATATATAATTTAAGTTTGGAATAGTTTACAGCACTTCCTTAGAAATACAGAGGATAAACTGAATGACTTCAATTATCAGCGACTTACTGATTAACCGCTCTAAGGCTTTTGTTCTGCAAGACTTTCCTTATCTGTGTATATAGGTTTTTGTTACAGTGTTATCATTTTCATGCCAACAGTGTGCGTCTCCAGGGTGAAACTTGTCTGAAAGCAGGGGACTAGCATATGGCTGTTGCTGTAGCTGTGCTCTGAAGGGGGTTTAACATCGCGTGGGTGGGTGAATGTTGTCTGGAGTGGGAGGTACGTCTCCATTGACACCTCCATGCCACTGCTCTGAGGCAGGATGTGGCTGCCTGGGCACTGGCCACCCCTGAAGTCCCACCTCCCCCATCCCTCAGCAGCTCCCCGTGGGATGTGTGGCATGGCTCCTGGGCATCCCTGGGCTGGGTGGTGCTGCTCGGCATCTCAGTGGGTTCCTTTAACTGATTCAGCCCCTGAGGAACTCGCGTGACCTCCCGCCCAGCCGCAGCAGCCAGGCATGGCTTCACACTGCCGCTGGCTGACACTGATGTGTTGCACCACTGAAAGCTCTCATGCATATTTACATAAGGTGCAAATGTGATCTTTTTTTGAGTGGGGGGAAGACTAAATAAAACCTGGCACGAAAACCATATGGTGAGATTTCTGTGGCCTGGTTCTGCTCAGCAGCTGTGGTTGTGGTTGTTTCCAGGTTCCATGTGTGGTAATGTCATAGGCAAATGAACTTGGGTTTAAATTAGTAAATAAATAAATGGAAATCAAACAGACCATGGATGTGGGATTTCTGTGCGTGTCTCTGGCCTGCTCACCGTATCTGTTGGGACAGGGCTGCCCCGGGCCCCTTGCTGGGCTCTGCCTCGGGGCTGCGCTGGGGCTGTGGTGGGGCTGGTTGATTCTCGGTGGCTGCTGGCCCTGTCAAGTGGAGTGAGGGTGTTTTCTGTGTGCTTGCCACCTTCAGGTGACCCCATCTTTTAGGGCTGGGTGGTCCCTTCTGCCACCTGGGAACAGAGGAGGGTGAGGACATGTCTGGCCTTGTCCTAGGCTCCAAAGACCCACTCCGGTCCCAGGTTTCCCCAGGCCCCAGAAATGCCCCACAGCAAGGAGCTGGGACTGGTACAGGACAAATCCTGAGGCTCCCATGTACTCTTGCCATCTGTTGCCATCTCCAAAATAGGCAGCTGCCTGTGGCTGAGGGATGCAGTGCAAGCACCTGCAGCTTTTCTTCAACCTCTGTCGTCTTGGTAACTTCAGTCAACAGCAGTAGAGCCTTCCTACTCCTGCAAAAAGAAACAAAAGAGAGGAGAGCTGTCTGGGGTGTCTTTGGGTGTAGGGAAGGCCAGAGCAGCCATCCCTTTCCTTGGGTCCGCCTGGCTGGTCCTTTCAAGGAGGCTTGTGTGTCTCTGTAGGCTTGAAACCAGACATTGGTAACTCGTGGCCATGTGAAATACTGTCATCAAGAGTTTATGCAGTGGGAATTAAATTCCTGTCATTTCAGACAAAAGAGTTTCAATTTGAGTCCTCCACTGTGACACTAAAGGCCCCTCTGAAAATCTGTTGTGAAACCAGAGGAGAGAAGTTCAGGTAATATAGCCCCTGGACTTTGTAGCGTGAGCCTTGTGAACAATCATGAGACACTTTTGCTGTCTCTTTGTTAGCGTGCCCTTATTTTCAGTCCTGTCGTCATCTCCTGCCTGTGACTCAGTACAGTGCCTTGCTGGGAGGGGTGAGGAGCAGCGGGGCAGGGACAGGCTTGTGATGGTCAGGAGCCCTGCTTGACATTTGTGCTGCAAGGCAAATGGCCAAGGGAGGTACATCTTTCAATTGAATATTAAAATACTACTTTGCAACATGGTTCATAAGATTATTTTAATTCCAATTAGTTCCTCAGTAGGGTGAATTTTATTTTGGAGTGAGATATAGAGACTGTGATTAGAGATCCTTCTGTAATTCCCGTCGTCGTCCCCCCCCCCCCCCTCTTTGAATTAACTTGCGTGTTTGCTCTCCATTAGCAATTACCTTCGTGTCAGTACGAGTGCAAGAAGTTACGAAAGTGCATGATGTTTCTCACATTGTAGCAGCTTTCTGCATACTAACCCCTTTGCCCTTTTGACTACATAGAAAACTATAAATGTGTCATGTAGAAGATCTAAATTAGTGCTGTCAAGGTCCCAGATGCTCATTCCAGAGCTGCGATTTCTTAAGAGCTGTCTGAGCTTTACCTTACATGCAGCCATCATAGTCATGCCGACTGAAATCCTGCTAATTATTTTGGAGACATTTTTGTATGACGAGTCTTGAGAAAAGAGTCTGAGCATCTGTGAAACAGATGAAGTGAAAATTCCTCTGGCGTCTTTCAGCAAACATAAGCAGGTGGAGCACATCCAAGTTTCTGCAGCTGAGGGAGGGGCTCCAGAAAACACTGTTGTTTATGGCACAGAGGGAAAATCAAATGAAAAATAATTACTTATGTATTTTAATTCGATGGTGCCGTGTCATATAAAGCCAGTCCAGGAACAGCAGCTTTCTGCTTCATTTCGAGGGCTGTTGTAACTCGATTGTCAAGTTCATATAGGAAATGAACAGGACACTGCAGACCCTCTGAGATATAAATTCCTGAATCTGCATTTGTACGCTGCAAACAGGGCTCGCTTCTCCGTTCAAAGGGTGTTGCAATATTTACACTTCTTGCCTGTGCAGGGTTAATCAAGGTAACCACTGAAATACATTACTGCATCAATCTCCTAATTGTATTACAGTATTCCTGAAAATCAAATGGTTTGTTTGTTTTAAGGCAAACCCCAGGAATTTAGAAATAAAAAATATGCTGCTGGTGCCCACTAAAGGAAATGTGTGTGGTAAGGAGCTGTTTTTGCTGCCTGGGATGAAAGGCCAGCTGGCATCAATTAGCAATTTATGCATATGCACTTTTATAGAAATAATTTTTACTGAGCAGGTCTCAAAGCCTTTTACTGTCAGTTAGTTAATCCTCATAACAATCCTGTGCAGAGTTGCATGATTATACCCACAGGCAGACTGAAAGTCAGAGAGGTTAAGTGACTAATCTGTAGTTGCACAGTGAATCAAAGGTAATTCAGTTCTGTCCTGTCCTATCTGTCTTTGCAAGGCAGCACTACCTTCACTCAGAAAGGAAACCAGAATACAATGTGGAAGTTATGGCAATGATTATATGGTATGTTTTAGAACAACTTTCATGAAGGGATGTTTATGGGATTGAAATAAGGTTGTTTATTACATGGACAACTATAAAGGATTAAGTAATTTGTACATTAATTGACTTCTCTACTTCAAGTACATTGTTGATGTACTAGGATAATTACGTAGACAAAGGGTGACATTTCTCAGTACATGAAAGGAAGTCTTGCCTTCTTCTCAAGAAAAAAGAGACTGGATTTTTTTTCTTTTTTTTTAAATAAACGCTTTCTTCTTCTAAGAGCATGACCATGCAAAAATGCAGGCGTGCCAGATTTGACCCTGTGTTTGAAATGTCCAAATGTCCTTCACTAATTTCCTAGAAGTTTGCACTTAAAACAGCCAGCAGTCCATTTTCCATAGTAGTCTTTAAAGGCCAAGAAACTGCAATTAAAACACCCAAACATGTACTTAACTCTGTAGTTCCTCGGTGGCACAATCTGACCCTTGGATGAGACCTTGCGACACAACTTTATGGTGCTTGGGTTGTTTGTCCCTGTCACATGTGGGGTGGGGAGCAAGTGAGAGAGACTGCTGGCTGAACTGAGAGGGAAGCGTCAGAAATGTCACCCCTAAAGTGCAGGGCATTTCTCTATAAGATCCCAAGGTGATAAGGAGGAGTTTTAGTGTGGTGATGTTTTGGTGTTTTGTTTGATTTGGTTTTGTGTTTTTTTCCTCCCAGAAGGCTATAAAGAGAGCAGTGAATTCATAAAAAAACCTGCCTAGTTCCCTAGTATCTCATGCTGCTGTTGAAATCAGACAGTATATAGATAAATTACCCTGTAGTGATGCCTGACTGTAGCCTCAAGATATGAACAATGCTTCTTTATTGCCAGCTGACAGGAGGTATAGCTGATATAAATGAGGGTCACCATCGTGAATGAGCTGGCGATGCCCTGTCGTTTAACCTTTGGGTTTGATTAAGCTGGTGTGTTGGTTCATGTCTCAAGGCTATTTTTCCAATTAATTCTCCCAAAGCTGATGCACTGAATAACATGAAGTATATTAGGGTGCATGTGTCAGGTGACAGTGAAAGTGCTACGTGGTTATACAGATATGAAAAGATGTTTTTAATAGAGGGCTGTATATTCATAAGCAAATTCCCTATTCGTTTTATAGCAGTATAACTCCACGACAACAGTGCTAAACCCATGGAATTGCTCTGATATCCCACCACTGCAATATAAAGCACTCTTTTAAGTTTCTCCAAGACGAGAGGAGTGCTACATTGAAAACTCTTACGTATTGTGTAATATAGGAGACACATTGTTCATATTCTACCGAGTGAAATCTGTTTTATATTTCTTTTGCTGAGTGTCGAGATCATATAAATGACTGTGGCCATTGCCGTATAGCACAAACCAAGTAATGGTCTTTTCATGTCTGGAACAGTTTGACATAATCAACATGTATCTAAGATGCTTATTCAGCATCAAAACAAAACTATGGCTCTGGCTGCTATCCCCAATTGTAAAATTCAGGGATCTTCAGTAGAAAATGAAACCTCCCAAAAAGCCATGCATGCCTCACAAATAATACATATGTTACCCTTAACTTAATCCAGTGTTTCATTTTCCCCATTCTAAACATAAAGGTGAGATAGTATAGGCCACTGTTGTCCTGATCCCCTTATATAGTATCAGTAATGCCCAGATCCCTGACTTGTCCCCATGCCCAGCTCCCTTGCACACCCACTGAATGGCACCAGGGCGGTTCCAGGTTTCATATAATTAAAAGTGTGTCCCTACAGATCTCCTGTTCTGATCATTTCTTGGTAAGGGCAGGCAGCTTCACTTTAGAGTTCAGATTTTGCATTGAGGATACAGAGCCTGGCCATATAGTACAGCCCATCTCTGAATTCTTTTGCAGGGGCTGTACAGAAAAACTAGGAGAGTGATTGTGCCAGATATATAACTACACTCCAATATCAGTACCGTGACTAAATCCTCATGGTTTCCTTGTGGCGATAAATGAAATTATTTCATTTTACTGAAGTTTTGGTGAATCAAAATTGATTTACCTGTATCACTTCAACATGGAGGGATGAAAAGTGGGCATTGCTCCCTCTCCCTCTGCCTTTTATTTTTTTGTAAGAAAGAAACTGTTATATTTGTCTACATTTAAGCACAAAATTCTGGAGGCAAGATATACATGCAAAAGGTTATATGCACACAAGCACAACTCCAGTTTTCTATGTGTTATTTTTAGCATCCTTCAAGACAAGTAAAATGGGCACCTGCCTCACAGCAGATCAAGGAAGGCAGTTTTGCAGCATTGTGAGCAATATGGATTTGTCTTAGACAAGTAGCATTGACTGGAGATGTTACTTTCATATTTATGAACAGTCCTTTAACAAATTCTCCAAAATGTTGGTTCAAACAAACAATTTTACAATTTTTTTTTTTTTTAAAAACCAAAGAAAATAAATTACAGACATTATAAAGATTGCTTTCTTTTTTCTTTTGAAGCCCACAGAAATAATACTATCTTAGGGCCCTTTTGTTCCTGTTTGCGGAGTGCCATGAAGAAAATCAGTTATTGCCTTTTTTTTCTGTATCATTTTCTTTAGATTGAATAGTGATTGATTGCTCTTCTAGGATGAGAAAAAACAGGCTGTGTCATTCTGTGATATTCTGTGGTAGGAGCAGTGGAGAATATGAAGCAAGCGGTTCAGTGGTGATCTTGATTATCAATGAATGTACATTCAATTAAGTCAATTTACTGATATTATTTCTTGTTCATACAGTCAATTCTCGTGTTCTCTTGTTGTCTGGAAGCTGCTGTTTTCATCATAGTTTTAGATACAGTTTTTAGTCCTACTTGAAGTTCATGATGAATCTTCCTTTGATATTGGTAGTAGTTAGATTTTTGTGAAGACTGCATTTATGACTCCTGTCTGTTTTTTCCTTTTCTATCCATTAAGTAGCATACCTTTGACATGCAGATGCTGACCATTGCATTTTGTAGATACATGGATACTAGAAGAAAGCAAGCTAAATTGGTCATTAAAGCTGTTAACAGAAGAAGCTGCAAAGCAGAGAAGGAAAATTTGAAAATTCAGAGTGATCAGATACTTCTTGTGGTACTTGTTTGGTGGTTGTGTGGTGTGTGTTTTTTTTATATATATATATATGCATATGCAAAGAGGCCCAATGGACACAATAGTGGTTGTTTACCCGTGGAAGTATTCCCTTGCAACCACAGTTGCGGTAACTGCATATGCAGGCAGAGCCCATTGATGTTCTGTGTATTGCATGTCCTAAGTAGTCTGTAGAACAGAAGTTATAAAAATGACTTCTTAGGAGTTTGTTTCCAAAGACTTTTCTCACTATAAGGAAATGCTTTTGTTCTTTTGTTATGTATTTTTATACTTATTTGTTTCTTGGTATTCAGTTCCCCATAAAATCAACATCTATGTTTAAAAATATTTTTTAAAGGCAGACCTTCATAAAACACATATGAATGTGATGGTATTAATTTAAAATTATATGTTCCAAAAAACCCCACAGAGGTGAACTCATTTGAGAAACAGTTTACCTCCATACAACACAACATATGTTTACCTAATGAATGTTGCTAACCATCTCTGGGGCAGCAAAAGTGGAGGATCATTTGCATGTTTGGAGGAAGGGTTTTAGTTTCATGTAATCCTGTGATATGTGTTTGAGACATATGGAGAAGTACAAGCATTTTAACTAGTCTGGGCTTGCCTCCCCACTATCTGTATGTGCTGAGATATTTGCATTTCATCCACACTTTGCTTATATGGGGTAAAACAAATGGACCTGGATCATCATCTTGTTCTGTATTTGACTTACAGCAGTGGATGCCTTGAAGGAGAAACTGGAAAGTAAACAAGAAGAACAGTGCCTGCACCTGGCCAATTATTCAGTGTTTAAAAGGGTGTGGGATGAGGTAGCTTGTGCCTGATCTCAGCAGGTGATTGTCTTATGGATCTTCTTATCCTTCAAGCATGAGATTTGATTACCTCAGGTCTTTCCGTTCATGCTCACATAGCTGTAAATATAACACCTGCTGTGTTACCTAACTTTGTAAAATTACCGGATTTCATAATCCTTTAACCAAGGAAGTACACTTGGTTAAAGGAAGGAGGCTCTTCATCTCAGCCAGCAACATCAGGACAAAGTAAAAGTGACTTTTCCAGCTGTGACCTCTGCAAAAGCTCATAGACTACAGCTGCTATGCACCACTCCTCAGGTAGAGGTGTCCTGCTCTGCCCCTGCTGTTCCCAGTATAATATGCGATGCATACAGGGCAATACAAATGTATTCAAAGTTAAACAGACAAAAAAGACTGCACCTGCTGATGGTCTTATAAATACTTCAGTCATGCAATATGGAGGGTGAGCCTGAATGAGGGATGCATTCACATCAGGGCTGAGATATTTGAAATGCCTCTGAGTCCTCTATGTTAAGCAGAACATATAGAAGGGTATTATCAACCACAGAAGATAACCTGCAAGTTCTCACTAAACACTTAAATTATGGGTTACGAAACAAACATCACATTTTGTGCATTTAAAGCCGGATTCTCTCTATTCTTCCTTGGATGTAATATCTACAGAAAAGGTCATTTGAAGTGCAAGGGCAATTAAAGCGTTTTTCTGGCAGAAGGGAATATTGTAAATTATTGATAAATGACTGGGCCATAGGCATAGCAATCCTTATTTCCAGTGCTAGTCCTGAAATGCAACAGCACAGTTCAATTGTATTCTGCAGTAAATTTATGCAAATGAATTGTCTGTCATACTGATGAAAGCTGTTTTCACTCCGGGCAGGATGAAATGACTCTGATGTCTCATCCTGTTTTTTCCTCCCTTCTTCCCTCCACCCTGATCGCTGGGCGCGTGCTCTCATTGTTTTTTTTCCTTTTTCCCCTGCAGTTCCTCTCTGTATTCCAGACGAGGAACCTGTTTTCAATTTTCATGTGTCATGTCTGTCTCATAAAACACACACACTGGATCATATGACTATTGTGCAATATTAGAGTGCTGTTGAAATGAATATCACATAGAAGGACTTGTAAAGTCATCTTGATATAAAATGTACCAGGTTTCAAATTTGAAAGGGGCAATAATTCCATGCAGATGACAGAAGTAAAGATACACTGACCACACATAACAAATACATTTAAAAATGGTCTTTGTGTCTTTGGCTCCAGCCACTGTCACAACAGCCACCCCAGACCGAGCAGGGACGGGGACACTGTCTCAGCCCCTTGAGCGGGACATGGTGGGACTGTTCTCAGGCTCTACCGTGGGGCCGTATTCAACATGGCAGTGGCCCCTGAGTTAGTGCGTGGAAGGAATCAGCCATCCAGCGTTGACCCAAAGCATCATCTTTGGATCACAGTCAGCGTCCACTTATGAAACAGCTACAAATAATTTAGTTATGTTGTTCTGCCTTGTCCTAAGGCTCTGTGTGACTCATGATTTATTAAGGTTTTACTTCACGCATGCAGGCGTACCTCTTTGTCCAGTGCATGAGTTCAGTAACGCAGTTTCAAGGAGTGTGTGGGAATTAGACAAGAGAAGAAGATCCTTCGTCAATGTGGACTGTAGACTTCAGTGACTGGTTTCTCTGTAAGGTTTGTGAACCTGGGACATCATTGTGTTATTTATTCTCTTTTGTAATCAGTGCTGCATGTTTTTTGAGTATGTTGCAGCATGAATAATTACAGGAGTTTTGAAGTAAGTAATCCAGATGAAATAATCTTTTTCCTCTCAGTCATTCAGGTATTAATACACTTCCTAACATGAGACCCCAGGTGGGGGTTGTACATGTAAGTATAGGGGTTTTTAATGATGCATGTTGCTGCTGAGTTGCCAAGCTGATCTGGAAAGAGCTGCTTTTCCTACAACTCCCGCAGCATCAACTCCATAGCACATATTGCAGCAGGACCCAAACTGTTTTCAGGCTCTTTGCTCGGGGAAGAGTGAATTGGAGCCAGAACCAGACCCTCCTCCTTCCCTCTTTTCCCCTCCCATAGCTGATGTAGCACAGCAAAGAGCTGAGCTGACAGTGATCTGAAGGGTGAAAGAACAAGGGACACTGTACAACATGTAGGATGTTATAGAAGCAATTTAGGAGACTTTGCCAAAAAAAGCAATTTTTTCCACATAAGTATGAACCTGTCGTGTATGTGCTTTAGACACAATGCAAAACAGGAGAGAAGTTTTTGAGTGCCTACAGGGAGGGGAAGGGTAATGCAGCTATGTGACAACTGTCAGGACGTCATCATTTTGGGATAAGTGTTTTCTTCAGGATGATTTTATATTCTTGTCTTTCAAACATATGAATAGGGCAGGAGGGAGTTCACAGAGAAGTCTGTTAACCTGCAGTGCTTATACACAGTCTCCTCTTGTTGCTACTGTTATTAGACACATCTGTCTTATTTGAGAAAATGTCCTTTGCTTTTCTCTTGTGCTGTGTTTCTTGATTTGCTGTCATCTGGGCATGCTGAATTATAGATAGCTTTCATGAACAGAATAACAAGGGATAGTCAACAAGGGCACCCACACTGTCACATCACTTCATTTTTTTCCTGAGTTGGCTTTTGTGGGCATGGCTTGGTGTAATGCATGAAGGGGCTGGAGCTGAGCAGAATATGCCCTTTATGTCTGATGTGCATGCTGAGTTTTGGTTGGTCCCCGTACAAACTGCTTGTTGAATTAAAAGGACTGCTAGGCCATCCAGGGTTTTCCTTGCCCCTCTCCTTTGGAGCTTGTTGCTTCTCCATCATGTTGAGAGCAGAGGTGCGAAAGTGCCCTTTACTGCTTCTGGATATGCAAACCAGCAAGCAAGACAAACATCACGGCCTTCCAAATTTGTATGAAAAATCACTCATCTGCTGCAAAATTGCAGCCCCATGGTACCAAGGAGTGAGAGCATCCTGCAGTGACACAACTGGGAGAGGCTGGGGCTGCCTGTCCTCAGACCATGGTCAGGGGCTGCTGCTGCCCCGGGCTTTGCCAACAACTTTGAGGTATTTCTTCCCAGCATGTGCCACCTAGGAGTGCTGAGCTGTTTGTCTGCACGTCTGTCCCTGCCCTCGGCCGAACCCTGCCATTGCTAAGGCTGGCACCCAAACAGACTGTGAAGCCAGAAGCAGGAGGTTTTTAAGATCATACTTGAGGTCCTGAAAACCTCTAGTTTTGAAACAATATTTGGTAGCTCTTGCAGGACAGTCTCCTAGGGGAAAACACTGCTCAGTGAAAAATATTTTTTGGGCAGAAAATACTGATTGAAATACAGCTTGTCTTAAGGACCTACTTTAATTAGTAGGAGGCAGTCTTCTGTGACATGGTCTGGAAGGAATCGTTTGTCAAGAACAGGAGTTTCAGTTCTTCACATGCAGCTTTGTTTTTTTGAAAGACCGTAGTCGGTGCTCTATGCTCTGAAAAGCCAAAAGCAGACAGAAAGGTCATGGCTCTGTCTTCTCCCTTCACTCCAGGTGCAGGAGAGGAGGAGGGGGTGCAGTGCGCAGGTTTTTACCGACCAAAACTGGCTACGGCAGCAGCTGCAAATGCTTCGCTTTTGTGTGGAGAGGTGATTTCAGCACTTCTGTGTGCTGATGTTTTGCAAACTGCAGTTGTTTCAGAGGTGGTTTTTCCACATGTGTGTACTTGGACCAAAAAAAAAATACTTTTGCTTAGGATTCTTGGACTCCCCTTTGCACCTTTCTCATTGTACAGAGATTCTTGGAATTCTTCAGGCTTTTTGTAGAGTTTCTTTACACTGACTCAAAGGAAGATTTCACGTATGTGGTTGCAAACTGTAGTCTTAGAGGCTGGTATAAACCTGGAGTTGTTCCAGGGCAGTAACTGAATCAAAATCTGGCACAGAATTACACTGCTATTTCTAGATCCTGAGCTTTCCATGATTTCGTTCTAATTTACTTTATCTCGCACTGCATTATGTTTTAATGATGCTTAGAATAAAACACATTTGTTTTTATAGTAGGTATTTATAGAAAAAATTATGACTTATATTAACTATTTTTACATCCGAATCTGTGTTACTTATGTGTTTACTTTCTCCATGTTACTCCTGTGTGTATCCAACAATAGGAATATGGCCATGGCACCACAGACATGATAAGAGCTGCCTGTGGACAGAGCATCTGTACCCGTTTTTGAGCCTTTTCTTCCCTTTTGTCTTGCTGAAGATTTTTGCTTTGCAGGATAAAAGACACCCAGAAGAGGTGGTGTTTGCAGCCTGCATGAATGTACAGTAATGCAAACACACAGACCATCTTCTTTTAGGGTGCTCTGCATTATTTCTGTTTCAACAAGTTCTGGCTGATGGGCAATGCAGGTTGCAAACATGAGCTGTCAGTTCTCTGTGTTCTTTGGCATGCGGTTTTGGATCATGGTAACCGATTGCAACCACATTTAGAATTTATTTTTTTTTCCCTCTCTTCCCCTTTCTTCTTGTTTCATTTCCCTAAACTGCAGCTTAAGCGTGGCCATGGGTCACAATGGTGGAATGGCTTCATCCCAAAGCACTATCCAAATGAATAAATCCTGGTTGGTTTGACTGTAATTTTGTCTTATTTAAGGAGCAGTTCCTAAACAAAACACTGAGGGTAATTAATATTTAATTTTAACATTCTCCTAGTCTCAGGAAGTATCAAAAACCATCCACAGATTGAAAACTACCATAACTAGAATGCCACAAATCTCTTCATTCAGTGTGGACTGAGATGAATGCTTCTTCCTGGGATCTTTGCAGTCGTGGGGCAGACAGGTCCCTTCTATGGGTCACTGTTTTGCTGAGGTGACAAGTTGAGGCAACTGGGCTCAGCCCTGCTGGGGAGGAACTCTTGGTCTGAGGAGGTGTCCTGAAGTGCTCAGTAAGGGTATAGCAATTTATTTTTTAAAGGTGCTTTTCAAAATGAAGAGGAATATGGTTTCTGATACCAGAGTAGGTGTTGTCACATATGGCCAGATGGCTTTCTTCCTCACTGGGTTAGAAAGGAGGTAGGCTCTCTTTCTTTCTAACAGTTTCAAGAAAAAGAAAAGTAGTAGAAATGGGAGTATTTAGCAGATAAGCTGAATTCTGGAAGAAGTTATGAAGTATTATTTTTTAAAATATATTTACATATGATTTTGTATTTCTGGAAAATTAGTTTCTCTTTTCATAACAATTTTAGGTATCTTTTCCAGTTCTCATAGTTGAGAAAATTTATAGTAATGCTTGGTTTTGAAGACTTTTCAAAAATTATGTATGTGTATTTCTGTAAATGTATGCATTTGTATATATGTATTTATTTACATATAAACATTTTAAACCTGTTTCAATGGTATGAAAACACTTTTATGGAATCCTTTCCATTTTCCATTACTAAGTTTACTCTGGGTTTGTTTGGTCTCTCTCCTCCTTTCCCCCCCAAATTAATTTGGTGTCAAATTAGTTATGAAAATGTCTTTGTACTTTATAACCAGTACATAAAATAATAAATGGGTTTTTGTTGAAGAATTGCCCTTGTTAGGTTTGTCCTTTAGTTAGTGATTTTACATACAAAAGTCTCCTGCTGAAGACAATATAAATTCTGTGCACAGAGCCACTAGGGACCTGGGCTGCAGCAGCCTTGAGGAAAAATTCTAAATGCTTTCATGATTACTTGTTTTGATGATAATGTTTCATTGTTGTCTTTCTAATTTTGCTATTCTTACAGCAAGTTAACAATGTTGGGTTGTTTAGGGTTTTTTTTGCTTGAATCACTATAATGATTTCTGCAAAGCCCATTGAATTTGCTTTCCTGTGTGGTTGTGTCCTATGTGGGATTTCTAATTTTGCCCCAAGCTCAGCCTAAACTTCTTCATTTAAATGAATTTCACATCAAAGTCACACAAACACAATTTTTTTCCTTGGTTTTTCATGATGATACAAAATTAGCAAAACATTATTTAACCCTGGGTCTGGGGTCCCCACCTGAGGAGAGCTGCTACCAAAGGTACCTGAGTTTGCCAAACTTGATGGATAATATAATGTTTATGAAGATGAAAATAAGCAAATGATGGTGATTCGGGAGAAGAAATTCATCAGGGAAAAGCTTCAAAGCATGTTTGAGTCAAGTCTTGGTTTTCTAATCCCTTCTACCAATAGAGGTCCTTTTGATGCACACTAAATGGCATTTATCAATTGAAATGGAAATCTGTTATTTACATTAGGGACTGATGGTTATCAAATAGGCATCTGTGATGAAAGACCTACATTTCAAGGACCTCATCTCCAGCAGCTTAGCAGTGAAGCATTTATGGTTTTGTTACTGGAGCCAGAGAGGACTGAGGGTGTTCCTGAGGGCACCCATCCCTGCTGCATTAACTGCAGTCTAACGTGTCCCTGAATTTTCCACCTTTGCCAGAATGGAATCAGTTACTCTTTCTGTCAGTGCAAATGCAGTGCTGTTTGAAGGGCGTTTGGAAGATTTGTGAGGCACTCTGATAACTGCAAGGATAAATTGCTTTCCTGCTTAGCTGGGGAATCTTTTGATTATGCTGTTGAAGGCTTTGCATGGCAATGGCAGAGCATCAAAGGCGGGTAGAGCTTCAGCTGGCTGTGAGGGACAGGCAGCATTGGCTGCTGCATGGAGGAGGAAGGGATTCTCTGTCCATGTGTACCTTTGTGCAGTCACAGCAGGCGGTGGGGAAGCAGGTAACTACAGTCAAACCAAGCCAGATTTAGAACTGTTGAGTAGTAGAGTGGAGGAAAAAAATCTTAATCCCAGCAGATTTCTGTGAAACTTGCCTTCGGTATTGCATAGAGCAGGTGTGAATGGAGCATCAGGAGTGCAGTGCATGTGGTCTAGCTGTGGTCCTTGCATGCCGACTCATCCCAGCACTCCACCGCTTCAGGCTGTCCTGGAGAAGAGCAGGGAAGCCTGGGGCTCACCTCTGCAATGCATTTCCTACAGCAGTTTATCCAGCCTGCCAATGAACAGGCTGGCAGGCTGCTGCTTCAGACAGTCCATGGCAGAATATATTACTATTTCTGTGCAATTCTTTCTGAAGGCGTTATCTACTAAGCACAGTTAGTTTCTCTCAGTGGGAGCCAGAAGTTTTCTGTGTGACTTCTGCAGTCTCGTGAGGAAACATGAAAACTATTCTCTACCACTTTCTGCAGTTTCTTTGAGCACGGAATTGCTGGTATGCAGCTCTCCTTCTCGTTTTTCTGCAGACTGCCACCTGGGAAATCCCTGTGTTGCACATGACGGGGGCGGCACAGAGGATGTGACCATACTCTGAGCCACCAGTGGGACCTTGCAGCAGATTTTGTGCAGGAGGACACTGTACTGCAGAGCGCCTGTGGAAGGGCAGTGCAGGGAGGTACCCAGGCGCAGGGCTGCGAGGCAGGTGCTGGTGGGCAGGAGCGGAGGATGCGACCCACTCGTAGCAGTTCTGTTGGCTGGGTGTCAAAAGCTGTGTAGAACTGGTTAAAGAGCATAAGCCAGGCTTACATCAGTAAGAGTTTCTATTGTTGTTTAGCTATAGTGTATGTTTTACCAAGTCACAGCAATGTTATGACCCAAATTATCTGCCCACTTAGAAAATACCTTAGTATTGGTTTTACAGTATCCTCAGTTTTTAAATTCTTAGCCATAACACTCCAGGGAAATCCCTGAGGAATCTCTGCAAGCCTAGTTGTGAAATTGTGTGGGTTTTATTGATTTCCACAGGATAGATCTCCCATTTCCCATTTTATGTACTGTATAAAACATCTTCACTTACCTGTGCTGTCAGGGATGCTGGCCAGCAGTGAGATAATACACATTTGTGGAAACAGAGATTTGTTACTTAAAGATTTGAGAGCAAAAGGCAACTATGTTAGTTGCTATAATATTAAACAGCCCATACAAAAATGTTTAGGACTGCTGTGTGTTCTTTACGGAATATATGGAAGTGAAGAGCTGGGCTAAATGGCAACTTTGTTCATGATTACAGTATGGTTTGTATTTGGCCAGGATGAATCAAATAACCTGCAAGGATGAAATAGGAATAGGAGCATTTCTGACAGCTACAGCTTTAGTTTAACAGCTTATTGTTAACGAAATTAGTTAATAACCAATAGATCTTTATGCTACGATAACATCTGGTCTTGTTTTTTCTGCCTACAGTTCTTGGCTTTATCCCAAAAGAAGATGCACCTTCCCTCTGACAATCAATTGAATTTTTCAGCTGCCAAGTCACAAAGCAAGCTCATTTCAGACCTTAGATTTCTGGATGTGAATCCAAAGTAATTCAACTTGATTTCAAAGAAGTTATTTCATATATGTCTGCATATATGTCTGATGGAAAGATTCATCCTATCATGCCATGTAAAGAGATCTGTCTATCTCCCCATATATTGTAGAATATGAGCTAATCTTGGCAATGGAAGTTTTATCTGTTTCAGTGCAGACTTTGGAAATGATGACTCCTGTGATTTTTTTTGTAGCTATCTTTCTCTCTGACTTTCCCTCAGGCATCCAAGTGCTATCTCTCTAGAGGAGATTTCAGCAGCAGACATTAGGAATGGGGAAAGAGTTGCATGGTATGAGTCATTAAATAGCAATAAAGAAAAAAGATTATAAGATAGAGCTGTCTCAGAACAGGAACCACCTATTGTGAATTCTCAGGATTTTTGTTTGCTCTTGTTAAATGTCATCTTCTCTTTCTAAATGGAAAGCTGAAAAATGGGGACATGAATGGGCATTGTGCACTTTCACAATTAGTAAAAGCTCCAGTCACATCACAGAAGCGACTCAAATGTCTCTATTTCATTCCGTCCCCATTTCAGTCATCTTTGTTTTCTTGTTTACCAATATACTAATTGCATTTGGGAGAGGAGGAAGGGCTGTATTAGAAGCTTCTTTTGACAGCCAGCTTCAGTTCCTAGAGAAAAAAAAAAAATAAAAGAAAACAAAAAACCCATAAGACCTGTCTGTTGCAGTGAATTATTTCTGCTGATTAGTGAAGGCTGCGATGTGGAGGGCAGAGTTTCATCCAGTCCCCAGTTGGGGCTGCTCAGGGACATTCGACATGGTGGTTGAGCCATGTCCTGGGAGGGAAAAAATGCAAGTGGCTTATTTGCAAATGAACTTCAGGAGCAGTTTAGGCAGAAGCTGGACTGCGGCAGCCTGTTTTCCAAAGCTGAGCCCCCACTGCCACAGATGCAGCACAGCCGGGTGCTGCGTGCGAGCTCTCCCAGCTGGGACAGCAGCCCTGGCGGTAAACACTCCTGTTGCAGAATGTAAATATTTAGGGGTCCTGATGGAGAGTAAGCTCTTTCAAGAGCCTTCTGTTTATAATCATTCACAAAAGTAAATGTTTCCTATTATACAAAGAGCATGTGGTAGGTTCCTGAGCTTAAGCACTTCACTGAAGTTGTATGAGAAGCGTAAGGAGCTGGTGAGCCTCGCTTGCTGCTACTCCTTGGGCGCTCGACCAGTTGGGCACAGCTTTCCATCCCCGTGGCACTGGGCTCTGTGGGCTTGTACCAGCCCATCACTGCCCTCCAAGCGTGAAACTGGATGGACTTCAACCTCCCTGAAATGTGGTTGTGGCATGTGTCACATCTCAGCTGTGTAGCTCTCCTGCTCTCAGGAAATCCTGTCGTCACCCACCCCTCCTGCCTGTTTTTTTTTTTTTCTCTGTTTTCAAGTACTGAATAACACAGGATGCAGCCCCCTGCAGAAGTTCACTGGTCAGACCACATTTTTTATTAGGACACAGGGATTTGAAGGTATTTGGAATATACAGCTTTTGATATCTTTGAGGACAAAACCAGATGATGGCTTTGTAGCTGATTCGGTGGACTTTGCTAACACCTCTGTGGAAGAATTATGTGGTTTCAGCACAATGTAACTGTTTCTAACCTGGTTTACGAAAATGGTGCCACAAAGAACCTTCTGCATTCCAGAGTTCCTTCTCATGCCCCCTCATATGATGAAATCATAGGCAACCGTGAGCTTCCAGATTGCTTACAAAAATCATGCGGGTTTTTTCTGATGACTTAACCTTGCTCCTTTTCCCCCCCTTTTTTTTAAAAAGAAATACATTTGTGCTGCCACAGTGCAGGCACAGTTGCAGTGACCTTACTTGGTGTCACTGCAAATATTTCCAGCTGAAGGCAGTGGTGGAAATGTGCTTCCAGTTGGTCCCGAGCCCCTGAGATTCTCCCACACAGGTATGAGTCCTTCGTGCAACAACTTCGGGCTTTGCAGGCAGTTTCTTGTTCCTTCAGACTGATGCCTGTGTATGAGTCATGTCAGGGCAGGAGCCTTGCCCAGTGGCATGGATTGATGCAAGATGAGTTAATGTCTTGCTGAATTAAGAATTCATTGTCTTTTCCTGCCTTGTGTTGTATGTAACAGTTGTTTGCAGTCTGATATTAAGTTATAATAAGGTAGTATTTTTTCATCTCTTTAAGCTGATGTGGATGGGTTATTGAAGAAGGCTGAATACTCAGCTGATTTGATCTGATTGGGATTTCAGATAACAATATTTATCATAAAAGTGCACTCTGATTGGATTTGTTAAATATTACCATGAGCCATTTATCTTTGAGAGAAAACAAGAGGTAAAAATGTTCCGGGAGGCTGGCCAGAAATTTGGAAAGCTCATAGTAAAAATATGAATAATAATGGATGTTTGACATTGTTTGATATAATAAAATCTCATTTCTATAATTAAGATTCTTCATCCAAGACATTCACTTTTGCTTTCCATTCTGATATATTGTACTATCCCAGAGGAAAAAGAACAGTGAAACTAACTTGGGTGATTGTAAAGAAGTTAACAAATTTTTGTAGTGTTACTCCAAATGTTTCTTGTTCTCTGAAGGACCAAAGATGAGAGTCAAGCATTAGCTAATTTTCTTCATTTTTTTCCTTTACCACCTGCCTGCTGAGTGGTGCCTGTGCTGAACAGGAGTGCTGCTGCTTCTGTAAAGAAGCAAGTAGGAACACAGAAATCCCTGTTGCATCTCAGTGCCTGAGAGGCAGCTGAGCAAGAGGAAGCTGAGGTTTTCTGATGGTGCAGGGAGTGCTTTACCCTGGAGACCAGAGTGGTCAGACTCGTGCAAGTTCAGTTATGAGGCTTGTGGTCACAAGGTACCCCGAGTAAAGAAATAGTAATTATTCTCCTGTGATGGTAGTGTACAAGTAGTACCCTAATGAGATGCTTCCAGCTTTATAAGCTGCTATTTGCATGGTCCGTCTTACTTTCTGATTTCTTCTCTGTTAAAATAGGCGTATTGGTTTATGTGAAGAAACCGAATGTTTAGGTTAAAATAAATAAATAAATAGATAGATACAAGCTCCCCAGTGCTACACGATCCAAAGTTATCCACTGGTGCAGATGGGTTACAGGGCCCTCTCTGTGCTCGGTGCACAGAGGACGTGCTTGTTACAGCCTGGCTCTGGAGCTGTTTTTTTTTGCATGAGAGGTGAGAGATTTAGCTTTTAGATTTGGAGGTTGTCCAGTTCACCGAGGCTGTGTTGATGCTTACCAGAGTCCTATGACCAAAGTTTATATGAGGAAGAAAAGTGTTTCTTATTGTGTTAGGCTGTCATATAAGCAAGTGCAGAACGATTGTTTCTGAATCTGGTGTATCCCAAATTGTAGACTCTTCCAGACTACAGTGATGGGTTGTATGTCCACATGACTGGTATTAGATAGGTGTCTACTACAACCACCAAGTGGCACTCCAGATCCAGCAATCTAACAGGGGAAGGGTCTATTTTGGCCATCAGGTTGCAAGGATCTAATATACAATTATTTGCAAGACTGTAGACACCATTGAAACAAATTGAATTGCTGAAGGTTAAATTACTATCTTCAGAAATGTTTTTATAATATCCAGCTTGACATTTCATTATCCCAGTACAATATAAATATCAAATTTGATTAGCTGTCAAGCAGCAACAAAAATTATCCAACATCTTTCCATCATTTTTACTCCAGAAAAATAGTAGAAGGAATCATAAAAAAATAGCTGTTTGCCAAAGGTGAATTCAAGCTTAAAAATATGCATTGAAAATGGTATTTGATTGCGTTGCTAGAATATTTGTTTCCCAGGAAGTACCTTTATGAAGGGTGTTGGAGGCAAATGTTCAAGCTGCTGCATCCATTGCTGGATATAACATATTGTAGTTTGGGCCATGCTATTTTTTTTATCCAGCTTTAGTGTTGCTTCCAAGATTCATTTTGACACTTTGAGATTGCATTATGCTTACAGGACAAAAATCTCCTAGTAGCTTGCCCAAGATAAGTTTTTTAACCAAGCAAAATCTGAATAAAACATCACATTTAATTGACCTTGTTGGCAAAACCATTTGTGGGCAACTGTCTGTGTCCATATTTTAAAATTAAGATATTATGGGTCAAGGAAACCTCTGCTGTGTATCAAATTTGAGTTACCCTAAATTTGAATAGTGTCCTGTGTGCTGGAATTTAGACAATGCAATATTTAAAACATTTTTCATTGTCATAACAAATCATCCATCATACTCTGTGGATCTACAATTGTTTATAAGCATTTTATTACCATGAACAATTTCTAGCTCATGCTAAAATTAATATTCAAACTATGTGACATCAATCTAATTTTTTTTTGTGAGATTCATCTGTAATGCCAGTCTAGTATTTTACATATGTGACTGTGAAGGTAGCTGTTGGAAGAGGAACTTTAGCTATATTTCTGAGTAAATACATGGGCAGAGCTCCAGTTCCTGATGAAGTTGGGATATCTCTGCAGCTAAGCAAGAACTATGATTCCCTCTGGCTCATGTCTGTCACAGAACAGTATTACATTTAACAACTGTTTATGGGAGAGGGAAAAGTTGGTCCCATCCCCAGCAGGTCCTTGTTTCACATCATGCCTGGTGGTGATCACACAGCCCTGGTGGGGTAGATCACTGCAGCTCCTCTGACGTCTGTGTGGCTGCAGGTTGGCGCTGGGCACAGACATCACCCAGCTTTCTCTAAACAGACTTTTCAATGTCAGGTTCCTGTGATGGAGGCTGTATCAGATCAGGACCAAAACTTCAGTGTTTCAGAATTCTTTCCTGCAGGCTTTTTTGACTGCAAATGCCAATTGTATTTTCTGTTGACTTGATGTTTTCAGGAATTTTTTATTCTTTTAAAGTTATATAAGTTAATCTCACAAATGACTGTATATGGGTACCCATGGGGTAATGTAATGTAATTAAATGTAATACTGTTCTGTGACAGACAAGAGCCAGAGGGAATTGTAGTTCTTCCTTAGCTACAGAGATATCTTCTTGTGACATTAAATACTCTAGGGATTAGTATGCAAACACATCAATAACAAAATCTTTATATGATTTCTGGTTTGTATTCAAGTTGCAAAGAAAGCCATTACATTCTAGCCTATTGCTTAATTGAGATAAAATCAAACATTATCAGCTGGCATGATATTTTACATGGGATTTGTACTGCATCATGAGCTGTATCCTTAATAACTGATGATTGCAATCATATTGGAAGTGTGCTGTTCCTTTTTCATGGTTGTAGAATGATAAAACATGTTTAACAGCAGTGCAACAGAAATAGTTTATCCTTTGAGGCTTAAGATGGGAAGCCATTCTTCATTTTTATCTTAACAAAGAAAGAAAACACTTTATACCTTCCTTCTAAGTATCAGTGAACTGGCATGGAAAATTTATGACTAAGTTTCTGTTCTTGAACCAGATTTCCAGTGAAGATTTAAGGGTTGAAAGAGGCATTCAGGAAGTTAAGCCAAACATTTGGGAACCTTTAGTATTCCACCCATGTAACCTAGTGGGCTCCTTCACTTCTTTATGATGAGTTTCCATTGGTAGTGTCTGATAGTTACACAACAGAAACCTGCATTTACATTTTAGCCTGCGTTCCAGTGACCAAGGAGCTGCTCTGCTGGCACATGCTGGGTGATGGAGCAACAACATATGAACCCCAGCTCTTGCTATCTGGGTGAGCACCCTGCTTACCGCCCAGCAGACAGGGACTGTGGGGCCACTCTTACTCCGGCCTAGTTTGGGTGAAGATGGCAGCAGTGCGGGGTGCTGGGGAGGGTGGGGGTAGTTGGGGTTAGCATCTCTGTGTGGGGTAGTGCTACCCACCTGCAACATCCTTCACAACAGGCCAACCCACAGGGGTTCAAAATGTTTTATGGGGTGAGACTGAGAGCTAGTTAGGAGGTCACATTCATACTGCAGCTGTACTAGTGCTATGGTGGTGGTAAGCATTTCATCTGATCTCTTGGGACTTCCAGATGTTGGTTTCTCTGGTTTAGTATACAACGTCCTTTTGCCATCCTTCTCCTCCTCTGTCAGCATAGAGGGATCACACATGCCTTGCACAATAACTTTGCTGCAGTTAACTCACTGATCGAACTGTACGGCCATGGGCTTTGCTTCCTAATAGGCTTGATCACATTGGAAGACTTTATAAGCCAGAAGAATGGATTTTGATCCCTTTCTGTTTCGGTGCAACACAGCTGTTACAATGGTGCCTTAGTTACCTTAGGGACAAGCACTGTGTTTATCTTGGCTCCTGGTTCTCACTCACCATATGGCACCATAGCTTTGCTCTCATCTGTTAGGGGAGATGCTGCAGTAGTTCCACGTTTCCCTATGTGACATTGATATTCTACCACACTATGCATAAACCTGGTGTATCAGGTGTCTAGTATGTACTGAACACAGATTTTTCACACTGAAAACACAGTTTATGAAGACTTCTTTGTCAGGTCTCTGTGAGCTTTCCAGATTTGCATTTCAGTCCCAGTCCTTTCATGTGAGTGGCCATGTACTGTGCAGCTGAAGAAGGTGGTGAAGGAGTAGACATTAAAAAGGCTTCACTGTCAAAAAACAGGGATTGCTTCAAACGACAGACATCAGGGCACTAGTGACTGTGCTGGCTGCCATGTTTCTGCTTTCTGTACTCTGTGCCAGGGTTTAAAATCATATTTGTTTCTTCCACTTCACAAATGCTGGTGACCAAGCACAGAGCGGGTCAAAGCCCAGACAATCTTCTGCTTAGGAAATGGCTAAAAGTGACTCTGGGGCTGTATGAAATACTTCAGATAGATGTCCATATGACAACTTGGTATTTAAGCCATGAACCAGAGCCAGGGCTTTGCAGTTGCTTCAAGTTTTTTACTGGCTAGTTTATCTTCATTATGATAGATCAAACAAGACCATACCACAGGACTCATAAAGTTTTTGGAAAAGTATTACTACTGCTGTTGCTGAGGAGAGGACTGTTTGTTTTCCCTCTGTGGTGTTTTCTAGCAGGAGTTACCGCATGCGTGTTACCAGGGCCCCCAGCTCTGCCTTTGTCTTTCTTCCTGGCCCAGGTATCCTGACCAGCTTTTACACCTTTTCTTGTTCAAGGGTGTCAAAATTACATTTTCCTTTCAGCTGTTGCTCTTTTGCATGCAGTCCCTCCTTGTGGAGCGGGCAAGAGCTCTGCTGTGCTCTGCTGCCAAAGTGCATGATATGTCCACGTGGGCTGACAGGGAGCTCTGGAAAGCCCAAGGTCAGTTTTGCTCTGTGACCTTAGTGAGTTCCTGCTGTCTGTTGCTTTGCTATGAGTCAGACAACAGTCTATCTTTTGATTTAAAAAAAAAAAAGAAAAAAAAAAAAGAGAAGTCACTTCTTAGTAACTTCAAGCTGATCATCTGTTGGAAAAGAGTAGTGGCTCCTTCTAACCAGGAATCAGCGGGTCTTCAGAGTAGGAGGTGTTTGGTTTTCTGGCAGTGCTACACATGTGATAATGTCCTTCAGCTGTGATCAGAGCTTTACTCATCTGAGAAGTGCATATGAAGTGGCAAAAAACTGGGATTACAAGAATTTGCATTCCCTAACAGGTAACATAGTGATCAAGCAGAGTATGTGTACTTAAGTAAAGGTCATAAGTGTTATGAAAGCTGCTGTGTGTGTCTTTATCCATCTATGTGGAAGGAGTTGTGTTGATTCTTGCAGAATTTTTCCACACCTAAGATAATAATTGTGCCATCTGGCAAAGCCCAGAGCTTTATCTCCTTTTCCACTCTTGCAGGATACCCTTGGATACAAATTTCTGTTCTGTCCTTTACAGTGTGTATTTACTTCACTTTCATTTCAAAAAAAGTGTTTGAAGGTGGCAGATTAGTTGCTGGAATTGGAGAAGAACACAAGCAAGATAAAACCTGTTCTTGCCATTGCATCCTTGATTTAATTAGTTCAAATGCAAGATCTTGGTTATACCTGACAGTGTTTTGTGTAAGAGTTTAAGTGTTAGTTGGAAAGTATGAAGGACATTATGTCTTCTTTGTCTAAGGCATAAAAAGGAAAAGGCTGGTTTCCTTTTAAAAAGAAACTCTAGAGCAGTTTGTGCTCTACATCAGAGAACTGTTTGATTTCCTGATCACTTCCAGTCAGTTTGTAATACAAGTCTAAATCGAATCTATAAGTAGTAGCTGAAGTGGTTTTTGCCTTCTCTCAAGTTCTCACTTGATAAATCTAATTGTGCTGGTTGAGTATTTTTCTAAAGTGCAGCAGACTTATACAATGGAGAGTACATTGTGCTTTGGCATGTGGTACCGTGCTGTCATCCTCTTGGACCACCTCCAGGAGAGCTCAGGTGGCACATCTGCTGGGATCTCACAGCTTCTCTATTTTTATTAGCCTTTCTGACTTGCAACCTTTATGGTATGACCCACCCCTGAGATGCACTTTCTGTGGACTGCTCCATGGAATTTCTTCTGTTCACCTTCTAAAATTTCTTCCCAATATCTTAAATTAAAAATGTTTGGGTAAACCTTTTAGGGTTTATTCTAGTCATTGGTTTATGACCAGATTAACTTCATCTGAGTGGCTACAAGGAGCCTAAGGGTATCCTTGTGGATCATTTGGGAACATCCATGCACTCTCCTGTGAAGGCTATGCTCTGGTATGTGATCCACCCTGGAAACAGCTACATATCCAGGAAGAACTTTTTCAGGGTCATATCATTCCTCTTTCCTTGTTCCATGCATTTCCAGTCTTCCCTGTATAAAGTTCCAACTTGCTGTGGTTTTCATAACTTCCACGCTGTCCAGGCTCTGTCTCAAGCAGATGGGAAGCAGCTCACACCTATTTCCATCACCCAGCTGGTGCGGGCAGTGCTGGTGGGGCACTTCTCCATCACTGCGACTGCATTTTCCTGGGAGGGAAGGAAGGAAGAGGAGCAAAGGGCCCACAGGAACAGAGGCAGATGCAAGGAAGTAGCATAGTTACCTTGCTTCATGAACACCTTTCCTTCGCACGTACTGATTCTTGGGTGTTTATGTAGCCAGGACCTGCTCTGCAAAGTGAATGGGAGTGCAGCAGATGTGGTGGTATAAAGGTGGTGGTGCTCCCCCATGCTGTTGGGAGACACCACTCCAAGTGGCACTGTAAATGATGCGGACAGTGTCCCAAGCGCTGCAGTCATTGGAAAACTGTCTTTTTGCAAGGGTAGCACTGTTAGTGTGGCTGCTAAAGCACAGTTTCCATTTCCATTTATTACACTGCTTCTTCATAAATTGCCCTTGCAGTTTTTCTTGGTAATAGTATTCATCACCTCTGTTACTAAACTCTGGAGTTGGGGTATACAGGGACATGTAGGCAGCCGCTGTTTATATTTTAATGATACAGCTTGCAAAATGCTTTTTTTGAGAAGAAAGGTGTTATAAATAATTCAATGGAATTATTTTGTAGTACATATATATGTATATCATATCCTGTTAGAATAGCATAGTGTCACTTTAGGCGTGCAGATCAGAAGCTGTCTGTGTGCGTTGCTGAACAATTTGGCATCTTAGAAACCTAAGGCTGTCACAGGCATTACGAGATGATGCATTAATACCATTTCTGGGCGTTAGCGAGTTCATCCCCAGAAGGGCTGTGCTCCAGTTCACTAGTACGATTCACTTGTATGATCTTGCTGCCATGGGAGGGACTGCCTCACTTGTGCCATGTTTTAACTGAGGAGATTTTAATAATCTCTCTTCGGTGCTTTTGTGAGAAGGGCGATGCAGTTGTTTTGTATCTACAATTTTTGAATGAAAATAAAAATTTTACCTTGCTGGTGACAAAACATAAAGGCAAATTATAATCTATATTGTCTGCCATAGTACCTGTTTTTTAAGGTAGGATCTAACTTCTATTTCAGCTTTTTCTCCTTGACAAAGCAAAGGTAAACAAGATCCTCCAAAGAAACATCATGTGCTGGCTGCCTTTGCCTAGAGTAAGAAATACTAGGTTTGTGGTGTGGTGTTTTTGGTGTGTGTTTTGTTGTGGTGGTGTTGTTGGTAGTTTTTTTTTGGGGGTGGGGAGGAGGTGTAGAGGGACTCAGGGGAGGTCTTGTAGAAGCAGGGTTTTTTCTTGTAAGTAAGGTTCCCTCACAGAAATAGCTAGGTTGGCCTGTTCAGATTTGTGCATACATGGCTGGAACTTCAGTGCTGGTTCTAGGTTTTCACTGTAATTGAAGAATCTTCTACTTGGTTTTGGCCCAACAAGAGATACCAACTTGTTTTAATGAGGAGGCAACAGAGGGAAAGGGTAGAAAGCTAGAGACAGATGATAGGGGACAAATAATATAGTGTGTGCCTTTACTGTAAATATCTACGTTTTTAGCATGAAGTAAATTGTATGTTACCCAAAATGCCGTTTTTAGTTCTATTGTGCTGTCATATTTAAGCTCATGTGTAATTAAACCTCAAAGATATGTTATTTTCTATTTACAACTATTTAACCAATATAATAACAGCTTTGGTAGGAAACCAGACCATTAAGAGAGACTCAGCAAGGGCTCTAATCCTGTGAGTGGAAGTACAACCGTGTCCCATACCAGTGTTGTATCAGGGTCCTCAGGAATGGGAGCACTTTGACTTGGCTTGCTTCAGCCTGGGTAGGAAAAGCTACAGCCTTTTAAAAGACAAGTAATTCCTCATTTATTCCTCATTAATACACACACTGATATCTATTGCCAAATTTCTGCCCATATTTCTAGATACTGAAAGTGTGATCAGCTTTTCTTAAAATGCTCGGCATGTGTTGCTGTCTGTGCTCTTTTGAAAATCTCTGTCAATATCTCAGAGCAAAGGGAGAGAGCACTCTAAACCCATGGGCTTTCTTGAAATGCCTGGAAACATTTGGTTGCTGCTGTTTGTTGAAGAGAAACCTTCCCCTGTGGGCAGTTTATTCCAGTCTTGGCCATTGCTTTGTCAGTTCAGACCCTGCTTCTTTATTCTTCTCTTTCTGTCTGATACCCGAAAGTGCTGGAGAAAATATTATGCGCTGGTTGGACTCTTAGTTTGATATGAGCAAGAACTATTAAGCTCTTTAAAAAACCTGCTTATTCTGTTAAATAATTTTAATGACTATGTGGAAAATTAAAAGTGTAGGATGATGATAAATGGCTAAGACTAAGTACTTACTTGTTACAGAGCTATGAAACACCTTGTTTGTGGAATGTGTTTGAGTAATTGTTTATACAGAAAATAGTCATCAGACTTCTGAGATTTTTACCAGATATGTATTGCAGTCACAGCTAGCAATAAGTTAACTTTTCAGTGGTGAGACCTCATTGAGCTGCTTATGCTCCAGAATGGCCTGTGCTTTGTAGGATGGATGTATTTTACTTAGAGCCAATGTCATAGGCAGCCTCTAACGTTCTTTACTTTAGGAAGCTGTGTTCTGTTGTCACATTGAAGATGATTTCAGGCAGTTATTGTTGTTATACCCAGACCTGGCCCTCTGTCCCCAGGTGGGCCAAGCAGCAACTGGAGGAAAGGTGCCTGAACTGCAGTACAAAGCCCCTGGCAGGGTCTCTGCTCCCTATGGCTTGTCCCTGTGGTCCCAGTCACTGCCAGGCTGCAGAGAGGGAGACAGAAAATAGGAACAAGTGCAGCTGCTGTTGTATTTCTTTTACCTTAACTTCTCCTAAAGCTACATAGAGTAGATTAATGTGATGCTCTGCAGTTTCAGTGGTTGCTCTGAATCAATATTGATCCCACTGTTGTGTTTTGCTCTTGTATCTTTATATCCTTTCTTTTTACTGTTCATACAAATACAGAAGTCCTCTGCAAATATAAATTGGAGCAATTTTTAAAATTCAGATGGCAATTTTGGTTGGGTTAACTGAGAACTGCAAGACTTGGGCCTTTTTATAATGTTATTGATTATTATATTTTTAGCTGCAGATATTTATTGTTGTACAAAGACAGTAAGTGTTAACAAAAACAGAGAAAGGTCTATTTATTTCCATCATCGCCAGTTTCTTTTTTTCTTTTGCTCCCTAAAGTTTGCACCAGTTTGTTCATCAAACAGATCGACAGCAGGGCTATTCACTATAGATATTGTCTTTGCAAAGTCAACTTTGGGGCCACTGGAAACTATGAAAATGAATTATCTGCCCTTTGTAAAAGCCATGGCCTCTGTAATACCAGAGAGATGAATTGTGGATATGAAGGGAGCTCCTAGGAATTCACTGTACAACTGGTGTGAATAGTGACTGAGTTTGACCTGCAGCCATCTGAATTGTACTGGGTGCAAGCTGCTGTAAGAGACGATCTGAATTGCAGCAGTGGTAAGAAGAGCTGTCCCCAGAAAAGAAGACCTTTGCCCCTCTCCCCTTCTTTCTTCCAGACAGACTTCCACTTTGGGGTGCCACCCTCCAGGTGCTCCAAACCAAGGCTTGGTCTTTCCTTTCATCTTGGCTCAAACCAGCACCATAGAAGCCTCCATGTCTTGTTTTTTGCTCCAGGTGGTTAAGGACTATGCTATCTGGCTGCTGTGTAGGCTCATCGCCGCAGAGCTGAAACACATTCCAAGAGAATGGGTTGGAGGCAATGTAGCTGTTTTTGGAGAGGCACACAGGTGATGTGATTAAATTAGCTAGAAAAGGAGAGAAGCTCCCTCTGTGTCACTGTGAAAGACCTCTTGCTGCTTGGGGAAATTCCCAGGAGACAAACCTCTCTGGAGCCCCGTTAGCCTGCATGAAGGCCCAATTCACTGCATGCTCACCTGGGCTAAGGATCGATTTCAGATCTTTCTGTACGGGTTGGAAAAATATCATCCAAATGGTAGTACCATTCAAATCCAAACTGTTTTGAAGGCACAGGCCAGCACTAAATCCATTGTGAAGTCAGAACCACTGTGAGCCATGGCTTTGGAAATTAATTAAAAACTGTGTCTTCCATCATTATACTCGATGGGATGTATTTGCTCTTTTAAAATCTTTTGTTTAGTCTGCTAACATGCTGTTGCATTGTTGACTGGGAAGTTTTGGGTTAAGGTGTGATATAGTGTCATAAACATTAGAGGCAGAAATGCTGTATTCTTTGTGTCTTTGCAGACCCTGTGTTGCCTTGGCCCTGATCCAGAATTTGGTAACACAAACATAAATGATAAATCAGATGTATTTATCTAAGAACATTTAGCGATAAAAAGCATTGTTTAAACATATTTTCTTTTTAATAATATATTTAATGCTCTCTATTGCATTGTAATATGCAAGGTCTGTTTTTCATTGCTGCAGTGTAAAATCTCCATCCCAGTGTAGGCACTGTGTTTCTTCTTTGAATTAGTCTTTTCCTCAAGACACTAAAACTTCTCAGAGCTGGAAAAGTCTCTAAGGGTTTTGCTAAGTCATGGAACTCATTTCACATAGTGATGCATGAAGGAGATGTAAAACTAATGGTTGAATACCTTAATAAGAGACTTTGCAGATGCAGGTAATGTTACATTTATATGGTGGCTGATATTTCTGTGTTCCCTTGTTCTCTTCAGGGAATATGTTTCATTTACAGTGTGTGGAGGATAGCAGAAGGAGTAACTGCTGCTCTTTCTTGGAGTCTCTCATGTATGTGGTTTGTTTCTTTTTTTTTTTTTTTTTTTTTAATGTTACTGGTCTTACATCACTCAGGGGGAGGAAGAACTGAAATGGTTTCGTTGTCATTATTTCTCCTCTGTTCTTCCTGCAATGCAGGCCTGAGTCTTCTCTGGAAATACAAACCCAATTTGTAGTCATCTTCGGTGGTCCCTGAAGCTGGCTCCCTTCCCTTTTGCTCTTAATTTCAGGTGTTGTCAAGTTGTGCCAGGAAGCAAGTGCAGTTGGGATGTTTGGTCTCCAGAACTGAACGTCTTAGTAACACAGGCTTTGTTCAGTTTTATTACTTGGCACCTTCTTTTAAAAGGAAGAAGTAAAGGGGAAATACAAGGATCTCATGGGGAATGCTGAAAGAAGGGAACCTTGAGGACAGATCTCTTAGCCATAAAAGATTCTGACAAACGTACGCTCTGCGTGGCTTCCTGGGAGTACTTCCAGTGTCCAAAGCCTTGGAGAGTGTGTAAAATGCACATGCCTTGGTGGAAACGGTGGCCCAAGTTATATAGCCATTCCTGTACTCGCCCTTTGCATGCTCCATTAAAATTGGAGAAGTTTTTGTAGGAGTGGTGCCAAAGTGAGCTTTCTGTGGGTTGGAAAGGAAGGGGAACAAAGCAAAAGCAAACAGCCTATTCCCCCCCTTAGCCAGTGGGCTCCTTCCCTCTGCTCTGAGACACCAGCTGTGAGGAGCCCAGCACTGAAAAGTTTTTTGAAATATGATGAGTTGCTTAATCAGATTTCCATGTTCGGTTTCAACCTCATGTAAATCAAGAATGTGTAGGGAGAAAAGCTTGTGTGTAATTTGAAAATAAATCTGAAGGTAGATGTCTGGTTTAGGGGAGATCATGATTATACAAACTTATTTCTCCTGGCAGAAGCTGCTTTCTCAAAGTAAAAGGTTTTGAGGTGGCAGAAGAGAGGTTTTGGAAGGACTTTGTGTGAAGGAAAATCCAAGTAATTGCAACTAGTGACTGCAGTGTGGGTTGGTTTTTATTCTCACTTCCCTGGCTGGCCCCCCATCTCTCCTCACCCTGAGAAGGACAATGGGAAATGAACTGGCTTACCCAAGAATTAATTTCAACCCAGTGGTAACTGGGCACAGAGAAATGAAGTTACATGAGGCAATGAAAGGAGACAAAGGAAGAAAGTGATCTAAATAACAACGTAAAGAAAATAAGTGTAAATAAAAGTAATCAACTTATACAGTAGGGCGTACAGCAGCCCTGCTGAGGTTATATATGATCGATGTATTTGTTCATTCAGTTACGTCTTGCACTGCAACATTTTTAAATTGATTTCTTGAGTTTTAAAATAGTGCAGCGTAAATCTTCCACTCACACCAGGACCCATGTGTCTGTGACTGCAAGCTAGCTGCAGTTTGCCAGTTCCACTTGATTTCTTTTCAGACTCATCCCCACAAGCCAAACCACAAACAGAGCTTCTTGTCCAGTGGAAAATGGCATGCAAGAGGCGATCCTTTTTTTGTTAACGGGAGGTTGCAGAGGTTGCTGGCTCTCAGGTTGTGTTTGGGCTTGGTTAATCATTTTGCCAATTAGCCAGAGACTCCTGATTGCTGGATGTGAGTTAGATGCTCTTTGGTTTAACTGAGGACAGTAGTGTAAGACCCAGGATAGTTTATGAAGAGGCTTCTTGAGCCAGCAGCCTAATGTAACAAAAGGTGAAAAGCTCAGACTATAGCCTTTCTTAGGGCTGTGTTTTCAAAGGAGAACTCTGCTTGCTTCCTTATTCATCCCACACTGGCCATTTGGCCTGGAGAGCCAGTGGGCTTTTTCTTGTTTGCTTTTGTTCTTCTCAAAGCTTACATATTAAGCCATCAAGGGTAATTTTTTTCCTTTCCAGTACATTTGTTTACTAAATCTTAAACTTGCCAAATGTCACTGGTTTTTCCCTTCTCTCTCCCACACAGTGTGGTTTGGTGTTGGTGATGGGGCTGGCCATGCACGGTAAGGAGAGTTCTGCTCCCATGGGGACTCCGCAGAGGCTTTTGTCTTTTGCTGCCATGCCCATGTGCCATCAGCAGATGCCTGCCAGGATTCTGCTCTGGGATGACTGGGGTTCTGTTTGGTGTGAACAGGGGCTCTGGGATGTCAGTGTGCTCTTGGGTGTCTCACTCAGAGCTGGGACAGGAACTCAGAGATGTGCCCTGTGCTTGTTGTCCGTCATCCACAATTGCTGGAGTACTTGTCCTGCTGGGTATCTGAGGAGTGAGAGGTCCTTAGTGGGTGAGCTCTGCCCTCTGTCAGAAAAGTCCTGTGCCTGAGATGCTGCCCTGGTAAATATGGGACTGGGCCTTGGGACACCCACCTTGCACCACGGTAACTCATCTGCTCTGCCTGCTGCTCTGTTAAAGGGCTTTCCTAGGCTAGCTCACAAGCAGCAGTGGAATTGGTAATATGTGTTTGTTATTATTTTTTTTTTCTGCTGAGAATGAGCATTTTTCAAGAAAAGGCATTTTCACAGTGCCCCAGCTCTTCCTTCTTCACCTGCTACAGCTTTTTGGAAGCACAGAGGCTGTAACACATGGAAGAATAATGATGGGTTAAAAATCACCAGAGCTTTTGTGTCCTTTAAAGGGATTTAGTTGGAGGATTGAGTTATGTCCAAAGTGACTGCCCCGTGCTATCACCTTACGCCTTACTGAGCTAAGGCAGGATCTGCTGCACGGTCACAGCTGGGAAACGTGGGCAAATAAAGGCACCTGTGGAGGGCTGCTGTGAGCATAGCCATGGGGACAGACAGACAGAGGGAGGGAAGCAAGGAGCAGCTGCTACCCAGCGTTGTTTTTCTGAAGGAGTTCTGAAGATGTAAAGAAGAGTTGAATGCATTTCTTGCTGGGCTTGTTTGTTATTTTTGTTTTCGAGGGAGAATTTTTGCATTGTTTTAAAAACTTATGTTGAGCTTCATTCCTACTAAAGGAGTAAGATGCTGGCTGTTGACTTAACTGCTGAAGGGGTGCTGACGCTTCCAGCTTTTTCTGGAGCTACTCTTTAATTCCTTGGAATAAATCAGACCTTAAATATTGACTTTTTTTTCTCTCCCTCCTAAACTGGACAGCAGCCGTCAGAGTCGATGGTTATTTTCCATTAAATGGTTGCCCAGCTCAGTCTATACTCCCTCTGAATTTTGTCTCCAAAATAAAACAGTTCTTCACATCTTTCTTTAAGCCATGTTAGTGCATTTACTGAGTATTTCTGAGTGCTGAGGAGCCCTGTGTTTTCCACAAAGACCCTCGTGTTTGTGCTGTGAAGGCTTTGGCTGGATGGTGAGCAGCATAGGTGAGAGAGCAGCGATAGGCACAGGGAAACTGTGCAGCCTTTTTCCTTAACTGAGTTTGTTGGGTCTTACTTAAGCAATCATTTACGGTATTTGCTCAGTGATCCAATGGAATGTCTGGGATATTTTTGTTTTTCCTGCAGAGCCAAAAAGCATATTTTGGCTCTACATCCCAAAGCCGCCAGCCCGAGGCAGAGTCACTGCGCCTGAGGACGAGGGGAGCTCAGCTGGTGTGGCGGGACAGCCACCCTGACTGGCACCAAGTGTTCCCTAATTAAAGATGTGGCAAATGACTCTACAGCTAAATTTGCTTTTACTGAAATGAAAGATGCTTCATGACTGACTGAGCTACGGGGCAGCTTGCTGCAGGTCTGTACTGCTCGTATCCCAGCTCCGCTGTGGGTAAAAAAATCCAGTTTCTGTGTTCAAAACTGTGTGACCCCCTGGTGAGCCCTGACCCTCCCTGGCCTGAGTGCGGGTTTTCTGAGTAGCAGCTTCTTGCAGAGTTCTCCAGACCTGGTAATGATGGATGTGGAGACTGAGCTTTGCTCTGGTCTTGACAGCATGTACGTGGAGCCTGGGTGAAGCCTGGGCTTTCTCATCCCGTGGGTGCTTTTGTATTGCTAACCCAGACAATTTCTGCATGTTTATCTGTGTTCCAGTGGCAATTCATAACAAGACATGCACGCGCCCTCTCAAACCTGATTTTGGCTGCTCCTTTCTTCAAGTTTCCTCTGAATTTCTCTTTAATATTTTTTGTGAGTTTACCTGATCTTTAGGCTGCTGCTTCTTGCTTGGCTGGGACAAGCTGATGGTTTACTTGCTGACTGAAGGATCTATACCTGTGCGTCCTGACACAGACCCTTCCAAGAGTTTTTTTTCCTTCACCACGTGCCATGAAGTTGCCACAGGAAAAATTCCTTTAATTTCAGAAAGAAACATGTCATTACCTCTGCTTGCCTTACCTTTAACTGAGGAATATCTTGCTGTCCTGGATCAAACATAATCAGTTGCAACTAGACCAGCTTGGAGGCTAAAAGCATGTTTATTTTAAAACGCAGATCAACAAAAGAGTCAGTCACCTATTACTAAGATTTGCATAAGATTCAAAATCCTTTGGGGCATCTTCCAATGTCTGTGAATATGCAAAGTAAATACCTGCAGGCTCAAGTTCTGTGCTCTATTTGTTTTATTTTTTTCATTTTCTTTGCTAATTTTGTTGACAAAGAGCATCATTATCTGCTGTGGAAGAAATACTTACATTAAAGAAGTGACTAAGTAGTTAATTTTCCATATGGTCCTTTGATCATGGTCTTGAACAGTGAGAGAGCCCAGAGTGCTGTGTGCGTAGGTGTTCCTGTGCCAGCTTCCTGTGCCAAGAGAGCATCTGCCCTCATGTAATGTAGCAATTGTGGATCTTTACAACTTGGATCTGCTTTCTTGGAGCAATCATAATCTATGGGCCAGTGCCAGGGAACAGAGGGAGAAAAAGAAATTGGGCCACCTAATTTTAGATGCCTAAATGGGGCTTGTGAGTTAGGAGCCGTATGGACTTCTGGTCTATAGGGGAGTCAGATCTGAAGTAGATCGACACATGCAGGAGCTAAGCTGTTCTTTATCTCATATGAGCTCTGAGTAAACAATGTGAGGTCAGTGATAAAGAATTGAGTGTGAAAAGTAAAACCCTCTTATTACTTCTGACAAATCGTGTTGTGCTAGAAGCCAAAATGTCTGTGGCAGCTGCTGTATTGGTCCTTTCAAAGCTGTTAAGCTCTTGAGCCTAGTTATTAAAAGATACTTCTATTCCATGTTACTGGACAAAAGGGGTTGAAAACAACAATGTCAAAATACTCAAATGTTTTTCTGTGTCCAGGACAATGAATGAAAGATGACATCGATTAATCTTCATGTCCTTTGACATGAGACATCTCTACGTGTCAGATGGCTGTAGCTGTGTTATGAAAGGGCAAAGGCACAGCATTTCTCTGTTGAGGACAGTTTTGTCAGATACTGCCACTGCTGTTGGCAAGTCTCTAGGGTGAAATAAGGAGCTCTTCAGAGCATCTTGGCTTTTGCTAAAGGTTTAAATGTTTGCAAGCACAGAAGTGCTGAAACCACAAGTGTATTTTATGTCATGTTGGGTGACAGCAGCTTGCTAGGAAGCGAAGGATCAGATGGAAAATGCCAGTTTGCCATAGAAAGGTTGCAAAGGTGTGGATAATTTTCAACATGCACGAGAAGTTGTTGTGAGTTGTACCTTGCAGAAATCCATAGGAAAGATGGAACACTCAAAACAAAGGACTGAAAGTGCCATGAAGAAATATATTCCTACCTCTGGAAGAAGATTGATATGATATGATTGATATGAAATACCTATATGGCTTAAGGTTAATATAGTGGCATTGAGCTGGCTTTTCCATTCCTTTTCTTACTTAAAATACCTTGTCCAAAACAAGTAAAGGCTGTAACTTCTTGATCATAATCTACATGTTGCAACCTGTGACTCGTCTGCTTTGCGCTGAGGCTAGAGAAGAGGGAACGCGGCTGCTGACGTCGGTGTGTATAGAATGACACTTGCTATGGGACATGCCACGCTGTCGCAAGTCATCTTCCTGGACTGATGTGTGCTGCCCAGTGACCTCTGTCCAGTGTTTTGAAGGAAGGAAAAGCATTATTCAGTCCTGGTGAGGGCTGGCTTGTGGTCAGGGCTGTATTATCACAGATGTAGCTTTCAGCCTGAGCTATGGCTATCGCCAGTCCTTGTCAATAATTATTCTCTAGTTAACGAGGCTCTACAGTTGATTCTGTTCAGGTATTTCTTCAGTATGTGTTTGCACATGCACTAGTAATAAAAATAATAATAATGTCTTTCTGTGGCCTTCACATCTACTTCTTACAAGTATTAAAGAGGAAATTATTTTTGTTTTTATACTTCCTGCTGGCTTCACACTGATGAGACACCACGGATTTTAATGGAAAAGACCACCAGTGGGAGTTTTTGCCTCAAAATAATTTTCTTCTCCATCTGATAATGAAAAGAGTAACCCGTTCTTTCATCTTTGGTTGGCAAACTTGGGAATCGGAAAGGAAGGTGTGACAGCTTTACTCTAATGATGTGTGTGGGCAGTGGTTTCTGGGCATTTAAATAAACGTGGGTGTACTGTGAGACATGATGAGGTAGGAGCCAAGATGCAGGGAGCATTGCTCATGGAATAACAGTGTAATGTGGAGCTCAGTGAGAAGTGCCCTATAAATCATTCTTTTGCCAGTTTTAGTTCATACGAGAACTGTCCCTGCAATTACGCAAATGTGAATATCGAAGTTACTAAATTGGCCAGTTATTGGGTTAATATGTAACAGATAACATCTAGATGATATTTAATAATGAAGAAAACTTTGTTCTGAACAAGATAGTGCTTTTTTTGTGTCCAGTGTTCAAGGTGTCTCACCAGCCCGTGGATCCCTGTTCTATATTTAGCAGGAGACCATGAAGTGATCTGTCTTCACTAAGAGCTTTGGTAATGCTACTCTTGTGAAATGCTTGTATCTCAACTAGGAAAAAAATGATCATTTGTTTAAAAAGAAACAAAAAATAACAATGTTAGTAGGTGTTGATGTTTCTGTGTAAGACACAGCACAGAAGAGACTCTAAACCAAAGGTTTTGTTTATTCTCTCTCCTGTGAACTCCTTGTTGTAATGTCTAAGCACTTATAAATATTTATGAATGTGTCCTCAAAGGAAAATGAAATTTATATAATGGAGATGTGAAGTGGTGTTTAAGTAAGTAACTTTCCAAAGGTTCCTACGCAGTGATGATGTGACAGAACTGGGACAGTAAATCAGACCATTATGTCCCATTTTGGTAAACAAGCCATCATCCCATCCTTCTTATTAGTTACTTTTGCCTTGGCTGCTTTCAGAGTAAATTTCTGCTTTTCTACGTGAAATAAAAATAGTTTATTTGTGAGGAATTAGGTTATTTTTTGTAACTTCACACTTAGGCAGGCCGTGCATGGATTGATGGCCAACAGGGGGTTGCATTTAGTGGCAGTGAAGGAACTGAGAGAACGTTAAACTCAGTTTACACTCCTGTGTGACAGCTCGATCCAGTCTTGCTCCTCCACTGCCAGAGGTGTCCCGAGCATCACCTGGGTGTTGTTTCTGCCGCAAAGCTGATGCTCTGTGTGCTGGGAGTGAATCTGCAGCGCTGAGCTCAGCAGCACTACCTGCCTGGGAAGACCTTCAATGATGCTTCCTAAGTGGGATGCAGCTGCCTTTGCTTTCCTCCCCTCGCCCATTCCTCATGCCATTGCAACAGTCAACAGCTTCCTCTTACAGACAAGCCTGTAATGAAACAATTCCCTGTGTTTAGTGTTATGTAGTAATGAGAGGGGCTCATTTCTGCGTACTCTGAATGATGCCGGTGTTCTGCGAACGGCGGCTGGGGGTCCAAAGTGTTGCGGTGGTGGCAGCATCTCTCCTGTGGCCCGGGATTCCAAACTGTATTTGGGCAATGACAAAGTGCATGAGCAAGAGGCTAATTCTCTGTTCCTTAGGGTTTAAAGGCTTTGTGTAAATCTCTTTGAAGTCAGTGAAGGACTTTGTTACTGCAATGGGCTTTGAATCTAACCCCAAATGCTCAGTTAATTTATAGTGTGTGTTAGCTTGTGGATATGAACTGATGCCGAGTGAACCTTCAGAGAATATACTGAATCTGCAAATTTGCACACTGATCTTGATCTTTCAAAGCAATATGACTGTGGGTACATGTTGAAATATCCCCCAGTATGTTGCAGACACATTCCTCTTTGGTCTTGTATGTGCTGTTTGTATGTGTTTAGCTGGAACTATGAGCTCTGAGATTTGCTTTTAAGTAATTCTACAGTACTTTGGGGAAGTCAGCTCTCATCACTAATAAAATAAAGCAAAACATGGGTAGGTCTTGCCTTGTTAACTGTTCTAGCTGTTGTGTTTCCCACTGTTTCAAAAAATATAAAGCTTTATAAGATTTAACATACTCCCAGTGCAAAGCATGAATATTTATAGGTAAAGAATAAGACTTCCTATTTTGAAATGTCAGTGTTATGAAATTGCTTTTTGGCAGACATGATTAAGCCACACAGACTTCCAATAATGTTTTGTAAGCTTTTTCCTTAATTATGGCTTAATTTAGGTCTCTGAGTTTTGCAAAACCGATGAAGCTTGCAGCAAAATATTTTTGTGGAAAATTTTGTTTGCATGGAATACAAATCCTGTATTCCTTGTGGGTGTGAATTTTTAAATGTCTTTAAATGTGGAAATCCCATATTTTTTCTTTGCATTTCTTAAAGCATATACAAAATAAAAAAAACTGGTACTGTGTGTTTAATACAGAATTTTGAAGAAATTCATTTGGAAAGTGCATGTGATTACATTTTTTTTTTCTCTAAGCGCCTAGAGTAAAATACACATGAGGTTATAAGACGTCAAGCAAGAGACATGAGATTCTGTCTCAGGCAGTTACTGCTGCAAGAGACAAATTAGACTTGCTTTCATAGAGTTGTTCTTAAATGCATCATTCTGGCAACAGCAATAAATAGAATAATCTCCATAATTGTATTTATGTAGTGTTGATCTGTCTTTTCTAGAGAAAGTCTCTTCTCCCAGATAAAACAATCTTCCATTCAGCTGTAAGTAGAAGAAAGCTTCTTTACTCAGATTTAGGGGAATGTTTCTGCACAGACTTAATACAGAATTTTGATATGGACCTCTCAGTAAATTCGATTTTTTTGGTGAACAAAATATGGTAAGGCTAGTACACCAAAGGAAAGCAGACACCTTGCTTTCCTGTGCAGTTTGAATAACAGGATATTTATTCAAAAGAGGCAGACAGAAAAGCACAGAGATTATGTGATTAAACTAAGGGAGATTTATTACTAGATTTTATTTAACAGCATATTTTCTTAAGTTGATGTAATAAGTGTCCCAGCCCTGCTCAAAGATAGAGTTTTGAACAGCTTCGAGCTATTCCTGGCTTAATACGAACAGCAGAAGTGGTGGAAAACCAGGATCATTTTGGAATAAAGCATTCAGACAGTTTAAAATCCTCTGCCATGACCATGCTTTTCTGACCTCCCACAGCCTTGCATTATCAAACTGAGAATGTCTCAGTCTCCCTAGTATTAATGTTTGAAATACGGTGCAAAGAAACAATCTGAATAAAGAAGAAAATTTTAAAAAATTGTTAACATCAGAGCTACCTGAGGCATCCTCTACTGGCACTTAGACTTGTTAACGTGAGCTTAGAGATGCAGTCATGGGCTTTAAAGCTGGGCTTTCCAGGGGAGCTGAAAATGGTGAAAACCCTTGAAATTAGGAAAATGAACATTTTTAATATCTGAGTTTGAATGGTGATGTCAGCATCTCAAAACACAAATATCTAGAAAGCAATTTGAAAACTGTTTTACTGAAGATAATGGGGAAATTAGACAGTGAAAGGGGGTTTCTTTTATTTTCCAGGCAAAAGAGAGTTCCATGGGATGGCAGGAAGCAATGCTGGACTCTACTGCTGTGTCTCACCTATCTTTGCTCTTCTTTGCAGGTTACATATTTGGGTAAGGTTTCCACAACAGGGATGCAATTTTTGTCGGGCTGCACAGAGAAACCAGTCATTGAATTATGGAAGAAGCACACACTCGCCAGGGAGGATATTTACCCAGCTAACGCCCTTCTGGAAATTCGCCCTTTCCAAGTCTGGTTGCATCATCTGGACCTCAAAGGCGAGGCAACAGTCCACATGGATACCTTTCAGGTAGCACGTATAGCCTACTGCACTGCTGACCACAACGTCAGTCCAAACATCTTTGCTTGGGTCTATAGGGAGATCAACGATGACTTGTCCTACCAGATGGACTGCCATGCTGTGGAGTGTGAGAGCAAGCTGGAGGCCAAAAAGCTGGCCCATGCCATGATGGAGGCCTTTAAGAAGACTTTTCACAGCATGAAAAGCGATGGCCGGATCCACAGGAACAGCTCGTCAGAGGAAATGTCTCATGAATTTGAATCTGACGATGGCTGACTGAACTCATTCACAGTTCAGCAAAGGCAGAAATGGCCTAGGGAATGAGAGCTGATGAATGAATAAGCAACGATTGAAATTGGGGAATGAAAGGACTGCCAAACACTTGTCTGACCAGCTTTTAAAATCAAAAGAACAATTCAGTACTTACTGATATGCATCATCAAAGTCATTACATTACATTGAAATCTGCTGCTGTTGCAAAAAGCTCCCTCCCCTTTCTCCCTTACCTGCCCATCACTGCTCCTTTCTTGTCTCTGTATTTCAGGTGTGCATCATGAAGTAGAATCATTCCTGTTTGTCCTGTTAAGACTGGTCAGTCCATTTTATTAGTGGCTTCTCTGGCATTCCTAGCTGGGGGCTGATATACAAGAGCAAGCAGACCTGGAAAGCCCTAATGGTTCCCGAAGAATCTTCCTCTGTGATGCATCACAAAAATCCTTTGACCATACATAGGCTAAGACAGCCATACGTAGCCTTTTAGACTAATGGCCTGGCATTCTGCAATTAATTCATATTTCACAGATAAAAAATGAAAGAAGATGCTTGTATGTACACATTATATCATATGCTATCCTTTATTTTATTCATTTTACCTATTTTCTTAATATACCTGCTGCCACATATTTCACCCAACACCAGTAGTTGCAGTTTCAGACTATATACTGCAGGATACCAAAAAAGGGTGGGCAAAAATACTCCCCAATGGCCAGGGGTACAGTGAGCCAGCAGCCCTGTCTGTGCATTTTGCAACCCTGATGTGCTCCGCTGGGGGGGCGCCTGCTGGTAAGAGTTGAGGGACACTTGGGTCTGTCAGTGTTTGAACTGTGACTTCTCATCAACCTCAGGTCTGAAGTGATATGAACATGGGAGCCTCAACTCCATGTTACTGGTCTCCACATTGCTGGTCGGGTGGCCCTGGCGAGGTGGAGCTGGTAGTGCCTCGTTGCACAGCCAGGGCTGCCTGGCTGTAAAAATCAAAGGAAACGATCCCTTAGGAGTCAGGTTTGAACGTCTGTTCTGGTTGAGAACCTCACATTAAGATTCCCGTATCTTTCCTTGTTCACAGATATAGAGAGTCATGCCTTTCTTAAATGCAGATGTTTAATAAAACTCAAATAAAAGGAAAAATTTGTTTCACTTGGTATTTTTTAAGGCCGAGAGCAGATTAATAGTTTGCAATTAATGCTGCTCCTTTATACAGTTTTGTTTGTAATTATGGTAATGTTAGGGGCACTAGGGCACCTTGCAGAAGCCTTAAAAGAAAACTAATCGAAGCAGATAGCTGTGTCTGTGTTTTGTGGGTCTATATGTTTGTATGTGAGAGTGTACGCATGAGTCCAGTGTAAAGCATGTAAAATGAGCATGGAGACATATTGAGAAGGGCCCACATCTCTTGAAAGTATGCTTGTTGCTTTACAATGTATGAAAACTATCTTCCAGCATAAATGAATTCATACTTTAATAAAAAAAATGTTTTGAGTTAAAGCTTGGGAGTTTTAACCTGTCTTTCCAGTGCAAACCGTGTGGTTTTGTTTATGTGTACGGGTACTGTGTTCATTTCATTTAGTAGAGTGAAAAGGTTAATTTATTCCCCTCTAGTATTGCATCAGTTTACGTGCAAATTACCTTTAATATTTTGAAATTATTTTATTTTAAATATTTAGGTAAATTATTGCTGTGAGATTTTATTTTTAACTTTGCTATGTGTGGACATGACATATAATTTCTGCCTTGCAAGAGGTGGCAGAGATACCCCCCCACACACACACATCTGGCCAGCTGAAATGAACTCTGCTGAGTGGGAGCAGGATCTTGCCCTGCTTACAGAAATTGCAGAGTGGCTTGGGTGCAGTATTACATGTTGGGATGGGGGATAAAACACCAGACTGGCAGCTTCCAGAACTGTTTCTGTATCTTTACATGATCCAGTGTTTCCAAATACAGTTCTAGAAATGGCTTAATTTTTATTCCCAGAATACTCATTTGGAAGGTTGTATGGGCTATATGCTGGTAAAAAAAAACCAAAACAAAACAACCAAGAAATCTGAGTCCTCCCATGTATGTATTTGTCTTTTTGACCAAAGGCAAAATTAGGCAAAACTTCCTTCAAATTCTGACACATAATTTTCTTTTGCTCAGAGCTGTAATCATGTGTTAGTTTCTTTACTCGTTTGGATGTTCTGCCACCAAGGCTGCTGTGACTCAGCGTGTGAAATCCCCGGTTCCATCTTCTCAGCCAGATGGCCCTGCTCACAACAGAGAGGTTTGAGTGCGAATCCCAGCTCCTCACAGAGAGCTGCTGGGGCGCGGGAGGGGGAGAAGGAGGAGGGTACCAGCCCTCCTCACACCCCGGAGCTGAGATGCCTCCTGCCCACCACAGAGGACTGTGGCAGGTGGTTTGGGTTTGGGATTTCCACTTCTGGAGTGTGGGCTGTTTTCCTGCCGTGGGGTGGCTGTGATCCTTCTGACTGACACACCTGCCCTTCTCACCAAGCAGTCTGGCCAGAGCACAGCTGGACAGAAGTGTCATTGCTGTTTTATTTTCAGTCATGGTCTTTGCTCTAACATCCTGGGTTCTCCTGAAAAGATCGTATTGCCCTAAGTCACCTGCAGGTGTGGGTTATGCAAAGAACTTTGGTGCAGTTTTTGTTGTTGTTGGTTTGTTTTTTTTTTTTTTTTATAAGGACAATCTTTCTTTCTGCAAACAGTGCTGCCTTTATTTGGGAGCAACACACAGGAACCATAGACAGAAATGCAAAGAGTTGCTACAATGTGCTTTTACTCTACTCCCTGAAGTGGTGTCTTGCATCTCTCCTTGTCACGTTGGTGACTGGCAGCATTTGCCAGCAAGAGCCCTGGGCTCTGGCATTATTCCCCCTGGTAGCCCACAGCCACAGGGTGTTACCCAGAACAGGAATAATCTGGCAGTGTAATTTTAAGCTGTTTTGTTTGCAGATCATTGTCTGTGGTGATGCTCCATGCCAGGGCATGGTGTCACATGTCGATGTTATCAGCACCGCGGTGCACTCGCTCAGTGATGGGGATGCAGGTTGCTCAGTTGTGGTTTTGGACTGTCTTATTTCATGGCTTGGTGTCAGAGAATTCGGTGCTTTTGGGAACACAGGGCTTGCCTGTTTTCTTGCTGCCTATGTGCATTTGGAAGTTTGTTCCTAGGTGCTGATTAGGACGCTAAAGGGACCATTATGCAAGGTGGCTGCCGTGTGTGCAGCCCTTGCTGACCTTGCACTGATTTACAGGGGGTTGAGGAGTTCTCAAAAAGGTATTTGATATTGTGGTATCTGCAATAATTTCTCAGCTGTGGATTACATGAGAATTTTGAATGATGAAAATAAAATACAAAGAATTCTAGTTCTTGTGATTAGAAAAAGAGACTCTTTGAAATACAAAACAGCTATTTTCTAAGGGTTCAAACATGCAAGGGAATATGAGGTTGTCCAGTTTGTCTTAGAAAACATAAGATTTGAGAAATAATCAGTATCATGAGTTTGGATCCTTAGATAACTTGGAATTCAGGCCAAATCCCTCTGCATTATCAATACCAAATGTGTGATGCCATGAGCATGAAGGAGAAAAGCTTTTAAATTGCAAACATATCAGTTATCACTGAATATCAGTTGCCAATAGATACCGGAATGAAACGTCAAGTTAAACTTTTCCTTCAATTAATCTGTTGGAAAAGAAAAATCATAAAGTTTCCATCAGAAGTCACTTCCAGTTGGCTAAAGGCTTTCCTTTTCAGCTACAAAGAGTGCAGTTTTGGATCTCACTGCATCCCTCTGTGGGTTGACGAGTTCCTTCGGTGTCAGCCAGGAAAACACGTAAGGGATTTCTTTCCATCTTCTGTTTGTAGGGAAGAGTAGAAAAGGGTTGAATATCAAAGTGTGTTATTAGAACTGCAGAAAAAGTAGAGAGCATTTAGGTCATTATACCTCAACATCAATATGCAACATCACTGGTGTTTTTGTCAAGGTGATTTTCATGGTTTTGCTAGCTACCTTAAGAAAAAAGATAGTGTTATTCTATATAGACTAAGTTTGTTCAGTTTGCAAGCTCTGCAGTCTGAATATCTTCTGTTCATACCAAGTCTTCTGTGGAGCTGTGAGTGAATGATTGTAGCTCAGAAGCGATTGTGTGATGGGGAGATCAACATGCTGCACCAATGAGCACAGGTTACCTGAGAATTGCTTAGATGTGTATGGAGTTTTTTTGCCTCTGGGGAAGGAGAAAAACGGAGAGACATTTCTTTCATGTTTTAAACTCAAAGGTCACTAAGAACAGCTTAATGTTTTGTTTAAAAAAAACACCCAAAACATAACCAAACAAAAAAACCCTCTCCAGCTGGTTCCACTTGCTAACTCTTCAGTAGTGAGTGGCTTCATTTTTACATGAAAAAGCAGTTGGACATTGCCAAGGAATTGTGTTTAATTTTTCTAAAACCTGCAAATAAATGGCATGTGGCTGAGAAGCCTTTGATACAGAGGCAACCCCATATCAGCCTCTTAGAAAACTTTACATATATATGTTATTCTTGGAAGCTTTGAGACTTCCATGTCCGTGTATTCACAGTGAATTTTTTTTTAGTTGTAAGGTTCTCTGTGTGTCTGTATATACAGATGTATGCGTATATATGGACCTACATGTAGACACACAGATCTTGAAACATGATGCTTGTTGATAAATATTTTCTGTATGATGGACATATGTAATGGTAGGTGTATGCGTGAAGGCAGTCTTGCATGTTAGTGTTGAGATAAATGCTCTACTTCTTAAAATGTTATTTTTCTTTACTAGGAATCAAATTAACTTGTCTATCTACATGCAACGTTTGATATACGATATGCATTATTTACCATTTACCACCAGAGCTGGCCTGCTCCACGCCCAATTAGCTGCTGTAAGAATGATGTATGATTTGGCTCGTTTTCCCCTGTGGCAGAGAATTATTAATTTGTGTCTAATTGGGAAGTGATAGTTTAAATGTATGGTTCAGCCTGCCAAGAGTTTACAGTAAGAGAATATATCCTTTTGTGAAAATAGGGACATTCATTATACCTTTTTTTTCCAATGTAATTTTAAACAGAGTGTTTTTTAAAAGCTCCTTTTTTGTTAAAGTCCACCAAAATGCTTCCTTCCTTTCATTGTACAATTGATCATCATTGCCTGCTTTTACTCATCACCCCAAGACTCTTTTATCTCCAGGACATGACTTCCACCCTGCCCTGGGCCAGGCTGAGGGAAAGATAGGGATCGTCCCCCATGCCCCATCAGGGAACATGGGCCAGATGCTCATACCCTTGTCCCTGTTGCTGCAGCCACAAGGAGTGTGTGTGCCTGGGCACAGGGTTTACCAGAGGCTGGACTGGGACAGGGAGTCCCCGGGTACCCGTGGGACCCTGTAAGAAAGTTGTGTCAGGCTGTCATTCTGAATTTTTATAGCTAAGTTGTGCGGGCTGAGCCTGAAGTTTGGGAAGACGTCTCATCTATGGCAATAATTCATTGTAAGTGCCACGACAATACCTTCAGTTTGCATTGTAATTAATTTTGATCAACGCTGTTAGAGCAGATGCAATAATTTATTGAAAATAGTTGTATGTTTGGCAAGATGTTATCCTGTCTTCTGTGGTTTCTTTCCCAAAAAGGGTTGTGAAATATGTTGGAAGCAGAGACACAGTGCACGTGCTGGCCATGTGCTGCACATGGAACTAAAGCTACAGCTGTGTGGAGAATGGAAGGGCATGGCAAGGCCCCAGCAGGGAAACGTGTGTCTAAGGGATAATGGAGGTGTGCAGGCTGGGATTTTTACTTTCTGAGCATGAACTGGATATGTGAAAACCTGGGTAGTTCATAGTTCTTCATAGGGCTTCCCCAAACTGAACAGTTCAGTGAAGACTGAGGAGTGAGGTTAAGCTGTTGGAGAACTTTCTGTGACCAGTACCGCAGAAATCCCCAGTTCAGTTGAGTGATAAGAAAATCTTCACAGAGTGAATAAACGTGATGTGCTCAGCTGCCATGCTGGCAACAGGATTAGGGATGCTCTGCTATGGCCAGTACCTGGGGGGAGCTGGGTTTGTGCAGGTTGGACTCCTGCCCCGTGTTGGACTTTGCAGGTGCACAGCAGCAGTGAGCTGCTGCCTTCTGGTGGGACATGCCTGCAACTGGGTGCTCAGTGGCTCCTTGAGTGGAACAGTCTCTGTCCGTTCTTCTCCATCAGTTGATTGCTTTTGAATAGCTACATGCCTGATTTGCCCCCTGAAAGAGACAGGAGCTTCAAATAGCGTATCTCAGCAAAAGATGTGGTTTGCTGCATGCTCTTTTCAGAAAAAACTGGAAGTGAGAGAGTAGTTTTCTAATGCACAATTGAGGAGGTGTCAAAAATGCTTGCAGTAACAATCTCTGTCTACTGAAGGTCCTGGTAGCACATTTGAAGATAATCCTAATGCTGTGCTAACCTGGCAAAGGCACATTTTAGCAACAGGTTGTGTAGGCAGTACTTGTAATTTCCAGTTATTCCTAGAAAGACAGGAAGGGGTGTCTGGAGACTGTTTGTTTTGGTCCCTGTGGTGGAAGGTGTATTTGAAAAGGCTGTTAATGTTCTCTCATCAGGAGAAAACGGCTCGTGTATTAATGCAGTGACTTGTTTGAACGTTCACATTGGCAAGGTCAAAACACCTATTGAAAATGTACCCTTAGAATCTAGCAGCCCATCTCTGACATAAAGGAATGCCTTTTAGTTAGTGTGCACCCTACGTGGGTACAAAATCCACACGTCCCTTCACGAGGAGGCTATTGCTGTGCATACTGGAGCATCTTTTTCTTCTCCCAGCTTCCACCATCAGAGTGGGAAGGTAGTACTAGATAACTTTTATCTATTATACTTCAATTTGCCTTGTATGTTACATTCTCAGTTATTTTTCTGTAAATTACATTGCTCTTGGAAGGAGAGGAAACATTATAATCCTATGAATAATGCATAACGTGGCTGGTGTGTTTTTCTGTGAGTAGTGTAGATTTTCTGAGAATGATGGACAGAAGTGGATTTCATTCTTGGAAAGAGTAATTTTTCAAAGCTTATATGAGTCATGTGCATGTGAAAAAGTAAGTTATTGCTATCTCAAATTACTTACCTCTCATTTAGAGGTAGTAGAAATAGTTTTAGACATAATTACTGAGGATATAATCAATCAAGGTTTTCTTGCACAGTTGGGTTGAATTGTTGTGGCTGAGTACTTAGTACCATGCCAGTGCTCCCTGGCTCCGTCTCATCTTTAATGGATTCCAGATCTGGTGGTTTCAAATAACAGCAGCTTTTCCAGATCCCAAGACAGTAATGAAATAAGCAGAGGAACTTCAAAGGAAACTCCTCTAGAAAGGAAAAACGAGGTTAAATGATGATATAGTCAACTGTGGGATATTTTTATATCCATAAAATGTGTCAGGCCTATCCTAATACAGAAACAGGTGAAATATAAAACTGTGCTTGACAAATAGACCATGTTTCACACCTACCCAGGCTCTCCTAAATGGTTTGGGACCTGATTCTCTTTGGAGTTTCCAGGTGAATTTCTTTATGTTTTGTTTTGTTTTCTTTTAAAGTAAAGTCTGGCCGCTGAAAGAAAAGGTGTTTGCATCTCCATTCCCTGTTTCTAAAAGTCTTTGCTATCCAATAGCAAGAGAATGGCCCGGGACAAGCTGGAGTCAGGTCTGCTGTGAGAGGAATCGCGTGATCCTGGCACCCACTGCCCTGCCAGCCCGCAGCCGTCCTGCTGCACCAGCCCTCGGTGTCCCCGGGAAGAGGTCACTGTCACTTCCAATGAACCCTGCTCTGCTGCTTGGGCCATCACAGTGTCTTCTGCAGGTAGCGTGCTCTGATTAAATTTGTGTCACCTGTCAGAAAAATACATTTTTTCCTACCGGTGCTGTGGAAGTGTTTATGTGGTAATGCATTAGTCTGTGCTGAGCAGAGGGGGAAAGGCCACAGCTGCCTTCCTGCAGTTTGCAGAAAGATGAGCAACAATAATTGCCCAGCGTTCACTAATTGACTCGTTACAGGCCTCTGCTGGTGTGCGTGTGGTGAGTGAACCACTTCTGTACCACCTCAGGTCATTAAAGTCTTGATGTCAGGTTGGGCCAGGATGGGTGCTCCCATTGGGCACATGTATCTCTGGGACAGCAACCACCAGTAGCCACAGCGGAAGGCATGTGGGGCTCTCGTGGCTCAGCCGAGCCCTGTGCTGGGATGCTCAGCAGGCTGATGGTGCTTCATCTGTGTGCAGGATGAAGTGATACTGAATTGTGCTGAGTCTTCCTAAGGCAGTGTGGTCTTGTGCTGCAGGTTGATGCATTCCCTGTACCTTACTTACAGAAATCCTAATTTACGCCATTAGAAATGTTAACATAGAGTTTCAGCATGTTTCACATTTTGCCTGTGCTCTGCAGTGGGTCTCAGCTAATTCATCAGCAGTGGTTTGTTCTGCTTGAGATCCTGGAGAACGGCTCCTCTCCCGAGATATTTCTTCCAACTTAATTGCCAAGTTATAGTGAAATATGAGGTTCGCTGTTGTCTGCTGGAACGCTGGGGATTCTGTTTTGTTGGCACATTTTTCATGACCTCGTGTCAGCAGCATAACTAGGCTATGAGATAATTTGTGTGCTTTAGATGAGCAGCTGCATGCATCTTAGCTAGAGAGAGAAGTAAGTGTGGTCAGTCCAGCAGAATTAATTAGGTAAAACAGAGAATTAACTCTAATCTTGTAGATTAAGAGATGTCAGACCATGCAGGATGCATGTAACTTTCATGCAGGTGGAAATCAAAATGGTTGGAACTCATATACATCAAGATTTAATAAAAATTAGAGAAACAATAGCTGCAAATTTGGAAAAAAAAAACCCCTACAGCCATTTGACAGCTGAAAAGGCAAATATGTTGTACTCTTATTTCCCTGTGATACTTCGGTTCTGCAATGGCTTTCCACTCATTTCCTAATTAAACAGTTTTGAGGTTGTAAGGAAGGAGGACCACTCTGTGAGCCCTGTTCCTCGTCCTTGTGCTGTTGTGGGTGTCACATGGTTTTCACAGGCATTTGGAAACTATTGAATTTACTGTCATCTTGTTGGCAACTGGGATGAGGGTTAAACAGCATAGGAAAAACAGAAGAAGCAGACTTGAGATGATGTCTGGTAATCCTTAAACTGCCTCTCCTGTGAAAACTGTGTGAGTTGTTTTGAGGAATGATGGAGGACAGATTCTGCACCCGCTTTTGCCCTGCAGAAACCTCCCTGCAGGGGAGGTAACTGATGCTTTGACCAGAGGTTGGGTCCCTGAGATGTCACCCTGAGGAGGCAATGATTAGACATTAGGTCAGTACTGACAGTCACAGCATTTTTCTTACGTATTTCTGATAAGACTCAATGTATTGAGTGTGTTTTCAGTGTGTAGTGCATGGGTGGAGGAGTATGTTCTTAGCTGTCTTTTTGAAATCTGGGAATTACCTTGAGAAAAAGGTTTAGGGCTATTTAGTATTTGTAGTTTTGAAAAGCAGCAAAAGCACGTTATTAAGCCTGGTTTTATCGACTTTTATTGAGCCACAATATCTGTTTTCCTGGGCATACTTGACAGCCCATATGGTTTGGGTGTTTCTGTAAAGGAGCATGAAAAATACAAGAAAAAACACCTGTAGTTTATTATAACAAGGCCATTATTGTAACTTGTAATGGGTGGTGAGGTGTCATCTCACCAGGTCTTTCTGCCATGTGCTCCCAGTGGGGATGACATGGTGGTGGAAACCAGGTCCCCATCTGCCTGCCAGAGATGATGCAACTGGAGATGCCTCCACTGTCAAAACTAAGCCATGGCATGGATAAACGTGAACATAAAAAACAGGTGGGAGACTTGGGGAAAAACTTTACCTTGGTGCCCATCTCACAGAGCCCGGTGGTCACAGCAGAGCTCCAGCTCTTTGTGTTGATGCCCTCTGTCAGCATGAGTTACCAGATGTTGTAATCCCTGTCCCTTGTCTGACTGAACATTCCTGGGATGCCGTACTGTGGCACATCACCTAAAAGGAGAGCAATCATTGCATTAGCATGTTGTTACCTACTTGGAAATTTACATAAGATTGTCACTTCATGAACATTTTTAAACCAAGTAGGGATTGCAAGATTTTGTCTCACACTGTAATAAATGAGCATGCAGTAGCAGGGAGCATATCTCAGGAGAAAATCATCGGAAGTTAAAGGCTCCATTCTTCAAAATCTCATTACCCCATTCTCCTTTGTTGGTACCTGTTTCTGCATCCAAGGAGTCCCACAGTGAAGTGCCAAGCAAAAGAAAATTAGGTTAATGAGTGCTGCCCATTCTACATCCCATAATTTCATCAGGAAACTCTCAGACTTCTAGAAATTGCTCTGAAATTGGCAGCCTGGACTTAATGTCTTCTACCATTTTGCTATCACATGCAATTTCCTTTCTTGAGTAACTCCAATTTTAAACTCCCAGTGATTTAAGGAGCTGCATTGTGCAAAGGCTGGAGCGAGGACATGCTTTTGTAATCAAGCAGCCCAACTCTACATTTTATGGTGTGATGGTTACGGTGCGATTCAAACTATGCCCCATTACATAGGGGCGCATTCCTTTGATTTTACCGAAGAGACCATAAATATAACAAAATGCATAGCTGGAAAACATGATTTCATGCCTGGATTTTTCAGCTCCTTGCTACTATAAAGAATAAATGAAGTGGTCTCTGAAAGGGGCATATCTTTGTAGTGAATTATGTTTGTATTATTTGTATGGCTGGCAGAGCTCATTATTAAGCTTACCAGAAAATATATGCCTGCTACAATGTTTAGAGAATCAGGAAACTCATTTTCAAATCAAAAGAACATGAATGTAACTTCCTATTTCAGTAGTTTAATATGGTGGAGGCTCAGGGCATAGGGAGAGGAAGTTACTATGCTTAATATAAAAATGTAAAAGATGTTCCATAAATGCATAAATGAAATTAATTGTCAGCAGTCATATGCTTGGCAAACCATAATGCTTATTTGCCTTAAAATTTCTTATTGTATCGTTTCCCTTTCCCCCCAAGGTGATGTAATGTTTTCATCTCCGCAAATCTGGTTTCAAGAAAGATTTGGCTCCAAAATGGAAATCTGCTTTTGATTCAAGATTAGGTCCTAGCAGACAGTACTCTTCAGTCCCATTTGTTTGATCACTGCAGCCTTTCTTCAAAAAAAAGTCCCAGTGCATGTTGCCAGCCATGATTGGCAGTATATAGCCTGCACGGTCTCTGTCCATAATACTAAAGCTTGACTGGATTCTATCATTACTTCACCACCAACACTAAATAACTGAATAAATGCAATCAAAATTTCAAAATAAAAATTATTAGCTATACCATCTGACATTAGTGAAGCAAAAAGTAAAACAGCATGCACAGGTACAGGATTTAATTTGGGTAATTAAGTTTAATACATAATAAAATTTTATAGTAAAGATTTTAAATGCTCCTAAAAATATAAGGGCTTATTTGCTCAACATTTTACAGAAAGGTACTTATTACAAATAGATCTATTGGGTAATTTTGCACTGTGAGTTTTTATGTAAAGTATTGACTTACATGAAAGACTAAGAGCAAGCCATTGGTAAGTGATTTCAGCTTCTGCTGGATTAGATCCAGTGGGGCTGTGGTCAGATGGACAAGTGGAACTGCAGAGGGACAGGGTTAAAGGCTCCTTGTAGCTCTCTGTCCCCTCTTCCTTCTCAAAACCTCTTTGCATGGGCTGGTGACAGTGCCAGTATCAAAGGACATTTGCTAAGAAGTCAGAAGAAGGGTTTAATTAGGTTAGTCCCATCTCTGACTTTCAGTGCTTGGGGTGGTAGCCCAAGGGCCCCTCTGAAAGCACGTGAATAAATGGGCTTCAAGGCACTGGATTTTAGAAGTTATCAGAGATAAGGTAATAACAATAATGCTGGGTTGCAGATTAATGCTTTTAGAAATGTTGAGATAGTGGTAGCAATTTGCTGAATTTATGGGTTAACCATGGCTTTGAGGCTTGGTGTGCTGTTCTTCACCATCAGCTCACTCCAGAGAATCAAGAATTCTTGTCAGGAAGCAGCTCAGAGATGCCAGGCACAGGCAGGATAATGCCAGTAGAAAACCCAAGACAAATTGTGCAATTTTACATTTATGTAGGTAAGCAGCCAAGAATTCCTGTGTGCACTTCAAGGATAGCAAATACTTTTTTTTTTTTTTTTTTTTTTTTTGCAGATGTAAATGTAATAAGACACAGTAAAATGTAACATGAGTCTCTTCAGTAACGGTGAATTACCATACCAGACAGAGCAGTGGTCCCTTTTGTGCATTGTCAGGTTTTTGAAAGTGGCTTGTGCTCCAGGCTACAGATGATGGTCCTGTAATGCTATACCTGCCCACTGGAGGACTTTTTTCTCCTGTCTCATGAGTCTGCCTCATAATAGGAGTGTTTACATCTTTTTAAAGCTATTTACCTCATTCAGGACCATCTGACGTTCCCGTTTTCTGTGGGAATGCCTAATGTGAACCTTATTAAGCTATTGAATGCAATGATAACATGTGGCTATGAGTTAATAGGTTATGCACATGCTGTGCAACTTTTTTTAAATCAGTAGTAAATATTGAAAGCTGTTTAAAATATGTTTGTTCCCCTGTGCGCCATTCTTTGCTCTGATATAGTGATAATGTGTAAAATCACCCCATTCTTTCCTGTTCTGTCATTATTTATGTAACTGAATATGTGCCCTTGTGCTTCTGTCTGCCCCAAATTAAAACCTTAGCATATCATGGCTGATTTTTATTTCCTTCCTCTGACTGGTCTCCAAGTTCTGCTCTGTGCTGTCTGTAATAGGGACCAACCACTCAATCTGAGTTGCAATGAAACTCTCAGTATTTCTCCTAGAGTTGTGCTTCCATTTTGGGCAGATCCTCTGCCTTGGTACCAGAGAGACTGCTATAGACTTGCACCAGTGGAAACACTTAAAATCATCCAGAGCATTTGAAAACCTTGTGGGTTTTTTTTAGCAGTTTCTCATGCTCAACGAGTATTGGTAGAAGAAATATGGCTATTAGCACCTAGAGACTGGTGGGCAATGCATTTTGAGGCAATGTTGGCTCCTGAGGATTCTTCCTAAAAACCTCCCCTTTGTGACCAAAATATAATGTAGACCTGGCTTGAATAGGTTTATGTCGGGCAGGAAACCCTGACATTGAGGTAATGTAATAATGAGTTGAGCTGCGGTGGATGCCTGTATCTTTACAGAAGCTGCTTTCTGTTGATACCGTTTCTTGGCCTGTGGATTCCTCCATGATTTTCTCACTCAGGTTTTCTACGTTCAAGATTGTGGAGCTTGTTCCGTTGCCTTGCTCAAACGCAGGTGTCAGAAGACTCTAAAACTCCTGTGTCCTCTCACATCCTCTGTTTTTTCTCCCCCTTATGCTGTCCTTTCCTTTTAAGTAAATCAAGTCCCCCCAACCCAGATTTTCTTTCATTGTGTTGCTTGCTTTTCCTGTACACTGCACTCACTGCCCCACATGAGGTCTGGGCTCTCAATTTTCATCATGGGAGTGTGGCCAAGCCATTGGTGTTCACTGTGGGTGATGGGAATGTGCTTTTCGCTCCTCCCTTGTCAAAATAAGTCTTAACCCTTCTGTTAGGGCTTCCAGTTGATTTCAAGTACAGTGGTTGAGATTTGAACTCCTCTCTAATAGGGGAGGGTGGAAACTTTTGACTCATTTCCTAGCTCTGCATGATCTAGTAGATGATATGAGTTTTATTCATTGTTGCCAGGCTGGAGATACACTTTACCTGCTTAGTGTCCTGTTTATGGCCTCTTGTCCACCTCTGTGGTCACCTTCCATATGTAATGTTACTGACAGCAGAATGGCTGTCTCAGTCTACAACATGGGAGTGAGTGCTTGCAGCGTTAGCAAAGCATTGAGAAAAGGCAGGTTGACCATTAGTAGCAACCCACTATTTGCGAATAAAGAAAACCCTCACTTTTTCCAGTGATTAATAAGTGACATAAGATCTTACCTGTCAGTCTTCCTGGAACTTGAGGGGCAGCTGCTCAGATAACTGGCCCCTCTTTGTTTGATGGACTGATAACCATGTTATTTAGTACTGTACAGCCATGCGAATCCTTCACTGCTGCTGCATACTCCAGCAAGAGCATTTGCTGCATAGCTCTATTGGTTACAAATTGAAGGCATCCACATATTCAGGATAACTGCAACATTTTCCCCAGGAATGTGAGAGATATTTAGCATTACCAACTTCAAAGAGGAGGAGAGGGAGAGAAGGAATTTAATTCTGCTTGTGTATGAGGTAATGTCAATTCTTTGCAGTCAGGAGACTGGGGCTTAATTGATGTCATATGGCTAACAAATGTATTCCAAAGCCAGCCTCATTTGATTGCTTTTTAATAACTAATAACTCTCAGTGGGAGTCCAAATTATGTATGTATAAAAAAGCATGATGGAGCTGCCTCTCTCGCCTGCCAAGATCACTGTTACTGAAACAAATTTGTACCTTTTGCAGTCTTGGAATAGACACCAGCAGTGGCTGGACACGTACTCTCTCCACTGGCCTGGCCAGGAGCGTCTGGAGGAGCTGCAGCGAGGTTGCAGAGTATGTCCGTGCTGGCGGCAGTAGTTGTCTGCTCTCGCTGGGGTTTGTATCAAGCCACAGCTGGAGAGAGGCTTAAATCGCTCCTGATATCCTCCCCGCCTGCCCAGGCCATCTCCTTGCCTGCGTGCCAGCCCGCAGCTGCACAGCTCACACGGGCAATGAAGAGCCACTGAGTAATATTTATGTCATGAATCATTTTTCCCGTGGAGCTCATTGCCTTCCTGAGTCACAGATCTCAGAGCCAAGGAATCGTCCTCTGTGACAGAGCAGGAGACTGAGAAAGGATTCAGCTCCCCAGGTCCCTGTGGCAATCCCTGCGCTGCCCTCCCCAGGGGCCCAGAGCCCCCTGTTCACTCCTGAGCCTGTGGGCAGCAGCTGGGCTGTCACTGGCTGTGCTGAGCAGAGGCACCGGTGGTCACGGTGTCCCTTGGTCATAGTGTCCCTCTGCCCCAGTACTGCTGCCTGCAGTTGGATTTCCCTGAAATAACAAAAGCTCTGCCTGCAGAGCAGGGTCTTGGTGCAAGGAGACTTTTGCACAGCAGGGTGCATGTAAAAACGTGTCATATTGATGACAGCTGACAAAATCAGAGGCTAAGTCCCACTTTCTTCCCGTCTCTTCCTGACCCAGCATGCTGGCTGAAGAGGAACAAGAGGATTTGATGGTGTCACTGCTGTGTCACTGCTGTGTCACACAGCGCCACGTGCCTTCCTTCCACCCGTCCTCCCAACGGGTTTCCCCCTCACTTATTTAGTGGGTGAGTGGTCAGGGCAGGGCCACGTAGGACCAGAAGTCACAACATCCCAGTCACTGGAAGCAGATGTGAAATGCTAAAAATGGCTATTTTGCATTGCAAAAGGGAAGAAAAGTTACTGCAGTGTCTGTTCCCCTTCTATTCTACCTTCTCCAAACCAACAGAGGTAACAGGCACATCAGAGCATGTCTGTCTTCTCCCTGCTTCCTACCCACAGACAACGGGGCCAATTTATAAATATTGTTTCTGGAAGCAATGTCAGGAGAGCTTGTGTACTGTTAGCATTAAAATGACTGGTAACTTCTTTTTACATATTTGTGCACTGATTTTAATTCACCTCCGTAAAGCTACCTTTGATTAGATTTTTGTTAGGACTCCCACTAAATTCAACAATACTGACGTTGTTCTTTATGTGGAGATCTTTCCTTTGGCCTTCCACTTTGCCTGTTTCTCCCTGTCCATTGTATCTCAAAATGACAACATTTTTCATTTTGGAGTATTAGATAATTGAAGGCCACTATTATTTCTTAAAAAACAAATCAAAGCACAACTAACAAACCCAAAACAATAACAAACAAAACAGAAACAAACAAAACCAAACCAAAACAATAAACCGACAGAAAACAACACTTATTGCAGTGGAATATTAGCATGTTGTTCTGAAAATGGTTACTTTAGTTTTCAGTTTTGGTTAATACAGTTCATCAAAGCTAACAGGAACTAGCTTACAGCTCTTAAAAACATGAGTGATTTTATGCATGAAATGATGAAGCAACACGGTTGATAATTGTAGCAGATGATTTTGGGCTGCTTCTTTTAAAGGAGTGGTGCTGGTGTAGGAAAGAATGATAAGAAATGGGATTGATCATCAGAACCTTTCCACAAGGTTTTGACTTCACTGAAGACGGTCAGCACTATGTGTGACTAGTTTCTTATGCTGATTAAAATGCAGATCTCCCAGCCTCCTCCTCTTGATATGAGTGAGTTGTTTAACCTCTAACCTTTTATTCTTTGTCACTTGGGCATGATATTTTTAATAGGAATATTTTACAGCCTCATGGGGACCTAAAGACTTGATTATTGCTGTTTATAGAATTAGAGTTTGTGTCCTGGCCTGTTTGTTGTTACATCACATCTCAAAAAGTGCAACACATCCTGATTTGTTTTATTTCCCTACCTCATCTGTGTAATCTCTTAAAACCACCACAACGACTGTAGATTCAGACCCTACCCTTGCAAAACTGAAGTTATTCCTTTGCCAGTGCCTCCCACCAGCTTATGGGGCTGCTCCATTAATGGTCACCATGGGCAGGTAAAAACACCTTTACCTCTGGTGAAGGTCGTGCCTGGCTCCAAGTGCAGGGTCAGATCCATGGGGAGGCCCCTTGCCACAGCCCTGTCCCTAGTGAGACACAGTAAGTGTTCGGATGTGGCACCACTTAATTGCTTCAATTTCTGCAGTAAGATGATATAAAAATTCTTGTGACTGAGCGTGCAAAGGCGCTCCTAAAAAGTCTATTAATTTTTATGCCTCATAAATGTAAACCACAATTCACTTTGTTAGCTGTAAAAACATTCCTCTTAAAATCTGAGTTTATAGGACACAAAACAAATAGGATTTCAGAAAAAAATGTCTGGTTTCTATTCTCTTGAGAACTCTATTTTTGTTAATTAATAATTCTGTTTTGCCTTTCTTTGTTCTCAAGGCTTTTCAAGGAAAAAAATTCTGAAGCTCTGCTGTTTTACTGCTTTTCTTTCATGAATATTTTATCAAATAGTAATCAACATCTTGTAATGCAATTGTACAGTTTATAACTGTTATACAATGAAACCTAAAGCAACTCAGAGAAGCAAAAGCAGAAAACAAAATTATCAAACCCTTACACTTTCAGAAAACGTGAAGAGTGACATAATGTATCCTATAGTCAAGCAGCATGTTGCTGTTTTGTTACTGCCTGCCACTGTCCTGAGTGGCAGGATTTGGCTGCTAGCCTTTAATCTTACTCTTAATCATACTTTTGGAAATGTGGGCGGTGGTGGTGCTAGTGAAGCCACTGGCTGTTGTCTGAGCCATAAAGCAGAGCTCTGGCAAATGCCAACATGTACTTGTACCTCTTGCAAGGTGAGCAGTTGATCTTGAAGACATTGCAACCTTCCACTTACCTGACAGTTATGGTAGCTGATCAAATAGTAGCTTTTAAAATTTATTATATTTAATGAATATCTATTTAAAAGCAATGTGGAGGTTTTATGGTCTGAGCATGTGGCTGTTTCCCCTCAGTGGCCTTGCTGGATACTGTACCAGCAGCTCAGCACACAGACCCATTTCTGATGCAAAACATCACTGCTGGGTAAGACCGTTTCTAACATACATGATTTATTTACAGGCTGACAAAATGTAGGCCTTAGGGCTGAATATTAATTTAATAACCATACTGCAATAAAATGGCTGTTTTTCAGAAGTGCTGATCTCCCACAGCTTTCAATAGTCCTAATTTTTTCCCCTGTATTCTTCGTCTCTAAAAATCAGAGTGCTTTCTTTTAACTCTCTAAATCCAGTCTTGCATCAAGCAGCCTTCAGCGTTACCATTTTTTCTTCAGATTGATTCCCATGCTCTGCCAAAGGTTTGTGAAGTATTTGGGGGACTGTTTAGAAGTGTTTTGCTTTTGTTTTTTCTTAAATATTCAGAAGATTAGCACTATATACAGCACTACCCTGAACACTATGCAGTAACTACAGATGTGCTATCACCATTAAATGACATCCCAGAGAAGCTTCAAACAATTTAAGCACTGGCATGTTTCTGTGGTCTATGTTACAAGGCTGTATTTAGACCACTGTTGTCATTCGTATTTTAAGTTATCAGCTGCCGAGTCAGTGCTAGGAAAGCCTGTGCTCACCTGACAGAAAAGGTTCCTTTCCATCATGCTTCTTTGCTCAGTCCTGATTTTCAGCAATATGGGCAGCACTATCTTGTATCATCCCTCCTCAGTTTGCAGGCTGATTTCTACTTGTTTTTCTTTTCTGAGAAATGGATGGAAAAACTAAAGCTGCTTGGTGCTGGGGGAGGCGGAGCCCTGCTCTGCGGGAAGCGCCGGCTGGAGGGGAGGCTGAGGCTGGTGGCTGTGGCACTTGGGCCACTGTGTGAAACAGCAGCACGTAGTGAGGTCTGGAGACTTCACCTCACTGCGCTGCTATTCCTAAGAGTTTATTTTTAAAAATGTGTTTGAACCTGTGAGAGCTGTTTGTCTTACGCTAATGTCCCTCCAAATGATGGCTCTTATACAGCAAAGCCCTGCTACACTTTCCAATTCTCACATGGTCTTGGGTTGCTGATACACTTTCAGTATGCAATAGAAGGCCTAAACCAAATACTTGTGGAAAGATGATCAAAAGAAGGTGAGCAGGACTGTTTCTTGCCCCTATGGAGATGACAGGGGTAATGGCATGAGGAATCTTTGCTTTTCTATGGCTTTGGGTCTGTTTCTGCAAGTCTGAAGTAGGAGGAGCTGCAATGAACATTTCACAGGAGCAAATCCTGTTCAAGGTCAATAAACTAACTTCCATAAGGTTTGGCCCAAGTTTATATACTTTTGAATGGAATTTTAAAAAAAAAAAAGCCAGAGCAAATATACAGCTGTGAGTAGACAGAGCGTTTATCATATTCCCATTTTATGATTCTTTTGCCAGAGGGAACCTTCTATCATAGCTGTGCTGGTATTGTTCCATTCATTAAAGAAAAAGAAAAAGGAGGGAAATTATAAATTATATTGCTCACCCAGTGTTTCAGTTCTGATGAGTGGTCCTGCACACCATGGGAGCTCAGGGCCAGGCACGTACAGGAAAGTCCCTGAAAACCCCATGGTACGTGGTGGCCTCGGCAGCAGAAGGGTGATCCTCCCCATTTAGCCATCACAAGTGTGTTTGAATTGCGAAGCCGGGTGGTGGCTCTGTGCTGCTCTCTGAGGGGTTTTTGGGGGTTCAGCAAGGAGATGGCAGCAGGAGCTGAGCTTGACTCACTGCCCATAGCCCCAATGCCTGCAGATGCTGAGCAGCCAAAACCTCGTGGCTCCACTCCAGGGGAGCCTGAGAAGGAAAATATGGTGTTTTTTTCTCAGAATAACAACCCGTTTTCTTCCTCAGGTGGCCTGTATGCACAGAGGAGTCTGCTCACAGGAGTATATTTTGCCAATACAAGTTGTTCAGTCATGGTTTTTACCCCAGCTGAAGAGCCAAAGTCCAGGATTGTTTTACCATTTCTTTAGCCTGCGTGTCTCCCCATCTCTGTCTGCTGTGGGCTGCTCTAGGCACAGCTGGCCAAACCAGCAGGAGCTGTAGCACATCTTTCAGACTAGATCATGCTAGTGTTTATGTGAAGTAACAGAAGGATTTAAGGCAAATTCACAGTATGAGTGAAACATCCTGGCTGCGTGTAAATCCCCATCAGATGTCACGTAGTTTCCAAAGTAATATATGAGGCATGGAGGAAATACATCCTTGCATCCCCTGAGGCAGGGAGAGAGAGCAGACTCTGGCTGTGCTCCCCTGAATCCTTTCAAACAGCCTGTGTACCCAGGGCAAGCTTGAGGGCACGGGAAGCCCAGGAGCACATGGTGGGACGGCAAGTCACCCTGCAGCCACAGGGATGGGCACATCGGCACTCGGGCACCAGGATCTTCATTGGGAGGGGAAGCTTTATAGGGAGAAGAAAGTGTTGTTTTGGTTTGGTGTTTTTTTTTTTTTTTTATAAGTGGTAAGGATGACTGAAGAATTTTATACCCATTTCATCTAAATGCTGAGCTCTCAAGAAACTGCAGCCAGCCTCCTGCCCACTCTGTGTGTGCATTTTTGCTCTATGGGTGTCAGACAGTTGGGAAGAAATGTGGGTGGAAAGAATCTTCTGCAGGCTATTGGCTTTTATTGAAACAAACACTTTCTGGGATAATCTTTAATCATTTTTGTGTCCTCAGGGTGATGAAGAACAAGCCATTTTGTGCACTGCTAGGTATTCAGAGCAGAATATTGCTACATCCTGCAGCTGAAGCCAGATTTTAAAAAATATTTAGATACTTAATTTCCTCTAAAATCAATACTTGCTAGCCAGCAATGTATTTAGTTTCACACACACACATACAAATTGCATATTACTGATGCCCTGCACAAATGTATGCCTTGGTCTCCAGACATTATTTTAGAGAGTTATGTTAGAGGAGTTAAGAAGGTACCTGCAGGCTGATTAGCATCCCAAATTACTACTCTTGGGTGCTGGTTGTTCTAGGTCCACACACAGCTGCGCTTTTCCCTGCTATAAGGTGGGTAGGTCACCTGACTGTGTCCTTTCCCTCTCAAAATTTAATCTTTGCCTGCTTGAAGATATGTTAATGGGATTGGAAAGCTTGAGAGTACTTTTTTCCCTGGAATTTGTTGTGGTGTGTAAGGGGAAATGGTAATAGAAAAGGCAAAGAGAACAATTCTCCTTCCAAGTTTCCACCTACCCCTGGGAAGAGGCAGTTGGCCCCACATCATGTGACTTTTCCCTTTTCTAATGCAGGAAAGAGTAGGGGCTTGAAGCCCTTCTGCTCCTCAGCTGAAAGGAGGCGATCTGAGTGTAGTCAAACATCAATGTATAAAGCTTTGAATTAAGTTGAAAGTTGAAATTGAAAAACAAAGCCTGAAAGCAGCTGATGATTGCTCATAATGATGCAGTATGGAAAAGAGAATGCAAAATGCCAAAAGATGTAATTCCCTTCAAAACGTGAGCCTGACAGACCCCGGGGAGGGAGTCAGAGGCAGGAGCAGACAGCTGCCCATGCCTGTGATGGTATGGCAGTAGGTGACAACTTGCTTTGCTGCTTTGGATGTTCACATCACTGTGTGTTGGAGGGCTGAGATGCCTGTCCTCGCCGAGCATAAAACTCAATCCAGCATGAAACTGCTTGAACCTCTTTTTTTATTTTGGTGAAAAGCTCTTTCTCCCTTTTGTGTCTGGCAGGTCCTGGTTGCGTTTCCCAGCTTTAGCTGGTATGTCCTTCTCAGAAGGCCTTGTGCTAACCTGGGTTCTGCTTCTTGGGACTTTGCTTTCTGACCGGAGTGTTCTGTTTTGGAGTAAAACGAGGGCAGAAGAGTTCAGGAAGGTATGGGATGGCATATGATTATCCCTGTTTCTTAGCTGTGCAGCAAGGATTCATATTCTTAATGTTACTTATTTTAGTGCAGCTTTATTGAACAAGTACATAATATGCATTTTTTTTTGTTTGTTTGTTTTTTTTTCCTTTTTCTTCTTTTTTTTCCTTCTTCTTTTCTGATGGGAGAAAAAAAGATCTGCGCATACTCCTCAGAGGCACCAACTTCTTTTGGCTAACCACTGCAGCTGGTCTTTTAGTAAGAAATACTGAAGAGCCTCCAACCGCCAGTAGACTGAATTGAGATGCAGGAAAAGGAAACCTGGGGCATCTGTGGGTGGTTGTACAAACTGCAGGCACCCAAAATCAACACTGTGTTGGTAAAGTCTGGTCTTTCTATTACCTCCTTTTCCCTTTCCAGCAGGCTCTTTACACTATGAATTCAGGGTGTTTTGGAAGGAGATGGATTCATTGTGTATTAGCAGTAAGGACAGGGCTTGTCAGAGGGCATTTGGATACTAACCAGGTACCTGCTCCTGTCCACAGAACCCATGCCTGTGAATAATGTTGATCTGCTTTTCCATTCATCTGGACAGATGTATGTATAAAAATCCTGGTGTGGTGGGTTTCTGTGCAATATATATCTGAATTCATTATGATAAAATGTTTTTGTTAAATTTTCTTGTAAATTGATGTGGGATAATAGATCAATGATTTTATTTTTTTACTCCGTCTATAGTAGAAATCTAGCAGACTTCTTTATATGTTCTTTCAAAGCAAGTAGATGTAATTAAGATTGACAATTGGATTTTCGAGTGCTCTCTGCATTTTCTGTTCCCTCATCAATAAAGAAAAATAGTGAGAAGGCTGTTTGTAAGCAGCAGTTCTTGAGGCGTGTTTTTAAAAGGTTTTTACACCTCTTTCATGTAAAAAAAAGGCAACAAAATTAGAATGAAATTAATGCAAAGAGAGCCTTCAAATATGTGTATTTTAGTGGTGAATACAGAATAAGAAGAAAGATTTGAGCTTTTGCCCTTATTTTCTTCATTGCTCATTTCAGATCAAATCCAGCATTGGGATCATCTTCAGAAACTCCTAGGTGTTTTAAAGCTGGGGTTTCAATGTATTTCCAACAAGGTAAGCAGCTTTTTTTCATGCTAGGATAATGAATGGATGATGAAAATAGCCAGATTTTCTCTGTTCATTCAAGCTGATGGAGATTAAGTGTGACTCCTCTGGAGCTGGTGCAGGCCCTTCATGGGAGGATATGGGTAGATGTAACACAGGGCTGATGCTCCTGCGGTGGGCTACATCTCAGCAACTGGGTTGGACTCAGAGAGAAGAACTGGAGGGGGTGGTGGGTGTGCAGGGTTTTGGAAAGGAGGCAATTCTGGCTTGACTGGTAAGGAGTGGCAGGATGCTCAGAAGCTGTGTGCTGGTTATTTTGTCTGACCCACTGTGAATCTTTCCCTAAACCACTGAGGTTTTGTGTGTTGCTCATGTCCATGGCACAGGAAGCTGTGTTTGCCAGCTGACCTCACACGAAGCGGTGAGGATTGACTGGCTGATGTAAGCTCTTATGGCTGCTTGCTAGGCCAGAGCTTTTCTTTGCCGCTTGGCAGCAAACACTGGCACTGGTGACGGATGGACTAGCTCAAAAGCAAGGCAAGGACCAGACTGGATTGCCCAGGCAACTCAGGCTTGCTCCACAGGGATGGAGCTACCATCCACTGTGATTTGTTTTCTGCTGACATTGTGTTTTGTAAATTATGAGATGCAAAAAATATGTGGGGAAGTTTTAATTATAAGGCAAATAAAATGAGACAAATGAGACAATGACTGTGTTAAATCCATGGACCTGTTTGCCGGGAACAGCAGGGATACAGGACATTAGGGCTGGGTCCTTGTATGGATACATTTCCATCGAAGGCAGTCATTTGATGTTTGTGCAGGTTTTCGCCCTAAAGGTCCTGTAAAAAAGTACATTTTAGGGTGATTCTTTTTTTTTTCTATTGAAAATTGGTCTGCTTCTAAAGGTGGCTATGCTTGCAACAGCTGGGGGGAATTTGAAATAATTGTTTACCATTACCTGTTTTATGGACAAAACAAAATAGAGCAGTGACTAGGGCACAGCTTGGGTCTCTCTGTTCTGGAAAGGCTGCTGTTGGAGTATGGCCTTGAAGGGGACATGCGCAGGTGAAGGCCATCAAAATGGTGTTCACCCACCAACCTCCCAGAGCATGGTCTTGCAAGAAGCCAGTGGAACATCCTGAAAGGTCACTGTGCTTCAGCCACATGCTGAGATACCACTGGTCTTGTCCTAAAGCCAACCAAATTGACAGAAGCTGTGTCAGTAATATTTTGATGGGATATCATCTGGCTATAGAATGCCACAGTCTGGCCATGCCAGGGTTGTGAGCCCAGGCTTGTCTGTGCTTTTCGTGGGCTTCAGAGCTGACTGCCTTCACCTTTGTGATCGACATCCAGAGAGGAGGTTGTTGTCGCAGTCAGGTCTGGCATCTTTACGGAATATTAAAAAGCCATCACGGGTCTCACTGAGGAAGTCCAAGAGACCTTTGGGTCTTCTAATCAAGATGCTACTAAACCCACGTTTTCTAGCAAGATGGTCCCACTTTATGCTGCATCATCATCATCTTAAACAGGTGACTCTTTAATCTTTAGCTTCAGAGCAGGAGATGTCCAGTGACACAAAGGACCATACCGTGCCCTGAAAAAAAGGGCAAATTATAGGTCTGTGATTTCAGTGCTATGAATATCACTTGTCATTAAGGTGGGAGTTTGGGGTCAGAGAGCAGTGCAGGGAACAATGTGCCAGCCAGCCTGCTTGAACTTTGGTCTGTCTGACCTAAGGAATACTTTAATTATTTTATGCAACATGTGGCCTTTTAATTCTGGCAAGCAGAGGCAGAAGGGAAAGTTGCTATGCAACCGAACAAGCAGCTGCTGAGCTGATGAGTCCAGGAACTGGGAACTTTTACAAACAGGAATTGTCTTGAAAAATACAAACAGGCTGAATTTTATGGTTACTTCCAGTTTTCATGTTTGTCATTGTCTTGCTTGTGAATTTATTTAGCCAATGTTGGCAAAGGGTCGTAGAAATGTTGCCTCAGGTGCAGTCTGGCAGCCTGTTTTGGGGACTATAAAATGATGGGAATTTGGCTTTGGTGACAGTGACATTCTGTGCATGCAGCTGACAAGGGACGTTAATTATTTTAGCCTAGGCTTGCGCCAAATCCAGAAATCTCCCCCTGTAACCATAGTGCTGGCTCGGGCCTGGCATCCCTCTGGCAGCTCTGCAGATCCAATGGGAGGTTGAGGCCAAGGCGAGGGCTGGCAGGGATGTGCTGCGAGGAGGCACCACACACCTCGCTTCTCCTGACCCACCGTGAGATACAGAGTCAGTGCAGGGACCTTCATCGTGGGGTAAACATTTGTTAAGATGGATCACTGAATTTTGCTTGTGTTGCCTACAAAAATAAATGTGGCTATCTTCTTAAAGACTGGCCAAACAGAAATCTCTAGTGCTACTCCTCTGCTCAGTTACAGCTCTGATACGTTTTGCTAGCAGGGAAGCCTGTCTATCCTTAGCCTTTTATTCAACAAATAAATGAATAAATTGTAGTGAAAAACAAACTCTCTTTTCTTCCCTGAGATATACACTACGAACTAGCAAAGGTTGCTGACAACATTTTTACAGGAGTTACAACTGAATTACAACAGGACATAAAACACAAGCTCTGACTACTACTTGTGCCATTTAGCTGCTTAATAAATTCCAAAGGAAGTGGGCATTCAAGGCCATAAACAAGTCCTTTGCTACCATCCCTTCCCATATGGGCTGTAGATGCTGTTTAAACACTCAAAAATAATGTTTTGGAATAGTCACTTCTCGATCTGTGCCACAACGTACTTCAGGGGGGGTTAAGTGAAGCCCCTGCATGGGCATATCAGTGGTTAAAGAACTGACTAGGAGAGCCACAAATCCTTCGCTGGGGTGTTCAGGCTGCCTTCTCCTGCTATCATTGTTAATATCTAGGCAGTAAATTATCACATCAAAGTAAAAATTCAAAGTAACAAAGTGATAATCATCTCTAGTTCCTGGTGGATAAGCAACTAATGACAGATTTAATGTACTACAAATGTGGGAGATAATAAAATACTTACAAAATGGCAAACTGTTGAAGACTTTTAAGAAGAAGGACAAAGAGAAAAATATTCTTCAAGTAGTGCTTGTAACAAGGAAGACACATATCAACAGCCCATCTTTGAACAGAGCATTAGGGAAATTATATGCAAACATGTCCACTTGGTGTGTTCCCTTGTTCTTCATGTTCCTGACATTGTGTTCCAGCAAGACACCACCACCTTTTTTTTTCTTTTTTCCCATAGTACAGCTCATTTCCCCGGTCACAGGAAATAATAATCTGATTTTTCTGTTGATGGTTTGGGATGTTTAGAGTACATACAGTAAATGGGTAATGGTGCAGGCACCCAGGAAGCCTTTCAGACCAAAAGGCTGTTTAAAAGTATCTGTTATAAGATGTTAAATCAACCCAAAAGGAGCTCAATAAGAAAAAACACAAAGGTTTCTGTCTGTGATGCTGCAATATGTCTGCCTGGAACTGGAAACTGGTGAGTGACAAGGCAGTGGGGGGTGGCTGGGTTTGCTGGTGGGTGGTATATGCCATGCAGCAGACCGTGAAAGGTTTCTGAAAGGGGTGAGCACCAAAATTGTGTTTGTGAGGCAAGATTGAATCAGATGCAAGGCGCATTGCTGGTGAAGTGTTGTGTGTGGGTTTTTTGTTTGATTGGTTGGTTTTGTTTTGTTTTGTTTTTTTATGGCTGAATATATAAGAAAATTGTATCTTACAGATATTATGCAGCAAGAATCTGCAAAATGAAGCCATGCCCTGAACCTGAGAAGGAAAGATGGAAATTGTGCTCAGGTCCTAGGTCTGTCTGCTGGAGGGGACTGTGCTGGTTGCAGTGGAGACTGAGGCAGGTAAAGAAGGTTTGAAAAGGGAGTCGAAGGTGCACTTGGGCTCTGCTAGACAGGGTTGTGCCTGTAGTGAGGAGGAGGTGCTAGGAATGATGGGAGCGGCTGAGAGTTTATTCTGAACAGAAATGCAGTGGTTGAGGAACAGCAGAAAGGCAGTTAGGTGTTGAGTTGAGTTGTGCTGCAGGAGTGAATGAGGGACCTCATGGTGGGTGACAGCTCGAGAACAACAAACCGCTCCTTGGGGAGAAGAAAGCACTGTTTCACGTGTCTGTGAAACCATCATTTGTCTCCTGGTGAGGGCAAGTGTGAAGGCTGATCTGTGGAGACTCTGGCTTTTTTCCAAACAATGAAAATAATGATCCTTTTTCCAAAGAGCTGACAGTCAAAGCTAAAAGAAGAAAAAGACTAGTTCAAAAGAAACAAGGATAAGAGAAATTGAAAAGTATACAATCTTAAAAATGTCATTATTTGTAACTAATGATTTGTCTGACCTTGGCACTGCTCCCAGGAAGTCACAGCAGGCTCAAGAATGCGACATGATGACGCACAACTTGAAAATGTTGTGTCAAACACCACCTGGTTCCTGTTAGCTGAACGCCTCTTTGACACTGCTCATTCATTCCTCACTTGACTGAAAACTCATGGATTTTTTTAATGGATGGAGCTCGCTGGAACTGCTTGGCGAACTGTAGTGGTTTTAAAATGTTTAACATGTTACTAATGAAAGGAGGAGAAAAAACAGAGCTTAAAAATTTGCAAAAATGTGAGGTTTTTTTTCTCCAGCATCTTGTAAATTAATGATTTTGAATTGTTTGACAAGAGCTTGTTGTTGTTTTGTTTTTTTTTTTGTTTGTTAGTTTGTGTTCTGGTTTTTTTTTTTTTTTTTTAAATGTGGCTTTGGGATATTTATGGAAAGTACTTTGATAGGTATACTCAAATCCTGACAATTATCCTTATCTCTTCCTCGAGGACCTTGGTATTGCTTGTGGTGATACAATTTCTATGCACCCTGTAAGTGAACCACACCAATTTGTTTTTTGGACCAGAGCATCAAGGGGGTGGTGTCTCAAAGCCCAGGTGATAGGGAATACAGTGTTCATGAAGCAGTAAATATCCATAAAGTTTTTTTGAAGGAGGATGCTTTGAATATATTTTCATACCTCTAAAACAAATACAGAGAAGTATTTTAACTGCTGGCATCCCTTATCCCTCCTGCAGACTAGCTGACCCATCTGCTTTGCTTGCTATTGCTGCAAAACTGGGTCTTGACTTTGTGGATGAGAAACTTTGAGGTGATCATAGGAAGGTGCCTGAGTGGAAGACTTAATCTCACAGATTTGTATGCCTTTCTGTCCCGTTTTAAAAATGTAGTGTTAAATTCCTAATTAATAGTGGGATGATGTTTGCGCTTGTTTCCTTTTCCTATGGGGAGATGTTTTGGACTTTTATAGTATTGTGTATGTGTGTGGTGTGTCTGTGCTCATGCAAGTCACGCACGTGGATATTTATGTCCACATATCTGCCTTTCTGTCACAGATTGTTGTGGTTTCTATGTACTAAATAGGACTAAAATGTAGCTGAAATGGATAGGGGGAGCTGGAGAGCTAAGTGGTAACAATTAGCATCTCTTGAGGAGTGACTCCATGTTCCTGAGGTGACCTCCAAGGAGAAAAATCTCTACTGTAAGTAGCACATGGTTTGCTAGAAATCTTTTGATTCATGCTTGTCTCTTCCTGTTGCGGAAATGAACTTTGGTAATGAAAACTTTCGATTTTTAAGATTGAGATTAATGCATCTAACAAACCTCTACTCATTCAAATTTGTACTGAACAGCTTCTCCATGTAACAAGTGAGTAAGAGGAACATGGTTCATCAATTTCTTCTTCCCATCCTGTTTCCTGATAATATAAATAAATCTTGCCAGTTACTTTTTTGAGGGAAAATACAATACTCTCTCGCTCTCAATGAGCAATTGTGAAATCAGCTGTTTCCTCTATTCTTTAAAAAGACCATTTGTATCTAATTATTCAAATCAGAAATATGAGGAGGACCACATAGTTCCTTCTGGGGCCTGAAGAGATCTTGCTGTGACTTCAAAACCCTAGCAAAAGTAGTAAAATCAAAACAATCCTAAATAATGACAGCTGAATGGAAAGTGGGAGTTTCTTCTTCTGAAAGTCTGCAGTTCTACAGGAATTTATGTTTCTTAGTCATCTAAGATGCCATATTGGTAAGTGAAACAGCAAAATGGAGAAAATGTCTAGAATACCATCCATAAGAAAACAAACAAATCATAAGGAACTCTGTTAAGACGTAACTCAGGCAATTAAACAGGGAAAGCCTTCCTGCCTTAATCTTGCTGTGTCTTTGATGGTCTTAAGCTACAATTAGAACTTGTAGATTTATGTACAGTATATAGAATTAAAAAAATCTCTGCTAGAACTTTTTTGCACAAAAAGAAATGTTTGGCAGAGGTGATTCTACACTAGATTTGACTTTCAAATATTCTCACATATTAAAGCAATTTCTTGATGAACCAGCTTAATTATTCTGTGCACTGAAGAAAAGCATCCACAGGTGATACAAACTGGGGTCCTAACCTGAACACCTGCAGCTGACATCCTTTTTCTGTTGATAATTGGAATCTTGTGAGCCAGGCCAAGCTAGGCAATTGTAGCAAGGCTATCTGGAAATATAAACACCTTAAGACAGCCTTTCCCTCCTCCTGCTCTTAGTAGACCCTTCTCTCTAAACTAGTATTTCTCCTACAAGTTCAAAACTCTCCGTTACCTGTAGAATTTCTCCTGAACCAGCTCCAACCCCCATTTTTTTACATTTTATAAGCTTGATTCACCTTTTGACACTGAAACTCTGCTGTTCTCCCAGGGTGAGACTGGTGAAGCCTGGGTTGGGATGACTTTGTTCAGTTCACAAAATTTACTGACTTTTCACAGGTGCTTTGCACTCAGGTGAGAGTTGTTCAATCTTCTGGATGAGCCAGAACATGCTTCTCAAAGAAAGAGCTGGGTGGTGAATGGTAAGGGCATTGCTGACGTCTCTGTGCAGCTCTCCTGGGTCCAGTGTTGGGAATTGTTTTCTGTATTGCTGGAGGTATGGGGAGGCAGAAAGGCAAGGGCTTTTCACAGTGTGAGATAGCAACACACTGTTGTAGATGGCTCTTGTTTCAATTCCGCGTGCCATGAACTGTTGCTAAGCCAAAGATAATATTGCTGCTGATAGAGAAGAGGCTTCTCCAGATTTGGTAGCCCTAACTATATGCCATTAAGAGAGGGAATCAGGAAATATTGAATATTGCACTGTCTCAGGTGCCTCTGCTTGCTCCTAATGCAAGGGGATCGTCTGGGCTTAGCAGAAAGGTGGATTGAAGGAAATCTGGGTAGGTAAATGACTTTCTTCTTCCAAACTTCTACAATTTCATGTGAAAATAGCAAAAAAGACAGTAAGGTTGGGGTCACACAAAGCTCTGTTTCTAAAGGCATTTTTCAGAAGAATCTTATTCTAAGGCAACAGTAGCCTTGGAAATAACTTATTATACTTATTTGTAATATGCTCATGAATAATTTACACTCCATTAACTTGTAAATGTGATAGCTTCTGAAATCATTAAGCTCCAGTTGCTTGCTTTGTGAATCCATTGGCTGGGTCTCATTATTAAAAGCTAATTAGCTCGTTCAACTGGAACGTAGTTTGTAAAATAGCTATGCTAGTATTCTTCTTTATATTACAACAAATTATATTCATTCCAAAAATATTCTGACAGTGGCATAATGGAAATATTTAATAATAAATATATAAAATTTCATACAGACAGAAAATTGCATTAGATCTTTAACAAGTCTTCCAAAAGCTGCCAAGTGAAGTATTAGGATTATGATTGTTTTCATGAACATATGATAATAGAAATCATGGATATGTACCTTATTTCTTTAAATATTAAACCTGTAGCTCATACATGGGAGGGATATTTTCAAAGTGTTAATTTGGATGTGAGAGAAGTTTGGGTCTTTGTTTAAATTACACTCTTAAAATTAAATTTCTAAGCTGTAGTTGGCACTAGAAAGGGTGCAGACCATGAGTATGAGCAGTGCGCCCACGCCAGCAGGGGTGAGCACTGGGGTGATATATGAGGCTGCTTTTGCTCCCACTTGCAGGGAAATACTGTGGCTGTCAGTCAGTTGCAAAGTCTTTTATTCCATGAAAAGTGTTTTTCATTGGCCAATGAATTTTCATATTGAGAAAACACTGCCTTTTTCTTCTGTATTGTTCTTCCTGTTGGTGTTATTTTTGCCACCGTGAAAGGAAATAAGAGGAGGAGAGGAAAAATAGGCATCCACTGAGCACATTGCACCTCCAGAGCTGGACCAAGAGTTGAACCCAGCACATCTCCACAATAACTGTCAGAAACACTGAGCCCCCAAAAACCTGCCTGGGCCCTGCCATGGGGAAGTTTATCTTTGCACGAATGATTTGTTCCCAAGTCAACCCATCCCATCCTCTCTATCAAAATAATCACAATATACCCATCCAGCACAATACCAGAGGAGCTGTTTTGCAGAATGTTTTTATTTCAGTGTAAAGTAAAATGTCATTTAGGTTTGTTTGTGCTAATTGTGCTAAGACCCTGGCTTTGGGAGAAGAGGCTCTGTAGGAAAATCAATAGCCACTGGGCATAAAAAACCAATCCATCTGGTTTGATAGTAATCATCTGTGCTGTATTTGAAAAGTATTTGCTATTTAAAACATTCAAACATGTTTGGTTTTTTTTCCCCAAATATTTTGGATTTATATTTGTCCTTCAAATTTTTAGACTTCAGTATACTTAAATCCCTGTTACCAATTTTTAAAGGGTTTAGGGTAAATGGCTTTTATTCTGCAGACACAATACTGTTGCTTTCAAATACATCTTCTTGGATTTCCTGTTCAGAAGGGAAAAAAAAGAAGGAATTTAAGTCATTCACAGCAAAGCTACGTCTGCTTCTGCACTGATGAATGTTTCCCTTTAGAAAAGGCAGTTCTCTTATTAATATAACATCTGGCTTTCATCTTGAATAAAGGCAACAACTCAAAAGCAGGAGAAAGAGAGTAGAAAAATGTGAATTTTCTGGCATATCAAGCAGCTAAGAGGTCTGATTAACAGAAATAATATCTGGCAAGCAATACTGCTTGAGAAACTGCCATCAATGAATGTTCTGGGACAGGACATTTCAGAGGTTCCACTTGGTCACCTGGAGAGCCAAGAGGAATGGGATGACGAGAAGAACAGAAAACAGCACAGGTTTATGATTCTGCACATCAAAACGGCTGTGATCAGTGGACCCTTCAGGGAGCTTTTGCCATATTAGTTACAGCAAGAAAGCTGTATTGTCCCACTGACTGCTTTGTAACCCAGCCACATGTGATTTGGCAGCATGCAGACACCCTTTGCTGCCCTTGTCCCTTGTCAGGCAATGTGCTTCACTCCTGCAGGACCCATCTCAACGTTCTCATGCCTTTTGAACTGTAGATTCTGAAAATTAGTCTTAGTGGTTAGAGAAGAAAGGAAAAAAAAAAGAAAAAGATATTTAGCCATTTTAGACATTTATCATTAAAAAATGAAAAAAATAGCCACTCCTCCCTCCCCCCCCCCCCCAAAAAAAAAACCCCAACAAAACCAAAAACAACCACCAAATGAAACACCAAAACAAACCAAAAAACAAACCACCAAATTCCTCCAGAAAGCCAGAGAGGAGGGCAGAGATCTGATATGTCCCAGAGATATTTTGTTTCCATGGCTGTGGAGTAGGGCCATGGACATATACACAGGCTCCTGATGGAGGTACATGCCCAAATCACCATCTGCCAGTGAGGAAGGTGTCTCTGGATTGATCCAGTTCATATTTCTTGTTCCTCTTTTTTCCTATTGGGAGTGCTTTGATTTTCCCTTTTCTATCAATGAGCAGACTGGCCTGGTGAGAGGATGCAGTTGGTTATTTATGTACTGACAGTTACCAATCATTATTCCCATAGGATGCGAGTGGTCCAGGGATGCCATGCATGGGGCAGGGACTGCTACTCTGCTGGGATGGTGGCGCCGCCACATGGAGACCTTCTGGGACCTTCTCAGGTGCTGGAGGGCCCTGAGCAGACTTTGTTGCAACTTAGGACGTCATCGTGTTCACTGCAACTGGTAACTGGGAGCTGAGCCCAGCCTGCAAAATACACAGTGAGGGCAAAGTAACGGAAAATGCACCTAAGAGCTGCATCTGCCTCAGGGACTTGTATCTTCTCCCTTTATCAGGTCTGCTCCTGTCAGCTTTAAAACTCTGCACCTTCACAGCATGACCCTGTAAGGTAAAATTCAATTCCCCCTTCCCGTAGATGAGAAAACTGATGCACAGACCAGATAAATTACCTGTCTAAGGTCAGAGTGTGGCTGAGGGAGCAGCAACATACTGATGAAACCATCTCTATCCCATTTTGATAAGCCTGAAAGTGGCTCTTGGTAGGAAGCACTAGCATGGAATATCCGTAACAATGGAAAAAAAAAAAATTCCCCTTTTCCATGTTATTTTTTTTCCCTTTAGCTTTCTGCAGCAAACTTTCACATAAGTCTTGGTGGAAAATTTTGTGGTTGAGGCATGAGTAGGTTACTAGTGGGCAAGTGTGAATGAGGAAAAGTAAGTTTATGGGGAGAAGGGAAAATGTTACAAATATATTTGCAAGAATGTACTGTCTTCTGTTCTGCAAGACTGAAGGGACCAAGTCTGGTCCCAGACAGCTATACTCAATTCCCACTTACTCTGTTACCAACTTTTAGCAATTTGAGGTGGATTAGACCAGGAGAGTGCAGTCGAGTTCTCTTGTGAAAGCCTGTTTCCATTAACTGAAGGCAAAGACCTTACATGTCAAGACCTTATGTTTCAATAAGCTATTAGCTATTGACTCGACTTTTGCTTGACAAGTACAATATTGTCAGTGAAAAGAGAGGAGTCACTTTTTCACTGTAGTAAAAATACAGAGATGGATTTCTGTTGTAGGGTAGACTTCTGTTTCCTGCTGCAAAAAAAAAAATCAGTACATTAATTCTTTTATGTCTCTTCTGTGCCTAAACATATAAACACCAGTTGCCTAGAAAAAATGCCTTCAATTGAAATAAGACATTTTAGTCATCCTGCCCATCTGTCAAGACAGTTGAATTTTCACCTGATTGCTGGTGGTTTTAACCCTGGCCCCTGAGAGCCACTCATCTACATTTTCATAAGCACTTTCAATCCCTATCAGGTCTTAAAGCAACTCAGTGAACTGGCTCTGGCACTTAGTGATTTTTTCTGATAATTTTCATCTGGAGATATGTTTTAGTGCATTAAATTGCTACAAAGAACTCTTGGCAAAATATCATATGATTAAAACAGTGATTATTTGAAAACTCTGTAGAGAAGGAAATTAGCTTAACAGAGATTCACGACTCCTTCCAGAGCCTGTTCCAGTTCTCACCAACATCCAGGGACATGCTGTCACCAAACCGAAAGGGAAAATGGTGAGGTGCTAAATCTGCATTGATATTGAACATTGCTGCTGAAACTTCATTGGGACTAAGAAAAGACACATGGTCTCAACAGCTAATTGCAGTTATGGAGGTCTTGTGAAATTAGAAGGAAAATGCATTCCTGGATTTGGATACTCTGAGGTTTATTTTTTCATCTTGAAAGACATAAAGATCAGGACATTGGTTTTAACTGGAACACATATAAGTTGTTTTTCCCCCATTCCTCCTGTATGTCTGGAGGAAATTGCAACCTAGTAGCAGCCAAGCTGTGACAACACCATCACCACAAGGCTTCATCTCTGACTGCCCTTAGCTCTCCATTCAGATGGGCTTGTCTTAAACTGCTCTTCTCTTTCCAGTTACAGCACTAGACCTGGAGCTGGGAGCATCAGAGCTGGCCTCTGGAGCATCAGCTGGCCCTGTGGGAGCTACCGTGAGATCAAATAACCCAAATGATGATGGTGAAAACAGCAGCAGGAGATGTGAGAAATTTCTCCCAGTCACGAGACTCTCAGCAGCACATATTATTCAGTCTTTCCATTTGTAATCACCACAGAGTGAGTCTTTCCTTACAAGTAAGAGTGGCACAGTCCTGCTGATATTGAAAGCACTGGCAAAGAGCTGTAGGCATCAGTGGGAGAAAGACCAGGACTTAATGGGTTCGCCTCTGAAATAAAACCTCAAATGGAATTATTTTCTTATTGCATATAATCCTCTCAGTAATCTGAAAACATTTATTTCTGTCACCATCATTCTGGACAATACATCATTTTTCCCTTTGATGGGGAGAGAATCGATGCTCATAGTCTGGAGGTACCATTCTTTTTGGAACAAGGAAATCTCAAGGGCATTTTTCTAAGTGGTTTGTGCAATCTTCCCAGATGCTGAGTAACTCCTGGGCAGCCCAACTGCACTCAGGTGACACCTCACTCAGGGGCTGCCCTGCCACTGTTTCTAGGTGGTCATTAAAAAAACAGCTCAGGATTTATGTGTAGCTTATTTGAAACTCATCAGCAGTGAAATAGTGCAGTTTGACTGTTTTGCATGATGCTTCTCTGGGGGTCTTGGGGCTTTACAGCAAAATATAGACTCAGATATTCTCATGGCATATTAAATACTGTTACAGTGTACCCAAAAGTCTCCCCCACCAGCATCCTGGTGTGATGGACTCTAAAACAAGGTGATGGCAGACTACCATCACCAGGTGTCTGTAGGAAAACCCTGGGTATTGCCCGGACTTAGGCTTTCTGCTAGTGCAACCAGAACTACAGTCCTGCAGTCCTACAGTCCTGCAGCTCTATCAGCAGCAAAAAGGAGGAGAAAAGTTGCAAAGAAAGAGTCTGACCCTCCAGCTCTGGCACCAGCTGATGTTTTTGGTAATGTTGAGAGAGATGGAGAAGGAGATCCAGCCTCAAGCACTGCTTCATCATTGCTCCGTGCCCACATATAGTGACTCTGTGTTTGCCATTATAGATCAGACCTGAAGGTTTCCAGGTTGTTGTGAACTCGAGTGGAACAATGCAAGTCCCCAAGGAAGTAATCTACAGATTTGTTATCTGGTGAAGAATGGCGCTGCCTTTTAAATATTTTAAAGAATAATTAAATCTTCTGCTTGTGACCAGAGTTGTAACTCTCCAAAAACTGATCATCACATGCATAATTTAAAAAAACCCAAACACAACAACAAAACAATAACCCAGCATAATTCCTGAAATTAATTATGAAGTAGGCTTTGTGATTATTATTTTTAATTGGTTTTTGATTGTGTAGTTTACTGTACATAAATAGAGGGAGGTACACAAGGGGAAACCTTTGATAGCTGCCTTTGCAGTATGGAAACCAGTTCGTATAGCGATTGCCTTGTGCTTAGTTAGTGGTTCTGTCTTCCCATGGAAAAGAGTGAGAAAATGCTTATTTTAAAAACAGGTTGTAATAGTCTTAATTTTGTTGCCAAATTTCTTAGGATGGGAGGCACTATTGATATTCTCTTGATCTTTGCAGTAACTTTTTCTTCAGCCTTCTAGGGAAGGTAGAGAGCAGAGGATGGAGCAAATTCAAGAGCTGAACATTTTCAAACTCCTGTGGCACAGAATGGCTGTAGTTATGGGCAGTGGGACTGCCACCGTCTCAGCTGTTTTCTCCAGATACAAAGGAATCCCTTACATAAAATCTCTTGCTCTATGCATGGTTTGGAGTACTGTGGAATCGCTTTCCACTGAACAGGAACAGAGGTACTTTGTCAGTGCTTTTGTCCTCATTGGAACTCAATTTATTTCAGGTATCTTTAAATGAGAGTGAAAATTATAAAGGTGAGACCAATTAATACAATGAAACTGTTTTCAGTGAACAGACATACACTGTATATTTAGTAATTTTCACAATCTGTTTAATAACAACCCTTTGTATAGCGTGCTCTGCTTCAGTCATTTATTAAAATCTGTGATTTTGGGGGTAAGAAAAAAAAGCAATATACTTGAGATTCAAAGGTTTTCAACAAGGTTCAGTTTGTTTAAATTATCAAGTGTTTATTAGTTTCTTTCAGGAGAAAATCTTTATGCTTTGTTGCAGAAGGATATTTTATTAATTTCAAACAAACTGAACTGGCTTTCAGCAAATAGTATTTGGCTTTTGAATCAGGAGAAAATAAAATAACGTGGTGCAGTGTCATCATATTACAAAAGTGATATTATGACAACAGGTCAGAAATTCTGGTGTTTGTCCATTTTTCTCAAGTATGTTGAATTTGTGATATATTATTTGAATTCCTGTCAGTGTTTTCTCAATCAGAATTTCATCCTAGTCCAGAACGAAATGCAACCAGTGTATGGTCTGTGTTCCTAGAAACAAGAGGCTGCTTAAAACAGCCATATCACCGGGTGTGGATGCTGGACAAGCTGCTCCAGGTGTGCTGAGCACAGGGCCAGCCCCGTGCCTGCCCCTGCGGGTTTGTGTGTCCCAAATGCAGGCGGCTGCTGCCCACTTCCACATGGGTGAGAGACACAGCCTGCAGGAACTGCAAACATATCCAACACTTTGGGAAAGCCTCTTGCACAGCCTCCCAGGAAAAGCTGTGGTTAACCTTTGCCTGTACAAAACCAGAGTTCCAGTCTGCCGCAGTGGTTGATGTGTTGGTTATCTTCTCCCCGTCGTGGTGGTTGGGTTGCTGAATTTCTTGATGCCACCACTGCATGCTCCTGTAAGGCCATTTTGCTGCTGGTTATCATCCTGATTCATTTAGGTTTGGAGATTGTGGGTCGTCTGGCTGTGTGTCGCATGGCAGGAGTACAGTGGCTGCTGTACGTGCAATAATAAGTGGCTTTTCGTCAAGGAGAGCACGACACGGCACACACTTTCTTCCTGCAGAATGGTGTCACTAGCCCACAAAATTAAAATACCCTACTCATCTTCATGAGCCTGAAATTGTTTCCCTTCATGTGGTAGAAAGGTTCTTGTGCCGTGTCTCCCTGCAGGTTTGCTTGCAGAGGTGAGAACATCTGCTTCTGCTTCCCATTCCTAAACACCAGCCCACTACGAGGCAGACTCAGGCAGTGGTATTTCCATGCATTTATGCTTATCCTTTCATTAGTGTCCGCACAATCTCATGGGTAGGGATGAAGCAGGGGGAAGGAGGAGATAACTGAATAATTCTGCTGGTAATATTCTATTTTCTTATACAAATATTAATCATTTCACTAGGAGTCACAACTGAGTGCAAGCACAGTTCATTGGATTTATTTTTTTTTTTAAACCATATTAACAGAAGCACAAGCAAGGGAATCTCTGTGACAACTGTGACCAACACAAAATTAATTAGGATTCTGAATCTCTAGGGCTGGTGTCTTAGGGCTCTTTGCTTCTTTGGATTAAATTGCATTAAACTCTTTATTAAACAGAGCAGGCAGCTTGGCACTGGAATCAAGCCCACATCTGCACCTGGATTTTCCTATTAAAAGTGGATAGAGTAAAAAAAAAATGTTAAATCCTTTTATCCCTGATTGAAGACAGACTAGGCAGGACATAGAAAACATGTTTTCGTTTTTAAGGTTTACAGTTTTTTTTTCCTGTTTGTTTTGGAGTGTTTTATGTGTTTCTTTAATGCTTAGAACACATCCTTTTGTACCAATTGCCTGTCCGGGATTCCAGGATGAACGTTTTTCTTGTATTTTTCATGAGGCTGAAGTTAATATGGGCATGTTTGTTTAACAACAACAACAACACACACAACCCTCTGCATGTGAAGGCGCCTTTGTTCATATACCACCATCATCAGCTCTTTCAGCAGGATTAGGGAATAAAGCTGATAGTCAACTTCTGATGTGGATGGAAAATGAAGCATTAAACCTGAATCTTCTCTCAATTATGTTGCTATAAAGTATGACTGACTCCTCTAAGGCAGCTGAATTATATCAGAAAGAGAGAATTTGGCTAATGTTATTCAAGGTCTTGCACAAATAAGAGATATTTTGAGTGTGGTCTAAGGATTGTGTCTAAACCATTGAAATTAATCAATATTTAGCAGTAAGTATTCACAGAGCAATTATGACAGGGTTAAAAAGAAAAAAAGCAAAGAAAAAAGAAAGTGTTTTTCAGATTCCAGAAGGTGTTGGAGGGCACATCATCCTTCCTCTCTTTTCAATAGCTATTTTCTTCCTGATAGCAATTTCAGTTTTTCAAAATAAATGAAGTGGCATATTAAACCTATCAGCAGCTCTGAACGATGAGCTACAGTTTATGACCCTTCCTACTCACTTGTGAAAGTCAGACTTTGAGGCTGGCTACTGCAGTCTCGGGACTGATATTTCAGAGATGGGGTTATGATTTTGAGCTCTGTCACAGATTTCTTCCCTGCAAGCCTCAGTAGCTCATTCTGCTTTGATTTTGCACGTAGGAAAGAAGAGTTTGCCATCACCTTCTCCCTGTCTGGGTTCCTCACCTGTTGGTCAAGGACAGCGATACTTCAACTTGCACTGCTTGCTTCCACTGCTACCTCATCTGGCAACACTTCAGGGTAGGAATTAGCCCGTGGTTTACATTATGTCTGTTTTGCTGGTTCTTGATTTCACCTGGGATTTTGGGGCACTGCCTTGACACAGATTAACTTAATGGCAACAACTGTGTTATGTGTAACTTGACAGAGCCTGAGCATCCTTGAGCCTTGCCCAGAAGCACTGGGGAGCCTCCCTGTGTGTGTGAGAACATGTTTCTTCATGCTGTATGCACTTTTGAAAAATGTTGTTTCTGTGAGAGGAAGACCATTGGCTTTTCTTTTAAAACATTATTATCAAAATAATATTTCTGAGACACATGTCTGAGAAGCGGTTATGTGGTTGTTGCTAATATTTGGATGTTGAAGTGTTTGTCTGAGAACTGTCTTCATTCTTTTGCAAAAGTAGCTGGATGAACGTCCCACTTTCTCACTACACAACTATGCATCCCGCCGTAAAACAGAGAGGGGAGCGAGCACTGGCAGCTCCCGTGCCGGCTGAAGCTTTGCAGCTGCTGGAAGCTGCTCTTCCTCAACTGTTGCCACAGAGCCAGGACAGCCTGAGAGACACAGCATGTGAGAACAGAGAGATAAAACTACTGTACTCCTGTAGTGTTCAGTAATGCCTCTTTTCCCTTTAGTTTAATGTCTTCCAAGCACAACCCATGGTTTCTATTGCCATGTAGGGCGGTGTCAAGGAGCTACATGGTACTGAGTACATCAAGCAGTCTGCTTAGCAGAAAGCAGGGACAGTGCCTCCAGTTGACTACTTCTAAATTTTAAAGGGAATAATACATGGGTTTGCTGGATTTAAGGAAGTTTGGAGCTCATTTGGTGGATAGAGCTTACATGGAGGCTTCCAAACCTTGTAAAATCATTTCAGCCATTGCAGGGACAGATATGAGACAAAAGCTTCCAAATGTATCTCTACAGTCAATGAGCCTCTTGGAGCCCAGATGAGGGAGCTTGGGTGGTGCCGGTCCCTGGCCTGGCAGCAGCCCCCACCACACACGTGCTAGTGCCCACGGTGTCCTCTGCAGGACTCCAGCTGATTTTAGTAAGGGTTTACCTTCAGAAAACATCAATGCTTTTGCATCTCTTTAGCAACCTTTGCACTCTCACAGAGCCGGGCTTTTGTGCCCAACACAGTGATAAGACGTGAGGAAAGATGACTGTCCCCAGCTGCTTCTGGCCTCCTTCATATTTTCTTTCCCACTGCTCTTTAGTCTGCTCCACCACAGAGGAGGGTGCTGACTGGCACCACTCCATTTTGGAAAGGTGCGCACTCAGCACCCACCTGCACGTCGTGGGGCCAGACCCCGTCCAGCACTTGCTGCTGCAGCAGAGACCACAGCTGGAGGGTGGTCTCTGTTGTAGGGCCCCACCCAGCCCTTGTCAGCAAAGCATGGAGAAGACCACGCAGATGCTGATCACAGATCTTGCATTTGCCAACAGAGAAGGTGAGGTAACAAAACCACATGAGTTTGGGGCCACTTTGTAGTCTCCCTGAAAATAGTTCTCAAAGGTGTGACTCCATAAACACACAGGAAAAGCCTGCATGAAGATTTGAACTCCACAGATCTGAACATCACAATGAATTAAAGCCAAAAAAAACCCAAACCCCATGCTGTGCATTTAATCAATCAAGGGCTTTGTCAAGGAAAGCTTTGATTTTTTTCTCCATAGCTTTTTCTGCATTTTGTTTAAATATACTCTGGCCACAATCTGCCTCTGGTTGCTACAGTGTGATGCACCATTTGGGAAGACTTCTGATGTTTTTTTGGAAGCATTTATATATTTCTACTTCTAGTCCTACAATTCAATAAATATTTTAATTTCTGAATCACTTAGGTCTGGCTCTACCCCAGCCTGAAAGTCTCTAAGCTTCAGGAACGACATTTAGTTTTGAAAGCATCCCAGACTTGGCAAGGTAAGAAAAATGAAGCTCTCATTAAACATAGAAAGGCAACATGTTGTTTGGTTTGTAGTTCAATGTAATTCTTTCTGAACAGCTTATCAAGGAGTGGCTTTGGTCTTGTACAACAAAAACATTCCTGGTTCTAAGCATAGTAAACTTTTACATGAGCAAAGCAAGAAATGTCTTTTACACGAATCTGTAAGTCCCCAGACCCTATACAAAATAGAAGTGTAGAATTTACTAAAATAATGTGAATTCTTCAAGGTGATCCAGGAACTTTACTCACTTTTCATACTCTCAGCAGTCCGTCGAGTCATGGAAAGAGCAGAAAAAAGCCTCAACCCCCCAAAAAAAAACCTCCCAAACCAAAACAAAAATAAAAAAATGAAAGGAAACACACTAAAAGGCAACAGGAAAGATATGTATGAAATAAGGCAGAAATAAACCACTACATTAATTCTCTTGGAATACCCTTTTCACCCCTGTGGCTGGTTTGTTGGGTACCTGCCCCAGAGTTACCTGCATTCATCATCAGTCGTATTTGGCTGGTCATGGGAATTTTGCTTTTCCTTCATTACTGTACATAAAATAAACTCTTCACTTTGTCTCCTGCTGCTTATTATCTGATTGGAAAGGGTCATTTATGAACCATTCTCTTTCTCCTTTATTCATTTATTATTTTTTTAAAGAGATAACATTTGTAAATGCGATAACTAGAACAGTAAACACACAATTATGCAATTTTATTTCTTAAAATAATGCCACTCTTCTCTGAGAAATGTGGCTACATAGCACAGCCAGTGTTGTTCTGTGACTGCTTAATGATTAGAAGAACTATCTCTATTATATCCTGGGTATTTGATTGTTTATAGATGATAATGCTGAAAACAGAGGTAATAACTAAAACAAGTGGGTGAAATCAAGAAACTTGAACCTCTTTATTGTTTCTGAGTTTATTTTTCTATTTTTGTTGCAAGGTGTGGGTACACATAAACAGTATTTTCTTGATGCAAGGAGAGCTGGTGTTAAAAGCAATTTAAATATTGCACAGGTAATTTCTTCTGAAGGATTTCCTGGGCAATGCCTTTGGAGCTGGGACTCTCCCTTGCCACCAGGGCAGCATGCTTCCACCGGGATTTTGGCTGTTGTTGGGAGGCAAGGATGACACTGGGCTCATGAAGGCTCCCTCCCAGTCTGCAGAGCTCGTCTTTCTCCTTGCTGATGCTGCATCACACTAGGTTCGTATAAATCACTTTCTCATGATAGAAGCAAGCTTGTGACAGCTCCCTGAAAGGATGCAGGGATTTTTTTTGAGCCCTTCCTGGGAGCTATGATAATATGCTGTGATAATATTGCCTTAACACCTCCAGAGTTCTGGTTGCACTGTTGCTTGCCCTGAGTCTCAGATAGCCCCTTGGGCACAGTGGGCATGCTGGGGTGGCACAGAGATGCTCTTTATCCCAGTGGCAGGTGGTGGAATCAGCTTGTACGAGCTCCCTCCCCTAAAGTTTCCTGCCACCTCCCAAATGATCAAGTCTGCTTTGAACAAAAAGTCATCATTTGCCAGGTTGGAGAAGTATGAGGTTGTTATTGTGTCATTATTCAGTATTCCACTGACCATGTATCCAAGAAACATGATGTCATGGACTTTATTTTACAAAGTAGCCAACGCAAATATTATAAAAGAGATACTAAAAAGCTTGCAGGCTGGGAGCATCTGCCAGAGAGAGGGAAGCCGACTGCAGAAGTGAGCTGGTGCTAAATAGGCTTTTTGGGTCACAGGGGCTGTTTTGCTAAAATATGATGGAGACCCCCATAAGCAACTATAGTGACATCTGACATTATCTCATGGCACAGATTGCAATTGGTATTAGGTCCTGTTTTCCAGTGCCGTTCCAGCTGTGTCCGCATGCAGTACTACCACAGTTTATTCTCATGAGTCCTTCACTCCCTGTGCTTTGGCTCTTGAATGTGAAGTGATGTTTCATTAACTCTGTTTTCCTAACAGTCTTCTCAGTGACACTCACATACCACTCACATAGCTACCTCTAAGCTATTTTAACTATGTTACTTTAGATAATTTACACGGCTAATTGTCTACAGGTACTTTCTATTATTTAAATATGTATGGCTTCATGAATAACAGCAGACAATAAATTCTGGTACCAGAAGTATATCCTCCAGCTGCTGATGCACTGCTGAAACGTGCACGAAGGAATCAAACCAACACAAATCAGTCTATCATCATATAGCTCAACCTTTCCCATCCATTCCTCAGTGAATCATTATTAATTATGTGAAACAAGCACTCTTTTGTGAATACTGCATGGAAAATGTAGTAAGATATGGCAAATCCTCGACATAAGGACTAATTTAGCTGCATGGGTTTTTTTTTGTTTGTTTTTTTTGTTTTGTTTTGTTTTCCAGTAGTATCATACTTTCAAATTTGATAGGCCATGAAAAGAGACAGTGAGCCTTTGTATTACAGCACATCAGTGACACAAGCTCAGGAGTGTTTGTGACCAATAGGGATTTAAGCACTCACAGCTAGTGTGCAGGTTGAATGTTGTGAGGCAAGAATCTGTCAAGCTGCATATCTGACTACATGGCCAGTATTTCTGGAGTTCACCTATATGTGTAAAATATATTTCTGCTGCCTAAAATTCCTATTCAAATGGAATAACTTTTTTTTTTTTTTTTTTTTAAAAAAAAAAAAGAAGTTGAGAACAAAGACATGCAAATACGCAGGTCTTATAATGTAAATGCATCCCTGGGTAGAACATCTTATGCTTTGGATGTCTTTACAAAGGAGGAAAAAAAAATGGTTTTAATTGGATTAAGTCCTGCAAGATGAATATTTTTACACAAATGAGGGGAAAAAACAAAAGAAAGAAAGAGAGAGAGATGTTACATTCAGTTACAACTCTTTCCTAAGGATGGTTTGTGGTACAGTAAAGAAACTGATGCTGGCATTATCAGCAGGATTAGTTGTTCTTTGCTGATAGCCATTATCATCATTACCAGTTTTCACACAGAAGAAGACTCGGCTTCCCCTCCTGCAGAGTTTACAACCTGAATCCACCATTGGCAGCACACCTCAGATGTTACACACTGAAGTCAACACCACAGTAGATAAACATCCAGAGTTGAGGTTTAGTTAGGATTTTATCTGCAGCTTGTATTAGCCTATTTAACAAGATCAGGTGCTTTTGAATGTAAACAGACAGACTTCAATACTGGCCCATTAGGGGTAATAACCAAGAAATATCCTCAGAGTGGGCTTGTTTCCCCTCCTGCAGACAGCTCAAACCAGCTAGAGAAACAAACAAACAAGCAAAAAAACCACCACACAAATTGCTGACAACAGGAGGAATTTGACGAGGCTGCAGTCTCAGCTTGGGGATTCAAATCAGATCATGTTTTCTCCTAATTAGCTTGACATTTGTGGCTGATATGGCCTAGGGCAGGATGAAAGATGCTGGGGTACAGGATGCAAACACATGTTTTCCTTCTCTCTGCTGGCTTAGCGGCTCCATGAAGGCTTTTGCTCCCCCACCAGGAATGACCCAGCAGCTGTGTCCTTGCACCTGAGGCTGCGGTTGGGGACACCTGGCACCAGCTCACCCACCAGATGGGGACCAGAGGCTGGAGCATCCCGGGGGAGGCTGAGGGGGCACACACTGCACTGCCCACCCTGGCACTCCACCTTCTCAAAGGCTGTTTCTTTGCAGACTTTTTGTGATTCTCTGCTCTTTTAAGCTTCATTGCAGTTATTAATGGACCCATTCCTCACTCTTACCACTTGTGTTCTGTGTGATAACTATAGACCATTTCTGCTCAGGTGAGGCGTTTAGTACTCTGCCTCTGCTGCTGTCAATGATACATAGTGCGTCAATGGTCCGCTCTTGTTGGGTTGCTACCCTTGCTTATTCTATGGTATTTGTACCCTTTATTGCCCATTTTTTTTCCTATATCTTCTTCAACTCCATTTCAATTTTTAATCCCATTCAATGAATGACTTATGGGTCACCCACTTCCCATAACATTTCTTTTGTACCACCATGACATGCACATACAAAGCCTATCTCACCCCAGTGCCTGTCTATATATTTATGTCTATATGTCTGTATATGCCTGTCTATATGTCTATGAGAGAGACAGTGCCTGTCTTTCTCACCAGTGCTTGTCTATATGTTTGAAACAATTTTTCTGTGTGAAAATATTTTTTGTCTTGCAATATACTTCACGTTTTAAAATTGCCCTTTACTAACAGGCATTCATAAGACAGGAAAAAGTCTTTGGTAGTCATCTATCCACTTCCTTAACACAGTGTTTGAGCTGCTTTTTAATAATCATTTCAAAATAGGTATACGATCAGGAAAACAACTTTATTTTTTCTTTTCAGCTCATCTTTCGTTGTGGAAACCAGCTGGCATTTGCAGCAGTGTATCAGTGATGCCTTCATTAAACTCTGCAGCCATTCTGGTAAGTTCTGAATGTATAATGCATTTTTCATAGCATAACACAGATAAACAATATGAATTAGGTGCATAAATACTTTAAATTCTTACAAAGATGTGATCTTATTTCTAAAAAAAAAAAAAAAAAAAGGAGTCAGAATAACATCTGCAGACTTGGTAGAAGTAAGATAACTAAGTCTGGATTTTTCCAAGGATTGCATGTCCCAGATGAGTAGCATTTTCTTGTCTTTAACTTCAAGCACATAAATGCCTTCTGAAGTCTCTCTTGGCTCCTCTCCCTCCCTCAGCAATGTTCAATCTTTTAAGTTCTTTGTTTAGCACCTAAATCTGAATGTCTGATTTCTGAGGGTGCAGCTGTGCTGGTACAACAGCCTCTGCCAGTGCTCCAGGAAGACAGTTGCCGTTGAAATGTGTGGGCTTGGCTTTTGAGAGGTCTCTTTGAGCTCAAGTTGCTCCCGGCGTTTATGTGCATGGAGACTCCGTGATCTCAGATATTTCCTACCATAAGAAGGAGGAAATGCTGCAGAACACTCCAGCAGGCAGTGTTGGTTCCCCAGAGATGGGTCTGTCTCAGGAAGATCTTATGCAAGCCAGCAGCTCTCAGAGGCTCTGGTGTCCCATGGGCAGCCCTGTGCTTCCTCCATTGACAGCTGGTGCACACCTTGGGGGTCAGGTCATGTGCAGGGTGCATGTTCTCAGGTGTCAGTATCTCAGGTGATTTCTTACAACAAGTTCTTGCTGTGTGAAGGAGCCCCTGCTACTACAAATCAGATGCTTACTCTGGTAACAGCTGCTGCCAGAAAGGTCTTGCGGAGATATTTAGGAACTGGAGAGAAATCTGCCCTGGAGGCTGGGCCTGCCCTTCTGCCCTCAGCACTGGCTCCTTGCCTGCTCAGAGGAAAAGGACAATGCTAAATTCCTTTAATTTCTTTGGTATATGGAGGACTGGCTTTGGACAGAAAGGCTGGAGCTCTTCATACTGAAAACTGGTGGTGGGCATTGTGATGAGGATGATGATTGACAGCATTGGTGTAATGTAGCAGGATATGTACTTTAGTGTGAGATCTCCAAATTGCTTTGCTTCATTTTGCAAGGTGGGACAAAATGGGAGTTAGATTAAAGCAACGATTTCCTGACTTCATTACTATAGGTGGTATGAAGAAAAGAGAAAGAAAAAAATAAAACTACTTGCTGCAAATCTTGCAGAATCTCATGTGATAACTTAGTATTTATTGCCCCAATATGTGCCAAGGTGAGCAGAAATGCAGAGGTCTGCAACCACTGGACAGTAGTGGAGGTGGGGGGGACTTTAATTAACTGATTCAGATGTGTTGCCCAAGTCCTATAGGCATCTTCTGGCTTAATTTCCATACCATGGATGCAGCTTTGTATGCCGGAGGCCCTGTATCAAATCTGTGATACCACAAAAGGCAATCTTCACTGCTCTCCAGAAGCAAAACTGAAGTGCTCTGTGCTCCCCAGCCCTGACCCCTTTCTTTACAACCTTTGTAAGAAGCAAACCAGCCAGTGTTTCTGCTGTTGGGCCCACTCAGGATGTTAATAAGTAAACTGCTGATTAATACTTCAACAGTGACAGCATCAGCAGTTTTCAAAGCAACAGCAAAGTTATTTGAGAAGTAGAAAACTGGAAGCAAACTCCAAAGGGGAACAGTCACTTGGAAGATTGTGTTCACCTCTGCTCCTAGTTGCATTGTATTTGGAGTTACTTTATTGTCAGCTCTGCTTTGAATGGCTGGTTAAGTGATTATTGCAGCTTGCCAGCAGCAGCACAGGATATAAATGTATAGATGAGTTTGTGGCATTTTCCTTTTAATTCTGCCATGTTCTTGGTGGCTGCAGGTGGTGATGCTGTTGATATTTAATAGAAGAACTGGCATGTGCCCAGCAGCTGCTGCTGTCCTCTACGCTAAATGGGTAACTGCTCAGCACTGGCAAGCTCACAAGCAGTGCTGTTTTGGGGAATGCAATAGGAGGAACTCTCTCACATGCACAGTCTGCCCTTCTCTTGGCTTCAAAGGGAGCTGGAAGCTGAGTTCAGCCATGCACAACCCTGCTACACTTCCACATCACTTCTGAAAAGCAAGGCAAGGTATCGTGCCAACGGGAGTGGAAGTCTTGAGAGACATCAGGAAGAAGGAATGAAAGCCAGGTCTTAATGATGAGAAAGTTGTGCAGGGCTGGAAATAGTGTAACATTGCATTGAATTGTGACCTTTCCAGGTTCAAGTATCTCTGAGGGTTGATCAGCCTGGAGTGTGCAGAAAAAAGTCTGTGATTCATCCCCTGTTAGCTAATTTATTTCTGGAAACTAATTACAGAACATTTTAAAAGTATTCTGTAATATTATTATGGGTTTCTATTTAAGTAAAAGGAGTTTAAGCAGTCTGGTGAGTGATGGCGTATAATTCTGCATTGCTTTTCTTTTATCCTGAGCAAAGTATGTCTGGCACTTATCCACAAATCCAGATTACTTTTAATGATATGGCACTTTTCAGTCTGGAGAAAATTAATTCAAGTAGTTTCATACTAAGGACTGCTCTGAGTGGATTGACATTCCTACAACTCAGGTTTGTTTTAGGACAGATAACGTTACTCAGCATCTACTGTACTTTCTAATAAATAGTCACCTGATCCAAACTCATCAAATATATCCTTCATATACTGTAGAGCTTGAATTCACTTTGATTTCCTAAGGTTTGTTTCAATGAGCAGAGAAGTGGCAATTATATTTTGTTGGATTTATCTCAGCATTTCTTCTCAAGCCAGCTATCTCCTAGACTTCTTTCAGAACCGGCCTGTATTATGTATTACCTTGCTGTGGACAGCTATACAAGCCTGCCTTAAATCTGTGAGGGCCCAGTGAGCTGCAAGAAAACACTTAATATTACTTGGTATCAGCACGTGTCAAGGGGGTAATTTTATTTTCAGCCAAACCCGGTCTCTTACATTTCTGATGTAGCACAGAAATATGGCAGTTAATATACAGGTTTTTATCTCATCTGAAAGCCTCTTAAAAATGACACTGTTATCTGTAATCCATCAAGGAGTGGCAGAAGCCATATTCAAAGTATGCAGATTTCTAGGGTTTGCCTTTTTTCTGTCTAGAAGTGATCCAGGGCTTGAAGACATGCCAGACAATACATTAATACTTAGTTTTTTAAAAATGTACAGGTTTTATATATACATACACATACAGACACATAAAATGCAAACATAATGTGTATATGTCATATAGTTGCTACATAAACAAGTATGAAAAACCTAGCCATGAAAGCATTTTCTTTTTTTAATGCTATAAACAAATAGTCTTACAACTCTCTTGAATATGTATTTGTTTTTATCAGTGTACTGAAGAACTCTTTCTTTTCCTCTATGTATTTTTTTTTTTGCTAATGGAAGCAGATATTTTTATTTGTCCAGTCATTGTCTGGTATAGTAATATCACTCATCCCCCAAAACCTGGTGTATATATAATGAGTGTTTTCCTTTGGAAATGTCTTCACTGGTCATGGAATGCCTTTCCTGTTCACTTTTGGAAGAACACAATGAAGTATTTTATTAGATCTGTCAGTGCAGTCAGGAGAGCAGGATGAGATCGGCAGGACAGAAATACCTTTCTACACTAGCAAATGGCTCATTTACCTCAGGGATCCATCAGCCACATGGTGCTGTTATAACAATCCACCCAAACAAACACTGAATGATATTTTAAATATTCTTTAATTAACGGTATTTTACTTGTTTCCTCAAAAGGAAAAATAAATGTTTGCCAGCTGGGATAGTTGAGATACTTTCCTGTGCCTGTGGTTTCAGTCAGAGCAGTTCAAGGAACAGAGTTTGCTAGCCAGGACAAATACTTACTCCTGGCCTTTCCCTGCATCCAGCCCAGCTGTGAGCCCTCCATACACCCTTCAGTGGTGGTGATGGATGTCCAAGGACAGTGGCATAGAATCCCACGTACTGCTACACTGATCTCTTTAGCTCAGTGCCGTATTTTTAGGACTGAGCTGAAAGGGGTGGATTGGCTCTATCCAACCTCTCTTGGCTGACATGCCAGTGAATTTGGTCCATCTCTTCCTCCCCAGGCCAACCATAAGTCAATCATACTGAAGTTGATATCAGCAGTGACTATCTCCAGGGAGCTGTGGAAGGAACAAAGGCCAGGAATACCGGTGGGATAGTAACCAGCATTGCTCCTGGGGTCCAACTGGGATTGCTGGCTGCAGCTTCCAAGCCAGCTGGTGAGGACGTGAGGCTTAGTAAGGAAAGAGGCCTAAAGGAGCTAGAATGCTTTGCTGAACACCAAAACTAATAAGCTGCTTTGCAGCATTGAGGTCCTATGTGAATCCATTAGGAAAAAAACCCACTTGTTTTCTTCAGGGTCAGGTTGAAAACATTGTTCCACAGCAAATCACATATTGAAATCCTGTTTATTTAATTACTGCAATTCAGACTTGAGGCTGACATTATGTGTCCAAAGACATGGTAATGACCACTGTTATTCTCAGGTTCTTCCTTTCTCTTCATAGTGCAATGACATTCACATCCATCACAAAACAAAGGCAAAAACTTTGTATGAGGCTTGTTTTGTTTTGTTTTTATTTGTTCAGCTGCTTTTGGAAGTAGTGATCTGTAACAGCTTGAGAACTATTGAAATATACAGTCACACTACAAAGATATTGTCAATACAAATTCATTGTACCAGGCTTGTGGATAAAAGTGTTGAATAAGGAACTGAAGAAATAATATCCTGTACATTCTGCTAGATTTGGTACTACACAGATTCTCTTCCCAGGAAAAGTTATATGATCATACCAAGCAAGTGTCTATTGATTTTCTGCTGATGCTGAAGGAAGAAGGGTGACAATAGATTTTTGTAAGAGAGCTGCAGAGTGGCTTTCTAACTAAGTGGTTTGGAACCTAATATCTATAAATAACCTAATTTCTTGGTTTGTTTTGAATGCTGTTGTGTCTGCCTTTACTACCTCCATTAATTGCTTTAGCTATTCTAGGGTGGTTTACATATGTACATGGACAAATATTTCATTAGCTTCAACATGTGCCTGTATTTATGCACCGCCATAAAATTCTAAAGTTTGTTAAAGCTGTAAAATATAGTTGGCATTTACATAATCCAAAGGGAAAAATACACTAATTTGTTTGAAGTTTTCACTTAAATGTTTAATTCACTCACATTTAGACTTATTTAAACTTTAAAATAATGTTTTACTTTGCTGATTTTTTTTTTTCCTGTTCTTACTCCTACAATTAATTATCACAAGCTGTAGTTCGGCCATTATGGTCACCTTTCATCAAGTGTTTTCACAGACTACTGCTTTTTGTAATATCTGTCGTGGGCATGCCTTGTCCATCAAGGAAGAGGTCACAAGAGAATGGCTGAAGTTTATTTTGGAGTCCATCAAGCTGGCAGAGGACAGATGGAGAAAGGTGGCTACAAGGTCCTGGAGGGAAAGGTTGGTGGGAAAGCTCTGAGGCAGCCACTGACAGGCACTGACCTGAGGTGTATGAGGTTAACCTGGTGCTGGGACATCACACTGATGGGTGGAAATGGGTCTGACTGACCAGGCTGCCTTCCTCTCTGCTGGGACACTTGGACACTGACCCAGTGGGAAGGGGTAATGGGGTGCCTGCTTGGCATCTCTGACACCAGGAGTGGTGGAGCATTTTTCAGCTTTGGCAGAGAGCTGTCAGTGATAAACTCCACTGTGGCTACAAAGACAGGTTGACCTCTGTTTGGAGAGATTCAGCTCTAGGACAGCAGGCAGCCATGAATTTGGTACCTGAAATTCTCCATGTGAATACAAATCAAGCTGTTATAAGTCACCATAAGCTATTGAAGAAGTGCTGGATGGTAATTGCAGGTATTTAAAGACTTTGGAGAAGGAAATTTTCAAAAGTGCTTAACTGTAACATCTGTGCACTGAAACCCATGGAAGGTTTATTGTTTTACCATCTTATACCACAGTGGTGAGTACTTTTCTGGGTACTGCTGAATATTTGTATATGTTATCCTCCCTGCAGATTTAGGTTTAAATTACAGTAGATGTGTATTTGAGGTCTCTGCAGCATGAGACATGGAGGAGGAATTAGCCCATAGCATTTTAAAATGTGCTCATCATCACAATGGTTTGCTAAGCACTCTTCAGATAAATATGCAGACACTAAACAGATGACTGCATCTTCCTTGGACAAATGTTGCAGCTGTTTGGAAACACACAGCAGCTGTATGTGATCCTTGAGAAAAGGAAGCGCGGAATGCCTTTTCTTTTGACTTTCCAGGGCATTTATGGCAGGCTGCATTAAATTACCCATGTTGTGCTGTCATTGTTACACAGACGTTAATAACCTTCCCTGTCCAAAAATGCTCGAAGACTTTGTTGACAATAATGTCAACCACTTTTGTTTATGTCGGGCACTGCAACATTAGCAACCTCTTAACATTTCTTGCTGTACTGATGATAAAAGTTGATCACCTTCTTAGTTTTTAGATGCATCAACCACATCATCTCTTAACTGTGCAGATATGAAACTCACATCAAAAATGACCTGTTGGAACACTTGTATTCCCATTGAAAAAAAAGATATCTGGGCATCTCAATGTCTCCTATAGACTGGGCAGATGATTAGTTAAGTCCAGAGAGTAACCTGTTGATCATGTAATTTCTCCCATCTGCCACCGTGCAGGGGACCTAACAGCTCATTTATCAGTTGTATTTTTCTCTGCAGCTCCATGGGTATTTAATATTGGGAAAATTGGAGCAACTTCAGGAGAAGAATGTCTCCTTATAGGTAATCTTGTGTTACCCGTTCTTCTGCTGAAGCTGCTCCCTTTTTCCCAATATGGTCAAATTAGTACTGCACATTGTGAGGGCCATAGTGAGCAGCTTTACCACCCAAGCTCTTTGACAAATGCACCAGCTGAAATAATTCCCCTGGGAAATACCAGTCCAAATGCCCGTGTCAAATTTTATATCAGAAGTATTCAGAATGGGACTTGCCATATCCTATAATAGTTAAGAGATCTGTTCAGTGGGCTGAGAAATTGAGAGAACAGAAGTTTCACCACTCTTTCTATGAGAGACTTAGTCTGACTTTGGCTCCCATATTTATGAGTGTTTTGGTAGCTGTGGATCCTGCATGGAAGGTCGTGTTTCTGTCTGGCCTGGATGTAGACCCAGGTACTCCAAACAGAAGTGGACGTAGGGTACTGCTTTTTTTTTGTGGACCATGTTGTTAGGCACGTTACGGTTCCCATGTCTGGAAACTCCCTCAAGGTCATGGTAGCAAGGGAGCAGGATACCAAGATAAGGGTATTGCAAGGCTGAGATTAAATTTCACTTAGGGATCTAGACCCTCCTTCTTTCACATAATTTTCATGTGTCTGATATCAAAGACAAGCCATTTGTTGTGAGCAACAGCTTGTTATGGTTGAGTAAATGAACCATAGTGGATTTTGATAAGAATTAATTATTTTGCAGTGACAAATATGCAACATCATCAGCTTTAGATAGTTGAAGAAACAAGGGAATTAACAGGATGCCTTATGAGGTGGATTAAATGTACCCATCAGAAATTATTTTTTTACCTTTATTAGAGTGTGTGTGCAGATTCTGTGGACTTTGATGATATCTAGATCAAGATTAATCAATTTAACACTCACTGAAGGTGAACAGGAGGAGAGTAAGAGTCATTTCTGATTTGATATTAGTCACAAAGTTGAATGCTAAGGTCTGATAATTGTTTGAATGGGATCTCCCTTTGATAGCTAGTCAGGAGACACTGAATGTCATTAAATGGGATTACTGGGTCATGACATCCACTGTATTGTGAATAGCATTTGATCAGGGAGAATACAATGAAGTAACCTTCAGACAAGGTTGTCAACACACAAAGGCATCTTAAATGAAAACCGCTTTACTATGAAGCAAATCCAGTGAAGTTCAGGGAAAATTTCCTTTGTCTGTAAAAGGTACTTAACTGCAGGCTTACAGATCAGTTTCAGAACTCAAAAAAAGGCTTCCATGTTTTATACATCAAACAGCCTACTCTGCATGGGCTCAATACAGTGAACAGTGTGGAGGTGGGCTCTGCCTGTCAGGCTGAATAGGCAGTCGGCTTTGATTCCTAACTCCCAATGTGGTTTTTCTAATGAAGCCGTGGGTTATATTTGCTGCCTTCTCTGCCAAACCTGGGGTTGGCACTTTCTGCTCTGCAGACCTAAAGAGAGCAGGTAAAGGGACGAATGACCCATTGCAAAAAAATTAGCATATTTTTCCTGCCAAAAAAAATGCCTGCTACATTAGACTGCAGGATTTCATCTTCTTCAAAGCTGGCAAGGAGCCAGAAAACACTGGTAACCATCAGTGAATGAGTTCATAAGTGTTAAGGAGAAGATTATGTTGAAAGCCATTTGCTATGAGATCAGAAATTCAATTATGGATGATAAACTGCAGCGAGTGCCTACATAACTGCCACATAACCCAAGCCCACATTTAATCCAAGTGTGTTAGGGCTCCTGACTATTCCTAAGGAAATAATGTCTAATGCAGGCTCACTGCTCCCATCCTGCAAGCAACTTGAATACAGTTCATGAAACATGAAAACCATTCCTATTGCCTCCTCTGATCCTGCATAGCAGCTGCTTGTGACACAGCTAGATACCCTGGCTGCACCTTTCTCCTGGCTTACTTCAAATGCAGAGGTCAAACTATCTGAGAACAGCGAAGGGCTGGCATTGTGCCAGCTGAAGTCCTGGGGGACCATGTGCAAACACTTCAACCATATCTCAGTGCAGGCAATCTGGTGTTAGGTGAAGCCATACAAGTCTAAGTGTATTGCTAACACCGAGATGGAAGTGATCAAGACAGGCACGATTTTAATTACTTGAAGCAACACTCAAACTTTGCTATCACTGCAGTTTTGGAGTAATGGCAAAATGGATTTATAGAAAGGTGGTGATGCTGGAGGGCAGGTTTCCTCAAAGAAAATTGCAATATGGATTGTGAAAAAAGATCAAGCAATGCAATTTAATAATCTTCCAGTAATTGTGTGCAGCAGGGTATGGCTGATTTTATTGGATAGAAGCATTCAGGGCAGTGTGTCAAATGATAGCGTTTCAGCCATGTGTGTCACTGATGGGCTCAGAAACCAAAAGTTCACAGGATGTTCTGGACTGGTGTGAAGGGAAATAGTTTGAGAAAACATAACAGTAACGAGGGGAGGATAGGGAAAATACATAATGAAATGTTAGAAGTATTTTGCAAATGATAAAGTGTCCAATTTAACAGTTCTGCTCATGCACAAAAGAGAAAAGAGTGAAGTGTGTGTAAGGAAGATTGAAGTGAGACACCTGGATAAAACACTGATGTAACCCAAAGCCCTATTTGTTTATGCAGAGAGTTCCTTAAGCAATGTTTTTAATGGCAAAATCGTCAGGGAGTGGTCATTTTTTCTCCCCATGGTAGTTCTGTACAACCGGGAAACTGATGAGCATGATGCTGAACACTCTTTTATCACAGTAGTAGGAAAAGGAACCATGTCGTTAATACAGTTGTCATTGTGCATGTGTAAGCTGGAGCTAGTTTATTACTTCTGATTTTTTCTTTCTTTAAGATTTTATGAAGTCATCCAAGGGTTCTTGAAAATTAAAGAAAACGGAGCAAAACCCTAACCAAGCAAAGCAGCCAAACTAGGTCTGGTTTAAGTGCAAACGTCTGATCATCAGCTTAGAAAAAAATAAGGAGAGAACAGTATTAATTAGGACAACTATTTCTATCTAGTACTTTGCTTTTCATCGATGCAGCCTCAGAGCAAACTGTGAGAAAAGTGTGTAACAGAGAAGGATGCTGACGCTCTCAAAGATGTATAACTGTGACTTCACTTATTCCACGCGAATTTCTGTGAACTGAGGAGGAAAGCCTTTTGTAAATGGAAGCCATAATGTCAAACACAGCTGTTTCATGTCACTTTTTAGTGTGCAGTACCAACCTCAATCTGACATAAATGTAGTTATTTCATTAGCAACAAAGAAAGTGAAATCACTCTTTTAAAGCTGAGCCTTTAGAATGAAAACATTTTCAGTTCACTGCAAACCAGAAAGCATCCCAGCAATAGTGAAGTCCTGTGTGTGACATCCTTCCCTCCCCATGGTGCCCTGGAAAATTTGAAACTGTTTCTGTAAAGAAGCTGTCAGCGAACCTGGTTATAAAATTAATTGGAGGGAAATGCAAATGGCTGCTAACGTGCATGAATGAAAAGAGAAAAGACCAATTCATTTCTATGAGACATGGTGATGCATCATGGTGTGACACACTATTGGGATTGCAAAAGAATAGGCTCCTCTTAACATGGATTCAATGATTATTTATAACTGTTAACATCCATAATCAAAAGGGCAGGGTAGTGTTTTTGGTACAGCATCATTACTGTGCCTATTAGAAATGCATGAGAGTGGAGTGGAGAGCTGTCTGAAAGCAGATTAGCATACTGGCATTTTGGATTGAATCTTCTTGCATAGCCTGGAAAACCGTTGTGTGAGAAAATTATTGTTCATTACTTTAAAATTTTAGAGGGAAAGCTGCAGTATGTGAGAAACAGCTCCACTTGCCTTTATAGCATATGCTAGGAAATACTAACCCAGGACAATAAATACTCTGCATAGCCCACATTTCTTCTCCTGTATGTCACCTAGTCCCTTTTCCAAAGCACATGCATACAAAAGGGCTGTGCCAGGGCTGGCAAGGGGTGTACTGAGAGAGGTAAATCTTCAGTGAAAAGAGTCAGGATTGGGCACAAAGGCCAGTGATCCTCACTCAGGATCACTGCTCTGCATCCCAGAGCGGCTCAGGATCACGGGAGCAGAACAGTGCAGCTGACTGACATACAACCAGGCTGCGTATGCCCTGTCACACCTCTGGGTTAGGACACAGGAGGCAAAAATCAGTGTTTTTTTTTCTAGTTTTAAACTCTAGTAAGTGCTGATGTTCCTTCAAAATACATGGCTGCAGATATGGGGCGGAGGCCTCAGCATGTATAATTCAGTGTAACTTTAGAGAAGTCAGTGTTAGTTTACTGGGGCCAGAGATTAAGTTTCTAGCAATTAATGTTGGAAATTGAAAAGAAAGCAACCAGTTAAAAAATAACGTCCTTCATAAATACTGCCAAATTAAAAGACATTATTAGCATTGCAATAATCTCATAACCTTTTACATCAAGTCAAAATAACTTCCCTTCTCTACAGCAGCAGATTATCTGCCCTTTCTGGTATTACTGTTTTTACTGTGTGCTCCCGGCCACTTGGGACTAGGATACAGAGAGTGGAAAGATGATAGCTCGGCAAAAATGACTCAGCCAGTGCTCATTTGTAAACTGACAATTGTATACTGGAAAACATGAATAGGAAACCAAGTTTGCTTTGTAAACAGTGGGAAATATCAGCAATATCTGGTGCAACTGTTATGTAATGCTCAAGAGAGACGCTGTGATTTCTGGGTGACACCTACAACGCTGTAACAGAACCACTGAAAAACAGAACGTCAAAGAGAAAAGGCAACACAAATAAGAAGAAAAACAAATAAAACCCTAAAAACCTTGAAGACTTGAGAATTCAGAGGCTGCTGTAACAAATCACTGAAGAGATTATGCATAGGTATTGAACCCAAGAAACACAAGAATCAAGCATCACGCATCAAGAGAAACAAGCCACCATTCTCTCAGTTCTTCGTACGAGAGCTTTGGTTGATGCTTAAACACTGGCGAGCTCTCAGGCTGGGCCAAACCCTGCCGTGCTCTCTCTGATCCCAGCCAGCCTTCCACACCCCCAGGCAGAAACATGGGGCAATCATGCACATCTGCTCTGGCTGGCACACCTGCTCTGCCTGGTCCCGTCACCCCACAATTGTCTGACTTTCTCAGAGGTGTGAAATGCAGCCGCCTCTGAGTTAGGTCCCCATGGGGACTGCAGAGGGTGGTTGGCTACTAGATGAAAGTAAGAGAAATAAATTTAAAAAAAAAAAAAAAAGGAGGGAACCGAACATTTCTATATATAACAGAGTTGGGTAAGTTGTTGCTGGGGTTCCTTGGGAAGGCTCAGGCTTGGGTGGGTGTCAGCACCCAGCACCTGCAGGGATGCTGATTCCCAGCTGGAATATGGCACATGCTCCTTGTTCCATGCTCTCTTTTGTATATGATAAGAAAATAAAAGTGTTAAAATTGAAGCATGAACAGAGATTTTTGGTAGGGTGACCATGAGCAATCAGAAGTGATATGGTGCCTCTTTCAGTACCTGCCACGTGCCCTGTCTTTGGCTTTGACATGCAAAACATGTCCTAGATATTCTTCATGGGTAAGGTATTCACACTTGCCACAGAGAAGGTAAGTCAAGGTTTGCTTTCATATTGTGGTGTTCTTTCAATATACTTTAACCTTTTTTTTATTCTTTTTGCTCATGTGCTACAATTACCTGCACAGCTAAGCTACAGTAGTAGTAGATATCAGCCCAAGGTACAGCTGAAATAGTCCCTATAAAGGAGAGAAAATGCATAGATCTGCACCATCTTAGTGGTGTCAGTCAAAACCAGCCAGTGTCTGAAACATGTGCAATGAATGGCCATTTCTGTTATGCTTCTAAAGTAGAAAGAGGCTCTATTTCTGTCCTGCTAGGCCCAAAAGAGAAAAAAAAAAAAGGTTAAACTTTAAGCAAAGCAGAAATGAATTGTTGCTGAGATGCTGCATTGCTGATGAGTCCATGGTTCAGCAAAGCAGAGATACACTTATAATACAGAGACATTGCCTGAAAGGTAAAGCAAGAGAGGTTTTAAAAAACCTCTCAGATTTATTTCCTTTGAAAATCTTTCAAATTAAGGGCCTAAGATCAGCTGTGAAAGTTCGTTTCAGCCAGAGTTGAAATTTGGGGGATGTTTAACATAGCTGCAGTGTAGGAAAATAATGATTTGAAAAAGTATGCAGACAGCAGCTCCATCAGACAAGAGGTGTGTCTCTGTGGAGCACGTGTCCCTCTGGCCACATGTCTTCTTGACTATGAGAAGAAGTAAATTGCAGCCATTGTCTTGAAACTGGATTTTTGTTAGTAGTACGGCCAGTTCCACACATCTAATTTGCTAGGGAATGAGTACATAGTCACACTATTTTCTCTGAGTGCAGCCTTTGTATTGAGAATCTTTCTATGACAAAAGCCATCTTTGATTTGACCTTTCTACCTCTTGCCAATAAGAAATACCCCAGTACTCTCTTAAGGACTTCTGGAATGACTTCTAGAAAGCACCTCCCGAGGTGATCATCACCTGTAAATCAAATTACATTTGAGCTTCATTCTTTCTATCTAAATTAGAACTAACAGACATTTGCTGTACTGATTTACTCTAATTAAGTACAGCTTGAACCCACTACTGAGTCACAACACAAGGCTCCATTCCTGAAGAAATTTATGATAGTGATTTCTGAAGATGGAAATTGGACCAGACAGTAACAGATGTTTAAATTGCTCTTCTTCTGTGACGACCAGCACATCCAGATTAAGTGCTGAAAATTTCTATCTATTTATTTTTCATTTGCTTGGCTCCCACTTGCCTCCAATGATCAGCAGAATTTTCAGAGCTAATCCATCAAAGTCTATGCATACACCGTAACTGAGCAGCACTACGCTATTGCTTTCATCAACATTTCTGTGGTTCCTGATTACTCATAGAATAAAAAGTTTCAGTCTGGCAACTATTCCAAGTAGAGTGCTGGTCATGGCTAAAATCTACCTTTTTCATGGCTTTGCAGGTCATCCTTAGTGAGCTGATAGCCTTCCCCAGCTGATGACTTTAAAACAATAGTCCTCTACTACTATGAATCCCATGCAAGCTTCTTCTGACTCATGCTGTTCCACAAATACTTAATGGAGATTTTATTCAGAAAAACGAAGCACAAAAGTACAATTTAAGTAGAAACAAGTTATATTTGGTGCCTGTTTTACAAGATGTATTCTCTTAGTAAAGGCAAATCATAAAATGATACATTTTTTCCACATTGCTAGACTTTTTGATGATTGCTGATTTTGATAACTGGCTGGTATGGCCACTGAGCTAGATTGGGTTAGATTTTCTCCTATACCACGCACATACTTAGGGGACCATTGATGCTCAAAGGTTTGGTGCTACTTCCACTAAACCTGATGGTAGTAGCTCTGACCTATTCTGTTTTACAACTAACTAAAAACAAAAGGTAGAATTTTGCAGGACCTGAAGGGAACAGATGAGCAAGAGAAAGTGTGGAAGGGAAGAGGAAAGCACTTGTCATGTTGCCTCTCTCCAGGAGGAACTGTGGAGTGTGCCATGGGGTGGGAGGTGCTGCTGCACCTGTGGGTCCCCTCCGTTGCTCCCCAGTAGGCTGTGCATGTTTGGCCAGGTCATGGGCTTTCCCAGCCTCTCAGTTTACTCATTTGTAGATCAATGTAATACTGGTATGCCACAAAGACATTACCTGAGTTAAGTAACTCATTAACAGCTCTCTTTAAGCTCATCAGCGAAACCCATTACAGAAAATACAAAGCATTACTTCTGAAGATGAAAAATGCTGTGCCTGGTTTCATCTCCTGCTATTTGTTGTCCTTTCTTGCCTCCATTCCAGTTTTACTCAATTTGTGCTGTAAGACAGTTTGAAGGGTGCACAGGAGTTGGTGTCTCTCTGAAGACGTCCTGTGTGTGGCCAGTTCACCTGCTCCATTTGTCATAGTCCATGGGTTGTCACACAAGCTCTCACCAAAGCAGTTCATCGAGAAAAGGTAACACTAAAGACTCTGAGAGCTGCTTGAACTGACGTTGGAACAGTTGTGGAATTTAGTTCTTGTGAACGGAGATGGTTTTCCATGAACCAGGTGTGTCTGACCAGAGCACACGCAGTGAAGGTGCACGGCAGCTGTGGTGGCTCTGGCGGGGGCTTGTCCTGTGCCCCGGCTGCTGCCTGTGTCAGCTGCTGTTCCATGGTGTGGGTTCCCGCAACCACCAGGGACAGAGGAGAGACCACCAAGCTCATTACACTTCTAACTATTTCAAAGTTAAATTCTGGTTTCAAAGTAAAGGCTTAATACCTAATCTACTCAGCTCTGATTTTGGTGTGTTTTGGTTTTGTTTTGGTTTTTTTCCCCTTTGAGCCTGCCTTATCACCTGGAACGCTCTGCAGCATCCATCCCTGGAAAATTTTGAGACTTGTTCCCTGACATAGACAGATTTTTCTCCAAGACAGCTTTTCATAGAAGATCAGTTTGCTGTTGCTATGATGATTTTACAATCTGTATGAGTTTTGTCTTTTGGGCTTGATTCTCTGAAGTCTTGCACAGCCTCAACAGTTATTCAATAAGTGGCCAGAAATAGAATTACTCAGCACGTCAGGCATTAGTACTATAGGTACTCAATCTAAGAAAATATTTGGAGAAGAAAATGCAGAATGAATTGAAAGAAAGAGCAAGAGAAGCTGGTGCCAGATAAATGCAGACAGAATTATGACTGCTAGACAGCTGTGTTTCCAGCTTCTAAATTTTATCTAGACTGTGGTGATAAAGACAGACTATCATTATGTGTGCCAGATTTTATGCATGTCTTCCTTTAAAGCCTAAGTTTATACTGGATAGATACTGAAGGTGCCTGATGCTTAATCTTAGAAATAGTAGTTCAATGGAAATAAAGTGCTCAGGAAACAAAAGACAAATGATCTTTCCAAAACATTTTTTGTAATTTGATCTCCCATGTAAACAAGAGACAATACAACCTTCTGGGACTCTTGTTAGGCAACAGAGTCCAAACTGCAATGAAAGAAGTATTTCAAAACTATTTCACAATTGTGTTTGGATGGAACATGTGTTTACTGTATGTAAATGAATGAGACATTCTGTTCTTTTAGGGTTCATCGGAGTTTCACTGTGTTAGCCGGTTTGGCATATGCAGGAAAGCGGTCTTCAGAAGATGCTGGATAGACAAATAGTTGTTTTTCACCAGCGGCTTCCAGGCTTTAAAAAAAATATATATTTAAGTGCAAATTTTTGGCTCAGAAGTGATTCAACTTGATGCTCATTTATTCTGCTAGCTAGAAATAATGACAAAATAAGTTATTTAATGAAGGAGACGTGGAGTCAGAATTTCCTGTTGCATTGTTCACATCATCAAGCAGTGTGTACTAAAAATGTGACTGGTCCCAACAGCTTGAAGCTGTTGATTTCTCTGTCTGAGAATTTCCTTTAGTAGTGTGGGTGCCTGCATGTAGCCAGTCCATAGCACAGCATGTGTGCCAGCAAGCGTCTCTCTTTCCAATTAGCTAGGGAAAACCTGAGGTCCACTGCAGATTGGCAAGTTGCTCCTTTACCCAGCTGTTAGTGTGAGGAAGCCGTGTAGTTATACACTTCATTTCTTTGCTTTTCTGTTCACTGTGAGGATATCAGTTGCTGAGTTATGGAGGTTTCATCATTGTCTGGTAGGTTGCATCTTGGACATTTCATCTGGATGCAATTGGAGAAAAAAGCCTCTAAAAGGGACTGCAGGTCTACATGGTCCAAAATCTTCTGCTCTTTTGTGAGTCTTGCTCCAAAGGATGACTAGTGTGGATCAGAGTCTGTGGCATGGGCATGGGAGTGAAATAAAGAAGATTTTGTTGTCCTTCAACCTCCTCTGCGTTGCTGTGCAACCATCTCTGCTGCTAACAGAACTCCAGCTCAGACGTACATGTTCACCTCGGCTAGAGCAGAGGATATGCCTCATGGAAACTGCTGATGGATCTGTTTGTCCACTCTAGCAATGGGCTTGTACAGTGTTGAGGAAAAAATGTGGAGCTGGATAATGATTTATTTATTTAGTGACTTATTGTTCCTAGGCCAGCAAGCAACAACAGTTTTTATGTGTTTAGACTGCTGAGACTATGCTATAACCTGCAAAATTCCTCAGTTTGTTCTCACCACTATTTTATGCAGGTTGTCTGGCCAGGCTGGCTGTGCTTGACTGGAGGCCACAAGGAGCAGGGAGGGACAATGACAGGAGTCATCTCTTGCCTCTGAGCAGAGGGTTGTGTTCATGATCCCACTACTGGCTGTCTTAGTGACAACTGCTTTTATTGCTCTCTTTCATCTTCATAACATGAATTTTCTGACTTCAAGATGATATAAGCATGTTTATCAAGAAATTTTCCTCCATGTCATAAAAGGGTTTTGGGTTTTTTGTTGTTGTTTTTTTTTTGTTTGCTTGTAGGGGTTTTTTGTGTGTTGTTGTTGGGGTTTTTGTTTGTTTGTTTTGATTTGTTTTTGGTTTTGTTGTTGTTTTTGGTTCTGTGTGTGAACATTGAACTGATTGTTTGGTTTCTTCCCTGCTCCAGTCCCATGCTACTGGCGTTTCTAGTGACGGAAAACACCTCTTACAGCTTTATTGCTGTGATGTTGTTCTGCTCAGCAATCCCAGTTTAAACTACATGGGCATCTTTTCCCTGTTTGTTCTCTCTAAATCTAAATCTCATCTAAATCCATCAAAATACTGCACTATCACCAGTCCAGCAGTGTTTTTTGTAGTGCCTCTCACTTTAAGTATTGCATTAAGGAAGAGTATTACAAATGTACCAACTCGCCAGGGCAGTCTGCTGTTAGAATTTATGAATGTTAAGCCTGCTAAGGTAGTACATCATTTTCTCCACAGGCATAAAGCAACTGGTTTTGTGAGATACTGAGTTCTTGCTGGAATCAGTAGGAGCTGAGAGTTCTCAGAACCACAAAGATTTATGAATGAAATACTGCGGGTCAGATTTGGCAAACCAGAAGGGCCAAAGCAAGGCTGTTCCAAGTTCTGAACAGTCTGAAGAAATCTCAAATTTACAGTTAGGCCAGCTTCTCAGATGCGTTAGGTGCATCTGCAAAAATATTTTAATTTGGATCAAGAATGTGCTCTTGAAACATGACTTCTGATCACCTTGACCTAGTCTGCTCTGGTGCTCTGTGCATGGTGGCCTGGGAGGGCACGGCCGGGCTCCTGCTGAGCACAAATCCTGTGTGCCAGCAACTGGTTGGCATTCGGTCCACAGGACCAAGCTGCAGTTAACCTGAAGTAAAACCTCTGAGACAAGTAGAGCATGGTGTTAGGTCCTCAGCACGAATTGCTTTGGTCTGTGTGTCCGCAGCTGTTATTTGCGCTGGTGCTATAATGCTGCAGCTATCACCAGCTTCAGCTTGAGTTTCAGAGGTGCAGACTATCCCTATTTGCCACTGAAATCAACTGTAGATGTGCATAATTTTTGTGAAAATGAAAAGGATACCCATTTTCCTGAAATCATATCTCCTGTAAAAGACACGCCGCTTTTAAATCTGCCTAGAAATTTTGTTTGCTTTCAGTTACTAGAGGAATAAAATCTGGAAAAATAAATAATTCTCATCACCTTTGCTTTGTGATGCATCTGAAATGTATGTTTTTGTTTGATAGATTGCAGTGCTTTTAAATCTGCAAGTTATTTTGGACTATTTTTTTCAAGCTTATTTTGCTAATTTATTTGACTATCTAGAAATCCAGCATGACAATAAAAATATTTTCAAATAGTAAATATAACAAAATACATAATAAATGAATCATTAGAAATGTCTGATAAACTCTCTTTTCAATAGATGACAGTCAGCTTTTTTATGTTCATATGGTAATACAGAGTAGAGACTACCCAAGAGAGAAAAACTGTTTGGAAATAACATGTGAATACTTCTTCAGCCATGCACTAGGCAGATGTCATGAACCTCAGTACAAAACCAATGCAGACTTGAAAAAAAATCTCTTTGACATTATGATGCAGGGATTGATACCAACAGCTACATGTAGATACTTTCCATATCTTATGGCATTTGAATAGCTTTGCTGTCAAATAGTGTACCTTTTAGAACAACTTGGTCTTGGTTTTGGTATATATAATTTTTTTTTCTCTGTACTTTGTATTGTCTCCCTTCCACGTCTTTATTCTTATCAGTCTGCCTCTTTTTCTGTTTATTATATTATTCACACTAGAATATGGAATTTGAAACATTTGGCTCTTCCTGGGTATTTCCTGCTTGCCTGCCATCTATTGTGTTCCTTTACCAGTTCGAGTTGTTTTGCAGTCTTTTACCCATGAACTACATAACCCAGATTTGGGGATTTTCCTCTCACACCTTGCTGCTCAGCCTGCTTTGTGGAGATGGACGATGGGGCCCGCAGCTCCCAAACAGCTTGAAGGATCACTGCTGGAATTCTGCCACATCAGCTCCTTCATGGTTTGAACTATTGGAGTAAATAATCTGAAATTGCTTTTCATTAAATGTTCAGCATAAATGAGAGCACAGCATAAATGAGAGACTGGCCAACAGAGGTTAAACCATGGAAGTTCTAAAATTAGCATTGCACTGTATGTACTTTTCAAACGTCCTCAACAGGCTGAATTTCTAAGGAGAAGGCAGGAATTTGGGAGGCTAATGGGTCAGCACCAGTACAGCTTCTCATTTCATCCAGCTCACTTGTCCTTGATGACCTCCCACTACAGTGGTGAAAAAGGACGTGCCAGATATTGGATAGAATTTATTGTTGCTAATAATGTAAGCTCATTCTATGATAAAACATTTATTTTGAATGTATTATGTTACATCTTTTCATAAAATGTCAAATTACAGTGTCTCTGCAGTTGTACAGAAGGAAACTGTAACAGTATAACAGGCCAATTGCATCTCTTGAGCATGGCGATGCTAACTCCAGCAGTCAGTGTGAGTGCCACACATAATCCAGTTTTATAGGCATGAACAGGATATGCGGCCCCTGAGGCTCAGCAATCTGCAGGAACACAGTAGTTTGTGGTGTAAGACGGGCTGCATCTCTTAGAGGAATCCAGAGCTAGTTGGCTCCAGGGCAGGGGTGAGCTCCTCTTACCACAGTCACAACAGAACATGTCTTTGTTGACACATGGCCATGGCGCATCCCTATACACCGATATACATACATCTATATACATATTCCACATATTTTATGAACTTGTCAGACACTATGAAGAATAGGGATGCTGTTGGCAATGGGGATGGGAAAGAGACATGGAAATATGTCTTAAAATAATGGTGCGAACTGTCCACATCGGATGATGTAAAAGGGGAACTTGCTGCAGGGTAGGCAGTGACCACATCTACCAAATGTGCACTACAAAATTATGCTGAGACTGCTTTTCCAGAAACGCCCCAGCAAGCCACTGTCTCCTGACTGGCTCCTTGTCCTCTATGAGTCATAATTCTGAGATAGTGAATCTGAACATAGTAACATAGTAACAGGGATGCAGGTTTGAGTGAACAAATATATTAGGATGGCAATCGGAATATGTCTGTGATGGTAATCAGAGCAAGAGCAAATGTGTTAAAAACAAACAAAAAAACCCCCACAAAAATAAGCAAACAAACAAACAAACAAACAAAGAGAGGAAGATTAGATGACCTTCCCCATTGTCTTCCATTAAAAACTGGCTCAGTAGTTCTCCAATATGCATACAGCCTGGCCCAAAAAGCTAGAAGTCCATTTTTCAATGTGCTGCCATTAAGACTATGGTCAAGTATCAAAAGCTTGGAGATGTTTTACTGAGAAATCCACTTTCTCAGTGCTATTTGGCAATTAGAGAAAACCACTATGTGACATTTTAGCTTTTATTTGTTTTCATTATTTATTTTTATATTCATTCTTACTCAGCTGTTACTTTTTAATCTGGACCCTTTTTTGCATTTTAGAATTTGTTCGAAGTCCATTGCTTTTAAAGATATAATTAAGCAAAGTAGCCAAGTAGAGAACTGATGTAAAAACAAATAGTTCTGAAATATCAGTGCCTGTAGGCTATAATAGAAAAACGTACTATGCACTTTAGTCAATCAGTCACTTCAATTCATAGTTGCTAGGCCATATTTCCAAAATACAGTGAAATGAACAACATGCAGTTACTCTGACATTGCAAAATAAATAGCAATGCCCTGAAGACACACCAAAAACATATAAGGAAGTAGAACTGTTTTCTCTGTTTTAAACAACATTTCATTCAATGGAAAAAAAGCCAAGGAATACATTTTTCCAGATGATTTAAGATGTAGTATGCTGATACTTGTCTTCCAAAGGCAACAATTAAAATAGCTTGCTTGTGTAACCAGACTGTAGACATTATTTTCATTATTAGCCTATGCTTCTTTAAACAGCATGTGTTGCTGAAAAGTTGTAGTTCCTTTTGAACACAAAAACCTTTGATTTTCCAGGATTTGTGTGGGGATTTTTTTCACTTTTGTTACAAAACTTGCTACCAGGATGATAATTAGTGACATGTCCACACAAGAAAGTTCATCTCAGAACTCAATACTTAAGCCTCCCAACTTAGAAGAGCTCTTATAGTGAAGTCTTCTCAGAGTGTTTTAAGGCACTGGGGTCTGACAGGATACAACGACTTGGGTGTTCAGTCAAGACCTCCCTAAAAGCCAGCAATGTGCTAAGGTCCAATTTTTTCAGTTTGTACCATTTATCAGTAGCACTGTTTAAAAACAATTCCATAACAAATAATTAAAAAAACGTTGTTTAAATGTGTTTAAACGTGGAGACTCTTCTCAATTCAGGAGTGTTTTGGAGGCTTTAGATCTGTATTTGATCCTCTCAGTATAATTCTACCAGTCATTTGCCAAAATAAATAAATAAATACCTAAAAATCTGAATAAATATGAATCTCTTCTGTGATGCAGAGCAAAGCAGTTGTATTGCTTTAGTGAAGGAGGCTGCATTCATGCTCAAAGAATGAACAATGCTGCTGCTTGGATGGATGAATTAACAGATGAGTGTCATTTCAGCCTGTGCTCCATTAGGAATTGTGGAAAGAGACAGTCACCAAAGTTGAAAATGCAGAAATAAGAAAAATGATACATTTTTTTTTTTTCCCAGTGTTCCAGTTTTTCGACAGAAAGACATAAAGGGAACTTTTTACAATGGTGACAGAAACCTCCAGATAATGGGGCTGAACCTCCATGCAGAAGATCAGAGAAGATGCCGCGAACACTCACAACAGCAGTCATGCCCTTTTCCTCCTGTGACAAAGGTAGGCATATAAAAACAGTCAAACCAGACCGTATCTTAATGGTAGGTGGCCATTATTGAAAAGTCATTATTTGCTAGCATGTATCACTTCGTAGTATGAGGTTTTTCAGCCTACATCATTATGTGACTTTATTGCATGCTCAATCCTGGTTGATGCTCAGTTCTTCAGTGGTTCTTCACTGCCCATAACATTTGGGGGACCATGGAGAGGCAGAATTGTCCTGGGGCCTATCTACATTACATCAGTAATGAACTTCTCAGCCTCAGAATTTCAGACAGACAATGTTAACAGAACTTTTCTTCCCCTGCGCTTGTGGGCACAGTGGTCCTACAGATTTCAGACAGTATTTCTAGAAGTATTAGTTTTGTACGAGTGATTGTGCATCCTTTGAGAGCAGCTCAGGCCCACAATTCCAGCTGCACACAGCTCTCTGATTTGCCTGGTAGCTTTATGTAAAGAATGCATTTTAGACTGAATTAAATAAATCTGAGATTATTTTTACCAGTTCAAAATCAGGAAGATGCAGCAGTTAATACATCTTCCATTAAAAATGCTACTCTCTCTCTCTCTCTCTCTCTCTTCATTTTGTCAAAAAGAATTATTAAGTAGAGCAGAGGCCATGCACACCGTAAATGTGCTTCTGCTAAAGTCCCACAGTGTTCAGGAGAGCAGACAGGCTGGCAACTGCACAGAACCAGAAAAAAAAGTGCTCACACTGAAAAATGAAAGGAACCTTTTAGTCTAGTGCCCACAGCTTTCTTCAGCTGATAGTAACGAATAGGCTGGGCTGCTGGGCAGCAGTGCAGTTTTTACCTGCTTCAGTGGCTGATGTGGGAGCAGGTTTAATGGCAAAAAGACTCTCCTTGATGTTGCGCCTTAGTGAGGTAATTTTTCAATGAATGACCAAGGAACTTCTTTTCTTTTGAGAAAAAATGAATATAAATAATAATCCAGGAAAAAAATTCTTGTAAGTATTAATAAGCCATTTAAGTGCTGCAAAAATTTCTATGATTCACTTTTTTTGAATGTGAAAATAAGATGTGGTAATGACGGTCTTTCTTTTTTTTTTTTTAAAGAAGAGCAAAGAAAAAATATTGATTTGGCAAATATATATTGATGAAATGCTAACATGATCTTGTTCCTTCTTCTTCCTCATCCTTAAAGGTTCCACTTACAAATATTGACTTGAAAAGCTTTCTTAAGATTCATGACTAAAAGCTTTTTCTTTCTGCCTTACTCTTGAATGATGGTCACTAATATACTGTCAAGACGGACAATCCTGAGGTACGGATGCATTTCAGTCTCTCTGTCTCCAAAGCAACTGAATTTTAACTGAACCAAATGCAATATTGACATGGGCGAGGCAGGTAAGAAAAATGCTCACCGTGTCTGTGTGCTGAGATCCTGCCTAATAGTCACTGGGCAAACCCCTTTCTCAGGGTTGCCATGAAGCATCACAAATGCTTATGGACTTCAAAGGTTTGACAGATTGGCCAGTAAAATAATTAGGTATTTAGTTTTATTTTAAAAGAATCAAAACTTTCCCCTATATTTTTAAAATATATTCATGGGGGAAAAAAAAGATGCAAATATACTGCCAAAAAAAATAATGGATTCTTCAGTTTGCTAGTAATAATATGTGGGATATAAGAGTGTACCATGCTGCTGTGGAACTAATTTTACGGTCTTTGTCCCATTAGAATGTTTTAAAAGATTTTGAAATTTGGCATCAGCACAATTTCCATCTAGGCATGAGGTGAAATATGAAACCTCTTTAAGTGTCCCCAGAAATATATTCTTCACTCACATGTTAAACTTCTGCAGAAAAGGTATTGTCCAAGTCGTAATCAGAATATGACAGGTAATTCATTGTGTCAAGAGTTCTGGACTCTCTAAAGTAGGGGGGTGTGTGTGTATGTGCATCTTATACGGAGTAGAGATTAAGTCACTGAATTATTTCTGTATGTCACTGCTACCAGCTCTGCAGTTTCCTTCTGCCTCACACAACATTGTCTTGAAAGGGGCTCGAAGGGAAGATATATATTCACCATCAGTATTTTCACAGTTCTTGGGGAATTTATGGAGATATGGCATGCAAGCACTGCATAAGGCCCTTTTATTCAGATCGCTTTTATCTAAGAATTCTGCAGATTCCTTGATTCTCTAGGTCACTAGAGCTCCATTGTGAAGATGAATACAGGGGGATTTGAGCTCACCCTTACCAAATGCTAGGATCAGAATAAGAAACTGTAACCATGTGAGCTTTTAACAGGGTAAGATAAAGCAACAGGGGAAAAAAGGGAGAGTCTAGAATTACTAACGTAGAAAACTATGAACTTGAATAGTTGCTTGAAATGTTCTGTGTCTTAGAGTCTGCCAGAACTCTCTCAAGTCTTGTTCCTATCATCGCACAAAGTAACAAAGAATGCAGCGTTTAAAATGTTTGGCTCATAGGAAATAGCTTGTTAGAGCACGAGACAGCTTTCTGGTGTACATTTTTCATGTCCTGTTACAAAACGATCAAAACATTGTGAAATATGTGTATTCAGCTGAGAAACGTTAAAATGCCACTTCTAGATTAAGACATACTTTTGATATTTTATCTACTGCACATCTAAAACTGTCAGGCTACAATGAAATTTGTCACCTATATTTTACACTTGTATTAAGTGAGAATGGGAAAATTGACCACTAGTAACGCTAAGTTTGACAATTCTTGTACATGTAGTTTTTACTAGAATGATTTTATAAACCAAGGCTGTCAAACACATCCTGTTGTAATCTTTTGGGAAACAGAATGCGACACTGTATTTTTTTTTAAAGCCATTTTTACTGTTTTACAGTGTTCTCTCAGGTCATATTAAATCTTTTGCACTGAATTATTTTGTTAGGCAGAAGAGCTTGTCGATGCTGAAACTGAGAACTGCTCTGTCAAGTTAGAGATGCAAAAAAAAATCTATTTTGTAATTGAATTCATGTATCCTTTGAAAGGAAGTAGCTAATTTAAAAGTAAGCGAAGTGACATGTGTAGAAGTACAAGAGACATGTGATATCCTGCCTTGCTAACTTCTACCTTACAAAGCCATAGCAGCGTGGCTCAGAATTGTGCATGAAATCCTGCAGTTCTGGTTTGTTTTTTTTTTTTCTTTTTGCATGTTTTATATGTCTGCACTGTCTGTGCCTTGGCAGCACCTGAGCCAATAGTTAGCATTTGCTTAACTCCATCTTGACATCTTGAGCGTAATTCCCTTTTTAAAGTTGGGCACATGCGAGAGAGTAAAGCTTAGCTGAGGCTTTCACATACATATATTTTACACTGGAACATATTGTAAATATTGAAAATAGTGATTTGGCAGTTTGTGCCATATTCCCAATACTTTTGGAAAAGCACAGAAAAATGTCTAGATTGAGCACAAGTTGACTGAAATCCTGTTACTGAAAATGAGAATCATCCAAAAAACCCCCCCCAAAACTATCCTTAGTATGATGGTATAAACTTTGTATGAAATTTAAGAAAATATGCAATTCAAATCATATACTTTTTTTTTTTTTTTTTTTCTTTTCCTAGACACTCTTTTCAGAAAAATAACCTTAATTAACTCAGGTGGAAAAGGAAATCAATTAAGGGGAGGTGGGAGTGGAAGCCCAGCACATGCAAGACTTTACTGGGTCCCAGCTGCCATTAATGGACAAGAATTGGCAGCATTGCACTAGGGCTGGACCATGGACTTCATGGAGCAAGGGGAAGCAGGGGAAACGGGTCACCAAAACGCTGCACTTCCAGGTCGTTCCCTCATTTGTCAAATTTAATTTTACACAGTTTTTGTCATGAGCATGAGCTCTGTAGTGTGGGTGCTGCATAATGTTGTATAACTAGCTTGAGAAATGTGCATAACTTTAGCTCAAGCCTTTTGGACTCTCTTTATTTCATTGTGTAATTTTCTTTTTCTTTCTTCTGAAACAGATCCTCTGCCAGGAGTGTGTAAGGACAGCCTCAACCAGCCTCCATTCGCCTGCCATTCAGTGCTTTGAGACGCTTTGTCAGAAACCTCCTTCTGACAGTTATTTATAGGTCGACATTTCAGTGAGCTAACTGCAGGTAAGACTCCTGGAAAAGCAACTAAACAGCTATTGCTCATACTGTGAGAAGAAATGATGATACTAATTACCAAATCTCTATGAGCTGCTCCTGGGCATGCCAAACCATGGGGACAATTTCTAACCTGCTCCCAGAGCTGGCACCACTGGACTTGGCTCCAGGGAAGGGCGGCTCTGCCAAGACCCTTGGTGCAGAGCTCCATCTCTCATTATATCCACTGTGATGCTACTGTCCCCCAGAGCATTATTCAGCAACAGAAATGCCTTCGTCATCTCCCTTTTCAGGGAGTTTTATTATGAACTTTGATACCCTGCTCAGGCTTACCTATTTTATACCAGTCAAACTCTGTTCCTTGAATGTCATTTTTGCTTGACAGTGTGCTTTCTGGAGCTACACTGCATTGTTATGAGCGCATTAGCATTACTTTCTGTATTCCCTAAATGCCTCTTGTTTCTGATGCTGACTTTTTGAAAGTGTACTCTGATCCTTTCCATTTAGGTCCTGCACATGACATGGCGATTAGTCATCCCTCTTGTGCTGAAACTTCTTGTTACACAGGTCTTCTGCAATTCCATTATCTTTTCAGTTTTTCACAAAATACTATATCGGATATGAGCCCAGCACCTGCTGTGATGATAGATACACGCTGCAACCAGTGCATTTCAGTCAGGCATTGACAGACTGTTCTGTCTGCAGGAGTACAAAAGCAAATGTATTCAAGTTTTTCTCAGCTGCTTTAATGTTGACATTCATGAATTTGTTTTCTCCTTGTTAATATCTACAAAAAAACCCTCACTGTATCTTTGCTTCTTGTTTTAAAATCATCAGAAATTGTATGTAGTTTAATAACATGAAATGTGCTGCTTGTGCCAAAATGAAATTTGGCTTTGATTTGAACAGTTCTCCGTATTAATGGTCATACTGTGTTTTGGGGAAGTTTGGCAGGTTTATTTAGTTTCTGTTTGTTTGGTGGTTTTTTTTTGGGGGTGGAGGGTGAAAGGGTAGGGGGGGTGGTAGTGGTTGGTTGGTTGGTTGTCTTTTTTAAGTTGTACTTAATATTTGCTGTGCTTGACTCTCCATTCACTTCCAGATGTATAACTCCAGAGTAACTATTGTAAAGCCATGAATTTATACCTTAGATTCAGTTATAAGAGAAGGAATAACTGTAGCCTCAAGGTTTAATCTTTAATCACATTCACATCCAGTGTATTTGGCTCTTTATATCAATTATTGCATTTCATTAATAGGTATTAATAACCAATTTATACAACACAAGGATGTAAGCAAGTGCACAGACATTAAAAATAGTCATAGAATACAAAAATCCATCTTCTTTCAGCAAGAATATTTCTTTATTTCACAATTGAGATCCTACATGATTTTTCCCAGATTTCTTCTAACAAATCTCTATATTTATATTTCAATATTTGAACATGGCCAAAATCAACTTCCAATTCTAAAAAACCCATATTGTTATAATGCAAAAGTGCTGAAGGCACTTAAAATAACTCTGTAACTATCATAGTTGGAGTATTATGTGTTAAAAAGTGTGTGATCTCAAGTAACATCTTCTCGCTGATTTATGAATGTTCTTTTTGTTTTATTGGTGTGTACAGGTGACTGTGATTCTCGTGTGAGTGTCCATCTTTAGCAATTGGACCTTCTGCTTCTTTTCTGTTTGCTAAATGGATCCTCTGTCAAAATAACTTACTCAAATTACCAGAATGCTTGCATCCCTCATCTGTATACAGGCTTGAGTAATTGGGAGTCATTACTGGCACTGCTAAAAAGAGGAAACAGCAATGTGGGAATCTATGTCCTGAGGGCATATAGTGCTCTGATAGTCTATTGAAAACAAACAAGTTTAAATAAAACCAACACAACTCACAGGACTGCGTGCAGTAGTTACAAATATAGTTTATCCAGCAGATAATATTGAGAGACATGGGCAGACCCAGCAAGTCGTTGAACACAGACCCAAAAGGTGTTGAACTTTAGTAAGAGATCTTCCACTCAAAGTGATGGTTCTACCAACTCCAAACCATGAAAGACTTTTCCTGGAGGGAGACAGAGTGTGCACCAATAACAAAAACTTAGAGATATTGCTCTGAAACAGACATTGCATCTAATGGGCAATGGTTGCTTTCCAGCAAATAGTATTTTACTCTCAGTAGCTGAAGGCAGTACTTTGACCATGTACATAGGCAGAGTGCTGTGTCAGATCTGCTCTGGAGAAGTCCTCTTTCTTCCAGTGCTTCAGGTTCTTCAGATTCCCTTTGGAGCAGATGTGGGGCAGATCACTTGCATTCTCCCATAAGCTTTGCCACAAACACAATTATCAGACTGTGCCTCAAGAAAGCAAGGATTACCGTAGTGGTCAATGGAAGCTGTAAGGTCACTTTACCTCTCTTTGCTGGAAATAGAATTAAGCCCGCCCCAGAGACGCTCAACTTTTCATTTCGGTGTCCTCAGAGAGAAACAGGGAAGGGGGGGCGCGGGGGGCAGTATGTACTGGAATGTTTATTACCTTGTCCTTGCCAGAAAAGCTGAAGCATAATCTTTCTGGGCACTATTAGTGGTTGAGGTGAACAGAATTTATGGCTCTTAGTCACTTGTTTATTTTGGAAGGGTATCTGAACTCATATATATTGGAATAGAGTCCAGGACACCACTTGTGGCATTTAAATTCCATAATGAATCACAAGTTTAGGGTATGATTCAATATCTTAAATTGCATTATCAGATTTGTGACTCATGGTTAGTGACACCAAGTCTGGCAGTGTTCTGAATGATGCCTTCAGGAACAACAACTTCTGATCATTTTTCTTATGGTCATGAGGTCAAGGTGGAACACACTCGGGTCACGGTGCTACGTTATTGCAGTGCAACCAGCGTGTTGCTAAGGAAATGCTGGGTTTCAAATACACTTGCAAAGACCTCTTCTCCCAACTTTCACCAGCAGTTCCAGACCATAGCAAGAATTCAAAATGAAATACCCTCAAAATATTATGTATATGCTATATTGTATATATATAATTGCAGATAACAGTAAAAAAGATTTTTATCCCTCCATCTCTTCTACTTGTCAGCAAACATAGCGGCAAAAAGGCAGCATGCGTTAGAGCTCTCCTACCCTTTGCAGCAGCATCTTGGCCTATAGTCCTCCTTGCTAGCATATCCCTGCATGCTTCAGTGCTGTGTGAGTGGCAGGAACTGCAAGACTGGCCAAACAATAATGCTACAAGTCTGTGCTGCACAGCTTGCCATGACTGTACCAGAGGCCAGGCACTGGGGATCTAGGCTTTCTAACAAAGAAACAAACAAAACCCAAACCCAAACACCCCAAGCCAAAAAAACCCAAAACAACCAAACAAAAAAAGACCCCAAACCACAAAAAAACACAACCCTCAAAACCTCCAAAATTCCCACTTTTTTAACGGGAATATAAATGAACACAAGAAAAATGGCATTTTAGGCAAGGAGAATAAGGAATAAGTAGTTCTAACTGCAGGTACGCAGAACACACCTTGGAGGAACCTCAGGCTAAGAGGAAGAAAGTGAACTATTTGTAATATAGGCAAATAAAAGAAGTCTTTGAGTTACCTTCACAGTCTCCTTGCCAATTTGAGGTAGTATCAAAAGCTGTGCTGAGATCCAACCAACAGCAAACACTCCTTCCCTTGTTCTCGTTGTGTATTTAGTTATCTTTACAACACTAGCCACAGGAATGATTCACAGGTCTCTCTAAGGACTACAGTGAAATTATAAATGATGCTCTAAGTCAGGAATTGTAGAAAATGTCTGTGAAAGAGAACAAAGAGAAAGGAATCATAAGCATTTTCATTACATTTTTTTCATTACATTTTTCTACAGATGCCGACAGACACAAAGTCATACAAGTGGCTTTGCTGCAAGAAAGCCTCTGAGATCTTAAGGTTACAATTTGGGTAACATCATTAAACAGAAGAGCAAGTGCTTCTAAACCTCCTTCTGTGCCACCCACATCTAATCTCTGTTTCCTGAACTGCCAAAACACTAAAATCTATGAAGAAAGCAACCTACTGAATTTAAAGTTGGTGCCTTGTTTTGAGGGAACACATTCTTAGGACAAACACTCCAAGCTGGGGGAAGCCTAGGGTGACTTGAAGCCTGAAGTGGCTGGTTATGGTGGAAGTTAAATCCTTTCCTCATTGTTGACTCTTGTTAAATACTAAAAGCCACAAAGCTAGTACCTGTAGTAGCAGAGGACATACAGGTTTGGAAACTCACCACTTCATAATCTCTTGTTTCAATAGAAATTCTGTTCTTTCAAGATGCAACAGACCTGGGTCCTGAGCCAACAAAGCACTAAAACACCTCACAGGTGGTAGATCCAGTGTGCTTTCTGATTACTTAGCTGTTAGGTTTTCTCACAAGTATCCTTGTGCTTTTCTTCCATATGGCCAATATGACTCAAGCAACGAAGTCATAACAAGATATTCTTTCCAACCCTTCCCTAACGCTCTGTTTTGCCTTCCAGAGATTTGATGGTGGTTAAGCTTGGCGATGCACTAGGGCTATTGCTATCTGTGCTAATCAAATATTGGCTTGTGGTTTCCATGTGGTGTTCCAGCTCCATGGATCCCTGTGTTATTTCTGAGCTTATAAATGCAGGATGGCAGGAAATCCCACTTTATTTTCACAGCCAAGAAAATAATTGTCCAGGAAATGGCCCCCAGGCATGATAGTATAAAACTATGAATGCTCTCATAGTAACATTAACAAATTGAGCAGCCCTGGAAGAGCTGGAAGAGACTGATCAGCATCCTGCAGGATAGATGTATTTGTAGACAAACGTGAGCAAATTTTATCTATGCCTCAAGCTGGCAGGCAGTAGACCAGGTTGGATATAACAGGTAATTCAGATATACCACTCGTTTCTTAGTTTTTTATGTCAGGGACTGTTCTCATTTATCTCCACTGTGTTGTAAACCCCTTACTGATGCTCAGGTGACACAGTTTGTGTCTCTTGAGCATGTTGTATTCTTAGTGTAAAAGAAGGAAAATCAGCCTCATAATATCACAAAATGGTTTCCTTAGTCCAGGCTGGCTAAATCTAGTTAAAACCCAAACAAGCAGCACCATGTGCTCACTGCTTACTCTGCTGTGGTGTTCATTTTTCAGAGGCAGATAGACCAGATGGGGTTGGTGACAGGTTGATGAGGACACACACAGCAAAACCCATGCATCTGTCAGGAGAGGAATTTGATTTGTACAGACAATCGTTTTGGATTTACACAGACCTAAGCCTTTGATTTGGGCTCTTGTCTAGGAACAAGCACTTCAATCATAGTAGCTAATTACTATGGGCCTAAGATTTTTTTAATTAAAAAAAACCTTTTTGCTATTTACACTGGCAGTAATGGTGAAAATCTGGAAGTGACAAACTTTTGCTGGAAATTATGTATTCACTGGGGCTTTCTTACATCCCAGCTTTGGTACATGGGCTTTTCTATATTCAGTCTCCCATTCCCAAAATGACCTCCCAGTCAACCTCATTTCTTCAGTTATATCCTCATAACAGAACACACATTTATCTTGTCTGCAGCATAACAGCAATTAATAAAGCCAACACCCAAACACTGTATGATAAACTCAATACCACCACATCACTGGTAACTCATTTTAGCTTTTGTTCAGTTTATTCAAAAAAAGAAAATGCTCAGACTTGTTTTCCTTTGAGGAGAGATAAAATAAAAAGACTATTTAAAACCCACACTGTCACTAGACCACTAAAGGGGAGCAAGGATGTTCTCTTGCCTCCACTTGAAGATCAAGTCTCTGACAATGAGGTCAGACGTGGGACTGGCAGTGGTGTTTTTCTAATGGCTTTTCCAACACTTCTAGTTGCCACCATTGATAAGCAAACCCACCTTTTCAACATATTTCATTCTGAAGAGCTACGGCTGTCCTGTAGCATTTTATTCACCATCACGCCAGTACTGTGTACACCAGCATTTCCTCTCATTAAGATATACAATATCAAAAAGAAATGCAAAAGAGAGAAGCACAAGAACAGCAAGAGTTTTATTCCTACAGCCTTTGCAGTTTTTCTAACCATTGTCCCAACCTGCCCCAGGGAGCTCCAGGGAACATGATGCATCTATTGCTGTTGCTCTTTTGACCTCCAACACTGATCTGTTGCCCAATAAAATATCTCTCAAAGGACAGCATGGTGTCACAGCTGGTTTAGAACCTGAGAAAATCAACTTTTTGCATAAACAGGCTCCATCTTCCCTTTGTCCTTTAAAAAAATGTAGCCAATGCTATATTTTTTATTGTATGATTTGCTGGGCAGTGCCCTCCACTTTGTTCAAAGCACAATACGGAGAGTCATTAACACAAGTGAAGGATGTCATGTAATGTAATATCTTCTGCTCAGCCACCTATAATATATACTTTTGTACTTGACTGAGTAGATTAGCTAAAGTACAATAATTTATAAAGACTGTAATACAAAAAAACTTACTTTCTTTTGTAGCTTCTCTGTTCGTCTCTCTGTCATGGATCTGCTCCCTCCTATTGAAGTGGAAAAGATACGTTAAAATTAATATTCTAAGCTGGGATTTTCAAAGCAGACTATGACAGTGAAGTGTCCAAAAGCCACTGACATTCAATGAGAGCTAAGTCCTTAACCCCTTTGAAAATTCTTAGCCAAAACCCATTAATGCATACTTCAAAGAAATAATATTCACAGTTCTAGGAATCATTTTCCTAACCATCTTTCATTCTCATTTCTAACAGGCCTTTCTTCCCTAGATGCTGAACCCCTGTTTGGGTGCAAAACCAAAGTGCTTCCATGTCCTTTGTAATTCAGACCTCAGCTTTAGCTCTGACTTTTTTGAGGCATTTGTTTTATATGTAATGATGCACGAAGATCTGTGTCTAAAAGAGACAAAATGGAACTCTTCAATACTGCTTTTCCATCTTTATCCTGTCTCACCAGCCACTATGCTTCTTATAAATGAGCACAGGCATCAGTTCATCTAGGTATTTTGACTCCTTACTGTGAAGAGTTAATTAATTTACATGCTGTGTCTCTTGCTTATGGTCACTACTCATGGTCTGACAAAAATTTATTCACCCCCACCAGTCTAACATCTCACTTTGTCAGCCTTTTGGTCTAAAACACAGTGCTACAGTATCTGCAGGCTGTAGCTTATGGCTTGTCATACTTTTTACTTCAGCCATTTATACTAATTTTTCTTCTGCCCCCAGCCATAGAATGAGACTACTTCATTGATTAAATAAATCAGGTACAAAAGATGCAATCTGACCTGAATTTTTGCAATTAGCTATTCAAATAACCCACCAGAAGGTGGGTCTTAATTGTATGTCAAATGGTGCTGTAGTAACAAAACCCTACTAAACATCTGCTACACTATATTGACACCTAGTGGTTGATTCCTCGAAGTGCAGAGTATTCATCCAGGCTACTGTAAATAAGTGGCTTATAATATAAAACCTGTAGAGAAAATATTTTCAAGCACTCACAGTGCATGAGAGCCTGACAAAGGGTGTCTAGATCAAACCCAATTTTAACTTTTAGTCCGATTCCATTCTGAAATAAAGTATACATGTCCTTCAGTGCTGAACACAGGGCCAAGACCTATGCATTTCCCACTGTAACTACAACTCAGATCTCTGTGGAATTCAGCCTTGAAGTGTGTTCCCTGAGCTTACCTCAGATTGAAACACCTCCAGCTGACATGTTGTACTTCAACTTCCATACTACAGGTAGTGGGATAAAGAAAGAACAGCTTATGTTGCAATGCACCTTCTGCCAAAATAGAATGAGGTTCAAATTATATTTGCAGAAAGAAATGCAGACTTTGAAGTATGCATGTGAAATAACACTCTGGAAAGGTCACACGGAATGCAGATGTTACATGCTAGTCTTTTTCACTGTCTACCCGATGAGGAGGAAAAGGCATGATGCAGGAAGCCTGTTTAGAACAGGCAGATGGGCTGTGACATAAACCCAAGACAGCTCATCTGTTCAGTATGTAATCATTGTGTTTGAAATTATTTTCAGACAATCATCCTAAGTAACACATAACTACCATGAATTTACAAAGGAAAGGAACTGCTGAAACATTAATAGAGAGAAGAATGTGAAAAGGATTCAGATAAATCAGTTACAAACAGTGCTCTGGCCAGCAGTCAGTGAATCACTGAGCAACATTTAGTGCCTTCCCAGGAAGACTGTCTCCACCATATGACCCTGGAAGACAAATAATCAAATAACGCTGCTAAACCTCACATATAAATTACCCTTCCCCAAAGACCATTGAGTCTGCTTTGGTTCATTCCCTTGTAAAGCTGGAGACGCCATGTGTGAGTCAATGGCATCACACATAACACTGAAGTTAATGGTTTCAGCAAAGAACAGCACTTGAATCAAGACTTTGGCCTCCTGTGGGCAAATACTGTCCCACAAATTAAGGGCCATTTATCTAGTTTTTGAGAAAGAGTCAATGGCACATCAGGGAGTCTCACCTTTCTCCTGCTGCTTTTCTGCTTGGAATAACAGGAGGAGTCTGCTTGAGGGCCCTGTTGCTGCTCTGGCAGATGCATCAGTGTGAGCCACCACTGGAAACAGCACTTGCACCAGGAGTTGGGGTGATGCTCTGGTGTCCATGGGGACCTCAGACAGATCTTGGATGTCTTTAGGCGAGAGGCTAAGCTGTGAGGCTAACTGCAGGGGATGACTAGGTTGTTAGTGTATCCAAAGGACCTGGCCAGGAGGAGAGCAGAAATAGAGGTTCAGAAGAGGAGACTGTGACTGTGACAGTACCTCCACAGTCCTACACAAATACAACTCTATCCTGCAAGCTCAGCTCCAAGATCAGGCAAAATCAAGGATGTGAAATGGAGAAGGAGGAGTGCGGGAAGATACCTAGACTGACTGGGTCTGCACCCATTTCTATCTCCATCCACAACTCCACAATAGTAGTTTAGAGGTTTAGATAGCTTAAAGGTTGGTTATTAATTTTGTATGTCTGTTTAATTCTATCAATTGAGAAAAAGATGTGATCCCTGATGGTCTTTTGACCATATGGGAGTCTATAGTGACACAGCTCCACCAGGACACAGGTAGGATTTGAGTTATGTGAGGCTCTGCCCATAAGAGAGCTTCCAGCAAGGCTAAGACCTGCTGGGTAAAGCCTGCCCCTCACAATGGATCTCAGCCAAGTAACCTCAGCTTAATTACAGTTATTAACATAAAACAACCTGCAACACTTTGTTCCAAGCTTGGTAGAGTTAAATGATGATTCTTTGAAAATAATTACAGTAATCTATTCATTGTTATGGAAGAAGAAATTACTCCAGAAAGAAGTAATTGTTAGATACTTTCGTTCTAAACTGTTCTTTTTTTTTTTAAAGATTCTTTCAGTGAACAATAATTTAGTGACCACAAACAGCAGCTCAATACAATAATAACTGTCAACAATAGTTTCATGCAAGGAAAAGAAACAGTCTTTGAGGAGAAGTATAAAGGCAGGTTGTCCTAAACCTAAATGAAAATGTTGTATCACTACTGATGGAAATAAATTGATTGTGAACTTCTCACACCTCTCCATACATACTTTTTCTCAGTATTCAGAAAAGGAAAAGATGGCTCTACAAAATTATGGAACCTTTCTCTTCTGAGTGAAAGGAGAAATGTGGTTTAGAGGAAGATGGAAAAGATATGGAAAATGTTCTTGGAAACTCCAGTGACCTGAAGTACAGCAAAATGAGCTGCAGCTGCCCTCTAAAGCCTATGTGAGGACACAGTACATCTTGGCAATAGGACACCTTTCTACTCTTACACAGATGTGATTGTACAACCAGCTGTAGCACAGCTCAACCCAGAGCTGTGGCCATTCCACGTGCTCTTTGCATTAAGAGAAGCTTTCTGTCTTAGCAAGCTCTTCAATATTCAGAATTCATCTTGCAACTTGCACAGCCCTCTTCACCATGGTAAACCATTCCCAACAGCCACTTTGCACAAACACATTGTTTGGAGACTGAGACAAATTCATGAACATCCATGTGAGCTGTTCTATGCCTATCACCCTCACTGACAATGAAATTTCCCAGAGAGTTTAATTTTCAAACTTACTAAACCAGAATGACCAAGGAACATGCTCCAGGCTACAAGAAAAGTCTATGGTATAGCAGGGAATCAAAACAGACATCAAGGTAACACTCCAAACAAAACCCAAGTTTCCTTTTTCTTTCTTCCCTTCCTCTCCCAGCCTAATAAGAACCTATGAAACCTCTTCACTCCCTTTTAAATCCCCACCTTCCTGCCCAAACCCCTTGCTGCCTGCCACATATTCCCACATCCTCTCTGTTCTGCTTTTCAGATCGGTACAGGAGTGAGCACAGCGTTTCCCTGGATGACAGCCATCAGCCCAGCTCTCTCTGCTCGGTGGTTTACACAGCACAGCTCTTGCAGTGAATACATACTGACTCATGAAAATGATAACAGATGTGAAAAAATTACAGCTTCACCACCTGTTGCTAGTGTCATGGATTTAATTATCGGCAGACAGTTTGAATTATTTTGAGGTCTGTTACAAAAGAAAGATTTTTTCCCCCTGTGGGAGACCTTGGTTGAGAAACTTGTAGTTCCATAAAGGTAAATAGCTACAGGGGACAGCCCTCTGGCTCCTTACAGACTCCTTCTTGCCAGGAATTTCCCCTTGCACCATTCTCTGATGTGTTTTATTTACCTAACTGACCTGATGAGTTTATCTCTGCTATATACTTTCAAATTGTGCACAAACTGACCATAATTTCAGCAGCTGCTTTGACCACAATGTTAAGATTTGCCCCTATACTGACCAGTGCTTTTGATACTGTCATTCACACCAAAGCAAGAAGGCAGTAAAACTCAAGCCATACTCACTGAAGGTACTCATTGCAATGGGGAAGATATCTGTGAATACATCCTGTGCGGGCACTTCTTCCTTCCAGATATGGCTTTGTTCAGTAAAATTGTTTTTACACATCTGAAAATTTCTGTATTGGTACTGATAAATGTGATACCATGAATGTAATTGAGCACTAATATATTTGAGCTAGATTTTATCTTTAGTATATACTTCAGGCTTAGAGAGTGGAAATTAATGTTCTTATTTATAGCATAATGTCTGCTAAGTGGCCATTGAGCTTGAGAGGTTAAACTGAGCTTGTTGGTTAAATATCCATCTAGTAGTATGCAGAGAGAGAAGGTAGTGGGCAAGCAGCAAAAGAAAGAATATCTTGTGCTATCCTCTCTGTTCACTGGTGGGAGAGCTTGATCTAAGATCTGAACCTGTTTGTAGAAAATTTTGATAGAGTCCTTAGTTATCTGCACCACCTGAAGACATGAGTGTGGGCACTACCCATGGGAAACAGAGTGAAGACCCTTTCCTTGCTTATGGTTAATAAAAAAGAAAAAGGCAAACCCTGTGCCCACCTCTGCTTTCTTCATGGCATAACAAAAAGGTTCAAGGAAGCATCTAGTGAGAGCAAAGGGCAGCCAACATGAGACGGACAACAGTAGGTACGTTTCTCACACTGTGGAACACCACTGCAAAAATAATTGTCTTGAAATGCCAATATAGATACACCATTTAAAATATACTTAGTTAAGTGAGAACTGTTGGAAGAGCAAACCATGGCAGAAACCTGTGACCCTAGAGATGAGTAAGAAAAACAGGGAACCAGTTAAAAGGCAGCACTAATGACCTTATCTTAGCAAGTGACTAAAGCAGATGCCACAAGAGTCCCTTTGCATTCAATGGGATAGCGTACATGTTGAACCACAATACATATGCTGTTGAATTGCTGTTGCCAATTAAGAGCTGTGAGAAAGTAAGAAAATAAAGCCAAATAGATGAATAGGAACAGGAGGGCATAATGTAAAGAAGATGTAGTCTTCCTCCCACTTTTCTCTCATTTTTTCTTTCCAGCCCAAATTTTCTGCAGAGGTCTATTTAATTTTCCTTACCGTCATTGTCAGCTATGTTGGAAGATCATTTGTGCCATCATTATCAGATTATCAGCATTGCCTCATTGACTACGGCATGCAGCTCATCTTTTGCTAAGTCTTTTTCCCAGGAAGCTCTTCCCAGTCCCAGTTTTTGTCAGCGTAGGGTCACCATTAGTTGTGATCTGTAGTGTGGAAACAAAAAAAAAAAAAAAAAAAAAAAAACAAAAAAAAAAAAAAAAAGAAAAGAAAAGAGAGAGAGAAATACAGAAGAAAAAAAAAAAAGCTGCTTTAAATTCAGCAGTCTGCTCTTCAGGAAGCTCATCAGTCCTCCTAAAAAGAGGTATCAGGGGTTGCTTAGGAATAGAAAGATGGCATCCTGCCTGTCAGATTATTTTCAGGTTATTTCCTAGGTAAGTACAATAATTGCAGGGAAGTATCTTTTGTGGCTGACTGCCACCATGCAACATCTAAGCTAACACCAGGAGGTGTGCTATGCTTTTGCTACTGTACGGCAGGTGTTGGCATCTCTTTTCTGAGGAATTAAAATGCAACAACATGTAATATTTTTTACCTAGTATTACCTTCAGCTATCATTATTTTTAAATATTATTTTTAATACCATAAAGACATATTTATGAGTGGTTGCCATCTGTCCAGACATAAAAAAATAAATAAAATAAAGGTGTCATTAACGATTGGGAACAAAATTAACCTCTTTTTATTAAACAAATTTAGGTTATTAAAAGTCTAATTTCCCCAAGCCAAAGCATACCATGGTACAAAAATATTATAATGGGAGGACCTGCACATACACTTGATCAGCTGTATGTGTTTATAAAATTTTATAACTAATTTGAAATTGCGCCTGCACATCATTTTGCTCTCAGTGTTAACAGCCTGCTTAATTTTATTTATTTTTCCTGCTGATTATCACAGGGAAAGAGCACTGAAGTCCCTTTTACTCTTCAGACCTGCATTTCTTCGTGTGGCCATGCAGTGGCACAGGAGACCAGAAATTGCGGCGAGGGGCAGAGAGCTGCCAAAGCTGCTGCCCTTCGTCTCCCCCTTTCTCTTCCTCTACGCATAGCTGGCAGGCAGTATGATTCATGGTATGCTTCTCTGTGGCTCCTATATGAATTATTTGCCTTCAGCTGCTCATATTTACTTTGAGCCCTGGCAAGACAGAACTGCTTACGCAGGTGTATTACACCTGTCTGACCTGTGGGACTGGGTGCTTCTGCTCCCGTGTTTTGTGCCAGGTCGGTGGCACATTGCGGCAGGTTTGGGAGGCCTGCCAAGCCTGACACCTGCTCTGGGAAATGGCAGTGATTTATTTCCTTGACTGGATTAGACCCATCTCCTCGGGGACGCCACACACATCCTGTACTGTGGAGCCCAGAATGACGACTACGAGCAGGTGAAGAGCACATTTACCCTCCAGATGGCGATAAATCCGTATTTTTCTGCATTTTTTCCTCTGAATTTGACAGAAAAGCTGTTGTTTTAGTTTCTGGACAGTAAGAGCTTATGATCTAAAATTTATATGCGAACATTGCATTTCCTTACAGTATTTATTTATAGTGACAACTATTCAGTGTATATGTGTCTATGTATATACATATATTTAAAAACATATGTCTTTGTGTATACACATTGATACCCACATCTACTTCTCACTGTAGTCGTGCAGGCTACATGTCTGAGTTCTGCTCTGCTCAGGCAGAATGCTTTTGGAAATGAATAAAGAAGATGTCCTAATGGAAAGGAGAGTGATGACAGAGGATTCATTTCTAATTAATTAATCCATCATTATCAACTCCTAACATTGAAGCAGCTGTGTTCAGTCCCTGCTGATGTCTGATCCAAAGACAACTGCAGTTAGCATTGCAAGGGAGGACTGATTCAGACCGTGTGGGGATGGTGCTCAGGGGTTTTTGCATTAGGGATTCACTCCCCTGGGTGCATGGGCTGTCCTTCCCTCCCTCCCTTCCCTGCCATTCTCCATGCCAGTTTCTAGCCAGCTCCAAGGCAGGAACCAGGGAGACAGGCTGAAGAGAAATCTAGTTGTGACAACAAATTAAAATGGGGCTCCTCCTTGCCTCTTGCTACTTGTAAAATACAAAACAGTGAACTGTGAACAAGTGTATCACTATTAGACTCAAAGAAATGTCAAGTTTAAATCAAATTATTCCTCTACAGTGAATAGTTTGTCTTAGCTGTACGCACACTGAAGTGGATCAGGAATTTTTTCCATGCATTCCAGATTCTATAGCAATGCAAGATATATCAGCTGCAGTTTAGATTAGGAAAAAATGAATGACTGACAAAGCATTATTATTATGAGTTTACTTCTTGGTATACACTGAAGCGGCACAGTTAACAGCATGCATCCTTGCCTCAGGACAGCATTTGGGCTGTGACATGCCCTCTGGCTGACTGTCACCCACAGTGCACCAGGATTTACATTTGCTTTTTGAATCTTGGATTTCTGCAGTCCCCTTGGAAATGTTCTGATTCACTGTCCCTGTGGCACTTACAAGTCAGTGAGCAGGCAATATAACACGAGACACTTTCAGTAGAATATGGTGTTTACTTTGATGAATTAACGAATTATACAGCTGACCTAATATCTTTGAATATTAAAAGTGAAATATCAGCTTCCACATGAAATGTAAATCAGTGGTTGAAAAATAATCAAAATAGCACCATGAAAACAAGATGAAATGAGTTAATGTATAATTCAAACAGTATAGCTAGGAGCAACATTTGTATTTTATTTTATGACTGTTTCTAAATCAAAACCAGGTTCCAATGTTAGATTTCTTTTTTCTTTGAGCCTATTTTTTTGTTATTGGAGATATGAATGGTAATTAAAAGCAACAGTGAATTATGAGGTTATTAAGAGCTGAGATTAAAAATTAAATAATGGAAGTACTATGATCTATATTACTGAGCTCCTAAGGCACATTTAAAACAAACTCACTAAGAAATTCATGATACTTCCATGTCAGCCATTTTATTCAATACAAACCTCATTTGCTGAACATGGTTTTCAAGGTTCCAGTTAATACTCAGTTAAAAATTTAGTTTGTGGTTCAGGTCAATATATTAACTTTTGAGAGCTACATTGTTAGTGGCCTCAGGTAGAAACCCATGTTAGAGCTGGGCCAAATGTTAGGATTGTATCCTGCAGAAGGAAGGGTGATGTGTTTTGGATGGGCTCTCTCAAGTCAGAGCTTATTTTTATCAGAAGTAGCCTAACCCATCTATGGAGCCCCTTTTGGAAACCTGATAGGGCTACTTGCCTGACTATCAAGATTTACTCTGTGTAAGAACGACTAAGCTGCAGTGCCTTGTGGAGCTGGAATTGCTCTCAAGGCTGCAGAGAACCCAACATCCCTATCTCCCCATCTTTCCTTAGCGGAACATTGCTACAGCCTATGTATTGCATATATGTATGATATATACTACAGGGGTTCATCACTGCAGTTAATGATCTCTGCCTAAGCAAGTTTCTCGATATGCCTTGGTTTGAGGTTGCTGCCTTTGTAGTCCAGGATAGAGGATTTAGTTTTAGCCACCTAAATGCTCAGTTGCGTTTTGTTAGGAACTGGATTAAGATTAGGTTGCAGGCTGTGGTTGTAACTTTTAACATCTCATTAATTGCATGACAGTAGCTTTCAAATGCTCTAAGATTTTAATTCAGGTCCTGCACAAAGAGTGAGGCTACTAGCATCTGGCCAATATCTCCTGTTAAATTGAATTTGTAAGCCTTCTTTTTAATCTAGAGAGAACCGTAACTATTCTGCTTTTAAAATACAGCTGAGATCCTTGTGCTGTGTCTCAAAAGGTAATGAGAAACCAGTGAACAAATTAGAAATAACACTGAAGGGATCTCTTGTCATTTTTCTTTCTTAAATCTGCTCTTTTGTTTTAATACCATCATGTACATGAGTAATGAAGTTAAAAGTGCATTTAACAACAGGATCTAACAGAAGAGGGTAATTAAATACCTAATTACTATTGCATAACTGTTTCGAAATCCTACTTTTTTCAACTTTATGCAAACCATTTGAGCAAGAGCCCGGGACCTACCGTGAATTTCTTCAGGATCTAAAAGAAGAACAACTTCAGAGATGAAGCTCCCACAGTGTTTAATTATTTTAATTGATGTAATTACTGTAAGTAACGCTATCATTAGCCCACTTTCTGTTATTTATTTATAAAAAATTCAGGTGTATCACAATGATATTTTTCTCAGGCCTTGACACCATCCATCAATAAAGAAAGATGTTTTTAATTACTCAGCAACATGGAGACAAGGGCAATAACTAATCATCCCACCTCAATAGGCGATCAGATAATTTTCTGTATATTATTACAAATGATGTGAATATTTTCTTTTTTGAAATACCATGATGCAGAATGAAAGAATAAGGGTTTTTTTTGTTTGTTTTGTTTTAGTTATTTTTCTGGGAATGTACAAAATCAACATAAAAACGAATGCTTGTTCTCTTTTGGCTAACATTCAAACCCTAGGGGATGGGTTTATAAACTGCTGGAGAGCATTCAGCCACAGAATGATTTAATTCACACAGGCTTCATTTCCCACCTTTAATGAATTACAAAAAATATGTCATAAAGAGATCTTTGCCCTGTCACTGCTCCCCACTGGGACAGACAGGCTGTAGATGGACTGAAGGTGTGAAGGGGCCAGTATTCAAGTTGCATCAAAAGAACCAGAAAACCAGAGGAGCAGAAAACCCTGCTCCATTACCTACAACATTCTCCCTTATGTACAGCAGCAATAACAGCTCCCAAAGACTGGCTAATAAGGCACGGGTTGCTGATTATCACTGGCACAATCACTTTATTCCCTTTTCCTTCCTCCTACTTTAAAACCAAAATCAGGTCAGTTTGCAGCCAGATAAACAAGATCTCGATAAGGACATGGCTTCACAGAGAACACGATGCGTACCAAAAGTGATGTTGCTGGTATTAGAACCAATTATACTGTATCAGGTATAATCATCATACCTCTTTTTTTTAATGGAGGGGCTATTTTATCTCAGAGTGCTGTGCAGCCAATGTTTTGATATTTTCACATAAATATCTGTTAAAAGGAGAAGCTAAGAGGTCAAACTGTTCCTTAGTGCAGAAGAGAAAGCTCCAACAATAAAACTGAGGATACACATTGACCCAGGCAAGAAATTAGGAAAAATCAGAGTCAGAGCAAAATAAAGACACCCACTTGGTGGTGAATATTGCTTCCTCAATGAAGGATAATCTCCCTGTTGGTCTTCACTGTGCTTCTCATCCAGCTGTAGTTTCACTCACAAGCAGTTTGAAGCAGACAAGTCTTCTGCAGTTGTTTGCAAAGATCCCAGTCTTTTGAGGCCTAGGAGCACGAAAGAAATGTTTACGCAATACTAAAATGAAGTAACAAAACATGGAATTGTAGTCACAAATGTAGGACAAATGTAACAGCCTGAACTGTTTCCTTCTGATTTCCTACTCTTGGTACTCCTGATTGCCCTGATCTCTGAGGGTGCCTGGGTAGAACTGAGAGCTGAACTTCAGCTGGTGACAAGCAGCTTTTTAGGAGGTCTGTCTTACACAGATTCAAGGTAGTGCAGCAATATATATAACCTTTTATTTTATTTTCCTAAATTAAGTGAGAGTCCTGGAGGTTCATAATCTCAAATTGCTGAGATTAAAATCCTGCTATAGGATTTACCTAGATCTATCCTTAATTATAATATTTTATTGATTTCACTGTGATTCAGCCTGCTGAGTGCATTTCTATAAAAAAAAAAAATGTGTTGTAGCTGATAACTTAGGATCAGGGAAGTTAAAAAAAAAAAAGCATGAGGGAAGTAACATGTGGGCTGAGACCACACTGCATTCATAATGCACGCAGTGCTTAGGGTTCTAGCCCAGAGAATCAGGGCTGCAGGAGATGAAGTGGTCAATATTTCTTCACATTTCCTACAAGCAGTCGAATGTGCCAGAATGTGACCAAAGCACAGCTAGAAAGAAAAAAGCAATATTCTCCTAGCTTTGGTCAGCTGAAAGGAGTGTGAATGCTATGATAGCAATTAAAAATGCTCCAAACAAATATGTCTTTAAAGGTCTGAAGCCTGTGTCAACCCTGAGGCTACATGTTATTGCTTTCATTGTTATTTCTAACAATATTACGGGCGAAGTAATTAATCTAAGATGATATTAATGAGAAATTATAGCAGAGATTGTGAGTCCAGAAGGTACTGCTGTCACACGGGATCTATGCTTCATATTTAAAAAGCACCAGAACTTTTTCTGAAAGCATTGATTCGATTATTGTTTCATTTTGCTGACAATACTGTACCTTTTTGTTTTTTTAGGAACAGTTTGTTTCCTCTTGTTAGTTCTCCTCCTTTTCCTGTCATCAGGTCTTATTTATTGGCAGCCTTTGCACTAATCTAATTTGACTCTAAGCTGTCCATGTCCATTCATACTCTCAATTATCTTGCATGACGCGCCCTTCGAAGCAAAGCATCTTTGTATGCCCAGTGCAACCCCACTTCTGCGCTTTGTCCATCACTGCCACAGTTTTCTTCCTGTTTAGAATATTAGTTCTCCACCTGAACAAATCTTAATGGATTTGGTGTCAAGCTGCTCCTCACCAGGCAGACGAGACCTGCAGAAGTAAAGCTTGATAACATTCCTGTGTTCTCTCCCATAGTGTCTGAGCAGAACAAAGGCACAGGGATGGAGGATCATGTATTTGCTAAAAAATCATTCCTGATAAAGTAAAAATAACAAAAGTCCATTAAATTTCATTTATAAATCGAAGTGCTGTTATCCTGACTTTGGGAGCTTTGATCTCCTGCACAAGTGACTCTACCATTGTGACTTCCAGCAGCAACAAACAGCCCTTCTGCTTTTAGAGATGCTCTCTGAGATTATCAGATAGATGCTGCTGGACAGCTGGAAATCCTGTCGAAATTCTGACCATGGTCTGCAAATCTTTCTAGATGACATACACATTAAGCCTGATACAATCTGTATACAATGTATCGCTGATCTGGGTGCCAGTTTGCATCAACAGCTCATGTACAGGTGGTTTTGAAGGCTGCTTTCTTTAACCTACATGTTAATAGTTACAGAATGGGAATATTTGTCATTGTAACAACTCTTTTGACAATCTGAAGAAGCAACAATGCTATAAATAAGGCAGCTTCAATGATTAAGTATCCAGATCTTACAATCCTTATTTAAGCATATCTTTCAAACTGATGAGCAATCGTTTTCCATAAAGAAAACCCATTGTCATCGATAGCCAGGTTAGCAAAATAGAAAGAAAGAAAAAAAAAAAAAATCACAAAATCAACACAGACATAACTGTAGATAATTCTCAGTATACAATCCAAATATGTGCTGCCCATCCCACCAGTCACCTCTTGTGCTCATGCTGTTTACAAGTTGTGGACCCAACCTTATGGTGTTTAGGCTGAAGAACACCATTATTTCTAAGATACCTTAAGAAGGGTCTATTCCAGACCTGGCAGGGTACTGACTTGTCTAAACTGAGTTATGATAGAAGTCACAAATTTGATTTATTATTCTCTCACTTGTAGCACAGACCATGGAATACAACTCTACTGAAGTGTTAGTCAAATAAGAACAGCTGTTTCCTTTAAAGACTTTGGCACAGTAGAAGGTGGTGCAACTCACATAAGACCAAGCTAACAAAAAAGACACAGTATATGTGTACAGGGAACACACATTTGGCTTCACTTGGATTACCTAGGAGAGGTGAGGACAGTAAAATAGGGTCCATCGGTTAATGCTTGCTAACAAGAATCCACTTTTGAACCAGTTTGTCATAAATGACCAAGATGAAGGGCAGTGATACCAGGGAGAAAGACTGCAACAGCAAATGCAACCTTAATGATAATAATTGAATTTCAGTAAAAAGTGGTGCAGAATGTACTATGCCATGAACGTAGAAAAAGCGTGTCCATTCTCTGAACTAGAAATACTCAGATCTGTCATTCTTTTATGAAACTAGATACTATTATTCCTACACTGCATACACTGATAGTACACAGAGACAAACTTAGAGTAGTTGGTCATGTTACAAATTACAGTAACATAATGGTACACATTAAAGGAATGTCTCTATTTATTCTACGTAACTGTGAAATTAGTGTGATTCAAACAAGTCAAATTTCATTATTTTATGGAACACTTCAATGGGTTTCTCCCAAGAGTAGTACCCTGTACATCCATTAAAATTGCCATGGTTACAGTTAATGTTAAAGAATTTTAACATCACAAATGATGCAGGAAGAGAGTTGCTTAATGTAATTTTCTCTAAAGAAAATGATCATGATTTCTAGTTGTCTAAATTATCCTGGCACTTCTAACCAGTAGGTTGCTCTACAACCTGCTGTGTTATCAAATGATCCTTAACTAAAGTAATTTTGCTGTATAGTACTGAATTATTATGACAATACTTCTCTCAAGCAAAGTTCAAAAAACCTCTCTTCTGCACTGACACATTTGCCTAAGTAATGAACAGAGTCCTTCTGGTCCACAGACTAGAAGTACCACAAAGCAGAAATCAGGCAGAAACTGTGTGTCATGTCTAAATATCCTAAACTGTGGGGAGAAATTCAATGGTATTTTATTTTTTCAGGCAGTGAAGGAGCAGGGTAGGAAAAGAAAATAGTCACAACTTAAGGTTAAAGGTGTTACCCGAAGCAGAAAAGATATTTGAGAAAATTCCCTCAAGAATATCTGAAAGAGTAAGGCCTCTGAAGAGGTAAAGAATGCATAAAATGTTGCTGAAACTATCAAAGAAGAACCCTGTCTATATAAAATACTACCACAGGCTAGAATTTCAGTAAGCCAAAAACTTTCAGAATGAGATCTGAGCTGAGTCCATCCAGCTCATGCTGGCTTGCTTGCTTTCTCAGGGGTAAAGAGCTGTTACCACAAAGGTCTTTCTCTAGTCAGAAGAAATCATGACACCCACAACTTCACCCTGAGCTGTCTGAGACTGGACTATTGCCTGCACTCAGCCCCAACATGCAGTGGGAAAGATAGAAAATTACTTTCCAGAAGTTGGAAAGTGGTTCATGCTCTGCTGACCTCCTGAGATTTTCAGCCTCTCAAAGAGCTGGATTAATATGATGGGGTCCCATCTTCCCTTTAATGGAAATGCTTTGGTGACATTTTACCTTTGCTTTGGAAATCTGACACACAGGCGTTTTAGAGAATACTATACCTAAAAATACAGAAACCTCTATTTAGCTATTATGTACTTTACAGAGATTAATAATCCAGCTAATACAAGTACCTGTGGCAATTCCTGGCAGACAGAACATTTTAATCCTCTGTTTGAGCCCCCCATTATTAGCTGGTTAGTTGTGCTAGGCACACATTCCAACAGAAATATCACTCAGCACTTGGTATTTTCAGGTGTGGTGTGTTCTTGTTGGAGTTTATGGGACCTAAGTGAAAGGATTAGCACTCAAACTGTCATGCTGAGAAAGGGAAAACAAACCTCAAATTAGCTTATGGAAAAAAAAAAATAACAGAGCTCCCCTAGGAAAGGCACATTTTAAATTGCTTAATTTCAAAGAAAGTCATGCTTCAGTTATCTTATCAATGCTGAACAGGTCTCCCCCTGGTTCAAATTTGTTGTTGATGTTGTAGTAAAAATAGGGCAGAAGCTGGCCTGTTCACACCAGAGGAGAAAAAGGACCTAATGTTGTTATGGAGAACACAAGGTACCATGGAGAAATAGATTGAGCTGTCAGCTACTCCAGTTGAACAATTGAGGCTGCTACTTGGGCTCTCTATGAGAAAAACTAATAGTACGAAGGGGTGGAAAAACTGTTCAGGACCTCAGTTCGTTCTGTGAGAATAAAAGAGCACCATGAAATCCAGCTCAGAGGAAAGTCCGTCTTTGTAGACAGGTTGGGGCATACATCCAGCTGTGGATGAGCACCGCTTCATACCCTGAGTCTGTGGGCACTGATTCTGTCCACTTCCAAGGCAACTTCACACACACACGAAAAACTTCTGATAACAGCACCTTAACATTAACTGCACCCTGGCTATAAGGGTGACCTTCCAAAGGCACCCCAATCACCCTGAACCAGGAGCAAGGGGACAGGGCTGCTTTTGTAGACACTAAAAAATAACAGAACACAGGGTTTATATTATCTCTTTATCAAAAAATATTTTTCACTCTTTTACCTTCTAGCACCTGTCATCAGCTTAGCCAGCTACACCTTATAGCTGATCAGATGTCTATTTTAATCTGATATTCCTGCTAGAAAGCAGTTCCAGAGCCTCAGATTTGCAGTAAATTTGAATTTTAATTCCAATTTTCTTTCAAAGTGCACTTATATTCAGCTTTTAAAAAATGTGTTTCTGTGCTCAGCATTGCTACCCAGCCTAAGTAGCCACTACCCCAGCCTGCCGTGTATCTCTACTATTGATAGCAAGCAAACCTGTCCTCCCTCAGCCTCTGTTTTGACAGGCTACACAAGCCAAGGTTATCCTGATCTTCCTGCCAAATCAGCTCTCCCTTTCCTGGTCATCTCAAAACCACTTTTGTTCACCGGTTTCAGTTCATATCCATCACTCTCTAACACAAGTGGTCAGGTATATATGGTGAGCACCACTGTTTCAAAAGGCCCTTGAAGAGCAGCAGCAATAATTCCCTATCGCTGGGTGTCCTTCCTCATGTCATGTTCAGAAATACTTAAAGTTAAAACACAGACATTTGGAGGAAACTGGAAGATAAACTGCATATCGCTGCATATATCAGCCTGATGCCATAGAGCATCTGGACAAAAGACTGTCAGAGAAGATTGCCTTTAGAATTGCTGACCAAAATCCATGTCTAGTGTTCCCTCTCTGCACTGCTACAGATTTATATCAGGATTTATATTGCTACTGAATTTACAGGGTCTCACCAAGTACTAAATGATCTTTAAAGTTCCCTTCCAAAACAAGCCATTCTGTGATTCTATGATAAAATATTGGGTGGGGATTAAATTGTAAATACAGATATAGCACCAAAGCTTGTGTCAAAACCCTCATCTCTGTAATTGTGGGGTTTGGATCAAGTCCTTATCGTTACTGCTTTACTCTTACATGCTATGCCAGTTGTGTTTGAGTACTGTCCAGAAAAGGTGTAGCATTTAGTCCTCACATGACTGACAACAAACACAATTATCAAAATAAGTTTTAAAATCTTTTCTGGATAGCTATTGCATTCTTTCCCTTGCACAGCACCTGCTGAGCTGTGACAAACAGCTGTGCTACAGAAACAATATTTTTTAGCTGCTTATACCAGTGTGTTGATAACAGATTGACTGCAGAGCCCCAAGTCTTACAACCTGGCATCTCTGCGGTGTCTTCAGTGATTGATAAAGGACTCTGACCTTCTGCAAATCTAGCTTTGTAACATCATGGTTTGCAACACATATTTTTAAAATTTATTTTAATTTTGTGTGTAAAATTCTCTTTTAAAATTCACATCTCATTATACAATATAGCACAAAAAAGGACAGAGAAGGAAATGCACAATTTGTTTTTTTAAAAAAAGAAAAAATTCAAAAATTAACATTACTGTCAGGAAAATTGTTGCTCTGTGGCAGTAAGTACTGTTTCTTTCCCTAGAAAGTACTCTAAAAAGTCCTGTCTTGTGGTTATGGCATTTCCCCTTCTCCTTTAGTTAGCTGCTTGGTATCTGGAACATCATGAAATATGTGCATCTTACAAAATGGCTGTTGCTATGGAGACTTCATATATTTAATTGGAGAAGAAACAGCTGAATAAGCTTTCATTTGCAAGCACACAAAAAGTGCTTTGAAAGTCTTAAGTCAAGCGATGTTTTCTTCTCATTTGCTGCCCTTACACTTCATATTTTTGTTTTGTTATATACTCACAAAACAAACATTCCCACTTATTCAGTTGTCTGTATTCAAACAGAAAAAGTTTTTAGGAAATCCAAAATGAGGACTTTCACTTGAGGTAAGAGTGGTGGCCTTTATATGTTTCTATACATTAGGCTAGGTAGAGCTCTGCTTCTTCCCTAGCCAGCAGTTTTCCCTATTAGAACAGCTGGGGCAAAAGATAAACTTCATCTCAAGAATTGCAGAATGACACAAAGAGGTCTGGTCTGGACTGCAGACTCTCCAACACTGAACATGGAAAGTTACTCTAGCCCTGATTCTGCCTCTGGATAGATAGCTAACAGGGTAAAGTCAGGGCTCAGCCATATGGTGAAGCCTGATGGCCATATGTTCTACCATATGCTTTAATATTGGTTGTGAATTTCCTTAACAAATTATTACAAAACTAAAGGGATATCTTGCTGTACCGAAACACAGGTTTCATCAGTGGCCTAGGTGACTGAGCTTACTACTATTTTCATTTGCTGGCTTGTTTTTTTTTTTTTTTACTCAAAAATACCTGAAAGCAATTCACAGGTTTCACAGAAGCAGAATGTTGACTTGGTAGTTCCTGAATGCCTGGAATACTTCTAATTTTGTTCAGTTCCTCTGTGAACTTTTTATTTGCATTTGAACTATCTATTTAATTGATCAATGTTTAATACAGAAAACAACAACAACAACAAACTCTGAAATTTATCTAATTTGTGTTATACCAGCAGATGGATCATAGCTTTTAGATATGATTTTGTGTCCTGGAAACAACCAGGATGGAGTAAACAATTCTAGAATTGATGCCTCAAGTTAGACCAAGGTACAGCAAGTAGTGAAATGAACAGAGAGCCTCAGAAGCAAGCGCAAGGTTGTAGAAGAGATGTCGAAAGCCTTTACTCTTGTGGTTTAAACATCATGGTTTTACTCGTGAAGAACACTGCAACTAAGTGAATTTTGCAGTTACTCTGATGTTGTCTCAGTGGCAATAATGTTTTAAATCCTCAGAAAATAAGTATCAATATAGCATGATGGCTGCACCCTTAGAGGGATTATAACAACTATTAAAAAATCATTGCTTTATCCACTGAGGCCACATCCTCACATGAGAGACAAGGGTCTCAATCAGTTTAGGAATGAAAGGAAAGGTCACAACATGGGAACTTGCCAGGGAAAACCAGACATGAGGTACTTACCGCATGCCAAGACTCCCCAGTCACAGAAAATGTTCCTCCAGAATGGTGCCGTGCACTTCTTTTTAGGGATTTTGAGAGCTGCTTACTTCCAGCGTGGATGTGAGGGCATCATTGCATTGAGTAGCACACTGGAGTCTGCTTGATTCATAGACAAGCACTGGGACACAGGATAATTCATGTAAATAAACTTTGAATTAAATAAAGAGAATACATCATCTATTCTGCACAGATTTCATGAGCAGTTTCATTTGTCTCTCATGAAAGGTCCCCAGTGTCCAGTTGGGTTCATCCACATCTAAGAGAACTTAGACTGCACTGTGTAAACACTGGAGATTCATACTGTGATTCTTCACTGATTTCCCAGAGGACGTACACTCCAAATGAAGCTATGGAAAAAAGGAAAACTTAAAAATAAGTCTGACTTCTCTGTAGAGTTTCAGGCAGATTTACAGAGTAGGAAAGATTTCTTTAAAATCATTTTTCAGATTAAAACAAATAAATGCTCTAAATCTATCCTACTATTATGATATCTTTTTCTCCAAACACACCATTTTTTAGCAAGAGTTACCCTTTTTTATTTGATAACTTGTCCATTCTAGGGAATCTGAGGGACAAGAATTAGTAATATTTGGATCATTTACCCTCCAAAAGTAATCTGCAATTTTGTAGAAAAAGAGTATAAACAGAGACCATATGTTCTGCAGCTTGAATTCCTTTCCATTGCCAGTGGGTCTTCACTTTGCCATTTCCCCTGGGCTCTGTGCAGTTGGCACGGGGAAATAGGTGCTGAGCTGGCATTTCTGCTACCTAAAATTTGATTTCCATTTGCATTTTAAAATATGAAAGCAAAAACTGTACCAACTACCAAAAAAGAAAAAAAGAAAAAGAGAAAAAATGAAAAAAAAAAAAAAAAAAAAGTAAGTTTAGAGGACTGCAGTCACAGATCTATTTCCAGACTCCTATTTTAGGTCTCAGTTTCAGATGTTAAATACTTTGCTTTATTTTAACAATTTAGATAGTCCTGTTCCCTTCAAATGAGACTCTTGCATTTAAATCCCTGGACGAATAAAGCCCTTAATCTGTATATATTAAACAAACTGCATTACGCATAAGGAAACTCTCAGGACTTGTACCCTGGTCTCTTGTGGCAATATTTAAGTCAATGTCAACAAGACTTACAATACATGTGTAAGACACAGAACTTTATGATTCATGCAGTGCAGCACAAAAATATGTTTCTGTAGCAACAGAAATTAATTTAATCTGTAGATGTGATAATATCCTGGAATATCAATAGTTTCATGGTATTTTATGCCACCAGACAAAATTAGTTTTATTGGACTGCGACTAAGTATTTTAATAATACGTGGTTAAAATACTTTCAAAAGGCCTCTTGTAATGTGCAAATGGACAATGTGCAGGTGTGTGTGTTGGGGTTTTTTTGTCTGTGTTTTGTGGGTTTTGGTTGTTTTTGTTTGGTGATGAGGTGGGTTTTTTGGGTTTGTTTGGTTTTATCTAGACTTCTGCCTTGAATTGTGGGGTTTTTTCCTGCTTACATGAAATTTAGTACTGCTGGTTTGAACAAAGATCTCTACAGTTGACCTCTACACAAATATACCACAACAATTAACAAAGCAATTAGACTTTGCAATACTTTATAGTCTGTTGTTGTTTGGATATGCTTTTTATCCACTATTGGACAGCCATAAGCAAATAAAATCTGATAATATAAAAAGAAGAAGCTTGTAAGGCTGTATGGTGAATCCAAGCTGGTTTAGTGCAAGTCAGCCCTGTGCAAGGCTTTTATAGATTGGTGTATTAGTATCCACATGGCAAGCCAATATATATTAAAGACAAAACTGGTGATGTCAGCGAGTCCTTTCTTCTCTTCATCCATCTCCTTTTCCAGTTAAAATACATAGTAACAAGGTGCTCACCCTTGATCTGAGTTCTCCACAGCTGAGATTAGCTTTTGTAAATTCACTATGACAATAGTCAGCACAGCCTTTGGTTGTAAGTTTAATAAGGATGGACATGATTTGAAAAGTTGTTTATACTTCTCAAGTTCCCAACTAAAACGTAGCCAGTTTCCAGTGTGCCTCAGTGCTCCTCTGTACTCAAGCCTCTTGAATAGTCAAGTGAAATAACTGCCATAGAAAAAAACCTTTCAATATAAGAAAACATGAAATAATGTGCTTCTAGAAGGTCACGGAATATGCTTCAACCCTCTACTCACCTATGCACTTCAAGGTTGCTCTGCATACTTTACAGCAGTTTGCTTTGCACAGGTCTGGCTGTTACTTCAAGGACTGGTACAGTCAAAATAGCTTAGCAATATCGTGTACTGATAACTCAATCCTTTCTTCCCTTCACCAATTGCTTATAAGTCTCCATAAATGCACTTGCTGTTCACAACTGCCACAGAAAAGTCTTCTAGGGAGTTTTCAGTTTCTTAACAGTGTTTATCTAGCCAATTTTCAGCTTGATGGCTCCTTGGCCTGTATTGCTATTTTTATGGGTTTATGGGGAATGTATAGCTATTTTTGCCCAAGGATGCTGAGTGGACAGCTTATGTGTTTAAAGCAGGCAACTAGTTACATACCTGTCTCTTGGTTTCCTGAGGCTAAGGAATGAGACACTAATAGGATACAAATATGCTCTGGGTGTAGGATAAAGACTATTTTTACTTACAGGCTGATGTATTTTTAGCACATTTTAAACATGGAAACACTGATCCACTTTTGATTTGACAGGCAAGGTGGCTTGGAAACATCTGTTTTGTTTGAACAGAAGTGGCAGTTCTGGTGGAGCTTAGTGTCCATACATTAAAAACGTTAAACAAAACATTTTCTATGTGTCCTCTCCATAGTAGAAAATAAGAGTTTAAAACTAAAAGCAACCTAATAGAAACAAAAGATGATCAGTCCGTGTTTAATTCTGTAAAATAAAACTAATTTTTTACACCTTTCTATATAACGTGGAAGGTCCTGAATATTCCTTTATGACATTGTTTCTTGCAAAACATTACTTTTTTTTTTTTTTCAAGAAATGCAGACATTACAGATTAACAGAGAAAACTTTTCATATAATAACATTTATTCAGCACACATAATTTGTTCCTGCTGACAGCTGGAATTAAATTGACTGCCACAGGAAAGCATCAGGAGGAAAATGTGATCTATACTGACTTCTAAATCTGGAAAATCTTCATGCTTCCTTCAGTACAGATGCTCTGAGTCTTAATAATTCAGAGAGAAAGGTATCATGACAACTCTGCATGCTCTCCTGAAACAGCCTGTTCTCTCATCCTTTCCACACACACAAGGGAGACACAAACCCATCATTTACCTCAGATGGCCTCTTGTTTGTCTTTCATTCCTCTGGACTCTCAAGGACATATTAGTCATTTAATAAATGAGGACCTGTGGAGTTTCCATGACACAGCAGCAATAGTGGATTAGCAACAGTATTAATTTTCCAGATGGAATCAATAGTGCAAGATTTTCACTATGAAATTCTGATTATATGAGAGGCAATGTCCACTTCCAGATATCTGCTTCAAGACACAGTACTTTCAATCACCTCCAGCCTGAGCCAAGCTGTATTCTCATCCTTTCCCCTTCTGTGGTGCACAAGAGTGGTTATCCACTATAACCTAAAACTTGGACATGAAATAACTCAGAAGTATTGCACTGAGCAGTGGTTACTGCTGCCACAGGCTCTGCCCAGGGCACTGACACCACCAACACATAAGTGCCAATGTCAAATGCTTCATCTATAACTGTGTTGTTCTTATGTATGGCATGTGTCTACAGTGCTAGATTTTCTGCTGCAGAAAAAGCCTTGACACTGTGTGAGCACTGTTCAGCAATACACAAACCACTGGTGCTTAATCAACACTTTTAGCCACAAATCCAGAACACAGCACCATATGAGGTGTTACGGAGAAAGTTAACTCTATCCCAGCGAGCACCAGTACACTCACGGCTTTTATAATAGCTGCTCAGATCCACAATTTCTGTGCTTAGAGGAGGGCCAGGATCGTTTCTTCTACTATAGCAAAGTATATATATTAAAGACCTTTTCAATAAAACAAAACCATTGCTATTGCTCCATTCCCAAACTAAAGAGTAAGCAGAGGCTTTTTAAGTAGGAATGTGAAGGATGAAGTGAGCAATAGTTGCAACTGGTTGAATTAATGCAGATTATTTTCTGCAGTTATTCAGAAAAAGGAATCAAGTAAGACAAGCCGCCATCCAACACCGGGAGACTGCCCAGGGGGTAGTTTTTGCAGAAACAGATTTCTGCAAACACAGGGCTCCCACCACCTTTTGCCCTCCAACCCCCTTTAGTGTCTGTTTACAGCCTTCAATCCCTTCCAGCCTCCCACCATTTTAGGGACACCAACCCACTTTCAGCCTCTACTTCTTTTATGTCTTTGTCTCATTTTGTCCCACATTCCCTTTCAGCCTCTGTTTTATTTTGGGACTCCAAAACCTTTCAGCCAACCACCCCTTTTGTCTCTATTTCCAGCCTCACACAAACTTTGAGCCTCCCACTCCTTTCTATTGCTACATATTTTTTTCTGACCTCCTCTTCCTCTCAGTCTCTACTTTACTCTGGGCATCCTTTCAGCCTCCACTTTAAGACCTCCCACCCCTTTTGACCTCTGCTTTTTTTCCTCACCTCCCACCTCCCTTCTCCCTCCCCAGACCTTTGGACCTCTACTTTATTGCCAGGCTCCAGCCCCGTTTTGAATGATAACCCACTTTAGACTTTATTTCTAGGCCTCCCACCCACTTCAGACTAATTTATTTCTGGTCTCCCATGACCTTTGAGCCTCCCACTCCCTTTCAGTCACAGCCTGAAACATGGTGGGAGGCTGGAAGTAAAGGCTAAGAGGTGTGGGAGGCTGAAAGTGGGTGGGATTATGGAAATTTTTCATTTAAGTAGTATTAGCTTTAAAAGCCCACATAGCCCCTAGGTGCTCTTCTGAAAATGGAAAACCATATCAGTGATCAGCATTAACCAAACCATGTGTTGTGGTGTCTTTCTCATGCAGTAACAGCTTGCAACCTCTTGATCAACACAGACTTACTAATAGTCTGTTCCAGATATGAAGAGCAGGAACAAATAGCTTTCTGCTCTCATTTGTATTGCTGTGTAGTGGTCATTGTCTCTGATTTTTAGCAGTGGGATGGTAAGGGTTAACTGGGCTCCACGGTCTGTGCTGACCGCTCTGTTGAAAATGTTTTGTCATAACATTTATTTCTTCAATACATTGACCCTCAAGCATACTGAAATTTCTGTAATACCTTCAAGGAATCTCAAAATTAATGTTCCTCCTCCTTAGATAAGTATGGTAATAAATACAGAAATGATTGATAGAAATAGAACAAGGATTATTTTATTTTTTTCTTCAATACAGCAAGGTATTTTTGCTTTATAAAAATATTTTTTTACCTTGGGACTTTAAAAAATAGGGATATAAAATAGTTACTTAAGAGGAGAAAAAACAACTCAAAACAAAAACACATAAACATACACAACATTAACACTTGATGATCAAGTTTCTGTAACTACAGAGTTGGAGATTATTCATGAAATTTTCTCAATGTGATGTTCCTTGCAACGAATGGTAACTTCTGTTACACATGTTAAAATAGACTGCTGGTAAACAAGCACAAAAACCACTTTATTTCAGTCATTAAACATAATTCATCTGATGCTTTTATGAACCTGTTTCTGCCAGTACAAGACATCAAAAATGTAAAACTGGGACACAGACCTTTCTTCCTTTTTGACAACTAATCTATACAGCCAAGAGCAATTGCAATTCAGCTTAAAAAATCGTTTGTTCTCCCAACATTGATGAAAAAGCTGTAGAGCAGATATAAACTGTATTTCTGATTTTGCTGCTCTCTCAGAAGAATCAGAAATCAATTTGTCTCACAAGACCAAATTTTGAATTAAGAATTTATATTTATCTCAGTGGGAATGCTATGTGCTAAAGCCTGTAGAATTTAGCCTTATTTATGATCAATTTTTATCTCTCTCAACCACAGTACTATGAATCCTAAACTTTTTGCTAGTGTTCACTTGTTGAGGAATTGCTACATCAATTTGTAATAAAGAAATCTGGAACAGTTTTGATGGAGGAAATCTGAAAAACTGATTTTATACCACTGGAGTAAAATGAAACTTTCTTATTAAAAGCAACAAGTGCAAAAGCAAAGCAAAAGTCTCCTCTGAGACACACCAGCCTTGGAGAAACACTTCAGAGAGGAGGCCAGAGACATGCTTTCTGTCCTAAAAATATTTGAATGAGTGGCATTTTATGAGGATACTTGACTGGGTTGTAAGTATTTGATCATTGCCCCAGCCTTTTACTTAAGACAAATAACTTATTTTTCAATTTGCAGTTTTTCCTGTTCACAAGCAGGAGAACTTAGTGGACTGACATTCACAATAGCCATGCAAAATTGCTGTATTCAATGTCCCAGTGTTCAGTCTCCAGATATGAAACATCAGCAGAAAAGACCGGAGCTGGCAATGTGTGTATCAGGGAACCTGCCCCCACTCCGCTTCTCCCCAGCAGGAGGGACCTCATGTGCCACTTACTGCTACTGCTCTTCAAAAATACTCCTTGAAGATTTTGCCCCATTCCTCAGTGCTCCATAGACAGAGGCATTAACAGGAGAGGCATAAGGGCTGAAGAGTCTCACCCAAGCCCCACTAGACCATGCTGACATGAAAGACTTCCCTGGATTCCACCTCGCATCCTCTGAATTGCAATGCCCAGGAGTCAGAAGCACAATAGCAATCATTTGCACTTTTTAAAAGCAGCTGGTTTACTCTTCACTAATTAGTTTGATATTTTGAGGACAGGTCTCCTGGCTTTGCAATTAGCCAGCCAGGTACTGGGGGGCACTGTGGCTGTTTTTCCTCAAAATCTGCATAGTGTTTGTTACAACAGTGGGTGGCACATAGAGAGGTAAGACTGGGTATAGAGAGGGGCACCAGACCCTGGAGGAAAGGTGCTGTCTTCACAAATATACAAATCTTAAGTAGAATATCAACCTGTTATTTTATTTTTTGCTCTGCTGAATTCATAGCAAAAAGAGAAATGTGTCATTAATTTAGACTTGACCTTACGGGTCAGTATTGATGTCCCTTGATGGCGCATAGATGAAATCTGTTTGAAAATCTGTCATAGGAGGCTACAGTCTAGACAAGAGGGTGACATGGGCGCAGTAATGCAACACCAAGGAATTCAGCAATACAGTCAATAGCATTTGCAATGACAAAGCACCCTGTAAAATGCCTTGATAGGAAGAAACAGTCCCTTTTTAACCAGAAAAATAGAACGTAATATGCAGTTGGTATTTTTTGCTGGTGCTAATGTATGCCATATTTTTATTTGATCTAAGTATTTAGTGTAACCAAAATTAATCATATGAATTTCTGCTCTTTACCTTAGTAAATGGAACATAATCAAGACATAGAAATAACTACACATCTCATTTTCTGTAGAGTGCAACAGTGAATTAAAGAAAGATTGATTATAACAAATACTAAACTTGATACAAAAAGACAAGGAAATTTTAAACTCTAACCCGCCTTTCTTCTAGCCTTATATATATATATATATATGTATATATATATATACAGCAACAACATTCTTCTGTTGCCTTTAGATTTTTGCTTTCAGTGTAAGATCTCTCTCCATGCTGTGTCTAACTTACCCCTCAGTCTTGTTGACATGAAAAAAAAAAATGAAAGCAGTTTTGATAGGGATAGTAAGATGTGCCTCAGCCTTAACCCAGTCTCTGATGATTAAAGACAAATGGCATAATGGTGAAAAATTATCTATTTTAGTCTCAGAAAATAAATCTTCTTCTGAAAGTCACCATGAATTTCTTTTTGTCTGGGAGTGACCAAGCAGGACTAAAGGATCTCTGCTTTTATCAATTACAGCTGTGCCTTCCTACCATGTTCCTTACCAGCTGGCAGCTGGTAGAAATTTATGAGAGACAGAAAGCAAGGCAGGCAAAGAAAGACAAAGAAAAAGATGATACCAATTTCATAAGTGTAAAAAAAATGTTTTGGAAGCTTCATGTTACAGAAGGGAAATGGAAGCAGAGAACTCAGTGGCATGCAAATATACACTTCTATTCTGTAACTGTTGGTAAGAACTCAAATGCTCTGCAAACACTCACAGCCTCAGCAATTAATCGAATGATTCACCTGTAAACCGCAGATGCTTGCACTGGCATTAACACTGGCATGTTGTATGTGAGACAAAATTCAAGACTCTAAACTTATTCTGCCACACAGCTTTCATCAAATTCAGTTGTTTAATACTTACTGCAAACAAAAATAAAAATCTACCTTTGGTTTTAAATTATTCATATAGTGTTTGGGTTATAATAATGATTAGTCCATATTTTTGATCAGGTCGCAGAATCACAGAATGTCAGGGATTGGAAGGGACCTCAAAAGGTGATCTAGTCCCATCCCCCCGCCAGAGCAGGAACACCCAGATGAGGTTACACATGAAGGTGTCCAGGTGGGTTTGAATGTCTGCAGAGAAGGAGACTCCACAACCTCCCTGGGCAGCCTGGGCCAGTGTGTGTCACCCTAACTGTGAAGAAGTTTCTTCGCAAATTTAAGTGGAACTTCTTGTGTTCCAATTTGAAACCATTGCCCTTTGTCCTACCATTGGTTGTCACCGAGAAGAGCCTGGCTCCATCCTTGTGACACTCACCCTTTGTATATTTGTAAACATTAATAAGGTCACCCCTCAGTCTCCTCTTCTCCAAGCTAAAGAGACCCAGCTCCCTCAGCCTTTCCTCATACGGGAGGTGCTCCACTCCCTTAATCATCTTCGTTGCCCTGCACTGGACTGTCTCCAGCAGTTCCCTGTCCTTCTCGAACTGAGGGGCCCAGAACTGGACACAATATTCCAGGTGTGGTTTCACCAGGGCAGAGTAGAGTGGAAGGAGAACCTCTCTCGACCTACCGATCACCCCCCTTCTAATACACCCCAGGATGCCATTGGCCTTCCTGGCCACAAGGGCACAGTGCTGGCTCATGGTCATCCTGCTGTCCACCAGGACCCCCAGGTCCCTTTCCCCTACACTGCTCTCTAATAGGTCATAGGAAGAAGCATTTGAAATTAATTTACAATAGATAACTGTGATAGGCAAAGCTTTAACAGCACTGTGAGAACAAACTCAGTGAGCCTTCTGGCCAGCTTTTACTGGGCAACATCCTAGTCTGTATCTGGTCCTACTAAAACCCACTGGGATTACCGAAAGGGTCAGTGTAATTGAAGTCTATTACAAACTCTTTGGTTTATGCATACCTATTACATGTTTTGCCTGTAGCATAAATAAGGTAGGTAATAATTCAATAGCTGAAACTAAATGATTCCAACATAACAAAACCAAAACGCTGTTTTACTAAATTTTCTACATTATCCTACTTTCTGTAATAATACGATGAGAAAGGGTTTCTAGAAATTAAAGGAGAGCTTTGGAAGATTTAAAGATTCTTAGCAGACAAGTAAAATTGCACAGAATGATCATCCAGTAGTCTAATTATTCCAAAAATACCATTAAAAGACAGTAGTGGACACTTTGACAGCGCCCAAGGAGACTCCATTACATGCTTTTGGAACTGCTGGGTCAAAAGAGTATTCTTATTCTCAGCAGTTACTAGAGGCAATAATTTAATCCCCTTAATACATTTCTTAATGATCTAAAACACACTGTCAACTGAGTTATCTTATGTCAAAGTGATTAAAGTAAAATTTTTCACTGTTATTTACTACAGTAAACTAAAAGTTAAGGATCAAGAAAATATTCTCATATAAGAAACTAATTTCAAGAAAATTAAATAACTAGCCAAAATTATTAAGCATATTATGGTCTAAAACAAGCTTGGAAACTCAGAAAAATCTCACATTCAAAATTCCTACTGCCATCACAAAGGCATGAAGCACTTTCTTTTATTAATAATGAATTTAAATGTTTTGGAGATCATTATACATTCCTGAGATCTACATACATTCACTTAAAGCTCTTTGAAGAAGAGCTTTATCTTACTCTTCAGTGTTCATAGGAGTAAAGAATTGAAGGCACATGGCCTTGTCAAAAAACAAAATTGAAACTAAATAATAAATAATTCTCTGTACCTGAACAAATTTTCTTTCTCATTTAGATTCTTAAATATAATTATTTTTCATTTTATTCTCAAAGTGTTAGGAATTTTGACCTGTCTTGGAAATGGTGGTGTGGATTTCAGTGGTAGCCTATGTTACCAGTACTTTAGCAGAATCTACAAAAACTCACTTGAGATCAGAATCTGCATTTTGTTCAGTAAATCAAATGAAGAGCTAACTTATAAATATTCACCAAATGATTTATTTGAATGCGTTTCGGGCAATTAGCTCATAATGAAGCATTTCCTTCCTTGACTTACTACTCAGTGAGCTCAATACCTAACAGATCAGATTCTGGATGACAAACTCTAATAAAACAATCATAAAATAAAACCAGCTTTCAGGTCCAGATACAAAACTGCAGACATTAGTCAGTAGTACACAACAAACAGTACACCTAGCAACTATTGCACATTAAAATTTCAATAGAGACTGGTGGATAAATTTCCCATCCAGTTATTTATGCGGTTTCTTATCTGGAATCTCTAGATCAAGTTCTCTGGGAGAAGCCTATGTAGGACATATCAATCAAACAGTGTGCTTGGGGGGGCTATGATTTCTGTCTTTAATTGTGCCAGACTTACCACATAATCAGCTTTCCACTTGACAATTAACGATTTTCACTTTAACCCTGTCCTTAACTTTACCATGGTCAAGATACACCAAAAAGAAAACTGACTCTCCATTTATTTCAAGTCTCTGGCAGGTGGGATTGGGTTCAAATATGATGAGAAATGTTTCTTCCTCCAGCGTGAAATTTAAAGATATATATGACACACCTGTCACCTTGTCCTCCAGTCTTCTATATACAGGGTGTTTCAAAAGAATTGACCCAATTTCAAAGAAGCATATTTCATGATGGCAACATGTTACAATTACATAAACATTTACAAACAGCAGCTGTAATAATTTGAAACTCTATGACCCACCCTTTCAAGGGTAAGGTTTTCATTCATTGGCGGTTTGTGGTTGCAGAGATAAAGCGATTTCAAATTGAGTCCATCTTTTTGAGACACCCTGTACATAGGTATTTTTTAAAATAGCATCAGCTGAATATCTCTTTCAAACATCAAGTTATTAAATAGATGCATCAACACCAGTTCACTCCTATGAAGAGCAGCCCCTTGTGGAGCCTGTTGTTATACTCTGAGTGGGTCTTCCAAAACCCTTCTCCTCCGCTGAATGAATGGCTAAGTATAAAGAAAATATTCTCCACTCACTGAAAAAAAGAAAGGAACTATGCTGTGGCACATTTCTGAATTGCTTTACAATGTACAGGGATCAGATGGCGAGACAGATAGCTATAGACATAGTAAAAAATGTTTAAAATTGCATTTTAATTGTAAGAAAAATTCTTATATGAAAAGTTGCAGAGACATGAGCTCTAAAGATTTTTTTTCCTTACTACTGGTGGTTACATATCTTATAACTTCATCATTTTATCTTCAAAGAAAGTTGGCATCAAAATCTCTGGAATATGGAACATATTTAGTTCAATGTATTCTGCCAATGATGCCAATTAGCATTTCTTTGTTCTTTCCAAATTTTTATAACCCTCTTTTGTTACCGTTGCAAATAATGGCCATCATAACTGAACAACCTTTTAAGTTCCAGATGAAATGGGAAAAAAAAAAAGTGTAACTAAATATAAACCACATAGAACTAAGTAGATGGGGGTGGGCAGCTTCTGAAAACTTTAGAAGTTTTATTGCTGATTTAGTTTTAGCTCATCCTTCAGTAACTATATGTAAGAAAGAAAGAAACTTATCTGATATTTAAACTCAAGAAAAAACACCCAGGTCTGAAGTTCTATTGCCTCAGTAAGCAAGATTAAACCCATAAAATTAAACATGTCATTTTCCACAACTACTGTGAGGAATGACAGTATTATGAAATTACCATTTGCAGTGGTTCCTGATATTGCAACATTGCTACTCAGTAGGAAAGAAATTAATGCTTCCTCCTACCTTTTACTTATTTCTGTCACCTAATATAAAACAAAACAAAACCAACAAAAAAACCCCAAACAAACAAAAACAACATCCCCCCACCCCCCTCAACAAACAAACACCCCCTAGTCCCCACCACCAGCAAAACAAAGAACAGAAACCAGAAATAAAAAATCCTAGGGCCAGAACACTCTCCAGCCTTTCTGCTGAAAATACTCTAAAATGCCAACATGAGCCTGCTAAAAATGGTACAAAGGAACAGATATTTTAGTTACTTTCTTCATGGCTTGAAAACCAAAGCAATTGAGAAAATGCTGTTATTTCCTATGAAAACAGAAAAGGTTTCAAAGCTTTTAGAATACAAAAAAGCTCAAAGCAAAGGTTTAATTTTAGCAGTTCACATAATCATGGTAAAAAGATACAATACTCTGTAAAAAAATATTTTGTAGGAAGATTCTTACCTAAAATAAACTGTATATTCCTTTCCTCACATTATCTGTCTTTCCAAAGAATCAAGTAAAGCATTAACAGACTTCCATGAGAACACAAGGTTCAGCATCTGCCTGTTGTTGAGTTGGAGCCAACTGTCTACTGGGGGAAACTTCCTCACACTGAGGCAAGAGCCATACATTGCTGCATGTGTTCATAGACATTTCACTCCCAGACGCTTTCTCACAAGTGACATTGGGATAACTGGAGCTTTTTGTAGATGTATCTTAAATAAACTGGTTTGTTTCATTTTAAAGACTCTAATATCATATAGATTATGCTTAATGAAATAAATCTGAAGATAATGCTGAAGGTACTGAGAACTTCAGTGGAAAATGTAGACTTTTCCAGCAGAACTAAAAAAGTACTTATGTGAAAGAAATTTATAACCTGGGACTCGTGTTGTCAGCCGTATCCAGGGCTGTGCTGAGATTGGAGCAGCCGGGTGCCGGGCTGGGTGGCTGGGAGCTGCTGGCACTGCCGGCGCTGCAGCCTCTTTCCACTGGTGTCAAATCAAGGGTCCTAGTTATTCAACTTTTAAGTTCCAATACATGAGGAGCCACTTAGCTAACGGTGTAATTTATGATATGGCCAGCAGTGAAACAGTAACCACACAATAAAGGTCACTGGCATCGATACCTACTGAAATAAATGAGGCAGACCCTGCAGATGTGTAGAGAAGAGGCACTTAGTGTCACTCTGAACAGCTGATTAGTCGACTGGATTGAGTGAAAAAGTCTTCAGTCCCTGAGCAACTGCACATTGCTGCACATCCTGCTCCAGCAGGTTAAAAATCCAGGAGGAACCGTTCAACTAGATACACTTGAGACTTTAAAAAAGAAAAAAGAAAAATGTCAGATAGAAGGTTTTTATTTCAATATAAAAGGAGCAGACAAGCTGGAGCAGTGACTGCCACCCCCCATCAGTGTGGGAGCTCTGTGGCTGGGAAAAATAGCTCTGGTTCTGCTCACAGCTCTCTGGACCAAATTTATTAGTTGTGTTGCACTTGCCTTAGTGAACCCCAGACACACAGGAACCCCCAAATCCACAAATGAGAGAAGGAAATAGCAAGTTAAGGAAAGAGGCAGGCTCACACCAAATGGCTCCGTGATTATGCAGATAAAGCTGCATTTATTTTCCCTTTGTACCATACAGTGCGGTTATAAATGAGAGCTGTTACTGAGCAGGGCTCTTGTCAAAGAGCTCTATTTCCATTTTCTGTATCTATTTCCAGTGTGCATTAAAATAACTTGAGCTCATTCACAGCATCAGCTTTGAACTCTAACTACTGTTATTCTCATAACTAAAAATAATTCATGTTTATTTATGGCATTGTTTTGACTAGCAAACGGCTGATGTCAACCAACATGATAGAAAGAAAATGAATGACCAGGCTTGGGTTATTTTCAACCACAGACAAGAAAGCTTGACAAGTCTGACGATAAATCAGGATGACTCTGCAAGAAAGCCTCTGGAATATACTGGCATTTCGATTTTATTAAGAAATAATAAAAAGCCTCTAGCAATAATATGTTTCCACATGACAGTTGTGCTATAGCAAGTGTGTATATGCTCATGATGAGAGTTATTTTTGCACCAGCTGTCTTTGTATGTAAAGCCTTCAGACCTTGCACTTACACAGCTGAAAAGGCATGGATATGGACAGCTATGTTGCTATCACAGACTAGAGAAAATTCAAGTTTGTCCCATGTCTTCATCTTTTGTGTACCCATCAAAAACTGTAATATTTTGAATTTGTTTTGAGGATACAAAATTGTCTTAAGAATTCAGCGGCTGCATTTGCAAACTGATTCTGGAAATTAGTAGTGGTATCATTTTCTGTGGAAAATACTATTCATTGTGCTTTAAAAATCTTTATTATTTTCATTTTTAAAAGCTTAGTTTTAATGTGGACCTTTTGTCTTTCTGTGTCATAGCTGGAACCATAGATCATTTTTCCAATTAAATCAGTGAACTGTGTCTGATTCATCCCTGACTCATTTTGCTAAAGTTCTCAAATATATCCAAAGAATCAGGCCACAATTCCAGCAATTTATTTTCTTTTTTCATGTAGGTAGAAAACCCTTTACTATGGCATTGCATAATTTTGGCTGAAAATACAACACAGTAGAATTCAGCCACTCAGTTCATTTTGAGAGTCTGAGTAAAGCCAAATGTGTAAGAATAAAGCCAAAGTGTTTGTCCTGGGGGCTTTACAACAGCTACTTCCATTTGTGCAGTATTATACCTTCCTGATTCATTACACTCTTCATAAACTCCTAAATTGCCTCTAACATGGAATTGTATCAGAAAGTCTCAGCATTTACCTTTGAAACAGATTTTCTTCTGAAGAGTTAACTTTTGAGCTAGTTTGGAAACACTGCCATTTGAAATGAGAAATGTTGAAGGCATGATCTGGATCAGGAGTCACAGCATCTCCAGACAACAGAGCAAACCAAGTCCTTCATCACATGAATATACTTACGTATGTGGAACTGCTCTTCAGTTCCTCTGTGTTATCTTGGAAACAGACTCACTGAAAGCAAGGAGGCTCATTCATAACTGAAATTTACAACTTTGTATTTATGATAATAGCATTAAAAGTTTATACAGATGTTTTTGTCAGTTCTGCAAAGTAGAATCTGTCTCTAAAACCAGATTTTTAAATATTAATGGAAAACTTTTCCATCAAAGGAACACCAATTCTGTCCTAGAAAAAAATTTCTAAGATGAGATGTTTGCTGAGGGTTCTGTTTTCACAAGGACCCACAAAAAGGATAAAGAATACTGTTGTAGTTTTCTTTCTTCTTTTTTTCTTGCTGTTAACAATTCCCCATTTCTTCACATCTACACATTGGTGGCTTATCCTTTGCTTCTAAAATAACCTTGAATACATGTATATAAGTAAGCTAAAGAAGAGTAAATGCATATTGAGGGTGAGATAACAGTTCACCAGCTTAACATATAAGAAATGTTTATATCGGTGAGAAGTCCTTTGATAACACAGAACAAGTTTAATCATTAAGCAGGCATGAAAGGGTACAGTAATCCTTATCTACAATTTGAAATGGATTTGCTAAGTTTAACCCAATTCTCTCAAACACTGTAGAGTAGCAGAAAGGGGATTCATAGATTTGTTATTCATCAAGCCTTTTTATACACCTGAGTTTTTTTGACTAAAATCTGCTATTAACTGATTTTTCAGTTCACTAATTCTGAAGGAGTTGAGCAATTTACATGAAAATACTTATTTTTAATGTGCTTTTTATGAAATGCTTATCAAGGTCAAGCAATTTAATTCAAAGAGTGATGTATCTTATTTCATTATAACACATTTGATTTTATGCTGTTCAGAAGCATTATTTAAAAACATATCCTACAAATGTGCATTAGTTGCAGTGAATTTTCAATTGCCTTTTTTTTTTTCTCCTCGTTAAGACACAAATAATTACTGCTGAGTATCCTCCACAGCAGCTGCCTGTGGTCTCTGGTTTCTGCAGTCTCTAGGCCCCAGCTCACTCAGCACAAAGAGGGCAAAAACAGGGGGTCCAGGGGAGATCAGGAGCTGCTTGGCTGGTCCCCAGCTCCTCTCCTGAGGCTGCAGCCGGTTCTGCTGCCTCTCCCCAAGCTGCTGCCCTCACTTGCCATCCAGCCTACCCCAGCTCTGTGCCACATCTTCCTCCCTAGTCCTTTACCACTCACCATGCAGCCACCTCCTTTCATTTAAAAAAATATTGCAGTTAATGTTCTCCTACACTGAATGCTTTACAAAAGGGAGTAGGTGATTTTTTTTCATTTTTAATGCATGCGCTTAATTATCGACCATACTGAAACACAGTCCTGCAAATGCACAGGAGACATCCCATCAAAGTACTGGATAATTGTCCTCCAGCTCACAAAATGATTGATTGAGCCTTACTTTCTTTTATTTCCTGTCCTCCTCCTTAGTGGACTTTCTGCATTAAAAAAATCAGATGTTTTTCTAAATAGTCAGTAAATGCTGTATGCACAAAAGTTCTTTAGCATCTTGCTTCAACCCCCTGCTGCTACTTGGAAAGCTGTGCTGTGCTTGTGGCAGAAACATTGCATGCAATACATCAATCATCAGGGAAGACGGTGCCAAGTAACTAGGTAATAGCTTTACTAATATTTGTGCCCTCAAAGACTCGGAAACAATGACTGACCTTTAACAATCTTGTTAAAATATAGGTTTCCTAGGAGAGTCCACTGTTCCAGTATAGGACAGCACATCAATTCAAAATGTACAGATTACCATAAAAATCATAAAGCCAAGGCTGCTGGTAACTCACTTCTGTCCCCGCACCAATTCAGGGTTTCTCGCTGTGCAAGAGGAGCACACACAGAGGTCTCCCACGGGTACGCATCCAGGAGAAGCTCCAGTTTCAGGAGGCCAGACCCACGAGCAGTGGGGAAGGGCTAGGGGTTCAGAGAAGTTCCCAAGGCTGGTCCCAGCTGCTGACCAAGGTTGGCTTTTGCTGCAGGAGAAGCCAAGTCACGTCCCCCTGGAAAAGTCCTGCCCAGCAGAGGCTGTTCTACCCTGTCAGGTGAAGGAAATGCAAGTCTTGCACATACTGCTAAATTTCTACTCATTTTTTCAGATCTACTTTTTCAGCTCCATAGTTTATTTTTGCTGCCTTATGCTATATCGTGTCTGTCTTTCCTCATGGACATGATTACTCCATTTTTTTAATATTTAATTTATGATTTATTTGGAAAATGTGGAAATGTCCATTGTGTTCATCTGCACCATTGTGTTTAATGTCATTGATTGAAGAAATAATTTCCATTTCATAATCTAATATCCTCATTGGAGAAAATTAGTGGAATTGCTTGTCTATTTATCATTTCATGTTATATTTAATGGCGAACTGCTACAGACTTAAATAATATAAAGATTTTACATGTAAATGCAATAATCCATAATTAATTAACACTGGCTACATCAAACAGGTAAGAGTGGGTGGATGAGAGAGCAAATCTTAAGGAAACTATAGTTTCTTTCAACAAAAAGCCACAATTTGTTTTTCATATTTTGGTCATTTAAATTCATGTCACAGAACAATCTCAGATTTTTAAATTCCCCTTACACTTTCTTTTCATATGTTATAACCTCAGATGGTCAGTCCTCTTGTCTCGCTACTAAAAATAAAGGGGAAATAAATTTGTAGCCGTAAAAATGTTATCTTCTAGCTGAGTTCACACAAAAGAGAATAAATAATAAGACTAAATAATAAGAGTTTTGTGCAGATGGCCTGACTTCGGAGAACTTGAGTTTATCTTGTTAATAATGTGATATAACTTACAGCTGGTTGATGCTGCATGTCCCTTCCTCTCTGTATGAGGAATGGGAGATTCATGAACACACAGACATGGTATGGGGGACCGTCTGGGGGAAAAGTGACAGAGAAGAATGGGTCTACCTGTTTCTGGAAATCCTGGAGATCTCTGGGTAGAGAAACTGCACCACAACTTCTCCGCAGCCCCATAGCCCTCTCTTGGTTATTAATGAGACAGAAACAGTAGAAACTAAATTTTCTAGGGCTTTTTGTCTAAGGACTTACTTTCTCCCACAGAGATTTTAGTGAAAGCACATGATATGTCCAGGCAGTGTCTTGCAGAGACTTCAGAACTATTTTCAACCCACATGGGCCTTCACTCACTGATCATCTGCACATTTGTACAGAGCCTATATGAATAGTGCACAGATCCTGATACAGCTGTCTGGGTGCTACCAGCAAAAGGAATAAATAATCAAGAATAAATGAGGCATCTGAGTTTTCAAAAAATCTTCCATCTTAGTTGGTGTAAGATTCCCATAACCTTCTGTGATTTCTGTCCTGAGTGTGCTCATTTTATATTTGAACGTTTTTCTAACCAAATCAGCTAAGAAGTGACCTGAGATCCTGCTCTGATACCTTCTGTGAATAAAATAGAGAGCCAGTTCTAAGGCATTTGAACAAAATATACAGAAATTTGGGTGAGATAATAATTTCAGGGAAAAAGCAGCTTTATTCCCTCAGTTCCTGCAAGAAAGAAGTCCACTGTCTGGTTTAGAAATTATTTAGCTTCTCCCACAAAACACATGCAATTTTGAAACTGGTTTTGCATAGTTAATAGAAGTTATTTTCCTTGTGCTACCTTTACCTGCCAGACTTTCTCATTGCTTAGTACTGATGATTAGCAGAACTTCACGAGCATGTACAGCATTGGTGATTATATTGGATGTTACATCATTTTCTGGCCATAACAAATGGGACTCAAGATAGTTCCTGTTCATTTTCTTACAAAACAAACTGTTCTGTCCTTTCTGTTTTCTTTCTGTTGATTCTTGGAATGCCAAATATAATTTCCATTTTCTGACCATATTAAATTGATTTATTCTATGTTCCTCATAGTTCTTTTCACAGAAACCCACAAAAGCCTGAGGTTACAGCTTTCCTAACACTGGGAGCACAGGCACCCACACTTGCAAGATTTGGGAAGGAACAAAACCAGCTATTCTGCCTCTGAAATCTGTGTCAATATACTTCATGAACAGGATTTTCCAAAATCACTATCCTGTTTAATACTCAAACACAGCAATGAACTCTTCAATTGATTTTGCTTGCTCGGTTATTTGAAGAAGTGATTAATTTAGGACATATTGTCTGGCCTATTTCAATTGACAACATAAGCCATTTCTCTACAACTACACAGTATGAAGATGAAGATACAGATCTGACAGAAAGTCTCTAAGCTACAAAAAAGCCTGACTAAGCCATAGGTGAACCCTCAGATCTCGCAGCCCTCCTTAGGCTGAGAAACGGAAGCAACACAAAGCTGTGTGCAGCTGTGAGAGAAAATCCAAGCTGGTGAAGTCCTCAGAAACATCTCATGCTCCATCATTCTCTCTTGCCCATGGAGCTGACCAATTACCATTGCCCGTGACAAGTTCACATAAAATAGTGTCCTTTATCACTTCTCTGCTCCTCTAACATAAATTAATTTTATTGTGAAAGAAGGTATTCTTCATACAAAATAATACTTAAGCTTCCTGCTTTGCAAATATGGCAAACTGTATTCATACCGTTTTCTTTGTAGGATTATTAATCTCATTAGAAATAATGCAAAATGGTAATACAAGTGAAGGCTGCAATATTTTAGTGCCTTGCCTCGGTCTCTGAATTGAGGACTACAACAGAACTGTCTGTGCAAGTATATCCTTCTACTCATATGATACACGCATGGATATTTCGCATTATATGGATTTGTTGGATATCCTGGAACAAAATGCCTATGCTGAGTAAGACATCTAGATTAAAAAAAAAATCTTCAGTCTGTCCCTGTTACAACTAGTTCACCCAAACAGTAACTTTATTTTTAAAATAAACTTTTCTATGCCTCCTGTAAAGCCAAGGTTCTTCTCAGCTAAGTAGGACTAAGTGCAATAATCAACACAAGGAAAACTACCCTCTTAAAATAGACTAGCCCATCATCTCACTTATCCAAGTGTATTACTCAGATCGCTCTTTGCAGACACCTACACCTCTCTGAAAAAAGATCACAGATAAATATCCTATTTGCAGTTCATGGCACTCATGTTGTGCCAATGCCTCTAATGCTCTCTGCAGCTTCCAGGTTACATGAGAGGTTGGCTCAGTGGCCAGTGGAGCAGGCAGCTCTTTCCATAGACCCTTGGACATTACAGTAATAATCAGGATTAATAATTTTGTATCAATTTATGATTAATCCTTTTCCCTGTTTGCTAAAGCTGTAGCCTGGCAAAAGGTGAGACACTGCCGCCTGTGACCGTTCTGTCCTGCTCACCCGTGAGAGGTCACTGCCTTCCTGCAGATGAGCAGCTGCGTGCTCTCTCTCTCTCTCCAGCGCCTTTCAGGCAAAGCAGCCAGCAGCAATTTGTGTAATAGTACAAATTAGTGTAACAATATAAACAATTAAATCAGCTGTTTTGAATCAGACCCACAGTTTTGTTTGCAATTGGTTACTAGATTGCAGGCTGCCGCAGGAGCCTGCACCTCCAGCAGCCAGGCACTGAGGAGAGACCAACATTGTCACCCAGCCAACCTCTAAATGAACAAATTTCTGTCCATAGCCACACGTCTCTACTGCACTTGTCCTTCTGCTTCCCTAGGTTTTCCTTCTGCTTCAGTTACCCAACATCCTGATACTGAGCCCAAGAACAGCACTGAATATTTTTGTAGGTATTTCTGCACACAACAACCTTGTCTCTTGTGCTCCACCCGTGTCCATGGTAACAACCTCCATCTTCCCCCTCTCTGAGGAATAAATTTGGTTAGTTTATGGTTTATGTTTTTCACTGCTGCCAGACCCATTAGCATTTTCTTAAAAACTGAATTTCAAATAAATAAACCCCTTCCTTGTTCACGGGAAAGGGCTCAACTTAAATGAATGTCAGGTGTTCAAAATAAAATGAATTATTGTTCAGAACTCTTGAAGAGCAGAAAAAGGCAGGCATCAAAACAGACCTGACTCCAAAAGTCCAAATATAAGTGCTGGAACATTCACATGCCAATACAATTGGAAGCAGTCTCAGTATCCAAGCAAACTTTTAAAAAGGGTAATTGTGCTAAGGTAAGTCAGCTGTGAGACACAAATAAAGGAATGAGAAGTTTTCCTGAATGTTATGTGCACATGGTGAGTGATGCAGTACTCCTTTTTTAAACAGCTTTCACTACAATTCACTAATGCATTTTTCCCTCTCAATAACTAGGCTGAAACCAGATAGCGATTGCACTTCTCCAAACAGAAACTCAGTTTCTAAGAGCTGTGTGTAAAGAACAGTGGATAATTCTCAGTTATAGAGGGAATGGTTCTTAAATGGCTGAAAGACATAGAAATTAAAGGAACAGAAACCAAGACAGAAAAACATCCTATTCAAACACTCTGCCATAAGACATAAGCACATCTCCAATATGAGATACAGTGGGGTGTAAGGGGGCCCCAGGGGCCAGTCCCATGTCTGCAGGACCGTGCGTGGAGATGGACTGAGATCCAGCTGGGCAAACTGCCTCCCAGGAAAAGGGACAGTGGAGAAAAACACAAAACTCAGGAAGGACACAGCCTCTCTTCCAGGGTATTCTCCCCTTCCTCAGACTTTGTGTCCTGGAAACATTTGTTTTTCCATCTCTAGTGCAGATCCAGTAGCAATGAACATCAAAACAAAGGCAAAGCTTATCAGCTAACTGAATGGAGTAGTTATTCCATGTGCCTGTCTGGGCACCCCTTACAGCACACAAACATCTTCCTGAGGTTTCTGTACACATCCACTGAGAACCACAGTCTGCTTCTGCTTTGCATCTGTTTCCATGTATGACTGGCCCATCTCTATGCTATCCTAGGACCCCGGTGTGGGAATTTAGTATTGTTCTTGGCTGGCTTACTTGCAAAATATTTCACTTTGAAGGCTAATTTTCCCTCCCACCTTTAGCAAATCTCAGTGCAATGTTCCTTCCACTCTTTTCCTTGCACACAGTTGTGTCTTACAGCAAGTGCAGGGTTCAAATTTGCTTGTCTTTGATGCACAAGCTATCTTGCTAGAAACAAAACTTCTGATTTTCTGCTCCGCAGTATGTTATGCTGTTGATCCTACAAAATCTATAAACCACTTAGGTGTTACCTAACAGTGTTATACAGGCAAAATAGTTTTTCCACTGTTTTTCCATTTTTTCTGCTAGCTCATTTGACTGTGCAAAGTAAAGTTTTAGCAGCATGTGCTTGAAATAATATATTAAAAAGTGTTGCCACAGTTACTTAGTTCTTTTGATATCATGAAATAACCGTATGCCTTCTCTGAGTTCAAAAACGTATAATAATCCACAGGAGAACAACAAAGTACTTTGTTTTGGAGCCTGTCAACAGGAAAAGGCTCCAACTGCCAAAACTGAAATAAACAGAGGAAAATGAATCATAAAAAGCATTTGGAATTTCTGATTGCCTTTGGCCCAAAAGGATCTTTTGAATTGAAAGGAAATGGTTATTGTACTACTGCTCAATTAAAACCAATTAAGCTTTTACACATTGCACTGAATATCAATATCACAAACCACTGAAAAATCCCAGTTACTCACAGTGGTATTCCAGATGAGTTAATAAAGGATAAATGGTGCACAATCTACATGTGACTCATCCCAAAGAGTGTCTTTGAAACATACATCTAATAAAACCTGTTGGGAAATGCGGTATTTTGCCTTACTAATAGATCCCTTCCAACTGCAGGAAATCAGAGACTATCATTGGCTGACAGATAAACAGTTCTTGTAATTACTGAACATCCACGTTCCTCTGTCCTAGAGTACCAAGTATACTCAAAACTGAAACTAATTTAGTCAGAATGCAGAACATTGTAGATTTTGCAAAGGCAAATGAAGGCTGATAAACATTATCAAGAAGGAATGTGTCAGTAGCACAGCATTAAAATGTGTTGATATAAGGTTGAAACAATAAACTGAAGCTATATTAATGAATTAACTGAATATATCTCCGGTTATCTTGGTGAAAAAAAAAAAAAAAAGGAAAAATGAGGTACATTACCAGATGTCTTAAAGTTCCATTTATTTTTATTACAATAGAGTTAAATATAAATATATTAGCCATTTAGTTGCCCGTTTTCAGATAACCTAGTACAAATATCAGGATAAAGGCGCTATTATATTTATTGATTTCTGTATACTCAAGGGCTATGAATATTTATAATCCTAACAGCTAGAAAACAATAGTTAAATATTGTGAACAAAATCTTTTCCTTTCATCCAAAAAAAAAGGGGTATGTATAGCAAACCCCATAATGACTAAGAAAAAATTACTTCTATTCCATCCTGCAGCTTATGCAGGAATCTGTAGCTACTCCTCAGCTACTGACCCTCTTTCCACTTTCTCCAGTTTGCCTCTTGTGCTCTATGTTCAGTAAAGCCTCCTCTAGTGTTTGGAGGTGGGAGGGGGATGCCTACATGTTTTAACAATGCCTATTACATTTCTTCAGTGTAGAAGAGGAAGTACTTTCATAGTCAGCTATGGGTCCACTATTTGAGGCTGTCACAAAAATCCTTTGTTTAGAAATTCTGAAAAGATACCTAGTAAACAGAGTGGCTGCTGGTAATTCACTGACAACTGAAGTGCTGGAAGGGATTACAACAAAGCAAGAGGGAGATAACATCTGAGTGAAGAGGTTAAGGGGTGTGCTCGGGTGAAGATTCCTGAAAGTGTCAAGAAAGTAGAATAAGTTCCTTTTCCAAGACATCTCTTCCACCTTTTACAATGATTTACAGTGAGAAATTGAAAGTAGAACAGAGATTTCACCTCCCTAACAACAGATAATATTCCTTGTTCTGAGGTGCTACAGCAGAAAAGGGCGAAGCTTGATGAGGGGCTCATGAAATGTCATAGACACAGCAACTCAAAGACTCTGCCTTCATTATTCTTTGTGCTGCTGCACCTCTGTTCAAGTTGGAGACCTTGGCCCCATCCTGGGTGCTGAGTCTTAATCATGACTGTAGTATTACAAAATGCCATATCCAGGGAAATGTTACATCAAAGTGGTACAGCAGCTGCCCTGCACATCTGTTGACTGCCAGATGTGGCTTTCCTGCTTCCTTGGCCATCTCACTCTGATCATGTTGCCTATCCAGTACTGTTCAGATGCTCCTTGCTAGACATGGACATTTCCTGCCATCTCCTGGCTACTTAGTGCTGGCTTTTGACCTCTTGGGACACCAGCCAACCTCCAGCTTGCCCAGGGTTGCATTTTACATTTTTGGAAGTCCTTCCCCAAGTATATCATTATTGTTCAAAATTCTCTGGTGAAAAGTTTTAGCTGGGTAATTTCCTGAACAAACTTTCCATCAGAAAGAGGCGAACACCTTACAATCTACGACCTTTGGAAGCAGGGAGTTTATTGCACAGAATACATTTCAGTGATGGTTTTGGTGCTAATGAAAGATATCGTGTCAAAAAGCTCGTTGTTGTTGTTGTTTTTTTTTTTTCCTAACTCTAAACAATATAGGATATTGTCTCTCCACAGAACCCTATTTTGCTTATACCTTATATGTCTACACTATGACAACACTATTTCTGAGAAAGGTGACAGTTTTCTTGGAAGAAAGTGCTGGAATTACTTTGGAGATGTAAACTTCTGCACTCTGAAGAGGATGCTTCGAAACATGGTAGTTCACACACATTCTTAAGATCAGGGTGCAATATGTTCTTAAAGAATAAATTTGTATTTTCAAGGCTTATACACTATAAAACACTGAAATTCAGAATCATAACAATATAAAACTACACATAAAGAAGCAACTCACAGCTAACTCTATAAAGATCTTTAAAACAAATTTTCACCCCATTTTTAGCATTTTTTAGCAGGTGAATCTATATCTGTATATTTCATATAGTATTACATATATCTACAGAAAACCTATGTGGCAGTCTAACAGAGCATGCATAGCACATCTCAACAAGAAAAAAAACTCCTAAAATAACCAGATTAAATCAGGCCAGTCTGATCTCCTACCTTTATCATATGCTTATGGCTATATGACTTTATAACTCTGACTAGAGCTATAACACCACATCTAAAATTCTGAGTGAGCATTCCTGAATTCCAATGAATGATTAATAGCAAAAATGTTGCCCATAGAAGAAACTGATGATGCTTCTCAGTGAGAATTTAAAAGCCAGACAAACATCCAGGAACTACAAAGCAGAAACATGAAAAGCATGTTTGTGACTAGTTTCTCTTTGAGTCAAGAGGTCTTTCTATGAGTTTTTCTGGAAAACAGGAAAGGGAGTAGTAGTACACCACAGGAAGATGTGCTAGATAAAAAGTTTAAGTCTTGCAAAAGCAACAAATAGTGTGACGTGTAAATATAGTTTCTTGATTTTTTTTTTTACTTTGTTCTACACTTGCAGATGTACTTTCTCTCATAAGACTCCACCACATTAAATATAATGCATGACAGTAATACTTGTAGCTTAAAACAGGAGGATGCTGGAAAAGGTCAAGTAGAAAGTGAATTCTCCATTGTGTCTGCAAAGCAGGTTCCGCAGGCTCAACAGCTCTCAGATATACTCTGTTCTTGCTGGACTTAGAGTCCGTTACCTCAGGTAAAGGCAGTCAAGAGGACAACAAACAGGGCAAATCTCTGTATCAACAATGGCATTTAAGGATGAACTCAAGTAATACCCTAGCCTCTTATAGCAAGATGGCTCCCAACCAGAAATCACATATCATTAACAGAGAGATACACTTATAAAGTATTTCATAACAAAATCAACTCATGAGAAACTAATACACAGGCAGGCTTTTCTGAATAATTTCTCCTTTTCTAGAAGAATGAAGCACTGAAATCCCATTTAATTTTTAAAAAGTGTTTAGCACCTTAGTCCTTTCTCTGTGGTGTGGAACACCACTAAACTAGTATCCAAGATCCTTTAGTAAATCACAGAAACACTTAAAACTCTGTTTGTTAAAAGCATTAAGCGTCTTATTTCAAGCTCCATGTGCCAATCTGCTGCTGACAACTACAACATAAGCAAAAGAGGGACCCGTCACATTAAAAATATTGATCCCAAGTATCCAGGAGAAATATCTGCCTCTGCTACTCACAGGGAATAGATTGCTCCTCTGGGCAACAGACAGCTGTCTTTCTAAGAGCCACAATTTCATATTTCCACCTGGCAGCTCTTCCTAATTCCCATGCACCTTGCTCCAGTTTCACCATTTTGTGCTCAAGTATTCACCTCTGCCCAGCAAAGAACAAACATACCCCAGGGTATCTGTGTGCCAGGCACTGGAGTAACAATGAAGAGAGAGCAACAATATATTACCCAAGATGTTGCTTCTCCAGAATGTTACACTCTCTTGGAAGAACCTCTGAACTTCTGATCAGTGGTTTATGGAAACAGATTCAGACCTTACTTGAGCTCACTTTTAATCTTCTGTGCATTGGACATACCCACCAATCTTGGGAAAAACAAGAATTTAGAAATGGCCTAACTGCTACTGGTCTAACTTCAGAGTCACAAAAAACTGAATGACAGGAAAAAGAGAATACAAACAAAGTCACTGTCACCTCCTACAGTGCTCATTACGTTCTCAGTGAGCAGCACATTTGCCCCTGCAATGCAGGACTGCCAAAAAGCACCACATGCATTGGAGATCAAACAGTTCTCCTCTACGTCAAGAACCAAATACAAACTGAAAAGGAGGCTGCTCCCTTAGGCAAGTGGCAAAAGTGCCACAGCTTCTGTAGTCAGCTATGACTGAAAGATAGAAATATGTCCTTTTAATAGCAAGTTCAATCCCTATTGACTCAGAAGCAGGAGGAAAACAAGACAAGGGAGACTGCCAAAAATAACAACCAAAAGTCACAAGAGACACAAATTCCAATCTCTTAACAGCCATGTGTCATTTATCTCATTTTTCTTACTTTAGGTAATATGAAGTAATGCTTATATTTTACTGCATAAATTCTAGGGTACTTTCAAATTTCAGAGAGTTAAGTGAACCTGAATGCCTGTATGGGGAATAGTGGGGGGCGGAGAACAGACCTGGGGGAATAGAGAAAAAGTTAAATAACTTGGACTACACTATTTTCCTCATGTCAAATGAAAGTGTTAAGAAAATGTATTAAAGATTTGTTCTTACACCTATGTGCTGTATCCTCATTTTTCCATTCCACAAGAATATTTTATATTAAAATCCCAAGAAAAACATTGAATCAACCTCAAAGCAAAAGAAAAAAAAAATAGTGTCGTGGCACAAATAAGAAGAAACCAATGGCAAACAGACCAGTTTACTTCAGGAAAACACCATGTAATAACACCAGTGAAGGTTAGAGTTCTGCTGTTTCTCAATTTACATCAATATGCCAGGATAAGGAGATAAGGAAATTATTAAGTAAAATATATCTATACGACTGGATGTGAATCTACTCTGATTTCTGCTATATACACTGCCTTTAAAAAAAAAATAATTCTGCTTCTGTATTTTAAGAGAAGCTGCCATTCTGAAAAGCTGCACAGAGGACTTCCATGGAGACTACACTGCCTCAAGTGGTGGTGGTTTTGTATGTTAATGTAAAAAAAAAAAAAAAAAAAAAAAGGATTATTTCATTAGCAAAGAAAGAAACCAGATGTTCTACACTGGTCCGCTGCAAAGAGAATACCCCCATGACCGGTAAAGCTCTCTGAACTGCCTGCAGTACAGTTTGGTCAGCTGTTTCTAGGATTTCGGCAAACCTCTCTCAGCCCCAGCAGCCAGCTCCAGTGTATGATGTGGCTCAGCACTTCAGCAGCAGGATGGGCCAGTGTGTCAGCATTCCTAACAAAAGCCCTGTCATTTGCAGACCCTCCTTGATTCCCACAATGGGCTTGATCATATTTAATCCAGAAGACTACATATTAAATATCATTTTATTCACTTGCTTTTGCCTAAAGGAGATGAAGAAGTAAGCTTCTCAAGGCACATTTCTCCATAAGAAATTTTTTCAAACCTGAATGCAACTTTGAGACATGTAATAGTTTCTGTTGAATTCAGAACTCTTATCCTCCAAAAACAATGAAGTTGCACAGTGATAGTGAAAAATAAGTGAACTATTCAATTGCATGAACAGAGATCTGAATTTCACATCTGAGATATTCCCATTTTAAAGCACTGACTCACAATTTGAGTAGGTGCTTAGCAGGGACTCCACAGAAATCAGGTGTAGTCCCCAAAGCATTAAACTCTGCAGTGTTTTGAAAGCTGAAGCATTTCTTCAAACAGATCATATGATGCAAACCCCAGACATCTAGGAAAGGTCCACATAATAATATTACAAATGCAGGAAAGACAAACAAACACACAAGAAAATTGAGTTTTGTATTCCAACAGGCTTTTGAGTCAGAAGTAAATGCATTCACCAGATTTCTGAAATATACACTGATGAGCTGAACATTAGGAGGCATTCACACTCAGAGTTTATATTCAACATAAAATACTAGAAAAACATCTTAAAATTTGCAACTCTATTTCCCTAGGAATTCACAACTATTAAAATACACAGTTGAGCCCTAAGTGTAAGCCAGAGGTGATGACAGGTAATTTTGTTCTCACTTTTGCTCCATTTCACTGGTTAGCTATGCACAAAATGTCATTCACAGTACATGTGATAAACTATGTCAGGATCAGCATTAAAACAACTAAACTGGTCTTTCCTGACTTTTGCAGAATCTCATGCAGAATCATTTCAATAAAAAGTTATTCCAATATAGAACTCACAGGATAACTCCTCTAATAGACAAAGCACAAGTCTTAGTCAGGACTAGATTAACTGAAACCTTTTCCATTTACCCTAAGCACTGAATAAACGACATGCCTAATCTTTTCAAATAGCAATTGGTGGGTAAGCCAAAGACAAGACACAGTTGTTTCCAATTTGAACTATAAGTAGAAATCCTTCGTTGTGTAATTATTTTTCTGCCCTATATTGTGTTCCAGAAGTAGTTTGACTGCTGTGATACTGTGACATTAGCCCCATGAGCCAAATGTTGTCCTGTACTTTACTATGATGCATGTAAAGTCAGACAAATGCTCACAGAACATGCACAGAAAAGATTAAACCATTTCTGAGCACAGCCACAATTGTACCACTCTCACAGTGGGTCCTACAAGCCTTGTTCAGAAACCTGAACACAGAATTCAACCATCAACTTTTTAAACCAATTTTCATTAGCTTGTTTATATTTAGCATCAGAATTTGAAAGAAATTGAATCTTGTTCATACTCTCTACAAAAACCTTAGGGAAATCAATCTTCTAGAAACCATTCTTAATTAATGGAACAAAACTGCACGAATGAAGTGCAAGAAAATAAAAATTTGTCAATATTTAAAGAAGTAATTAAGGTTTTCTATGCCATTATCCATTTGTTTGATAGCTTTATCCTTAGATTTTTATCCCTGGCACACGGCTTTCAGGAGTACTGCAGAGCTCCTTGTAACCCTGGGCTACTCACAGTGTGGTTTTGGCTACTGTATGTCTGGCTAGAGCTGGCCTAGGTGAAAAATGGAGAAACAGACCTATTGAGCGTATTAGAAGTTACAGATATTAACAAGAATTAAAATCGCCTAAAAAAAATCTCAAAAAACTCAGAGATTTAGCTTCAATAAGAACCCAGCATGGAAGTAATGATGCAAAAAATATCCAGCTACCATCGCTATTACGTTTTGGAATCTTATTTATTTGTTCTTTGTTTAAATGCTTAATGTGATAATCAAGAGTTCATTCTTATGCTCCATAGATTGCAAATTATCTTTAAAAGGGATGTTTTTTGTTAATTGTCTGCACAGTGATGTTCAGGCCAAATAAATAATTATTATGTAAGATCCTGTTAAAAGGGCACTATTACAAACCCTCTTATTTTGTATGAACCTTTGGGCAGTAAGCAAAATTGCATTCTGCAAAACCAAAATTGTTTACTGCTGCTTCTTTCAAGTAAATGAAAAATCTAGTTTCTACCTTGGGGTGTAGCTAAGGTGAAGAATTTGTCACACTGACGGCTTCTGATCCAAGTGAGTTTATGAAGGGCAAAATTTATCACTGACTGTTTTCAATAAACATTTCAATAAACATTACAGATTTTTGCAAACTCATCTACAACACAACTAAGTCTGAGGAAAATCTGCCCCAAAGTCAGCTCATTAATTTATAAATTTATAAACTCTATGTTAGCTGAAGTACAGAAAACTACAGGAAAGAGATGCAAACAGCCTAGGAATGTAGGACACCACTTCTCATTCTCAGGCTTCCCCGCCACAGGCTGTCACACATTAAATGCATCAAAGGTCATGCCAGTGGATCTGCTGTCACTGTAACAGGAAATCTTCTGGCTTTCAGGACAGCCTGACAGCCCTCCTCTATTATCTGGGACATAAATATTATTATTTACTTACAGCAATCATTGAAAACTTTGATCTATTAAATCTTGAAAACCCATCAAACCAAAATCCAAAGTTCAGTTATATTCAGGAAGTAACCTGCTTTCTTTTTTTTAATATGTACACACACACACTGTGTCTCTGATTTCCACTCAACTCATTGTAGTTTTAAATAGAAATTAAAGTTACTTCCTATTCAGCAACAAATATTTCATATTGTTTTATAATCCACTCTGGTAAACAAGACCTTTTCAAAGACAGAGGAAGGAATTTTAGAACAAGGTACAGAGAATACCCCACTCCATGAGACATCTAAAAGATTTAAATTCCCATATTCTTCTCTGTGATATTTACAAGAGTAAAGGCATTGCACTTATATCTTTACAGAAGTAAGCAATATGGTTGTCAAAAAGGTATTGTTTCCTCACATCAATTGTCAACCTTATTTCTCCCTAACTTGCAACATGAGGAAGTTATGCCATTGCCATTCTGCTCTGATCTGCCGTAAGGTGGAGCCCCGATAACATGGTCCCAAACTGCTTGATGATCTGAGTTCAATTCTGCCAGCTCAGCAGATCTGCTGGCATTTTTGTCCATCAAAGCAGAGAAAGCAAAACTACCTGTGGGTGGATTTGAGAAAATCAGTACACATTAACGTAACTCCAGAAATGTCACATCTGAGCTGTGAGACAACTAAATTA